>NC_139535.1:68020775-68716728 GCF_965153285.1 Podarcis tiliguerta | reverse complement strand
CAGCCACTCTGGGCAGATTCCAATCAAGTGTTAAAAACAATACAGCATTAAATATTAAAAACTTCCCTAAACAGGGCTGCCTTCAGATGTCTTTTAAAGAGAAGTTAGCTGCTTATTTCCTTCACATCTGAAGGGAGGACGTTCCACAGGGCGGGTGCCACTACCGAGAAGGCCCTCTGTCTGGTTCCCTGTAACCTCACTTCTCGCAGTGAGGGAACTGCCAGAAGGCCCTCAGAGCTGGAGTTCAGTGTCCGGGCTGAACGATGTGGGTGGAGACGCTCCTTCAGGTATACAGGACCGAGGCCGTTTAGGGCTTTAAAGGTCAGCACCAACACTTTGAATTGTGGTCAGAAACGTACTGGGAGCCAATGATATATATATCCCACTGTCAAATATTCTTTGGTCCAAAGAGCCAGTATGGTATTTGTTGTTGTTGTTTAGTCGTTCAGTCGTGTCCGACTCTTCGTGACCCCATGGACCAGAGCACGCCAGGCACTCCTGTCTTCCACTGCCACCCGCAGTTTGGTCAGATTCATGTTTGTAGCTTCGAGAACACTGTCTAACCATCTTGTCCTCTGTTGTCCCCTTCTCCTTGTGCCCTCCATCTTTCCCAACATCAGGGTTTTTTCCAGTGAGTCTTCTCTTCTCATGAGGTGGCCAAAGTATTGGAGCCTCAGCTTCACGATCTGTCCTTCCAGTGAGCACTCAGGGCTGATTTCCTTAAGAATGGTATAGTGGTTAGAATATTGGTCTAAGATGTGAGAGAACAGGGTTCAGATCTCCCCACTCAGCCACGAAACTCACAGGGTTCCCTTGGGCCAGTCACTCTCTCTCAGCCTAACTTACTTAACCAGGTTGTTGTGGGGATTAAATGACCAAGGGGAAAAACATCATCAGCTTGAGCCTCTTGAAGGAAAGGTGGGATGTGAATGAAATAAGTAAATATCCGACCAAAATATGGCTATTCTAGGACAACCAGTTTGACTGGTACTGTTCATGTGTTTAGAATTTCCATTGCCTTCAGAACAGGTAGAAATTAAACCAGTGAAGCTTTCTCCAGCGTGGAGATGGTAGTTTGAGTGGGAAAACTTCATTTCTTAAACTTTCTTGCCTGTCATTCAGTTTTGACCCAGCTTTAAAAAAAGAAGAAGCAGGTGGGGGAGCATAGGAAATCATCTATTCTACATACTCTAGTCTGGAGCACACCATTTCATAGAGTCTTTAATTTATTAAATTCTGGAGGTGGGGCTTAAATATTTGCCACACAGACTTACTTAAAGAAATGTGTTGTTCACTAGCATGACTATATTATGCTGGTAACTGGTACACAGAGAAAACCGGTGCATATTAGCCAGCTCAGCAATAAGTGGCAGATGTTATACAGGTTAAAATGCTTGAGAAATGTTTATGTGTTTTCCCAGTGTTTGCACATTCAGGGACCAGAAGATGAATTCTTGGACCTTTAATTGTTGTGTATACCCAGTCCAAAGCACTGCCTGTCAAAGCCTTCTCCTCAGTCTCAGCCTATTGATTCCATGGGTCTACTCTTGAGTATAGAAACACCCTTTCTATCTTTTATTTTATGACCGGAGTGGGAAACTCAGTAACAACAGCAACAAAACCAGAGAACAATTTTAAAAGCTCATGAATTATTCTGCTAGATAACTGGGGTAAGCAAAAGTTCATGTACCTTCAACTCCATGTTATAAATCAGATTTATAAAAGTATGAGCTAAATTGAAAGCCTGATATTAAAAAATAATTATACTTTTGGATGACATCAGAGTTGTTGGGTTTTTTCCCTTTTCTTTTTGTCCTTTAATTTATGAAGCACTGACATCCTAGATACAAGATGTTCTGAAAAATCATGAACACTAGCAACTTTTTCAAGATTTACATCTGGGTCCTATGAGCAGTAAAAGTGTGGGGGGGCTCATTTTCCTGTGCCTTTTTGGAACTCCTGTTCAGCACATGGTATTTGTGCACAGATATATCTTGTGCCCCATGCCTTTAACATTTACATGAAGCTGCTAAGAGAGGTCATTCAAGGATGTGGGGCGAAATATCATCAGGATGCTGACAACACCCACCTCTAATTCTCTTCTAGGATTTGGGTGAGGCAGAGGAAGTGCTGACCTGGTCAGTGCCTGGAATTGGCAGTGAGCTGGGTTACCAAAGGTTGCACCACTGTGGCCAAGCTATCCTTGTTCAGAAATGTACCCATCTGGCATACAAGCCAAAGCTGGGAAACAGCACTGCCTTCAGTGAGTGATGCAGCTAAGAGTCCTCCCAAGCTACAAAGACCAAACCAGGGGTATGCTGTGCTCTATACACTGAGCAGTTGGACAGTAAGGAGAGTAGTACACCAACATCATCCCCATTCAATGTCCCAGCAACATATGCAGGTCCTTCCAGGCCCATCCCCAAGACAAAGGTGCTTCCAGGTGAGTAAGATTGTCATCCTATGAACCACCATCCCTTGCCCTGTGTCCCCAGCCCATGTTGATGCTGCCTGGAGTACTCTGAGGGGCAAATCTAGGTCAGACCTACTCTGCCCAGCCTGCCTCTTCCTCGAGCAGGGCAAGATCAATGATAGTATCAATTAGCAAAATGAAGAATCAGAGTCACTCATAAGCATGAGAGCACCAAAGAGCGTCACATGGGTAGCACTTCATCAAGCACCCAGGAGCCCCACCCCATCTCTTACTTAGGGTAGTGTGGGCATGTGTGTACTGTATTTTACACACACACACACATTTAACATGTTATTTTGTTTTATTTTTGGATTTATTGTGTTTTTGTAAACTTACCCTCAAAACTCCACTGAAGGTCTGCATATAAATCTTGAATATGAATATGCAAACACCTGCACGTACCCTGCTTAAACAGCCTAATGTAATCAAGCTAGGTTACAGTGTAAAACAAAAAAATGTACCATCATTCCATACTCTGACACAGCTCGTATATCTAGTTTAACAAAGCAGAGAGCATTAATTGGGAGCCCTTACTTTTATCTGAGAACAAGGAAACTTTTACTTTCTTCCTAGCAACTTACAATTCCTTTTCTGCTTACAATGAGTCTGTTTACTTTTTAGCTACTGTGAAACATAGAACTGCTTTTCAGAGTCTAATCCAAGCTTAACTGAGACCAACATCCCTTTTCCATTGTTTTCTGTCTGTGCCTTCCCAAATCCACCCACCTCCCCATCTGTCATTGAGCTATGGCTTTCAGCATACTACTGTCAGTCTAATTTAGACTGAAAGCATCTCTCAGTGGGGCTTCTTCCCCCATACATTTTAACTTCCCTCCTTGGTTGCCAAGCACAATAAAAGGTGCAATAGAAGTAATAGATAAAATAATCATGAGGAGGAAGTGGCAACAGCATGCTTGGTGAAAAGGATGCAGTAGCCAGGTGGGAAATTATATAATAATTACAGGAAAGCTTCCCCATCTGTAATGACTGAGCATTTCACATTGTCTCGTTTCCTAGCAACCGAAGAAGATGCAGAATGCTGGTGGGGTCGACTAGCATTATGAATGGGTGAAACATACCTGGGTGGCGTGGGCACCAAACCATCCCCATTGTGTCTGGCCCAAATGTTAGGCCTGTCACAAAATTAACCATGCCACCTGATCAGGGGAGAACAGGTAATCCTGTTCTTGGTTAGAACCATTAATAATAAGAAGAATTTTAATATTTATACCCCGCCCATTTGGCTGGGTTTCCAGTGACTTTTCCATTAAAGTCATTGACCTTCATCTTCATTTTTGGAGTGCAGTCCTACGCTTGTTTACTCAGAAGCAAGCCCACAGAGTTCAACAAGTTTTACAAGTACGTGTGCATAGAGACTGAAAAGAAACTTGCAGCCTGAAGGACTTGGTCTCTATATTATGTAATGTGCATAAAAGCAGCCCATAGTGCTTAAGTGAAATGTGTGACCGTAGACTACTAACTGCAGACCACCCTCCATATTTTATAAAGACCAAATGCAATTAAAGTTGCCACTTTTGTATCTGGCAAGGCTCCTGTACCTTTAACAGCTGCATGGCAAGTATAAATTCAGCAGCCAACGCTTTTCCCATGACTGCATCTCCAAGGCAGGAAAAGCTTCATTCAGCTGCTGAATCTCTGATGGTTATGCAGCTGTTAAATGGCACAGGAACCCTGCCAGAATTCTTTTTTTAAAAAAAACAGAAAGAAAGAAAAATTGCAATCCTAAACACCACAGTGATGAAGTCAATAGCAGTACAGGCTCACACTCCCATCTAATCATGCTTCCTGTCTGATGCTCCAGATAGGGCAGTCTTCCCATGACACACAAGGGTCTAATTAGACAACATTTCCAAATACAGTTTGCTGTTCTCTTTTGGCAAAGAGCCTGTGCCTTTAACCTCTTACAACAGGCAGAAATTAACAGAAGCACTTTCCCAGTAAAAGCACTTCATCTTCCTGCTGAGAAAGGCTGGATTTCTACCTGTCAACATGCGGCTGACAGGGCAGGGAAAGGAAACAATTTCATAATCAACTAGCAATCCAAAGCCAGCCTTACCACTAGGCAGAAGGAGCCAGTACAGTGGTACCTTGGTTCTGGAACTTAATCTGTTCTCGGAGACTGTTCAATTCCCGAAACGGTTCGAAAACAAAAGGCGTGGCTTCCGATTGGCTGCAGGAGCTTCCTGCACTCAACTGGAAGCCACCGAAGCCGCGTCAGACGTTCGGCTTCTGAAAAACATTCGCAAACACACACTTCCAGGTTTGCAGTGTTCGGGAGCTAATTTGTTCGAGAGCCAAGCCGTTCAAGAACCAAGGTATCACTGTAGGTGCTGAGGGAATCAGCACCTAGGCCAATAAGCTTGCTTGCTGGCCTTGGCTGTCTGGTTGTCCCTCCAGTCCTGACTGTCTTCTTCCAACATGTCACTTATGGTGCCACTGGGAAAGGCCCCTGACTCATTGAGCAGGCAAAGAGGCCTGTCTGGGCCTCACACTCCAGCAGCCATCTTGCTTGTGAATGTGTTGCTCTGCTCAGCCAATGCGTGCTGGTGCTGCCACCACTACACTGTAGTGTTTGTTTAAGCAGATACTGAGCAGGCACCAAGTGGAGAGGTGACAAGATGATAGAGGACAGAGCTCTCTGTGTGTCACATGACCCCCTAAATTAGCCTGCTGCCCTCAGGTGTGGTGAAGGATGCTGCCCCAATGCTGATGCAGCTGCCAGTATGGCCTGATGCCTTCTGCATGTCGTCAAAAGTAGCAAAATGTCTTGGTTCAGCCCTGGTTAAGACATCAAAGTACCCTTAAGTGAGGCAACCACTATTGAACATGGGCGCTTCTACTGAATATCAAAGGGTGCTTCTGAACTTCTTGACCAGGCAGAATGAGAAATCAAAATCAAAAGAGCCTGGTGGAAATATTTCATACCTACTCTTCATCTAAAGATTCCAGGATAGTGTGCAAAAGTGTGAATAAAGTTAGTCACAACACCATGTACACCAAAAAGCAAACACCAACAACAAACATAAAACACACATCAAGATAAGAGACAGTCTAAAAAAAGATTTAAAACTAAATAGTAAGGCGGTGCCAACTGCACAAATAATCCAAAATGTCTGGCTCTTCACTTGGCTCTGTAATGTTGGGTGCTACATATGTCTCTCTAGTGAGGACATTCCAAAGTTGGGTGCACCACCATAGAAAAGTCCCTTTCCTTTTTGAATGCATGACATACCTTTGCTAAAGGACTTGGGGAAGGGACTCTACTCTACAGCAATTCTTAATACATGGGCAGACCTTGAACATTTGCACCAAAGGATGCTAATTATCTCACCAAGCACATAATCCACATCATTTTCTTGCCGCCCCCCCCCCCCATTTCTTACAGTTAGGGAAATGAAACTCATTAATAAAAACTAAGATTACATATCCAGGATTGCTGAATTCTAGTTGTCCATTTATTTAAGATTGCTTAATTGCTCCTCCATAGCCACAACTGTATTTGACCCAATGGGGCTCACCCAGGAGAACTCATTGTGTCCCCAAGGTCATTGACAAGAGAACAATGGTGCGATCTTCTCCTTGTGGCATTTGGGCCATCCAGAATGGAAGGGGAGCGCTGATATTCTCTGCCACAGTTCCACCATTCAGCAGCAAGTGTCTACCGACACACCTCTTTCCACCGCGCAGCTCCTGATACAGAAGCTAATTCACATTTCCAGTAAAAGACTTGTGTTTATTTAAATAAAATAACACAGTAATTGTCACTGCAGTTGAAAGAACTAAAGTTAGAAACACATTCCTCTGATTACTGCACTTCCTGGCACCTGCCTCTCACAGAGATTTGTTCTGGCACAGAGGAATGAAAACAAAGCAAAACACAAAACTGACTTGATAAATGAGAGGGATATAAAAGGAGGGGGAGGTGATTTGTGACTCTCACCAAAGATACAGAGAGAAGAGAAGAAGGCGGTTGTTGTTTCAGGTGTCCTCCTGGGAAACTGTTTTCTTAGAAACAGGAAAGACCTCATGCTCCTCAGATGCCTTTGGATGTCAACAGGGAGGGGGGAAACCAGCATACCATCTTCTTCTCCTATCCCCATCCTATTGTATTTCTTGAAGTCACTGCAGTTCAAGGGAGAACAGATCTATGGAGAGAGGGAGGGGGAGAGGCAATCATCCCACTTCTAGAGGTTAAAAGAATTTTCTCTGTTGTTTATGTTCTTCCAGCTACTGAAAAACTGGAGTTGCCACTACAGTGGTACCTCGGGTTAAGAACTTAACTCATTCTGGAGGTCTGTTCTTAACCTGAAATTGTTCTTAACCTGAAGCACCACTTTAGCTAATGGGGCCTCCTGCTGCTGCCGCACCGCCAGAGCCCGATTTCTGTTCTAATCCTGAAGCAAAGTTCTTAACCCGAGGTAATATTTCTGGGTTAACCTGAAGCGTATGTAACCTGAAGCGTATGTAACCCGAGGTACCACTGTATTCCTTCATAGGATCTGCAGGCTGCTCCTATGCAGATTTGCTAGGGTGATCACTTACACAACACACACACACACACACACACACACACAGAGCACCTAAATCTGCATAAAATTTGCATAGGACAATTTATGGCCTGGATCCAATTCACTGGCACTCTAGAGGAAGGCAGCATAAGAGCTTTCCCCTCTGGTAAGCAGAAATGCTTGCGCTGATGGGATGATCAGAAGAGCATGGCGTTGAATTCTTCCCTGTATAGATGGAAATTTAGAAATAGTCACTACTGAAATAGTAATGCAGCACATCTCACCATGGTGGGGAGACTGTGGACTCAGCTACACTGGCAAAGAAAAAGCGCTTTGTATATGCGTGGTTTATGCATTCTAATACTGTGACACCAGATGGTGCTGTGGAGTTCTGTTTTTGCTAACCCGATTTCTCATACAAAGTTTAAAACGAGTTTAACTAAAACGCTTCTTTGAGGTGTCTAGATCCAACCTGTGATGAGGTAGACGGTGTGTGCCTGCTCAGTCCACTGTCCACTGTTGCAAAACACTTTGAAGATGTCAAATGGAAAGCAAGTTATAAACATTCATAAACAAGTAAAATAATCAGGAATGTAAACTTTCATGAATTACTTGTACATCCCATTTTGATCCAGGTTTTTTCAGAACTGTCCACTTAATTTCAATAGGACCTACTCAAGAGCAAGTGTGCTTAAAGGTAAAGGGACCCCTGACCATTAGGTCCAGCCGCGGATGACTCTGGGGTTGCAGCGCTCATCTCGCTTTATTGGCCGAGGGAGCAGGCGTACAGTTTCTTGGTCATGTGGCCAGCAGGACTAAGCCGCTTCTGGTGAACCAGAGCAGCACATGGAAACGCCGTTTACCTTCCCGCCAGAGCAGTACCTATTTATCTACTTGCACTTTTTGGCGTGCTTTTGAACTGCTAGGTTGGCAGGAGCAGGGACCGAGCAACGGGAGCTCACCCCGTCGTGGGGATTCGAACCGCCAACCTTCCGATCGGAAAGCCCTAGGGCTCAGTGGTTTAGACCACAGCGCCACCTGTGTCCGTATTACATTTCTCAGTAAAATTTCAAGGCCCTCATTTTGGAGAAGCTATCAGCATATGTCTCTGTTCCACATGTACAAATAAGGGCAAAAATCATTGTTGGTGCTTTTCAATGCATTTTTTAATTCAATCAAAAGTGACAAACTTCTTGAAACAAGCCAGCAGTTTTTAAAAAGTCTCTTCCCACTCTATAATTCTATTATCTATCAGATACAAGAAGTCAAAACTCTTATCTTTTATCTGGTTTTCCTTCCATTTCCTTTCCTTTTGGAAAGACAAAAATGTCACACTGCTCCTACAAGCCACAAATCCGGCCTCCTTACCCTTGCCTTCAGCAATCTTCTGATTGTGATGCAAAAATTCCAGTCAGGTCCACCTCAATTCATTTTGCTTAGGGAAAAAATTCCTTTCTCCCACATCTATGTGCAGGACTTGATTCCTTGATGCAGGTTCCGGGAGAAACAACTTCAGCCCAGATAGGACATTCCTGGACCAGGACTATGAACCTTTTGTGCACTTGTTGTTTCAGGTGTCCGGTATCACTGCCCCCATTCGGGACAGGAAGTGTCCCATGTCACACTGTTTTGTCCTCTTGTAGCCTGATATCAAAGGATCAGCTAGCCAGTTCCTGTGATCAGTAGATGGGGGTTTGGTTACTCTCCCATCTCATCCCACCCCCCACCCCCGGCTGTTACGACTGCGAATGTGCCTGGCTGCCAAACATGGAACAAGACAAGGCTTTATTTAAGAGCCTTCCTTCATTTTCTTGAGAGAGGGGGGCAGGAATACAAATCTTTCCATTAAAACGCTAAGCCCAGCTTTGAAGCCCATCCAATGGAGGAATGATAAGACTGTGCAGTGTAAGGAATGCACAATTCATACTTTCTTCCTTAAATCAACGTCAGTTACATCAGTGCGCATGCGTAATTTAATTTTCTTCACTCTATGCTCTTCAGAGGCATGCAAGCTCACTGCACCCCATCCCTTTAAAATCTCCTGGTACATTTTCATTGTGGCCAAGAAGCAGATGTCTGAATAATAATAATAATAATAATAATAATAATAATAATAATAATAAATGAATGGACAAAACAGCTAAAGGCATACTGGAAAGGTTTTCTATCCCCTGCCCAGTATGAAAAGCTACTTGGAACAAGGAGAGTCTAAGCCAACAGAGCCCACAGTAGAGAAGTAGAACTATCCTCCATGAACCTTCAAGACAGGGCCTTGGAAAAAGCCAGAAGATTGCCTTGCCAGGTCCCCAGAAGGATGGGAGCTCAACATCATCCCCAGTCTGTCTCCTTCATGGATTGGCGGAGAGGAATTGGGAAGTTCCTACCTAGCAGGTTCTTGCACTCTGGCTCTTGTGCATTCACTACAAGCTCCCCATTCAATCCACGTAGGAGTAGGGCTTGGAAACACGAAATGCTCCCACAACACTGTAGCTCAGAGTCATGACGACATGTACGTTTTACACCACCGAATCTACCAATGGGTAGTCCACTTTTCAAAAATAATAACAATGGAAGAAATCCAGTGGCAAAACTTCCAAAATCTCACTGCTTCACCAGTGAAATGTACAAAAGTAAATAAGGCTCTCACCAATTTTTTTAAAAAGCTACTGATGACAAGAATGAGGCTCCCCCCGCCCCGATTGCGCACATTGTGCTCTCCCTGTTTCTCCCAAAATTGGCTCTGGGTGGCATCAGGAACAGTACATGAAGGGGAGAAGGGGGGGGGGGATCTTTCCATTAGGCAAGGTGATAAGCTTTCCCAGACTGAACATTTGTCATAGCATAACACTGAAGCTATTTTACAAAATAATAACCTGTCTCAGAGCCACTTCCGTCATTATGATTTCATACCAAAATATCAGTCTCCACGTAGAAGAGGGGTGGGATGTTCTCTGAAATCTCTTGCATTGCAGCCTGAATTTTTATTATTTTTATTATTTGCAAGCATAATGACTTGGAAGTAGACACAGGGAAAGACAAAGAACACGTTTTTTTTCCCTGCATGGGGAGATGATCCCCATTGAGGAAATTGTCATCTTGGTCATGGCCTCCACGGTATGAAGGCCAGAATTGCCCGAGGAAATTAGTCTAGCAAGTTTAGCATTCAGTGGAGGAACTAGATGCAAGCGCTTCACAGAGCAGAGAGAGTCAGCCTCAAGAATGTGCTGATGCAATTAGGTCAAGTCAGTGACTGTGGCCCATTTTAAAAATAGGCCACTCTTGTCTTTTTTTAAAAAAAAAGCCTTCCATTTTTTTCGTTGTACAGTGGCGCTCAAAAAGAACAGAAAGCCATACTGCAGGGTTGTTGTCACCAGCAGAATCCTCATGCACATTTTTGGGGTCTCACCACCAGCTCTGGACAAACCAGTTTCACAAGAGTTCATAATGCTCTAAGTCAAGGACAGGGGGCATTTTGCAGGACGAGGTCCCCAGACCCTCATCCAACTGAGCTATATAAAAAGGGGGGCGAGGCCACTCACGCTGTCATACACACATACATCTCCATTCATACGTGTGTGTGTGTGTGTGTGTGTGTGTACACACAAACACAAAGCTATCGGATTTGAAAAATAATAACTGGAGCGTCTCTCAAATCTAATTGCAGGCCTGGGCAGGGTGGCGATTGATCTTCATGGAGATTGCAGTGAATGGCAGGATTCATTCTTCCCTCCTGAGCTGTAGTCTTCACAAAGATCACTGAGATTTCCTGATCGGGCATTTTGGACTCGGCAGTGTGGCAGACCTTGCCCTGTAGAACTCCTTGCCAAGAAACAAAAACTCCATGCAGCAAGAAACAAAAGCAGGCTTCCCTCAAAATGAGCTAAAGGAAAGAAATGCTTATAACTGAAGAAATCAATATCAATAATGGTCCTCAAGTAGAAACTAAGGCAAGGCCAAAAACATCACAAAACTTTGATTCCGGAAAGAATGTCACTTCACTCATGCTTTGGCAAAACAACTATGTCCATCTTTAAAATTAATAGTTTGAATTCCCTCTTTTTTTAAAAAAATAATAATAAATAAATCTGACAAACCCTATATTGAACAGAATGTACCAACAAGAGTCGATGTTCAACACACACAGCAAGCAAAAGGGTAATCCAATTCTACATAGCTGAAAATAGTACCAGGAACTTTATAATTATAGGATGGATTTCCTTGGTTGCAAGCCCGGCAAAAGTTTTCAGTGCTGGTCCAGCTGCTACTTTTCCACCATGGTTTCTCACAGCACTAATCCAGCTAGCCTCAAACTACTGCAAACTCCCCTGCCTGTGTGTACAGATGCAAGGCCTGAGACATTTCCCTTTGAGTTGCCAGTTTGTCACTAGCCCAGTGCCCTTCATCCAGTCTTCGGCCTGTTTTTCTTTGCTAGTGAGAAAAACGGCACCAGCTCAAACTGCCTGGATCAAACTCTGACATTTGGTAAGGCTGGATTTATTGGAAGCCTCTTGCCCCAGCATACTGCTGAGCACACAGCATGAACAGGGAAGAACCACATGGTGGACAGGAAAGCAAAGCAAGTTGCTCTTTGGAATTTAAAGCCCACTTAAATTCCTGATTCCTGCCCCCCCCCTTCCCTTTTGCACTTTGTGCAGCTGTTTCATTTAACACCCTGAGAATTAGTCATCCTGCTTTTGCTTCACTCCCCCCTCCCTGCTCCACCTCCCCACACCCATCGTCCATAGCGATGATAGCCAGGTGCAGGCAAAAACCGCTCTGGAGTCTGTCAGCTGTACAAATGCGGCCATATGGGCCAAGCTGGGATCTGGGTTAGTCTTCAGAAGGCGAGCGCGCCACAAAAGGACCTTAGGTCAAGTTAAAAGTGGCACAAACATCTGGGACTCCTGAGCAAAGAGCTGCGAGTAAAAATACATATATCTGTCAGCCTGAAACAACACTCCTGTAGCTCTGTGTACAAAACCTTGAGAAAACTGTGTCAGCGCTGCTTCAAGGGTCAGATGTAATCAGTAGTGTTTTAAAGAAACAGCACCCAGTGCTCTTTCGCAGGCTGGAGAAGGATGCCGGCTGAGATTGATTAACTAAACGGCAACCTCTGTACCAAGGCTGAACTCCGATGTACACTAGGGCCAAAAATGCACATGGTAATATATACCCATGGAATAAAAGCTTGCTGTTTGGCAGGGGTAGAGTTTGGAATTAAGATATCAGCTTGGGGAGGGGACACTTAACCCTTCCTGCTTGTTGTGTCTCTACTCTCAATTAGGTAAAGGGACCCCTAACCATTAGGTCCAGTCACGGACGACTCTGGGGTTGCAGCACTCATCTCGCTTTATTGGCCAAGGGAGCCGGTGTACAGTCATGTGGCCAGCATGACTAAGCCACTTCTGGAGAACCAGAGCAGCGCACAGAAATGCCGTTTACCTTCCCGCTGGAGCGGTACCTATTTATCTACTTGCACCTTTTTTTTAATGTGCTTTCAAACTCCTAGGTTGGCAGGAACAGGGACCAAGCAATGGGAGCTCACCCCGTAAACCACCGATCTTCTGTTCGGCATGAAAAAAAAAAGCTAATGCTATTCTAGGCTGCATTACAGAATTACAGAATTATAATTCCAGGTCAAGGGAAGTAATAGTACTACCCTATTCCGCCTTGGTTAGACCACACCTGGTGTGCTGTATCCCATTCTGGGCACCACAATTTAAGAAGGACATTGACAAGCTGGAGCGTGTGCAGAGGAGGGGCAACCAAGATGATCAAGGGTCTGGAAACCAAACCGTATGAGAAACGGCTGAGAGAGTTGGGTACATTTAGCCTGGTAAAGAGGAAACTAAGAAGATATGTGATAGCCATCTTCCAGTATCTAAAGGGCTGTCACATGGAAGATGGAGCAAGCTTGTTTTCTGCTGCTCTGGAGAGCAGGACCCGTATCAATGAATTCATGTTACAAGGAGATTCCAACAAAACATCAGGAAGAACTTTCTGACAGAGCTGTTTAACAATGAAATGGACTCCCTCGGGAGGTTGCGGACTCTCCCTCCTTGGAGGTTTTTAAGCAAAGGTTGGATGGCCATCTGCCATGGGTGCTTTAGTTGAGACTCCTGCATTGTAGGGGTTTGGACTAGATGACCCTTGAAGTCCCTTCCAACTCTATGATTCTATGAAGCTATCCCCCCCCCCCAAAAAAATATGCTCTTGCATCATGTAGCTTGGCCCTCATGTGGCAGGAAGCCTCACTGAACACACTGACATGTTTCCAAGAAATCACCCATAGGGCTGGGGTTTTAGGAGATAGTCTCAGTGAAGGGATGTTTAAATAAAAGGTATTGGGAGGGGGGAGATAAGGTGTCTAAAATTATGCAAGGTTGGAGAAAGTGGCGAAGGAGGCATTTTTCTTTCCCATAATACTCAGGGTCATCCAGTGAAAAAGAAGGATTCAGGCCAGACAAAAGAAAATACTTCAAACAGCACATAGTTAAACTATGGAATTTACTCCCACAACATCCATGGCCACCAACATGGATAGCTTTAAAAGAAGATTAGAAAAATCCATGGAGGATAAGGCTATCATGACTAGCCATGCCGCCCCTTGTCCAAGGCAGTATGACTCTGAATACCAGTTGCTATAGACTGCAACTGGGAAGAGCAGAGTTGCGCTCAGGTCTTGCTTGCAGGTTTCCCACAGGCATCTGATTGGCAGCTGTGGGAACAGAATGCTGGACTAGATAAACTTTTGTTCTGATCCAGCAGGGATCATCCTAAGTTCTTATCCAAGTAAACAACCACCTCAGACATCTTTTCGGCACTAGGTCAAGACGTTCCTCTACTCCCAGGCGTTTGTTGGGATCAGACAGCTGCTTTTATGCCTCTATTGAGCATAGATTATCTCTGTTGTTTTGTCTAGTTGTGATACTAAGACGTTGTTGACACTGTTTTGTACTGCTGCCTTGTTTTAACTTTTGTCTGTTTTAATCTGCTGTAAGATGCATTGAGTCGCTTTGAGACATAGGAGTTTAAGAACTCTAATAAACTACACTATAGAGAGGAATGATGACTCATCCAGGACGCCACAAATATGTCTCTGCTGTGTGTGTGTGTGTGTTTAATGCACCAAATAAAAAGGAACATGCAGAATAGTGGACCTTCTTCCACATCATCCACAACAAATGAATTCCTGCTATGCAAATAGCCCTGAAAGGGTTGAAGTGGCTGTTGTTAGAAACAGGACACTAGCCTAAACTTTAGAAAGTGTATGTATGTCTTGGGGGGGGGGAGAGGTGGGTGGATAGTGATGGAATGCTGTGTGTGAATGAAACAATGAGGGTGAAAGGTATGTGAGAAAGAGAGAATGAATGGGGGACTAGGGGGCATGCTTGTGTGTGTGTATGAGTAGTTGTATGGATTGTGTGTGAATAAGAAGGAAAGAGTGTGGGATGACTCCCGCCCTTCTTCCATCTTTCTCTTGCTCTGCTCATGTTTGGATCTGGCCCCACCCAGTACCAGCACACAGACCTGAGGGGGGAAAGTATTACCCACCCCTTGTCTAACAAGGCCCACTTGTCTTTTACACAACGTTTTTTTTTATCAAGGCCGATATTAACAATGTAATACCAAAACATTTCCCAGATGAATGAAGGAAATAAACTGACAGAAGAGAGACCAAGAACCTTGATGCTTCTTGTGAGATACCGTTCCTCTCACACAAGGCTGCTGTGACCAAATATTTGGAAATTTCTACAAGGCTCCTGAGCATTTCCCAGACAAATTATCTCATTAGCTTATGTTTGACATCACATAAACCTTGAATACACTATTTTCTTTTGTGAACCTGAGCACTTACTGTAGCATCTTATATGGAAAGCACCAAAGACTGAAATATTCTACTGGGGAAAAAGTCTGATCACGCGTCAAAGAATATTCTTCTTCAAGGATACAGTTCTAAATACAATTACAATCCTCGCCAGGGGTGGAAGGCTCTGTTGATTTCAGCCTTCTTAGTTTCTCACTTTCCTGTCTTAAATTCAGTTCTCAATATTCTTGCAGTAATTTGTGAATCTTAAAAAACCTCGTTAAAATTCTTCAGCGTTTTAGGGTGAATTTATCCCAATAAGCATATTTCTGAATGCAGTTTTGACTAATGTACACATTTATGCAAACTCCATTGGCTCTGGGTGGGGTCAGGAGAACCCTGGAACAGTGCATGGGGCAGGGAGAGGAGTGGGGGGAATCTTTCCTTCTGGCAAGCTGGAGTGCTTGCATAGATGGAACGAGTGGAAGAGCACAATGTTGAATTCCATCCATTTTATCTGACTGTTGCGGGGGAAACTGTGACCTGTGTGCCTGCTCAGTCTTCTCTTCAGGTGAAAGCAACCGATGGCCAATTCCTGCTGTCCCTCCTTGGGGTTCTTTCTTTTTAAACTAGCCTTCAACCAGACAACCCTTCAATAACAGCTGTCCCCTGACAGCCCTCAAAATAGAGCACTGTCCACTGTCAAGTCGAACACAGGGCCACCAAGGTACACTGTAGAAAAGGTGATGTCCACCTCTTCGATGGGCCTTTAGTTGGCCCAGGCAAAGTTGGCCCACCCCATCAGAGGTCAACGAGATATGCAACTATAGCAACCTTTAGGAGATATCTGAAGGCAGCCCTGTATAGGGAAGGTTTTTTTTAAAAAAAATGATTAATGATTTATTATGTTTTTATATATATTGGAAGCAGCCCACAGTGGCTGGGGCAACCCAGTCAGATGGACGGGGTACAAATTATTATTATTATTATTATTATTATTATTATTATTATTATTATTATGAGACAGAGTTAGCCTGAGCACCACAGATATGCATGTTTGAAAGATGGATGTGTACTGCACAGAGAGGGAGCGTAGAGCAAGAGAATGTGCCCAGTACCAAAGACAACAGGAATGTAAACATGCCTTAGGTCTGATTATGGAAAGTGCTTTGGCAGAGTGAAAACTGTGGCACAAAGAACTACTCTCTAGATATTCCAAGCTATGGCCTTCATTCAATATAGCATTTACAACTAGACAGTACGGTCCAGCTCTTTCCTTAAAAGGTGACTTCCTCAGTTTGGCAGGCATGAGGCCGGCAATAAAATGACCTTATGTCCGAGGACAGTGTCAAATTAAATAAGCAGCTGAAGAAGAAATCTCCCTCTCCCTCTCATACCCCTTGCCTATGCGCAGTCCTTTTACGGATTCCCTTCTGCTTTGTCTGAGAGCAAAGGCAACTTTTCTCCGCCTGAAACGAAATGCTACTGAAGCAAGCCCCACTGCGCTCTCTTGGCAGGCAACCAAACAGGCAGCAGCCTGAGAGCAACACATCACCCGCCCCTCAGCCTTCATCACATCAGCCAAGTTAAATTATTTTAGAATATGCAGAAAACAGGTGGGTAAAAACGAAGGCATTGCCATCGAGATCGAGAAGCAAGAGGACTAGATAAGTAAAATGTGCAATTAAAGAAAAAGAGAGTTATGTGCAGCTCAGGCAACATTGTTTTTGAAGGTGGCTTCTCCCTGGCTATTTGCTTTTCATGAGAAGACTCGTTGTTTCCTTGCTTTTCAGCTGTTCCAGCTTAGGCTGGGCCATTCTTTCCCTTTCCTTTCCTTTTTTGTTCAGCATTCACAGTGCTCCTTGTTCTGATCTGCTATCCATAACATTTGGTTCCAGACCACGTGGCACACTGACTCCCAAAAGACTGCCTCGAAAACTGAATAAAATGCTTTTCGTTTACACTTTCATTTATGTCAAGCCATTCAAAAGGGCTTGTTTTCACATCTTACCAAGCTCCCGTGAGAATTAATTCCAAGTATGGATAATTCTCTCTCTCTTTTTGTGTAGGGGGAGAAACCAGCTTTTTTCAGGTGATCCTTTGAATGCAACCATCAGGTACCCAAACGGTGACAGAATGTGCTTATCGATACCGAGTAATTCCTTGTAATAAGCACCTTTTAAAAGTATCACAGCGTTCCACACCAGTTCACCATTTGCCCTCTAATTTTCAGCAGAGAACAGATTTAATGCTGGAGAACAAAGGCTTCCCTAACAATGGACTGTTCCATTGTTAGCAGGTGGAAAAGGAGAAAACTGGCAATTATAGTATTAAAACATTGTGAGGCGCTCCTGGAATGAACTAAAAACAAAGCCCTTCATCGTGACAAAATAGTTGCCCTCTGCAATCATGCCCACTTCTAAAATGTTGTATTAAAGTTTTTCCATTAATGCTTTGCTATTAGCCATGGACCAGCTCATGCCGGAACAGTGGATCAGGTTTCAGATTCTGCTCAGGTTGGATTCAGACTTCCATGCCATTCATGTGATTACAATTATTACCGCACAGCCCGGTTTCTTGAACTTTTCCACCTGTGGAGCCACATAAGTCAAATGTAATCTGGTTTACAGAGCTGCCACTTCCAAGTTATTCTCACACAGTGATGTTTTCTTCTAAAGGCACCACTGCGTGGTCAATATCAATAATTACAGCAACAGGGCAAACTATGGACAAAACATCAAGTTTAAGATATACCAAGGATCAACCTTACTAGGTAGGCCCATGTTAGGAGGAAAAGTCACTTTGTGAGGCCCCATGTGCACTATATGTTTAAAGCACTATCATCCCACATTGAACAATCATGGTTTCCCTCCAAGAATCACAGGAACTGTAGTTTAAGGATGCTGAGAGTTGTTAGGAGACCCCACTCCTCCTCACAGGGGTACAATTAGTTTAACAATCAATCCCTGTTCCCAAGGAACTTGAGTGCAAATAGAAAGAAGGAAGGAAGGAAGGAAGGAAGGAAGGAAGGAAGGAAGGAAGGAAGGAAGGAAGGAATAAGACTGACAATTTTAAAGGTAAAATAGGTACATTTTATATTAAACTTTACTGCTCGGTTCTGGAGATCTACAAAGCCTCCTGCAACGCTATGGTTTTATGATTGTAGAAATTTGGAGCAAGGTTGTTGTTTACTTCCGAGTAAACATGTTTATTTCCAACAACATGTTCAGAGAATGTTGGTCGTCTGGAGCGTAGAGTCCAGCATGCAGTCATTATCACTAATTTCTTGCATACATTACTGTACTCTGAGAGAAGACAGTTCGCCCTGGTGGGAAAAGTCTCCTCTTTGATAGTGATTTCAACCTGCCTCATTGCTTCCAGCACCTAAGACAGAACTAGAGCACCTGTTGCAACCTCTGCATATTAGCTATGCTAATTCAGTGGTGAATGTGCTTTGTAGAAATAGCATATGTTGCTTGGATAGAGGACTCTTGGGTAGAGGAATTGTAGCCACATCCAGGCAAGAACCAAGGACTCTGGATTATGCGGGGTCAAGAGCCACACAAGAGGAATTAAATTGAAAACTGAAGGAAGAACAAGAGGTCCCAGAGTGAGAAAAGACCAGAAGCAAGCTCCAGCCCTCTCCAAGATCAATAGCATTAATTTGTGCTCGGCACAAATGTTTATTACACCGCAGATATTTGGACTGCGGCCTCACTGCCACAGGATGCAAGCGAAGCCAAGGATGTAGTGAGAGTCAAAGGTGGATTGGATATCAATACATTTGCCAAAGAAAGCTAAAAGTAAGGATTTTAAGGAAGGGTAGTAAACATGAATGACTCGTGGTCTGTCAATCTATTCTCCAAATTCTAGGGGCTGGATGTTATCCGATGCATGAAGACTATCTTACGACTTATTGCTGTAGAAAGGCTGGTTTCTCCTCTCTACCAGCATGGACATGAATCCAGACTAGGTGGGTCATATGTAACCTCCCAAGACTATATTTTAGAAAGAAGAAAATGAAAAGTCATGTAATTCGTTGACTCCGTAATCCATGTTTTATGTAACTTGTGGTCATATTTTTTTAAAAAGGAAGAAAAGCTAGCCCCGCGAAAAAAATCCTATATAAAGAAACAGTAAACCACCAAAGAACCCTCTTGTACTCTTTGATGCTCCCTGCAGAGAGTAAACCTTCAAGCATTCATCAAAAACCTTAATCCAGTTCAAAAATGGCTTTTGAGTAGTTTCAGAGAAGTGGCTTTAAAGAACCCCCTTCCCCTCCTGCTCAGACAGGCATTCCATTCATAGGCAGACCCTGGACAGAACCAAAACTAGCCATCCTCACTGAGTTCAAAATTTGTTCCAAATGGTCACCACATCTATAGTTTTATCCAGGGGTCAGCAAACTTTTTCAGCAGGGGGCTGGTCCACTGTCCCTCAGACCTTGTGGGGGGCTGAACTATATTTTTTTGGGAGGGGGAATGAATTCCTGTGCCCCACAAATAACCCAGAGATGCATTTTAAATAAATAGACACATTCTACTCATGTAAAAACACGCTGATTACTGGACCATCCGCGGGCGATCCAGCCCCTGGGCCTTAGTTTGCCTACCCATGGTTTTAGCCTCTTGCTGGATTTTTAAGAAGTTCCTCTAAAGGACTCTGGTACAGGAACACAGACAAAATATGGAATTCCTTCTCTAAGCTCCATGGCTTGTCTACACCATGGAAGAAGTAGCTTTGGTAACCAAAGTTTTAATTTCATTTTATTTATTCCATTTTTATCCTGCTCTTCCTCCCAAAGGAGCCCCCGTGGCAAACACCAAAAAGCAAAACAATAACTATGCCAAAAGATTTCTAGATTCCTGCCATTCTGTATCTGAGGTTATTTACAAAGATGGGCATTAGGCTCAGATCCTCATAGATGTAAGAATTATATCCGGAGAGAATTACAGAAAACAATTATAATCAAACTTGCTTTTTTCTCTCTGCTCTTGGGCTCAGCCCCTTGTTTTCTACTTTAATTCCTCTTCACCTTCTCTCCCTTATTTTCTTCATGTAACATGCTTTAGACCGGTTATCCTCAGCCTGCTGCCTTTGCAGATGCTTAGACTACAACTCCTTTCAGTCCCAGGACTGAAGCCAGAGTGCTTCCTATCACAAAGTGGGAATTACAGTCCACAACCTCTGAAGGGAACCAGCTTGTGGAAGGCTCCTTTAGACTGTAAAGCTGCATGGAGAAACTCTACTGAATTACTTGTTCTCTGCACAACACCCTGCTGCTGCAGGTGCATGATCAAATATTTTTAAAGGTCCTTCTGACAATCTTAGTGCAGCACCTTTGACAGGAAGCAGCACAGTTACTAGCAATTGCAGTTTGTGGTCAGGCACGACAAGCCTCCCTAATCCCACTTTCAAAATTAACCCCAAGCACAACAGAGGCGACTACTTATATTGAAAACACACACACAACTCAGTTGAGTCAAGCAATTGCCACACACACACACCCTCTTGCATATTTGCTTCCTTTATTCAAGGACTCAAGTGTTAGCAGAAGCTGGTAATACCTCAAAGTAACACTTCATGACAGGAAGGACGTAGATTGCCAATTAACACCCACTGCCTAAGGCAGTTTCTTTGCCTAGTGCTGACTGATAGAAACAGCTGTGATAAAGTGATAAAATGCAAGGTCTTCCTTTTCCAGTTGAGGCAAGAAGAGGATCTCAGCTGCACACTCCCATTCATCCCTGTTGAATGCAACAGCCTACATGGGACTACATGTCCTCAATCAATAACCTAGATTATACTAGAACCACTGGATAAGAAATGGATGGACACACACACCCCAGAATGGGCAGTGTTGCTCGTCCTCGACATCCACGTACATCCTAGAAGCACAATAGATGTTGACCTGTGCATCTGTCATGCCACCGAGCCAGTGTGCCATCAATGTCAGTCTGATGGAGACCTATGTCAGTACGTGTACAGAGGCATATATTCTTCAGCGAGCATTGCCCACATACATTATCTCTCAGCCTTATCACTAGGAGGTAGTTCATTGTGTGCCAGTCCCATGGCAGAGCATCCAAACAGTGGCGGCTCATAGGGCAGGTGATCCATAGAGCTGCCCTCCTAACACTGTGAACCTCCCTGAGACCTCTGGGTATAGGGCAGTATATAAATTCATAAAATTAAATAAAATAACATTGGTGGCGCTGTTATTTGCCTAGATACGACTTGGCTGAGGGCAGGGCAACAGCTATTCTGTGCATTCCATGGCCGGATTGCAACCAGCAATTTTGTGGAATAGCTGTATTATAACTAATGTGAAAAATTTTAAGTGCCTGGGAAAATTGCAGGCGTTTCTAAGGCAATCAAAGGTGCAAAACTGCTTACCTAAAACTCGCCCGATTTTCTTTTTCAACATCCTGCTGTTTCTACCTAGAAAATTACACCAGGAACTGATTAGTATATAGCTTTTAGATTAAACGTGTAGTACATTGCTTGAAAATGTCTACATTAATTTGCAAGAAAGGGAAAATAAACAATTATTGAAGAAGAAAAACAGTGAGTTGTGCCACTTTGAAAGAATAATCAGAACCCAAATATTCACACACTGTACCTGAAAAAAACCTACAGTGTCATCTGTGCTATTTCATTTCTATATATCCTATATTGTTCATTTGCCTTCAGGAGGCAATTTCCTATGTCACCCTTCTGTGCAATTTGTTTCAATCGCTCATTATTTTCCTTGGCTCCGAATCAGCTGTGAGGTCACCTAGGAGTACCAGGGAGATGCTGGAGACTGTTTGGCTGGCTCAGTCTTTTTTGAGCAACTCAGAAATGCAGCTTCCTTGCTTAGTGCTGATTCGGCCCTAGTTCAATCCCCTGGAATTACAGCACAGTCCTATGAAGTAAGTCCCACTTAGTTCAATGAGACTTACTCTCAGGTAAATGTACACAAGATTGCAGGCAAATAACTTTTGATATGTAGTAGTATCTGCAGCCCTGAAGATAAGGGTTGCGATTTCCTAGGGACTACAGCACAGCAATAAATGAATAGTCTTACTCAAGGTAGAAACAACTTTACAGTGACTTTGGAGTCTAGATTCTTTAAAAGATGCTTGAATCTGAATTCTGCAGCTCAAGAGATTTGGGTTTAATTTTACTTATAAGTGTCTTATTAGGGCTGCCATCGAATTAAAGAAACCTTGATTACTCAGTCTGCATATGCTTTTATGTTAATTAAGAATGCTCTCTTTGGGGGGAAAAGCACACTTTGCTTTCCAATAATATGGGCACATGTCATAACCAGCATTATTTGCGGCTGAGGGCAGGGGGAGGCATTTCTTCCTGTGAGAGAAAGGGGCATGGCTTTTCTAAGAGGTACCTGCCATCTGCAATTTTGTAAGTGTGATATTAAAAGCATTGTAAAAGTTGATTGCAAGGTCCACACCTCTGTAGTTTCATCAGTGCTCTCAATGCATATTACCCATAGGGCACATGTAACACATGAAGTTTACATTCACATACCGTGTATCACTGGAGGGTCTCAATTTTTTTAAAAAAGAAGTCTGAGCACACTGTTTCAGAGCCAGGTAAAGGAGGCCTCTTGGCTCGAGCTTCATAAATATACACCCCATACATTGAAAGCACATTGTTTTCCCCACAGAATCCTGAGAACTGCAGTTTGTGAAGGGAGTGTACGCAGCCTTGGATGGCAATGTTAAACCATGCATCCCAATAGTAAGTGCCTACATTTTGAACTCTGTAGGCTTACTTTTGAACAGACAGGCATACGTGTGCACTTTATCTTGGTCTGTGCAGAGGCAGACTAAATCGTAAGTGTGGCGGGCGGGGAGAACTACATGCCCTACAGATGATAAAGCACCAATAGAGGATAAGTAAAAGCAACTTAAAGGCCTGTGGAAAACAGGTGCTCTATTGCTCCATCCTCACCCCAACACCATCAATCAACAACATTATAATTAGGTGCACAGAGCGCTTCTGGCCTAATTTTCACACCCAACTGGGCTGTTGGAAAAGAGAGGAAAGTGTTTGTACTTTCATGCCACCTGCAAGCACCACGATCCCTCAGGAAGGTTTCAGGCAGGGCAATTTTACCACTTCCGTTGACACATTTATTAAGTTAACCATCAGTAAATGTTTCTGGATCAAATCTTTCGCAAGCAGCACAGTTCTAGGAAGGCAATCTATTGTCTAACCTCTGCAAATGTTCAAAAATGGAGGAGATGCATGCCTAACCCTGACTGCCGCTGCTTGCCTGTATTGCCTCTGTAGAGCATCTGCATAGCTATACAGCCACTTCCATGCCCTTATAAGAAGATTCAAAAGAAAAGTGTTTTATGATAAGGTACAAAATGCTTTCACTCACCGTCCTGTGACGACTCCACCATTGTAACCATTTAAGAAAGATAAGCTTTTCTTTATTTATTTCAAGTGACGTTGACATATTCCATCACTGGCCCTGGCAAATTAGGGGAAACTCTTAGTAAGATGGCAGGGATGAGGGGGAGAAGCCTGCTGGCTGCCTCCTGCATATTACTCTGGCTGCTCTGCTTTCTTCTCTCCCCTGGTTGCTCTGCTGCCCTCCACCCTGCCCACTTTGCCAGGTGAGGGGGGGGGGAGCATTCACTAAAAAAAAAGAAAACAGATTTAGTGGGTTGTGCAGTGAATTGCCTAGTGCCTGCCACTTTCATATCCTCAGAGTGTCTCTGGACCCCACATGGCTTGTGTGATGCTAGGAAATGGACACCACACCTGTTTTCTGCCGCTATTGGCCCCATTATCTGTTGCTGCTCATTTGGGGAGGGGTGGGCTTTTCTTTCATCCACAGCAAATTATGAGTGTGCAGCATTATTCAACATTGGGATGCATAGCCATCAAGGAGGACCTTTCAACCTTGGGGTTTCAAGTTTATGACTACAGACCTTATCTTAGCTAAAGATTATGCACAAACCTTCCGAAGGTGAGCGAATGTCACTGCTCAGCAGCGGTTCCCCTAAAGATTCATCGACATTGTCTTCCCCCCATAGCTATCGTCTTAAGCAGCTGCTTACAGTATATCTGTAATCAGAGCAGCCCCTGGGCTTAGTTAGCAATAAAGAAAGGAGTCCTGTGACAGCAGAGGCAATGGGCTTGACAATACACCAGAGATCATGTCTTCTCCAAATTGGTCCGCAGCGCAGATATAGCTCATCATTTCTCATTTCCTGTCCAGTGCAGGGATTTCCTCTTTCTCATATTCTGCTTTGGGAAGTTTGATGCCAGCATCGCCCACGTTGATTCAACTGTTTGCAACTATTTTTAATGGGGACAAGAAGAAGCTTTCAGGAATATTTCCTGTTCTGCAAATGGCACATTTCAATTCATGCTGAAAATATCACTGTGCTTCGTGTGTGATTAGTTTTTTAAGACAAAGTAGGCATATGATTTATATCCTTTTCCTTCTTCTCATTTCTCCCCCACCCTCCCATTTGACAATTTTCACACTATAGTGAGTGTTTCATATTATTGATTCAAAAGGTACATATGTTAGCAGTGTTGAAACAAAGCAAAATATCCCTTTGTAGGTTAGCTAGGCAGGCCATTTTTACCATTGGTCTTATACAGCGACAAGAATCTTGTATCCCAGGACCTGCATACACACTAACCAGGCTTGCACCCTGGAAAGGTTACTTTGGTGCTACTAATGCAGAGGTTTGACTTCACCCCTGCAGGCACACCCCATTGTCTCTCGAGATAAACAGATGCCAACAACAAACAGGGGCTACCCACTTAATGATTTTTCTGCCTGTTGTCGCGATTGTACTGTGCTAGATGCTGTATGATTTTTAGTTGTATTTTTACCAGGGGGCCACCTGAGTGAAGAAGTATAGACTTCATTCTGATTTGCAGGGGATTCGTCAGCAAGGCTGTGGTTTAAGCACACTTCTATGTACATCAGTTGTAATGGTATCAACTGGGCTTACTCCTAAAGTTAAACCTACAATCATTGGTGTGTGTGTGTGTGTGTGTGTGTGTGTGTGAGAGAGAGAGAGAGAGAGAGAGAGAGAGAGAGAGAGAGAGAGAGACTGGAGGAGCTTGAATCCACATACTCCCAACTTTAACTGGATCAGGCTGTATAGAACATTAGGATCTGAGAGTACAGACCACATCCAGATGTGAATTAGGGAATATTTCAACCTATCAATCCATCCATATTCCAGGGACATAGTTGCTTGCTATATCTCATTTGTCACGGAGAAAGCCATAACCCGTGGCAACGAAAAGCTAAGAGCACAACCACTTAAAATATAGGGACATCTGGTAGGCGACCGCGGTGTGCCGTTTAGAAAGCTGCAATTAAGCACAGAGAGAGGGCTCTAATGATAAGGACTCTATAGGGTCAGATCTGTTTTTTAAAGAATTCGGAGCGGAAGGGGTTGATTTGGACTCCCGCGCGATTTCCTGCAGTCTTGCCGGCTCGCAAACGGATTAAGGATGAGCAAATATGACGGGTAAATAATGCAACTCATTCGCGAAGGGGAGAGAAAGTTACACAATGAACTCATGGCGCGCCTTCCCCCCTCTCTCTCCCCTCCTCCCAGCCCCCCACCCCGGGACGGGCTGTTCTGGATTTGCAGGGTAGGTGTTACAGCTGTAAACCAATTCTCACCCGGCCAAGCAAGCGGGAGCTGCGGACTGCTAAGTAAACTCTGCTTAAATTGAAAAGACAAAAGGCGGATGGGGAAAGGGGTGGTGGAGGAGGAGAGAAATCGTGATGCTGAAATGA
The DNA here is from genome assembly GCF_965153285.1 of Podarcis tiliguerta. Lineage (NCBI taxonomy): Eukaryota > Metazoa > Chordata > Lepidosauria > Squamata > Lacertidae > Podarcis > Podarcis tiliguerta. The sequence continues at coordinate 68,691,124 of NC_139535.1, read as the reverse complement.
AGAAGGAAGAAAGAGAATCCGAGGTGGAAAGCCATTTGCGCAGGAGAGATTCCCCCTTATGGAAACTGCAGCAGCTCCTTTGCTGCGGGGGTGGAAGAGGAGGAGGAGGAGGCGGAAGCGAGGGAGGCAGACAGTGGGGATGTTTAGAGGAAATTTACAATCATTTCCTCTCTGTGGTTTGGTTACAAATCAACAACATCCTGTTCTTTTGTGAGGCTCAAAGGCGTCTGCCAGACGGATGGCCTCGCTCCCTTAAAGCAATCGCAGCGGCGGCAGCCAAAGCACCGGCCCGCCTTGGGCGCTGCAGAATAACACAGAAATCTCGCTCCGATCGCGGGCTTCCTTCCCTCCCCCGGCACACCTGCCTGCCCGGTGGCCAACCGAGGACGCGGGGCGCTGGGGCAGCCAAGTCCCCCGTTGCTCGGGGGCCCCGCCCAGGGGGACCTGGGAAACCTCCGCCTCCCCGGACGGGCGCCTACAGGGCCTGGTCGAGTCGGGAGTCGTGGAAAGGTCTCCCCGAGTGCTCTAGGCCCAGGGATCTTTTGCCTCCAGCCCTAAAGTTGCTTGCTAGAGAGGATGCCCCCTCCGGACTTGCTCTAAGCATGCCATTAGGGGGATTAGCGCTCTGCTTGGATATGGAGATGAGGAGTCCCCAGGATATTTACCCAGGAAGTAAGGCCTGCCGCAGTTAAAGCTGCATAGGGCTGCAGAGCGAAAAAATGGAGCTCAGGAGACCACGAGTGGAATCTCTTCATTAAACAGGACTGCAGAATGTGGAGAGAGAGCTTGTTCAAACAGAGCAGTTTCCTTCTCGCCTCTGGCTAGTGCCCCAGGCTGGTCCTATGCAGGATTAGTAGAAAGTGAACGCCACCCGAAATGGATCGGGATACTATCATCTTTCATCTGGATCCAACCACCCCCCTTAACTCGTGCAACATCTTGCTTGAGGAAAAGTTCCAAAGAATCCAAAAGCTCATTTTTGTGGCTTTTTGGATTGTCCTGATAAATGCATTGCCCAGCTTTGGAGGGTACCCCCCCCAAACCCCAGTTTTCCCCCCTATGGGCCGAAGTGGCTACCTTTGTATTTTTTAACATCCTGACTCCATGCATCTGCTTTGCGTACAAATAAATTAGTTTTGATCAGTCCCTAGTCACTGCATTGTTGAATGCAGGTAAATTCTCTTGAACTCAGTGGACCTTAATTTGGAGAAAACATGGCTAAATATTGGAGTATTCCCATCTGTAAACATGAATCCTCATTTCAAATGAGGCATTATCTTCCAGTTAACCCAAATCAATGTGTGACTCCCCCAACCCCTCAAATACTGCTATAATCCTGTGCAAACAGCACACATCTTTTTCAAAAACCTCCAGTCAGGTAAACTTATTTTCCAGGTTGCCTAAGGTCAGACTGAATTATATATTATCCTGATTAACCTTGATCCTAAGCATAGTTACTTGAAAGAAGACCTCATTGATTTTGTGGAATTTACTACCAAGTGAGTGTTCTCTGGATAGCAACTTTACTGCCCAATCCTAACCACATTTACTTTGGAATACAATATCTCTTGTTTTCCATTCTTACTCCCAGTCTTAATCTATTTTTTAAATGTTGGAAAAATCCAGCAGAGTTTTACAACTCGAAGGGGGGAAACTCTGTTAACTGCAATGGATTCAGACTGCACTATATCAAATTTCTTTATCATTTTTTTAAAAAAACGGTACTTTTTAAAAGGCCTTTTTACATCTGCGTACCCACTTGGCTAATTGCAAATCATAGACAAGTATTTCTAATAAAATGGTCGAATTATAAAGTCTTAGCATCAAATGTACTATAAGTAGTTGCTTTGTAGTTAAATCTGTTCCCTTCTGCTTCTGTGTTTTCCAACCTAAAGGACTCAGTGGTAACATGCAAGAGCAAAAAAAGCAAAATGCAATAGGAAAATTAAAGAATACGAGTCCCAAGTTGCAATGTTACCCTTGGACTGAACTTTTTCCTCCTCACCGCATCATACTAAGAGTTCACCCACTGAAATTGACTGGAGGTAGATTCAGGGTAGAGAAAGTGGGGTACTTCTTCTGGTAAGAAAGGCAAAGGGATTGAAAAGCTCTTTCTGCAGCTGGAAAACCTGGTGTGGAAAAAGCTTTTTAAGTCCTATGCCTTGCTTAGCAGTCTTTAGGAAGTTCATACAAGACTCCCAATATCTCATTCGCTCGGTGTGCTGGCTTCAATCAGGTAAGGGTCTTGGGGAGCGGATCCAGGGATCTTCCTGACTTTACGTGATATTGCCTTTGCACATGGATCCCTGAAATGTAACCCCCATGTAAGTTTTGAGCCTACTATATTTCTATCTCTTAGTCGTGCAGATTCTTAATGGCCAGGGTTAAGCCAGATTGGCACCTCCAAAAAATAAAAGTTCACCCCTTGGGGAATATTTTAGACATCATGAAAAGCTGAGTATTCTCTATTATCAGATCTCTAATATCTGCAAAAGAGATTATCAATGGCTGGGATCCAAAGAGCCTATTACATTTATAACCAAAGGAGCATTGAACTTTTTTTTTTTTTTGTAAGAGCAGCTTACAAAAAATGGGTAATTGCTCTTGAGGCCAAAGGAGCTGAACTGGAGAAGCAGGGTGAGTCAGGGTAGAGGATGAAATCTTCATAGGTGTGATAGGGATGTCTCGCTCCCAGGGTGACAACTCCCTCATGTCATGGAGAATTAGGATTTCAGGGAAGCAATGGACCACTTTGCAGAAAAGGGAAACGATCCCTTAGAAGGAACCCATTCCTTGGGGATGAAAAAATATCCTCCCATGCCAAGGGTACTTCTGGTAGTGGGTGACTTGGATATTAGGTACATAGATTGCTGGTTCTACAGGGCTTCCTGGTGACTTGCCTACCTGGTGTGAATCTTGCAGATGCTATGCATCATCTAGAGCTGGGATCGAAAATAAAACTGTCAAGAAACAGGATATAGGGTGGTATATAGATTCAATTAAGAATAAAGAGGAGGAGGAGGATGCAAATCTATGTTGCGACTACACTGGGAATACTGTAGTTTATGTCTAGCAGAGCTATAATTCCCAGTATCCATCCCCAATATTCTTTGGAGGGATGCCATGACTGTCAAATGGTCTATAAGGGGGACTTAAATGTATGGTGTGGATGTGACCACGGCTGGGCTGGCTGCAGTTTGTGGCCCTTCACCAGTACACTTCCAGTTTCTGGTTTTGCAGTCTTAGTTCAAAAAATCAATGGTAGAAAAGGAGGAAGTATGCAAACTAATGTGTACTTGCCCAGAAATCTGCGTGATTGGCTTATCCAATGCCCAGAGGCCAGCTAGATGTGGCTATATATATCTTGCAGGCCCTCTTTACTAGTAGCAATATTGATTGGTGCTTTCCAGAAGCTTTACCCCCCCCCCCTTACTTACACATGCAAAAGATTCCACTTCCTCAATTGTGTTTAAGTGTTTACTAAGGAATGATAATTGGCTGAAACTTATTCCTGCCTTTTCGTTGTTTTATACTAGCTCCTGAAAACTCGAGTGAAAAGAGATAATTATCTCTCACAGGAATCTTAAGAACTCATTAGAAACAGCCGACTTGTTCCAGGTGTTGAGTTCTGTTCTGCGGGATAAGAGCAGTAACTTTCTTTACATGTAATAGAACAGGGCCCTGGTCCTACGGATGTACATCCTGCGTGAGGGAAGGGAACCTCTTTTTCTTTTGTCCAAGGGTTACATTCTTGTGGGGGTAACATTTTGTAGGCCGCATACCAGTGGTAGACAGAGCTATAGGCAAATGTGAGAGGAACAATGGTTGTGACTCATTTGTACAGAGGTTTCTACACAATATACAACTCCATCCAGGTGAACTAGATCATCATCACAGATCAAGGACACTTTCCAGCTCAGCAAAAGCACTTAGGGTTGAGATAGAGCAAGGCTGCTAAGGGGTGTGGACAAGGGAAAGGGCTGTGGCTTGGACCAGAGTCTTAAGGGCCAGATTAAGAGGCTTGGAAGATCACATTTTGCAGCAGGGATTGAGGTTCCCTACTCCCCATCCTATAGAACCCACACATTGTGTGGCTTATGCCAAGGCGATTTAAAATCAGTTTTGTTTTTACACCTTGTGGCCATTAAGACTTAGTGTGATCCTACGCACATGTACTCAGAATGTAAGTCCCATTGAGTTCAATGGAACTTACTCCCAGACCAATGTGCATACAGTGGTACCTTGGTTCTCAAACTTAATCCATTCCGGAAGTCCCTTCAAAACCAAAGCATTCTAAAACCAAGGCATACTTTCCTATAGAAAGTAATGCAAAATGGATTAATCCGTTCCAAACTTTTAAAAACAACCTAAAACAGCAATTTAACATGAATTTTACTATCTAATGAGACCATTGATACATAAAATGAAAGGGAAAAAAAATTATTATTATTTTTAAAAATGAAAGCAATAAACAATGTACTGTGGTCACAAATCAATCAATCAGTAGCTGAACTGGGTTCCACACAGTCACAAAAACAACAAAAAAAATGCCTCAACAACACTAAGTAAATAGCAAAAGCAGACAGAACTCAGTGTAACACTCAAAACGGAAGTGTGGTACTCAAAACAGAAGTGTGGTACTCAAAATGGAAGTGAGGCACTCAAATCGGGAGTGTAACACTCAAAACAGAGCACGTTTGGCTTCCGAAAAAAGTTCGCAAACTTATTTACTTACTTCCGGGTCTGCAGTGCTTGGGTTCCAAGTTGTTTGAGTACCAAGGTGTTTGAGAACCAAGGTACCACTGTAGTAGGATTGCATCCAGAGGTGTGTCTGCCAGGGAGATGCCCTTGCTCCTATCTGGAAATGATAGTCCAAAGCACAAGAAATGTCGCTTGACAAAGTATGTGTCTTGGATGGTAAGACCCCATGGCAACAGCAGATTGCACTGCCCCACATTTGAGAACATAAGAAGAGGCTGGCTGGCTCAGACCAAAGATCTATCTAGTCCAGCAGCTTGTTCCCACAGATGCCAGTGAGAAGTGCGCAAGTTGATCTTGCAGTCACTCCTTTCAGACATGTGCCAATAGGACTGGCTCAAAGAGAAGTCCCGGTGCATATCAATGTCTTGCTGGACAGACTACATGAACACTTTTCATCTCCATCATGTATGTCATGTGGATGCTCCTCAAGCCAATGCTTCCAAATTTACCAGCTCAAGAGGTTTATGGATAATGGCGGCAAAAATTATTTTGCTTTGAGACCTGTAATTCAGTAGAAGAGAGTGCTAAATAGAACAGGTAACACAATATGTTGTGGGAACTAGATAAGCTAATATAAAAGGATGGCTTTTCTACTGGATAGTTCTCAGAGACACAAATTCTTGCTGTAGGGTTGTAATGGATGGGACCCTTTCCCATCTCGTGACGGCCCAGGAGCGCTGAGTATAATTGCCAAGTGCAAGTCAGACGTGAAGGAGCCACCGTCTCATCTGGGTCATTTTACCAGCTGGATTTATTAGGTCGAAGGCCACTCATTCAAAGTAAGGGTGCCTCCATTAAGATAACAGTGGTCCTAGATGACTCAGGAGGAGTCAGAAGTAAAAATTACTGATTTAGGAGGCTGAACGGGTAGTACTGCTATCTGCACGGAAAACATCTACTACATTGTTTAGATTGCTATCAACATATTCCTCAGTCAGCACTGCACTACCTTCCTTTCTCATTAGATGCAAAGGAAATACATCAGAGTGATTGCATTGTGGAATCGAGCCCATGGAATTTCCATCTCTGCACAAAGGTCTAATCTAACAAATTTGTGTCTGCAAATCCGTGTGTGTGTGTGTGGATTCTAACAAACAATCTGAGTCCACTTGATATTAGTCTCAGCTGTACTCCAAGGAAGGATTTATTATTATTATTATTATTATTGAGATGGAGACATGAGACATACTGGCAGTGCCTGACAGTACTCACAGCAGCACCAAGTGCTGACACCTCTTTTTTACTGCCCAAGTCTGCTATTTTCTGCTTTTATCAAAATATGGGAACCAGCACCTCCAGTGGCAGAGCTTCATGCTCCAGCACCGGGGGGCTGAGAGCAGGCCGGGGCAGGGATGGGGGCGCGTCCTGGGGGCATGGCACGCCACCTGCGGGATGCGGTGCCCAGCATGGGGGGGGGGGCAGCGGCGATGGCACACCACTGGGATCGCACTGCCAGGGGCAGTGCATGTCCCCCGCTCTCCTCTTCCTCTGCCAGTGAGCATCTCATTTTTAACAAAAAAAGAGCACTGCATATTGATATGAAAATACATAAATCAGAAGGCATTAGATTGTCTATCAAACATTTATCATTGTTCGGCTAACAAAATAGTTATCACTGGGATTGTGTTAATTCATTTTTAATGTTGTGATTGTATGACGTGCATTTGTCTGAATTTTCCTGTTGAGCCCATTTTTGTATAAAGTGGCATATAAATTTGTTAATTAAATTAATACCACCACCACTGGGACTGCCTGCTTCCAGTTTCATGACACAAAGAGAGAAATCAGGAAGCCTGTGCCTTGGAAACACTGTTATGGAAAGCAAATGGCAAAGTTTGCAAATATCTGCTTAATTTATTCTGTTGACAGAATCTGGATTTTTTTCAATTGGCAAGTGGGGAGGCGAGGGAGTACAGGGTCTATGGCACCTAGGCTTGCCATATTTCAAAAAGTGAAAATCCAGACACAAAAACACACACATCAAAATGAAACTTTTGAGCTATTTTTAAGGGAAATCGCCAAAAACAGCACCGTCGACATGGGTTGCTATGCGTCTGGGTTTCTCCGGACATTTCCACCCAGACACTGCTATGTCTGGGAAATTCCATACGTATGGCAACCCTAATGGCACCTTTAACCTCCCTGTGATGCATACAAATAACAGAAAATAATATAATGCAGTTTATAAACCAATGCAGCACTAGAATGAAGTGTAGAAATGTAAGGCTATGTACACATTAGTGGCTTAAAACACAGTGAGGCTGTTTCCCCCTCCTGCTTTTCAAGTTGCATTTTTATGTTGCTGTTTACAACAGAGAGAGGGCATAAGTGTTTTTAACCCAATACATATTGCCCAGTTTGTTTTCCCCCAGCTGTCACACACCCACACCATTTCTATTGCACAAAGCTGGCATCGTCACATGTGCACCAGATGTCTCAAGCACACACCTCAACTTAACCGTGGCATATATTTTCAAATCAAATGGCAGCTGGCTTGAGGGGAAATGCAGTATTTCTCAAGGACCTACAGAATACATAGGGATTGTGGCTAAGGTCATGTGGGCCATGTGTACTCTGCTCGAAACACCAGCAGTGGGAATACACTGCACCTGGAGCAAAGGGTTGTGTGCGCACAGCCTAAGTCAGACTCTTGCACTGTGGAGGTGTGGAAATGCAAGAGTGGAGTGGGGACACAGCATGTTCCTGGCCTCCATGTGCTCAAGGTGTTGGGTTTTTTTGCACAGGGACCCATGTGAGTCCTGTGCTGCAGAGGGAGGAGGAGGTAGTACAGTCATACCTCATGTTACATTTGCTTCATGATACGTTTTTTGAGGTTGCGTCCTGCAGCAACCCGGAAGTACCAGAAAGGGTTACTTCCGGATTTTGCCGCTCATGCATGCGCAGACCCACAAAATGACGTCATGCGCAGAAGCGGCGAATCGCAACCCGTTGCGTTCTGCTCATGTTGCGAATGGGCCTCCGGAATGGATCCCGTTCGCAACCAGAGGTACCACTTTATCAGGAAACAAGCAGAGAAGGCAGTGAGCTCTCCTTGCAGGCGCAGATCTGCCACGCCTCCTAGCTATCTTGAGCCCTCTGCCTGAGACGACAACCTCGCTGGCTGGCCTTGAATATGAAGGCACATTCTCCTCTGATTTTGTTAAATGTGAAGAGGTATGTTAACAGCAATATATCACCTTTCAAGACCAGAAAGCAATAATGGCCTGTACTTGATCAGAGAATAACAGAACTGTAGAGTTGGATGGTGCCTTGAGGATCATCTAGCCCAACCCCCCCAACCCTCGGCAATGTAGGAATATAGGGATCCCATACAGGGATCAAACCTGCAGCCTTGGCATCATCAGCACCATGCTCTGACTAACTGAACCAGCAATTCACTCTAAAGCTGTACAATACAAAGCTGCCATCAAAACAGGATGGTGGAAAGTCTGCACAGTAAGAACTGGCATCCCTTCAGATGTTGCTGGACAACAGTTTCCATCATCGATGACCTTTGGCCTCTATGGCTGGGGCTGATGGGAGTTGGAGTCCAACAAGTTCTGGAGGGTACTAGGCTCCCTATCCCTGCAATCCCTCTAAAGATGCCTCCACTCCATTATATAACTGCAATACTTAAACATTTACTGCTAGAGAAATGCTCGCAAAGCTTGGCCAAACCAGCAGTTGAGCAATTCCTCCCATCAGAGTGTTGTTTGGCCAAAGGATGGGGAAGACAATTTGCAGAGAAGATCAGAGGCCAGAGAGGAATTCTGGAAGGAGGGAGAGCAAATGGGGCAGATAGTGGAAATCTGATGCAGTTCATCTTGCCAGTAAACCATGGTGGTGGGTGGATAAGAGTCTGTTTCCCAATTCCGGGAGTTATTTTGGCACAGCAAGGTTCACATTCCAACTTCTGATGAAGAGTTATGAGATAAAGGAAAACGTACTGAGCGCATGTTTATCTCTAGGCAAAGTCCAAGAAAAGAAGTGCCAAAGGAAGGAAGGAAATTAAACACACAGCTGATGTTGGTTATGCAAAAAAAAAAGGTATCAGACATGAGTAATACATGGAGGATACAAGGACCAGGTGTTTAAGGGAGGCAGGAGGAAAAACCCACAAGTTTCATCTACGTACATGAGTGTGAAACAAATACCATCTTGTCTTAAGCTAAATGTGGGAAACCGAAACACTGTGACCTCCCAGGAGACCCTCAAGGCTTGGTCCACACATTATGATAAAGAGGAGGAAGTGCTCTGCTTTGCTGTTCAGACAATACTACACCATATCAGAAGTACATTTCCAGGCTCAAAGGTCACAGGGGTTACTACTGTGCTGCCATGATCCAGAATTTCCCAATTCGTATGTTACCTTGACTTACGACAGAATCCATTTGGTAAGGACATCAGAAGAGCCCATCTACAGTCAAGCACCGCAGGAGCCAACCAGATGCCTGGAGAAAACCTGCAAGCAGTATTTGAGCACAATAACCCTCTCCCCTCCGGTGTTTTCAAGCAACTGGCAATGACAGAAAGAGCTGCTGGGAGTGGGAAGACAGTGTGTGCCAATAGGCTTTCTCTCATTGAATTGTGAAACTGAATCGGGCACAAAGTCCTGTGGTTCAGACTGCCACAACAACAACCACAGTTTGCTGGAGATCTCTGGGCACTTCCAGAAGGTCAGTATTCTTGGGTGGGAATCTATCACATACCCTTTCTGAGTGTATTATTATTATCATTATTATCATTATTATCATTATCATTATCAACATCATTGCACTCCACATACATCCCAAGACAATGTACAAAGTATAACAAATACAGACTAAAATATAATTAAAAGATTATAAAAACAGCTTTTTTAAAATTGCAGAATATTACACCCCTCTCCCACCTAGCAGTTCCAAAGCACCCCTAAGTGCAAGTAGATAAATAGGTACCGCTTTATAGCGGGAAGGTAAACAGCGTTTCCGTGTGCTGCGCTGGTGCTGGCTCGCCAGAGCAGCTTCGTCACGCTGGCCACATGACCCGGAAGTGTCTTCGGACAGCGCTGGCTCCCGGCCTCTTAAGTGAGATGAGTGCACAACCCTAGAGTTGGACACGACTGGCCCATACAGGCAGGGGTACCTTACACCCCACTCCATTAGCCACAAGTGTATTTATTAAGGCTGCTATCCTGTGCACACTTTCCTAGGAGTAGCCATCATTTGACACAGTCAGACTCAATTTCCATGCAGACACGCATAGGATTAGGCTGTTACCTCAGACTGCTTTTTAAGTTTTGGTTTTCTAAAAAAGAGATTCATGACACCCTTTATCCCACACGCTTCTCAGTAAAAACAGCATTTCCTTCCCATAACAGCTATGGAAAAGTCCTGCTTCCATTAGTGGCACCAGGGCTGACACAGAAGCCAGATCTCCCCAGATAAGGCTCTTCATAGGGGTAAAGGAGAAGCAACTACACCACTAGGTTTCATTCAGGTTTGGTCTACTTGTTATATCTGGTCTACATGGAACTGTCCATTTGGGCAATGTAAGTTGTCAATGAAATTAGTTAACAAGGACACACACACACACCCTACGGTTAACGCTATATGTGAGTTCAGCCCCGTGTGGTATAGGGATAATGGGTGTTTTTCCTTTTTCTTTGTGTATTACAAAAAATAATATTTTTTTTTAAAGAGAGAGAGAGCCTAGTTGGCATAGAGGCAATCCAAATTCAGAGATCCACTTTCTTCCTGTTTGCTATAACCAGGGAGCAGTTATTACGAATCTGCTCTCCTGTAAATGGGAGAGGGAGGTTTGTGGGGAGATTAAGGAAACAGTACAGTATTCCTTTTCTCCCATGCATTTTGCCTTTGAGCTCTCTCTCTCTCTCTCTCTCTCTCTCACACACACACACACGCACACACATACACACGAACCCCTTAATTGCTTTGCTGCCTGAAATTCCTCCAGGCTGATCACGGCGAGATGGATTTTCAGCTATGGTATTTTAGCCTTGGTGTGTGTGTGTTTAATACAATGTCCGGACAGTTGCCTATATGCAGAAAAGCCACGGCGCTGGATTGTTAGGCTGAAAAACGTTCGGAACACGCACCTGACAGGAAAAAGCCATGACATAAAACACGGGAATTTTAGTTAGGTCCCTCTCTGCACCCCAGTCACTTCAGCGGCCATGGGGAAATAAACAGGGCCAGGATGAGGACCCCAGCAGAACGGGCCGCCTTCTCCCCGCTTTCCTTCCAAGAGGGGGCTTCGAACCAACACCCAGCAATGCTGCCCTTGAGCGGTCGGACTCAGGCGGCATCCCCGGCGCGGCGGCCCCGAGGTCGCCCTTGGTTGTCCCCGGCCGGCAGCACCCCCAAACTCCGGGGCTAGCGAGCCTGGCAAGGGAGGCACGCCCGCCTAGCAGCTGCCAGAAGCAGCCGGCATGGGCTCGGAAAGAGCGCACGGAGCCTGGCGCTTTTACGCATCCCCAGCACCCGCTCCTTTGCTGGCCATCGGGGCGGGAGGCGCGCCAGGGAGGCTCCGGCTGCAGCCAAGAGAGAAATCACGTCCTTCCCGCACGCCCGAGCTTCCCTTTCTTTTGCTCGGTTACTGTACATCCACTCCACCTCCCCCCCTCTTTCTGCTGCAGTTCTGCTTTACCTTGAAGCCCAAGGCTGGGGCGGGGGTGTGGTGCATGCGCAGCTGGCTGCAGCTGCCTCCTTTCATTCATTAAAAAAAAGGCAGCCCCAGCCTACCATCCATCCTTAACTTGCAACTAGTTCCCTTCCGGCCCCCCATTCATGAATGAGAGCGGAGCATGCGCTTTGGCCCTGCAATGCCCACCCATTCATAGAATTGAGAGGACGGGCATGCGCAGACGAGGGCCTTTCCCTCCCATTCATAAAATAGCCATTTTCCCAGGCAGCAGTTGTTGCAATAGCGAGGCGAAGCGGAGGGGGAAGCGACGGCTGCTGCTGCTGCTGACAGCGCAGCACTTGTAAGTCGCTCCCGGAGAAGCCAGGGGTGCTCCGTGCCAAACTGCCCCCCCTTGCACGCACAGCTCGCGAACTGTCTCGGATTTAGGATTAACTCGCCTGTTGAGAGATGATCTTGGCTGGATTATTTCAAGTAAGTAAGGAATTTCATCTTTGTGAATTTAAATGCACAGGGTGAAAGAGGGGGGAAATAATAATGCCCCGTAGAGGAAACATTTTGCTCCCTTTCCTGGTTGACTTTTCCTGACCTTCTGCGAGGAAGGCGTGTGTCGCTCAGCCAAAATCGACCCACGTATCTCTCTCTCTCTCTCCTTTTTCTTTTTTAAAAATAAAGCCAAGTATCTCATATATATGTATGTGAATGATATCTGTGATCTGTGATCTGATGATGATGATTGTACAATTTGGCTTGGCCATCGCCTGCTCTTCCCGTTGCCATCTGCATTTGGGCATTTAGATAAGGTATGAGTGGACGTTGTGATCCGACTTAGAATTCTCTTCTTACTAAATAAAAATAAAAATCTTCTAGCCGCCCCCGCTTTCCCGGTTGAGGGGGAGTTTGTCCCTTGCTCGTGCGTGCCAGAGTCGTGGCGAGGGAACCTTTCGCTGGGCAAGGGCTGGCGGAGCCCACGCGCCCCCGGCTTGACAAACGCAGCTGCCCCTGAGCGCCTTGCCGAAGGCGCTCTTCGCCTCCTTCCTCCTGCGCCTCTGCCTCGCCGGGCTGCGCAGTGGCTCCGGAGCCTCCTCTCTCTCTCTCTCCATAATAGGGCACTTTAGAAAGGCGAGCCGCTGGAGTGTCGGCTCCTGGCTGCCTGACCTTTGCTCCCTCGCGTTTTATTTCATGCAACAGCCCTGCAACGACGACTACGCCTCTCTTCCTCCCACCCCACTCCCCACCGATTTGTTTTTGCTATTTTAAAGCCTCACTTCACCTTTCTGTCCATCTTGTGATGTTGAACTTGGAGAGAAACGGGGGATCAGATCTGGAATAAAACTGCGCAGGTTGGGTGCGCCAAGGGGCTCTCTCCTGGACTTGTGCGCAGCGAACCCGGAGTGTGTGTGTGTGTGTGGAGGGGAGAAAAGGAATATGAAGAAATGAAATAGCGCCTGGCTCTTTTGCTCAGGGCCTTCTCCACCTATGGCGTAGTACAGTTCTATAGGCGAGGCTGGCGTTTGTGCTGGAAGCAGCCGTGGCGTCCCAGCGCCTGGCAAACCGAGAGGAGCCTAGAACCCCTCGCAGATTCTGTCCACCCAGGACCTCGAAGGCAGCAGCCCTGGTTGCTAGCGAGGAGGGCGAGCCGGCCTGTAGAGCTTGTCAGTGGGCGTGCAGAAGGGCATCACCGGGATGAATGCTACAGGGAGGGAGGAGAGGGGAGGAAATCAATCTCTTCTCCTCTCTTCTCCCCCTCCCCACCCTCATTTTTTTTTCCTTGAGAGGAGAGCATGCAATGCATTGCAAGGGAGAGCCTGACGCGCCTGCAACCCAACCTTCCCATCGGGCCTGAAATGTCAATGTCAAAATCTCCTCTTGCTAAACTGAGGTGGGGGGGGGGGATAAAGGACGGTTTGCTCAGCTGATTTCCGCTCTGAGGTGATTTTGCTAGGGAGCCTCTTTTTAGTATCTCCGAAGGATTTCGACAGAGAAAATAATTCGCAAGGGAAAGCCAGCTGTTTGCAGAGATTTCCAAGTGGGCTTCAAAGCTCCCCTTCCTCTCCCCCAACCCCTATCCTTCAGCCTTAATCAGCATGTTCAATATTTAACATAGCTTCCTTGATGTGTTTAAAAGCAGTGTCAGCTTGTGGACTGAATGGCTATGATCTCCACCACTGGCTTCCTTTTCAGCAACCCACTTGTCTTCCAAACACACACTCACACACACATATATATATACCAGTTTATGAATGGTAGAAATGGGTGTCTGGTGAGGGAGAGGCAGTCCTCAAGTTCTTGGAACCCTTCTGAGGATGTCTCCATTTGATAAATGCGCTGCTTTCTGGAGCCTGCTGTGTCCCATTCATACTAGGAGCCCTAGTTTGATATTGACACGTTAAATAAAAGCACCTTTTAAAAGGAATGTCTCCTGGAAGAAAAAAAACAAAGCTGTGGCTAATCTTTGAAAGCATAAAAAACAAAAGTGTTTCTATTGAGTAATGACTAACTCTGTTTATGCAGGATGATGTTATCTTCGGAAGCCTGTTAGCATCGGGCTTCATAAAATGGCAGCAAGGAGCCTTTTTTCTTCCATTACAATATCTAGTTTTCCTCAAGTCTGGCTCAAATTGAGCATAAAATTCATTAGAGGTATTGAGAGCACCATTTACCAGGCCTGGATTCTTGTTAGATTTGCCTCTCGCTTTTGACAGATGGGAGTGTGGAGGTTGTGGAAACCTTAAAAGTAACACACTTACTCAGAAGTAAGAACCACTGAGTTCAATGTGCCTGGTAAGCGTGCTTAGGATTGTGTACTTAGCACAGTCTCCTGTACTTTGGCATCTCAATAATTAAAAATTTAAACAAAACGAAACCTCAGAGATGTTTGCCAATGTGAAATCAGGTATTGCTTGGTGCGTATATTAGAGGCCAAAAAAAAAAGAGTTCCCAGAGATTTGGATATCCTGCCAAAAAAAAAGGTCTAGCCGTGTTTGAGCTGAAATAATGCACAGTTGGCCATGATTCTCCAAAAGAGTTGTTCAGTCACTTCAGGATTTCACAATCGCCAGCAACCATTTGATGTCTTGCGTTGAGCACTCAGGTGCCTTTTCTCAAGGACCTCATCCTTCTGGTCTTGCTTATTTGTTTACGTAGTTTCTCTCCAAGAAGCCAAGGCTGCTGGGCACAAGGACCACTCGATTCCCTTGATTTAGCAGGGCTTGGAAAGGGCAGATGAAGAAATCTGATACTAGTTTGCTTTACTGTAGGGTGTTGTTTAGACCTGGTAAAATACGTGGGGTTGGAAGCAAATCTTTTAATGCACACCTGCTGGTACGTTTCAAGAAAGTGCTTTAATGTAGCTTTATAGTCTTTTTAACACTGGGATGTTTTGTGAAGGTGGATGCTCTGTTTTCCTCCCAACCTCCCTTCCCCTTATCCCACAGTGCTTACATGTAATTTGAGTCTTGTTAACAGAGGCTCCTTTCCTACTGCTGGCCTGGTCAGTTCCTGAGAATCTGCTGCTTCCTTCCAGTGGAAGGTGAGCTGGAAAAGCCTTCTGATGCCCTTTAGGGTTTTCCTGCTGTGTGGTTCAGTTTTCTGCCCTTTTTATAGTCATGATTCAGCTTTCAAGCTCCTGTCCTCACAGCTGGAACTAGTAAAGCTAGAAGCGTCACCAGACAACACATTGCAGTGTAGTTCCAGGTAGACTTTTTGGTCCGATTCAGCAGGGGCCATCTCCTCCTTAAAGGTGCATTCCCCTGGCAACTGGAAAAACAATAACTCATCAGAGTTGGGAGGGATCTTGAAGGTCATCCAGCCTAACCCCCTGCTCTGTGCAGCTTGCAACTACAGCATCTCTGACTGTTGACCTTCTAGATTCTTCCTTAAAAACCTCCATAAAGGGAGAGTCCACCACTACCAGAGGCAATCAGCTCTTGGCAAGAGGACATTTCTCCTAAGCTTTCACCAAAATCTCTTCCTATTACCATTTCCATTCTAGTCCTGCCATCTGGGTTAGCAAAGTCTCCTCCATCTTCCACATGCCAACCCCTCAGGGATATAGAAATGGCTATCATGTCTCCCCTTAACCTTCTCTTTCCCCAGGCTAACTAGATCCAGCTCTCCAACTGTTCCTCATAGGACCACACAAAGTGCTGTGCAATGCAGGGAGACAGGATGTGCTTGGAAATCCAGCTGACCTTCAAGCTGGGCCCTTCTGCTTTGCTTCCAGAAGGTTTACCTGCTCAGGCATAGAAGGGAGACTACAGTCATGACCCTATCAAGAATTGTGGCTTATTGGAGTGACACCTGTTTGGTTGTGTGGGTGGGTTTTTAAAAAATGAACTCGCCATAGCATCTTTCTAGTTTGATTTTTCTCTGCAGCATGACAATTGCTTGACCCCTCTTGACAGGTAAGCTGTCTTCTGTTTTCACGACCACACAAACAATTTGCACCCTGCATTTACTCAGAAAAGCAAAGAGCTTCTCTTCAGATTCTTTCCCTGTTGCCTCGCTCGTTTCCAGAAGTTCTTTTGTTCAGGAGGAATGAATACTTTCTTATTCCCTCTCGATTCCTGCCAGGCTTCTCTGGGACATTCAGCAAGAGCAGTTAAAAGTTCCACAGCTATTGTATGTTTGCTCCGTTCAGAAGGCTTCTGCTGCTCTTTCTTGACCTGTTCTTTTTTGGGGACAACTTACAAGTTCTCCAAGCTTCCCACGATTTACATTGCTTTACATTCATAGGTACAGTGCACTCTGTTCCAAGGGCACAATCCAACCACACTCAACGGGACTTGGAAACCCTTAGCTGAATCATGCCTGCATGTGTTGTTCGAAACATAATTCTTGGCTAGTATCCTGCGAAATATGCTAGCTTCTTGCTATAGTTCGCAGTAAGGGGTGACCAAGATGGAAAAGCATAGATATGATGATGAGCCAGTGTGGTGTAGAGCTTAGAGCACTGGGCTAGAAAGACCCAGGTTCAAATCTGCACCCAGCAATGTCCTTCACACTGGGTCACTCACTGTCGCTACATAATCTACCTCAAAGGGTTGTTGTGAAGGTTAAACAGAGTGGGGGGGGGGGAAGAGCCATGTATGCCGTCTTGAGCTTCTTGGAGGAAAGGTGGGATATAAATGGAGTTAATAATAATAATTAATAATAATTAGACAGTCCACCCCTTTTTATTATGAATATGCAATAATGTCTCCTGAGCTTCTGGAAGAGGTTGAAGGGCTGGTTTCCAAAGAAATCAATCTTCTATGTGAATGTACACTCATTTTAGACTATACATCTAATGTCCTCCGCCATTCAATTGGCTCTCCTACTATCTGCTTGAAAATTAATCCCATTCTGTTGCACGGTATTTACCCCCAAGTATGGGTGCAAGGAAGTGCAGCCTTACTTCAGTACTTTGGCCTTCCTGGAAGAAAAAGGTGGTAAGAAGAAATCCATGGCAGTCCCAGAACAGTTTATATGGTGTTCAGAGTCCCATTTTGGTGAGCTGTTGAACGGAAGGTAACTGCGTGGAGTGGGTGGACTGATGCGTTCCTGGAGGAAGGTTCTTATTTCAAAAATCCATCTCAGACCATCGAGTGCTCCATCCATTCTGAGATGTTATCACAGCCTGATCTGCCTGAGATGTTCTCATTTGTACTTCCCCTGGCATAAGAGTGGGTGAATTTCCTCGTGATCTCTGGGCTTTGGTGCTCTCTGCCACGACTTAGAATTATACAACTCTAGAGTCGGAAGGGATCCCAAGGATCATCTAGTGTAGTATAACGTAAGATTAACCCTGCTGGATCAGGCCATTGTAGGCCCATCTAGTCCAGCATCCTGTTCTCACAGTGACTCATGGGAAACCTGCTAGCTGGGCCTGAGCACAAGCCCAGGCTCCACTCCTATAGTTTCCAGCAACTGGTTTTCAGAAGGATTGCTGCCTCCAACCATAGAGGCAGATTTCCATACATACAGAGCCATCCATAGCCTTGGGCATTTCAGGACGACAGTCCTTTTTATTTCAATAGGCATCTCAAAGCAGTGCATAGCCTAGTAGCTACCACTGCTGCACACTCAGTGTGTCTCAATAGTACACATATGCAGAAGACCCACGGAAACGAATCAAGACTCCAGGGCAGTGTGCCTGGTGGGTTCCATCATTTTTGTAACTTTCCTATTGTCAGCCCCCTCCCCCTTTCCCCCTTTTGAGGTCTGGCCGTCTGCAGAGGCTTCTTTATTTATTCCTAGCTCTCTTTCAGGGAACTCAAGGCATCTACACAGTCTCTCCCATTTTATCCTCGCAACAGCCTTGTGGAGTAGATTCAGCTGAGAAGTAACAACTAGCCCAAGGTCACTCAGTGAGATTCATGGCTGAGTGCTTATCTGAACCCAGGTCTCCTGTGTCCTAGCGCTACGATGACTTTTGGCTAACGTTCCATTTGTAGTTTTAAACATTTTAAAATTTAAAGCATCCCCCCCAACCTCACCCATAGCGGATTATGTAATATCAACAAGACAGACTTACAATTTAAATGGTATGTCCCCAAAGGAAAAGGGGTTCGGAGGGATGAAAAAATAGACTTGGGGACTAATCCTTTTTTGTGAAGTTCTTGGAATGACCTGCTGGAACAGAAAAAGCTCAAGGAGAGGAGGTGCTGAAATTTGCTGGTTTATCAGGTGAGCTGGTGCAGCTCCCACATGCCTGTAGCCTGACCAGATGGCTGCTGCTAAGTGACAATTGAGGGAGGAGCCTGACAATGTCAGTAGTGGTGGAACTCACTATCCTTCTGTTCTTATTGCACCATGGATTCATAGGCCTGGGAGCACCAAATACTTTAGCATTCTTGAAGCTAAGGAGGTGTGAACTAGACCCTTGCCTGTATGGGGGTGGGGGAGATACCTCATGTAAGTCTTTCTAAAGGAGGTAAAGGTAAAGGGACCCCTGACCATTAGGTCCAGTCGTGACTGACTCTGGGGTTGCGGCGCTCATCTTGCTTTATTGGCTGAGGGAGCCGGCGTACAACTTCCGGGACATGTGACCAGCATGACTAAACCGCTTCTGGCGAACCAGAGCAGCACACGGAAATGCTGTTTACCTTCCCGCTGGAGCGGTACCTATTTATCTACTTGCACTTTGATGTGCTTTCGAACTGCTAGGGTAAATAATGAAAAGGACTATGGATTCTATCCTCTCACCTCACCCCACCCCACCGCTAATGAAGAGTTACGTGTTTGTAATCAGAATATATTGTTGGCTTCCCCTGAACCAAGGATTTTATTGGATGTATAGAACACAGGAAAAATACAAACAACTAATCTTCCCCCATCCCTCTTTCTTCAGAGAATATATTATTGGCTTTGGTACAATTTGGAGAGGATTTAGGTCATCTGCGACTGACAAACCTAATATAGTAAAAGATCCTGCTTTGTTTCCTTCCTATGACACAGTAAATCTTCAGGCCATCAAATCACGTTTTTCAGCAAGAAAATGTGGGTAAAATGGGAAAACAAGGATTTTAGACAGTTAAGAGATTACTTGAAGTGATCTCCCATCTCTTCCAAATGCTACAGGTTTTGTGGGAGGAAATCCAAACAGGCAGCTCTGTTCAAAAAATAACAACTACATGTATTATTAAATGTATTTACCACTTATGAGGGACGCGGGTGGCGCTGTGGGTAAAACCTCAGCGCCTAGGACGTGCCGATCGCATGGTTGGCGGTTCGAATCCCCGCGGCGGGGCGCGCTCCTGTGGTTCGGTCCCAGCGCCTGCCAACCTAGCAGTTCGAAAGCACCCCCGGGTGCAAGTAGATAAATAGGGACCGCTTACCAGCGGGAAGGTAAACGGCGTTCCGTGTGCTGCGCTGGCTCACCAGATGCAGCTTGACACGCTGGCCACGTGACCCGGAAGTGTCTGCGGACAGCGCTGGCTCCTGGCCTATAGAGTGAGATGAGCGCAGAACCCTAGAGTCTGGCAAGACTGGCCCGAACGGGCAGGGGTACCTTTACCTTTACCACTTATACAGTCGTACCTTGGTTTTCGAACAGAATGCGTTCCAGAAGTCCGTTCAACTTCCGAAACCTTCAGAAACAAAGGCGCGGCTTCCGATTGGCTGTAGGAGTGTCCTGCAGCCAAACAGAAGTCGCAGAAGTCAAGTCGGACGTTCAGCTTCCAAGGCAAAGTTTGCAAACCGGAACACCTACTTCCGGGTTTGCGACATTCGAGTTCCAAGTTGTTCGTGAACTAATCCATTTGAAAACCAAGATACGACTTTATAACTAAGCAGTTTACAACTACGAAATCAATATATAATTAAAATACACAACAACAATTCTGCCGGGTCACTAAAACATCCTTAATTAAGTTATACAACAAAACAAGCAATTAAAAAGCATGCCGGTCATAGTGGATATATTCTCACAAGGCATTTTGTTTTTGTTCTTTATTTGTTGTAACTGGTCTAATTCTTTTCATTAAAGTTTATTTTTAAAGGAAAAAACATGGCCATTAAAACAGTTAAAAACAAAAACAAAAAACAGTTAAAGTAATAGAATCATTTCTGGACTCCTGTTTATAGTGCTACTTGTACTGATTTCATTTCTTAGGGACAGGATCCTTCCTCTTTCCTATAGGTGTACTAGGATTCCATTTTCAATCAAGTTCCATTTTAAATCAGTGAGACTTACACTGGAATACTTAAGGGCAGACAGATGTGGTCTGAAACACTTCTAGAATCCTGGGGCAAGCGTTGAACTTGAGCTCAGGCTGAAGCTGAGTGTGTGCTTGATTGAAATCCTGAGGTGAAAAAATAAGTATAGATAGCAGTGGCAAAGTCTGGAGAAGTGACTCAAGGTGCTAATGATTTCGATGGTGGCTGGTGTACTCTGTCCTTTCTTGCCCCATTGCACTGACAAACAATCTATTGATGATCCCCAAAGCAAGTTTGAATCACGGAATCCAAGTGCTAGTGATTTAAAAATAGGTGGCCATGTGGTCCCTTGCAATAGCTATGCCATCCCTAAATATGCCAGCTGCAGGACAGATGAGTAGTGAAGTGCTTGTGATTTTAGTCCCATGCACCTTCATACTGCACACTCACCTTTAAACCATAGTTAGGTTTAACAGTGGTCTAAAGGGATGCTTGAGCAATGTGTGTATACAAATAGATCTTTATAAAGGCTTTAATATACCACTGCACTGTATGGCCCTGTTGAAGAACTCTTAAAACATTTCACTAGTTCTCAACTTGTGCTCTATACCTTTCAGTGTCGGAGACCTATATGCCTAGCAGGGACACAGTTTTGTCTCCCGCATCACACACAGAGCCCAAGATCTCTGCCAGACCTTGCAAGGTGACCTAAAACACTCAGAACCTGCAAGCGATGTTAAATCTGCTTCCTCTGACTTACCAGATCAGCAAACAAATGTTTAGCTAGCAATAATGCAGTTTACAGTATGCCAGTATTTAGAATTCCTGAATAAAGTTGGGGGCTTCCAGCTGAGCTGAAACATGTAGGTGGTGAAAATGTCTAGTTTGTACTTTATATTGGAAAAGCTTATTCCACCTACATGAACATTTTATTTATCTTTTTTATTATCTTTAAAGGAGGACCTGTAATGTCTTGTCTTCTGTCTTATGCATCCCCTTCTGTCTTTGATGTTTCCCCACATCGGGCATGAACTGTTAGTGCCCATCTTAACACTAGATCATTGCACTCAATGTCCTGAAAGTATCTGATGTAGTTGCATCTCTTGAAGCTAAGCTGGTGCAGAATGTTCTTGAATGGGAAAAGAACACATGACTGACACCCCCTCACCCCCAAAACCACTCAGGTCAGTTTGGAGAGTTGAGTGGAATTCAGATGCAGCCTCGTAAAACAATGCATTACATTTAAAATTTGAGTCGAAATGACACACCTTGTGGACAAATTTCAAGGATCTACGCTGAAAGTTGCTGAGCAAATGGAAAGACTTAATTTTAAGAAAATGGGTGTATATTTGTTGCGTAGGGAGTAATTTGCTATTTTTTTCGTTGTGCATAGGTCTGCAATGCTTCTTAGTTCAGGGCCATTTCAAATGTGCAAGAATAGCATGAAGTTCAGTTCTTCAGAG
The DNA here is from genome assembly GCF_965153285.1 of Podarcis tiliguerta. NCBI lineage: Eukaryota > Metazoa > Chordata > Lepidosauria > Squamata > Lacertidae > Podarcis > Podarcis tiliguerta. The sequence goes on along the minus strand of NC_139535.1, from coordinate 68,669,618 downwards.
TGCTGGTGGAGAATTGTACGTCTGAGCATTCAGTGCTTTAAAAAAAGCCGGAAAAGATCTCTGCATGCAGAAAGCTAGCAAGTCAGGAAGAAGGCAAGGAGAAATGCACTCTGAGCTTTCCAAGTGAAACAGAAAAATATTTTAGCGGGAAACATTCAAATACGTATTCTCCCACTTGCCTTCCAAAGTGATATAGTTTAGAATGAAGAATGACCCATAGTTGCTGCATATTTGAAATTTAGTTATAGATGACTGTTCTGAAAACCCAATGTGCTGAGGTGGTGGTGAATAGATCTAACTATTTCAATATCTTGTCAGCCAGAGCTCTATCTGCAGTTCACCTAGACATTTTGTTTCAAAAGCTATAAAATAAAATATGTTTTCTCTCCCAGTTGAAGTTACATGCTCAGCCTTTAAAATCTGGGCTGGTGATTCGATCAACACCGAAATAAAGGGCAACTGGTGGGCTTGCTTAACCTCACTCCTTTTATAAATTTCTGTCAGCATTTGTACCACCAACAATCAAGGCTGAAAACTAGCTCCTCAGTGGGAAAAAATTCATGTTTCTAAGCTGCATAGCATAGCTCCCTAAGCTCTATTATGGCTAATACATTCTAACCTTCAGCAAATACTGCTGACATTGGGCCTTTGAGCAAAAAGAAAATGCAAATTTCCCTGAATCCATGCTTATTGACAGGTTTTGGTTGTATGTGTATGTTTTTAGATCTAGCATATTTTTTTACAGGTTTCAAAAATTCCTAACTTTAAAAGATTAATTGACAACAAATGGGGTGGTTGTTGTTGTTTTTTAAAGGATAATAATAATAATAATAATAATAATAATAATAATAATAATACGTGCTTGACTTTTCCTCAAAATATTATGAAAATCTGACATTGGCATGAAGGTCAATGCCACCAGAAGTCTAGAGATAACGTCTATCTTGTTCTTGGACTTGCACAGCACATGCTGTTACCAAGCTTCTAGTATAGTGAGAACTAACCCAGAAAATTAAGGTACAATATGTCCTGACCATGGATGGAGGATCCTCAGCTCAGTTTCATTTTAAACCTTTGCTCTGGCCCCTTCTCAGAGTTGAGGAACCCTGCAGTCTAGAAGACTCCACCAAGTCATGCTGCTGTTGTGCAGGATTATTGTTCCTCGCAGAAGGTCATGAAAATTAATTTTATTCTTAAGGTTTTTTCTCATATTCACACCGGTATGTCGCAAAGGGCTCCTCCAGATGTCCTTTTGATTGCACATTCATGAGGATTTGTGCTCCTGATGCACCTTCAAAAGTGTCAGGGTGGTCCCACGGGGTGGTTCCAGTCAGTGCGTACCCTGTAGCATCCTGCTGAAATCCTGTAACTCTTTATACAGCAAAGGTTCTGGCTTATTTTTGCTCCACATTTGTTGCACTGTAGCCCCTCCAGAGAGCAAGAACATGCGGAGGAATCACAATCACCAGTCTGGAGGGCCCCTAAATTTGTAGGAGTTATACTTGTTGATGATTAGCTAAGAATGTCATCTGTGCTTGTTGCTGCTACTGCAACAGCATGGCCACCATTCTGTAGAGAGGCATAAAATTCCATATCCAGGATCAAACTCAGGAGAAACTGCCAGTTTGTGGTAGAAACCTATTATGCTCAGCACTGATTGGCCAGTGCTTGCACCATCACAAACCCACCAACCTTGGGGCCTTGTTTTGGGTAGCTCTTTAAAATGTACTTTCTTCTTTTATAAAATAAAAAGGGCCAAATAAATGTTTAAATGAATTAACCCTACTATGATTTAAAAACAAAATAGCTGGAAAGCCTGGCTGAGGATTTTAGGAGAAGAAGGGGCGAGGTAGACAACTGCGATCAGCATTATAATTGCTGAAAAGCACATCTGCTCCAATGCATTTTGAAATGGAGAAGGGGGCAAAGGAGGAAGGCTGACTCCACAAGACAAAAAAAAAGATGAGCTCTGTTTTTAAAAGTTTATTTGTTTAACAGGGATAGGCAACCTAAGGCCCTGGGGCTGAATGCGGCCCAATTGCCTTCTCAATCTGGCCCACAGACGGTCCAGGAATCAGCGTGTTTTTACATGAGTAGAATGAGTCCTTTTATTTAAAACGCATCTCCGGGTTACTTGTGGGGCATAGGAATTTGTTCATTCCCCCCCCCCCCAAAAAAAAATTAGTCTGGCCCCCCACAAGGTCTGAGGGACAGTGGACCGGCCCACGGCTAAAAAAGGTTGCTGACCCCTGGACTGTGAGCCAAAATCTAGTAAATCTAGTAAAGCACTGCAAGTCCCACTGGTTTCATGGGGAAGAGTGTTTAAGTACGGTACATGCTTTCCTATCTAAAATAAATGAGATTTTAAAAAGCATAGGGCTGCAATCCTAGATGCATATGAGGCCCATTGAACCCCATGGGACTTATTTCTGAGTAGATTGCATATAGGATTTCACTGTTACTCTAAATGTGCTGTGTGTCTGTGTCTATATTTGGTCTTTTGAGTTATTTTTTTCTCTGTGCGTTACTTATGATGAGGCGCACTGTGCCAGTCCTCACATTTTTCTCTGGGTTTCTGAAGCTCTAGTTTTCCTCCTCTAATTGTCTCTCTCTCAGTCCTTCTACAGATTTCAACAGCTTCTCCTCTCACCCTTGGCTAGGAATGGTTTTGGTCGGCTGCTTCTTTAAATTGTTCTTTTAAAAATATAATTAATAAATAATATAAAGGTCACAGTGAGGAAGTGGCAGCTCCACCAGAAAACAATGTGTACTCTCTAAATTTGAACCAAGCCATTTCCGCTCTTTGATTTAAGTTTAGTTGCTTCCTGTGGTTTCATGTCCTGCACTCCAGTTGAATCTCTGGATGGGCTCCAGTATAAATTGCACTCTTCCAATGAAATTAGAGACTAGCAATAGATGGGTCAGCTAGTAAACAGCATTTAAACCAAATACTATGCTGCTTGGTGTTTGGATGAAAAATAGTCTGAATATTTGAAAGGATTTTGTGCCCTCTACTCCAATTTTCAGTTAGGTCACTAAACTTTGTTTTCATCCATCCTCTCTGAAGTTAGTTTTTGCCTTCTGTTACTTTTCTAGCTCTACGGGGACTAGTAATAATGATTTTAGAAACTGAAACTAAGAAGTCTGCTTTTAAGAAATTTGTATTCTGGTTACTGTTATTACTGGGAAGAGAAAGGTGAAAATGCAGAAAGCGTTGGCTGTTCAAAAACTTAATGCTAAATCACAGCTTACAAAACCTGCACTCCCTTATGCACCACTCCCTGCTTCTCCTTCAGCACAGTCACAAGTAGGAGACCAGAAGCTTTTGTTCTTATTTTAGATTTACCATAGTTTAGCTTTCAGGCTTCATGCAATCTCAGCTATTCCTTGTTGAAACAAGCCAACTTCAAACCATTGTTTATGAAGCTAACTTGCTTCAACAAAGCATAGTTAAAGCTAATCTCAGTTTAGGGTTTGGACATAGCAGTAAATTGTGGCTAATCTCTAATGGGAGTGGAAGTTTCCAATCTCCTCATGTTTGTGTTGGAGGAAGGGAGGCACAATATTGCGTGAAGATGCAGCTGTGTCCTAGTCAAGAATTTACCGATCTGAAAGTAATGGATGCTTGAGGAATGTAAGTACCCGTTATATAATTGCTCCAAATCTGTGCACCGTTCTGACTCTTAAGAGCAAATGGGCCAGAGCCGAAGTAAAAACGGGTTGCAAAATTGCTTATTGCTTCTGATCATTTGTTATACTTAAGTGAATATTTGGGGTGTGAGTTCAAATGTGATTTCCACATATCAGAAGAAATGTTGAAAACTGCTGCTGTAAGCATTAGGGTGGTGTGTGTGTTCTTAGTTTTCTTTCTTGAGTGGATTAATAACCAACCTTTCTAACTCTAATGTTCAGGATGAGTGTATTTCATGAAGATGGCAAAGCCTGACCAGGCTTTTAGGGAATAGTTTTATTTCATAGTTCACAAATAAAGGTCGTCATCCCCCCCATTTTGTATGTGTGCATATTTTAAATATCTGCTTTTAATTTGTTGGTCTGAAACTATTTGGCTCTCCAGGTAAAGAAGGGAAAGAGTGTGATACCATCTAGTTCTAGGCATGTGCAAAGAAACCCCAAGAGGTCTGAGTGTTCCTCTTTCTCCATTACTAGTTAGGCAGTTCAATCCCTGAAGTGGGGGAAAGTGGGTAGATAATGCTGTATTTTTTAAAGCTAGTGTTTATAAACCCAGTTCCAGCAATGGGCAAGACTGAACAGTGTTCAGAATGAACATGTGGTCTCTTTATGGACGGTCACTAGGCTTTTTGCTGGATTGGTTGCCTTGGTGTGTTTGTTTGCATGAATGATTTGAGCGGGGGGGGGGGGACACTTCACAAAGATAAGTAGTAGATATCTAAAAGCAGGTGTATTCATTTATTTAAGATATATCTGTACTGTTTTTCAGGTGGCCCTCACAAAATGGTTTACATGAAATGATTGTAACAATAGGCACCAAAGTTCAGTAACATTCAATTCTTCACCACAGCAGCAAACCACAGGAGTGTCACTTGAGCTCTCGCAGCCATCCTTCCCAGAATGCCTCGCTCTGAGGAAGGACCTCCATGGCCCTTCTTGAAAAGAGGGAGGAAGTGATGGGGGGAGAGAGCCTTGCTGGGCAGGTGGCGGCTGCAGTCGCAGCAGGGCCCTCTAGCGGAAGGCCTGGCCTTGCCCTTTGTGGTGGCAAGCATCGCTTGGAATGCCACCACAATACACGTAACTTGGTCTATGTTACCATCGCTTCCACAGGGATGGCACTACAAAGAGTTACACTGCAACTGGCTCTTTGACCAGTGCTGGCATAGGAACAGCTGAAGCAATTAGGCTTCGTTGGAACTGTGACAGCAAGAGCTAATGTCTGAACTCTTCCCCCCCTCCCTTCCTTCCTTTCTCCCTTTCCCTCAATCTCTTTCAGGACACTTAAAAGCCGCGTTTCTCGGTGCTGAAGGACAGCCTGAGCAATGGAGCCTCGGACGCCTCACAGCATTACTGGGGTTCCCAATTCCACCGTGGTGGTCCAGCCTCTCCTGGACAGCCGCATCCCCTACGGCAGGCTGCAGCATCCTCTGACCATCCTTCCAATTGACCAAATGAAGACCACGCACCTGGAGAACGACTACATAGACAACCCCACCCTGGCCCAGCTGGCTGCTCAGAAACATCCCCGGGGCCACCACGAGCCCGCCCACCCCCCGCGATGTGAGCAGGACATCACCCACCCATGGATCTCTTTCAGCGGGAGGCCCAGTTCCATCAGCAGTAGCAGCAGCACATCTTCGGATCAGAGGCTCTTGGATCACATGGTTCCAGCCCCGGTAGCAGACCAGTCCTCCCCGAGGGCTGTCCGGATACAGCCCAAGGCGATTAATTGCAAGCCCTTGGACCTGAAGGGACCTGCTTCTCAGGAGATGGACAAGCACTTTTTGCTGTGCGAAGCCTGTGGGAAATGCAAATGCAAGGAGTGCGCCCTGCCCAGGACTTTGCCCTCCTGCTGGGTGTGCAACCAGGAGTGCCTGTGCTCGGCTCAGAACCTGGTCAACTACTCCACCTGCATGTGTCTGGTGAAGGGCGTCTTCTACCACTGTACCAACGAGGACGACGAGGGCTCTTGCGCAGACCACCCCTGCTCCTGCTCGCATTCGAACTGCTGCGCTCGCTGGTCTTTCATGAGCGCCCTCTCTCTGGTCCTGCCTTGCTTGCTGTGCTACCTGCCGGCCACCGGCTGCGTGAAGCTGTCGCAGCGATGCTACGACCAAGTGAGTCGGCCTGGATGCCGGTGCAAAAACACAAACAGTGTGATTTGCAAAGCATCACCTGAAGGGAAAGTTGGCAGCAGGCCAGGGAAGCCATTTTGATCTCTGGAGTGAGGAGGAGGGGCGGGTGGGGGTGGGAAGTGCCGAAAAACAACAGGAAAGGGAGTTTCATAACCTGCGATACGAGTGTAACGTGTCAGCCTTTTGCTTTCAACAAACGAAGGGAAATGTCTCTTTCCAGGAACTGAAGCACTTTGGGATTATTCAGGGGGTTGTGGAAGTGGTGATGTGTACTTATTATGCGGTAGGGATCTGAAGGATCTTTCTGAATATTATTTTTTTTTTGCAGAGCAAAGGCAGAAATCTACTAGATAGGGCAATCTGAAGACTGCTTCTGTTCATTTCTTAGTCTTGGCTGCTTGCTAAGTCTACATACCACAAGAATAATTAACAGATGGGATTGGCAGGTACATCAACAGCAGAAACAGGGTTCTTATTCCTAGAAGGTGAATATCCATTTCAGTCCCCTCCCCCACACTACTCCAACCTTTTATTTATTACCTGTAGACCATTGGCAATCGAGAGTTAATGTTCTCAACGCTTTAGCAGGGACCCTGCCCAACCCCTCAATATCCCCCCCCCCCTCCTTAAGGCAGTTATTGAAAAAGATCCTTCTATCCATTCCCTAAGTCCTCTTCAGTCAGCCTCCATGGGCCAAAATAATAGAACTTGATAGGCAGAAATCAGCAAATGCTACTTTTTTACAGCATGGAGAGGCTGTTGCCCTTAGCTGATTGATGCATATCAAGCTACAGTTGAGGCACAGATGGAAAAGTGGGCAACCCCACCAGTTTCCTCCTCTTAAGGCCATTTTTTTCTTCGTTGCTCTCTCTCTTTTTCTTCGGCTTCATTGAGTGTATACAAAGAATGCATCTTGCCTAGGGACATGATCTGTTGGATGCTATTGGTGTGTGTGCCCCCCCCCACCTGAACGATTTTGCCAGTGACAGGAAGATCTCTGACCTGCAGTCACTGATATGGAGATAATCCACTGCCTTCAGTAAGGCTACTCTTTGAGATTTTGATTCTTAAAGTGCACTGGCAGCTAAAATGCTGTTCTCTGAGCAGAGCTTCCAGTAACTGGAGTGCTTGAGAGACGAGGCCCCTTTTCAGCCATGTGTTTCAGATGCATTTGCTTCTGAGCACACATTTAACACCAATAAATTACTTTGCCTAATCAAATGGCACATTTAGGGTATCACACAACGAGATCTTGCTAAGGCGAAGAAAAGAAGGGAAAAAAGCTTTGAAGGCACCAATATCATAAACCCTTCAATGTCCAACTGTGGCAGCCCTCCTCTCCTTGAAATAAACTATGTTCAGCTTAATTGAGCTACACATTAGTACTTACAGCATATGAGCCTAAACCAGCCTTTGGCAACCTACTGCCCTCCAGATGTTGGCTGGGATTGATGGGTGTTGTGGTCCAACAACATGTGGAGGGCACCAGGTTGGTGAAAGCTAAGCTAAGAAATCACCTTATCCCTACATTACCCTTCTTCCACCTTGCACTCACAGGGCCAATGCAAACTGAGCACAATGCATTTGCGGGATATGTGGGATGGGTTCACACGCACACACACACACACACACACACACACACACAGTGTATCAGTGCAACCCCAAGCTCACATGAAAGGTGGATTTGGTTTTGGCCAAATGACATTTGCTCAGTATTTAAATTCTCACTTTTATCTCCTGTAAAATAACATTATCTTAGTAAATGCAGAGGAATTTCTTTTTAAAAGGAAAAGAATAAGTCTATTTTAGCATTAAGTACCTTTAGAGGAGCACGTGGAAGCTTAGAGGTGAACATTTGTTACAAACTGCCCATGATTTTCAGTAGCCAGGTTTTCCGCCTCATCTATACACTCAAGGTTAGGGTTATTGCACGAGGGACTGTTAGATTCCTGTTGGGAAGAGAACAGAAGCACCTCTATTCAAGACCAATGTTCCATTCCCTTAAAGTGGATTGATCCCATTCTATCGACAACCACAAGGTGCTAAACAGAAAACAGTTCACCAATATAATAAATCAAACTGAGTGGGTATTTGTTGCATGCAAAAAGCTGAACTTATGTCTCTGCTGGTTTTGTTTTTCAACTTGGAATTCCTGTACTGGAGTGATTGTGTGAAAACTGCCTTGTTTTAATTAGGCAAGCAGTAAGCAAAAGCACACTGTCATTCTCCAAGCAAATCAGATTTCTCATTTGAAATGAAACACACACTATACTGACAGTAGCAAACCATCGTTCCCCACCCCCATTTTGCTTTTACTCATTGGGGGTTGACTTCATTTTTTGAGAACTGTATATATTTATTGATTGGGAAATATTTTTAATCTTCCTTTTTATATTTATAATATGCTGGCTATGTATATAGTGTTTCACAGAAAAAGGGATGCTACACATACGTTGTCAAGATACTGATTTGTATAGTTTAGCCTTGCCAAGAACACACTGGGCACATCCACTGGGAGCATCTGCCCATAGAAGTGAATGGGAGAGGCATCAAGAATGGCTTTGCTGCCACTCCCATCCATTTCAATGCAGAGTGTTTCATAAGTTCCTGTTGGGTTGCGCACAGTATGTTGTACATATATATTCTTGCACAAACTTGAGGGAACCATGCAATGGGGGAGTGGGGGAAAAGAAAGAGAAACTTAGCCAAAATACTGTTGAATGTATAAATCGCCGTAGCTTTTCAAGGGATGGTAAACCAGGCTCACAGAGTATAAGCAAGCTGGGCATCCAGCCTCATACACAACACTCTCGGTTAATTATATGCTTTATTGTATCTTATGCTCCTGTTAATGTGGGACAGCCCTGACCAGGCAACTACAGCTTCTAGCTGGCTTGGCTGTCCATAGCAAGTAAGCAAACTGGTGGATCAGCACTTTGCCAATTTATATATGTACATACCCACCCGGAACATTTCTATATTTCTTATACGATGTTGTTGTGTTGTTGTTGTTTTTTAAAAAATGAAACCAGGCCTTTAATTTTTACTGTACATAGCTCTAAACCACTGAAATTTCTACATGGGCTAACTCCCCCCCCCCCCATTTTAAACCTGTCAAGGCCAATCTGATGTAAGTGGATCAATGTGCTCTAAAAGGCTGTGAAAGGAAAGCCTACACAAATGTAGCAGAATGAAGCTCCTTGTATAGTCCAGGCCCCCCTCTGGTGTAGCAGTCAGTCAGCATGTTTCTCCGGCTCTTTCCTCGAGGCCTAGCAACAAAGTTGACAAGTTTCATACTGAGCATTGAAAGGTTTCCGGATTAGACCAGCCCAAAAGCCTGGACAACATTACACTGTTCCTTTTAGATGGACTTGGCTGCTGTGGTAGCAAAGGATCCCTCCCGCTTAAGCCAACACACTTTTCCTTTTACGTTTTTTGAAGGCCATCTTCCACTTTTAAGGTACACACACACCCCTTTTGACATTGCCTCCAGATTCAAAACACTAAGTATTCAAAAGGTTGGATAATATGGCTGCATACATTTGAAACTGAGTGAATGCTGCACCGGCTGCAACCCCCCCCCCCCCAAGGGTCAAAACGTATCAGAAAATGAACCATCTTTATTTTTAATTGTCCCAGCAGGTCAGGCTGGATCCTGGGGATGACCCCATCACTCAAGCGTTGTTGATCTTGTTGTTGTTTTGCCTTCCTGAAAACTCTTTCTCATTGCTTTAGCAAAGTAAAATATCTATTTCCTCTTCTGACCCTAGTAAATGTCTGTCTTGCAGCACTGTGCATGTTTAGGTTTATTTTTGTTCAGTTTTGCAGAAAACAGTCAAGGTTCTTCTTTACTTCTTCCATCAACTGAAAAAAAATATTGCCACAAACGTTTTCCTTTGTATAGAATATTTATTTTGAAGCTCTATTTTAATAGTATTTATTTTAGAAGTCTACTATTGTAAGAGTTCTTCTGTTTGTGAAGAAAAAACAAGTTAAACTGAATGTACTGATCTAGAAATTATATATAAAATATATATTGTTAAATATACAAAGGTCCTGTGACTTCTTTCTTGAAATACAGTTTTTGACTCTCGGTGGTGAAATGGCACATACTGGGCCATGGGTGGCAAGAGATATTCCCTGGAGACTTAGGACCAGAATTCCTAATGTCATAGAACACTTCTTTGTTTATAAACTAACTTGGTTTTGAAGCTAAGAAGCAGCATCTCTGCAGAAGGATACTCGATGATTTGAATTCCCAACAAGGCATAGCCCAAAGGGTGCGCTCTGACATCACCCACCTATTTGCACAATCTCAGCTGGAGTACAACCGCTGTCTAGCTGGTTATCTGAGGCTAACAATAAAATAGCATAAGAAATGAGCAAGAAGAGAAATCTTACAGGAGAACAGGCTGAGTTAAATGGCTGAGGTTTGGGGTGAGGAGAGCACAACACTCAATAAAGACTCATAGTGGCTCGTCTTGAGCCAGGTGTATGGCATAGGTCAGGAGTAGGCAACCTAAGGCCCGGGGGCCAGATGCGGCCCAATTGCCTTCTCAATCCGGCCCATGGATGGTCTGGGAATCAGCGTGTTTTTACATGAGTAGAGTGTGTGCTTTTATTTAAAATGCATCTCTGGGTTATTTGTGAGGCATAGGAATTCATTTATTTATTTTATTCAAAATATAGTCCAGCCCACCACATGGTCTGAGGGACAGTGGACTGGCCCATGGCTGAAAAAGGTTGCTGACCCCTGGCATAGGTCAAGAAAGGCCCCTATTAATGTCCCATTAAACTACATGGTAGTCTTGAACATTTCAGTTCAGTATTCCCTACCAGACAAGCCATACTATCTTTGTATATGTTCACATATATAAATGATGATGCAGTTTTAGTACTACTGTTGCAATTTTAGTACTGTGGCCAGTGCTCTTCAACAAAATCAGCCACCTCACAAGTTTATTAGCAATGGTAATAAACACTATGGTGTCTGTATTATTCCCCTGTAAGAGGTAGGACTTGGCCTGCCATCACGTCTGTGCTTTTTTACCCAAAGTACATGTGCCCATATATGTAATCTAAATAATGTTTCCAAAACTCTTTTGTTATGCCCTCTAATACATGTCAAAAAAAAATTTAAGGTAATAATTGAGAATGTGGGGAGAGAGGAAAGGAAACCCTTCTGAAATATCTCTCATTTTCTGAATCAATTAAATGAATGGCCGTGTTCTCTGTTATGGTTGTGTTGAGACACCAGTTTACAAACTGCACCTTTTTTATTTTAAAAATGGCCACCACCATTTCCACCTGGTAAACAAAAGTGGTAAATAGTCCCATGAGGCCTTGTTTTAATAGACAAGACACATTACTCTTGCATGCTGCCCCTACTACACCCCCCCAAAAAAATACTAAAGAATATGGAAGATTTAAACTGAATCTAGTGCAACCTTCCCATTTGAGAGCATTAAATATTTGTGAACAGCTTCCTCAGAGACTGATGTAACTGCTCAGCTGCCACATCCACTGATCCCTGAAGATAGTGGTCAGGATGTTTTGTGAGTAAAACATTTCCAATCGGGTTTTTTAATGGGTCTCAGCATCTCTCCAATCAACTGAGTAGCAGGACATCTTCTTCCATTTAAAGCTGCCCAAGTTTCTTCTCCTTACTGGATGTTGAGAGAAACTTCTGGGAAATCACTTTGGGAGCCATTTGCATCCCTCTAAAGTGAACAAAAGAGTTCCAACATCTTTAAAAAGGAACGTTTCAAGCAAGCACAACAGGGTTACATCAAATTGGGTGGAGGAGAAAATAACTAGTATGCACATGGGGCAGGTACCCTTTGACCCGAATCTAATTCTCATCATCCTTTCTGGATAAAATAGTAAGACAGAAAATGCCAGAAGCTAAAGAACAGGAGGAAAGGAGTCATAAGGACAAATCATTAGAAACATTACAGAAGCCAGCAGGAAAAATACCTTTTGGAAAATACTCTTATGAGTTTATCTTTGCTGTTTGAAAACAAAAATACCTCAAACTCTGGAAGAACAAGATGCTTTACTTTTTAATTCTTTTTTATTATTACATTTATAGTCCACTATTCATCCAAGAGGCTCATGGTGGTATACATGTTTCTCCCTCTTCCCATTTTAGCCTCACAATGACACTGTGAGGTAGGTTTGGCTGAGAGATGGTGACTGGACCGAGGTCACCCAGTGAGCTTCATAGCCAAGTGGGGATTTCAACCCTGGTCTCCCAGGTCCTAGTCCAACAATCTATCCATTACACTTATGATACAGTATTTTAAAAATCACTTCTTTTAAAATAAGCCCCTAAATGGCTGTTCCTCTACATCTGTATGTAATGTTCCAGAGAGCAAAATAACAAACAAGAATCACAGAAGAATTCCATTTCTTGTCAACAAGAGAGAGCAAGTCCACACATTTCGTCCTCCACAAATGGACTGTACTGTTATTTATATGTTGCAAAGGTGTCCTTCTGTTTCTCAGGGAGCTCTGAACTGCATTTTAGCCTCACACAGCAAGCAAACCAGTCAGGCCAGTTAAGCAGAAAGGCGAACCACCAAGCCTCGCAGCTGAATGCTGCGTGGAACCAAAGCATTCCACACCACTGCATCCAGCACTACGCTATAACTGACCATCTTAAACGAGAAATGTTAATAACGCTAGAGGCATCCATTAAATTCAGTCTTATTTGCAGGAACAACTGATGCTCTCTTGTAGTGAAGGAACCAAGCAGGGCACCCAAAAATCTCAAACATCTGGACTGTCTGGGTATATTCTGAGGTGATTCCCACCCACCTCTGCAGCCTTCCCAGCTTCCCAACTTTCTCCCTAACACCCCCACATTACCATATCGAAACCGTAGGCCGTGCCCTCACACCAAACTCATCTAGAAAGAAGAAGTTTGAAATGTACAGTCATGACAAATGGGATTAATATAAGCCAACAACTTTGTGACAGGGGCCAGAGGAGAAGCCCTAGGCCACTTTGCCCCCTCTTTCCCACTTTCTCCCCCCCCCCAGCAGTTTCTTATTCTCCCACTTTAATAAAACAATATCTACGTGGCCCGAGGCAGGTGCGATTTTCATAATTTATGGGTTTCGGAGACAGGAAGAGAGCTCCAGAGTTTTATTGTGCTTTGCTCACTAAATGGCATTCCGATTGTCTACATATCATTCTTTTAGGCTCTGGTATCTGGCAGGCGTACAAGCCCTTTTGGAACCCACCTGTGCCTGCTGCCCTCAGGCAAGGGATAATTATGAATACATCTGTATGTGCTAAGCAGGAGATGAATAAAAATTCTCCTCATTTCCCCATGTCATTAGAAAAAAAAACTTCCTGCATTGACACCTCTATTAGCATTCAGCAACTACAGGCTTGAAATAAACCTCCCTCCGATTCTTCCATTTATAAAAATAAGGAAATCTGCCTTCCCATCTCTAGCTTCTCTCCTCGCGTTGCTCCATGTGGACATGTGCAAATCCATCCCAGCAATTCCCAGCCTATCCATTGAAAGTCTTGAGATGCCATTTATATATTAGGAGAGTGACTCAGTTCTGTTACAAAACCTGGGGTGAGGCTGCAATCCTTTGCACACTAAATTGGAAGATGGCATGTAGTGAACAGCACAATCGTGTGTGTATGTAAGTCCCATCGCATCCAGCGGGGATTACTCCTAAGTATGTGTGTATAGGATTTCAGCCTTACATTGCAATCCAACCTATGTCTACCAGTGTGTGTCACTGGATCTTAATCCCAGTTAAGTGCAGGACAGCAGCCTCAACCACACATTCACTTCAAACAAACAGAAGTTACATTGTGAATGAACAATTTAGGAAATAAAAAATATATTTTTTGAAATTCATCAACAGCTGAACAGAGCTCCTGCTTGCACAGTATGAAAATAACATTGCCAGCTAAAATATGTAAACCTGAATCCCACTGAAGGTTTCTCATGTTAAAGTTTCAGAAACCTTTGAAATATGTGAACTTTCTTCTTTCTACTGTTGGACTACTGCCAATTGAATCTTGTTGCTGCTTTCCTGAGATAGCTATTAAGCTAAGAATGTCTCAACCAAGTTTAAACAATTTGTTTGTTTGTTTGTTTGTTTGTTTGTTTGTTTGAGTGAAGAAATAAATACACATGCTAATACTCTCTCCCCTCAGCCTCAATCATATTTTTAAAAGCTGATGGTGGAGAGGTTTGTTCCCTGAAAAACAGAGGGAAACATATCGCCTTACAAAAATGAACCAGAATGTTTTTTAAAATGTAAGATTCATTCATGACAAAATGCCAGCCACATGCACCAGTGGCCCATATTCACAACAGAAGATAGATTTTATGGGGCCAGGTAGGTGTAGGTCATAATCTCATTTTAGAAATACTCCTGCAAAATGCCAAGAACTGTGGCATAAGTTGTGACTGGTATCAATAGGAGCAGAAAATCTCTTTCAAGGTTAGCCTCATAAAGTTTTATTCAGTAAAGCTTTATTAGCTCTCAGCTTTAGAAAGTTACCACATCTGGTCACATCTGCATCTAATTTAAGTTAGTTTTAATCAAAGCGGCCCTTTCATTTAGCAACTTTCAGGATGAACAATCAATATATGCCAATGCCGTAACTGAATCTGCAAGAGTTGTCATTGCCTTGTAACAAAAATATAAAGCAGGCATAGCAGCACAGTTTTTTTGGACCCATTCAAAGATTGTTAAGTACTAGGATGAGATCTTGACAGAAATTAAAACAAACAAACATTATTGGATGCCAATGACCAAAAGACCCTTGGCTTGTATTATTTGCATACTGTAAAGAACTGATACCTCAAGAAGAACTAGAAATAATTATTCCTCCATTAACTGACTAGCCATCTGTCAAGAATGGGAGAGGCCAGACCCCGCGCCCAATACAGAAGAATGGTTAATAATAAGAATCTGTATGGTTAAGTTGATGAATTTTTTTAGGGTTGGAGAAGGAAAACAGCAGGAGAAAAACTATGTTGAGAAATGCAACCTGCTTATATTATATTGGAATAACAAGGCACAGGGTACAATTAATCCATACCCATTATTAGGGGAAATATAGACAAAATGAATGCAAAGAAGCATAATGTCATTGTACAGTATAGGACAATTATGAAAGGTAAAGGATCAATGGATGATTTATCAGTGGTGAGCAATGATGCATTTTCAATCAACAGCCTGCTTACTACTACTACTTCTACTACTTCTTGCATTATCTATTAAAGGTAGGCAAATGTTGAAATAAGCTAAGCTACAGGCTATGTAGTATGGTTATTTTTAATATATCAAATGTTAAATGCAAATATGTTAATAATGACAACAGCAGCAAAATAAAATCAGTTTCCCTTTGCAGCTGGGAGCATTTCGTACTCCAGTGTTTTATACTAGGTGAGGCATTCAACTCCTGCCTTGCCCTGGAACAAGCTTCCCCGGATAAGGTCGCTGTGAGTGATGACTTTTGCTCACTTTCGTACCCCCATCCCAAGTGTGTCAGGTTCTGAATGACAAGCCAAACCCATGAATGAAAAGAGTGGGCAAAACTGCAGCACAGGAAGCTTTCAATTAGCTTGGATTGAGTTTCATAGCTCGACTAACGTTTTTCTACAACATCAGCTTCCTGACTCAGCATTTCCTCTGTAAATAATTTATAGCCGAAAGAGCAAATGCCAGAATCCTGGCAGGGAGTGGAAGGAGGGGGACACAGTTAATGCTAGAAGGTAAGGAAGAGAGTCATTCTTCATGCTGGGCGCTTATGATGGCCTCCCCTCAGACAATGCAAGAGGGCCAATATATGTCACACAGAAAAAGAACCCAACCTTCTAGGAGCATCACCCAAATGGCTTGCCTAGAGATAAATTGCCCTTGCATTTTGCTTTACTTCCTAATGACAATAACCTCCTGCATGACACAGGGAACTGCCAAGCCTCTCCTGCCCCAAAGGGACCATAAAACTTTACAGATTTCAGTCAAATAATCTGGAGTAACAGCTACTGCTGAAGGCAAGCACCAATTGCTGCATTAAAAAGCAAATGTTTCTTCTTGTAAAACAAGTAAATCGTAAGTGGTGTGTGTGTGTGTGCGTTTTAAAGGTCAAGGCAGAATGTTCTAAAAAGGAATGCCAGTTGAAAAGTTTAGTTTACAGTTGCTTCTTTTACAAATTCAGATTAATGTAAGCAGAATCACTGGCTTCCGTTGATCAAGTCATCCTATACTATTTTTACACATCACTTGGGAAGACAGGCAAACTAATATCAGTGTACTGGAAGAAGCAATGATCACCAGTGTCGAAGCAATGATTCTTCAACATCAACTTCGTTGGACTGGTCATGTTGTGTGGATGCCTGATGATCGTCTTCCAAAGCAACTACTCTATTCCGAACTGAAAAATGGAAAGCGTAATGCTGGTGGTCAACAAAAGAGGTTTAAAGACTCTCTCAAGGCAAATCTTTAAAAGTATAGCATAAACACCGACAATTGGGAAACACTGGCCTGCGAGCTCTCCAATTGGAGAACAGCCTTTACCAAAGGTGTCATGGACTTTGAAGATACTCAAACTCAGGATGAAAGGGAGAAATGTGCTAAGAGGAAGGCACGCCTGACAAACCCTCACCGTGATCAACTCCTGCCCTGAAACCTATGTCCCCACTGTGGAAGGATGTGTGGATCCAGAATTGGCCTCCACAGTCACTTACAGACTCACTGTTTAGACCGTGTTCATGGAAGACAATCTTACTTGGCTACAAGTGGTTGCCAAAGAATACTATTTCCTTGATAGACTGCAGTAGATACTATAAACTTCCCAATAGTATTAGAAGAAAAGGACACTACCAATGTACACTCCTGCTAACACTCCTGTTTCTGAACACATTTCTAAACACATCCAGTGTACATCTTTAAGACAGGCCAGTTCTTTGAGGTGCTTTCCTTTTGTTGTTGTTGAACTTCTGACCCTTGCCATACCCACCCATTCAGCTCCTCAGTGTTTTGATATCTCAGGATAATGCATCGTTAGCATATAAAGCCTGGTACTCAGAAACAGATATGCTCAGAATTAGTAGAATATTGGAAAGGTTTTGTCACTGTGCAGTACCAGTCTGACAGTTCACTAGCCTCCTTTTTAAAAAAATACATAAATTAGTACATGTTTTCGATTATATTTTCAATGGTGGCAAGTGTTAGAGCCCTTGCACTGATTTTTTTTTTTTTGCATCGTTGGTGTCGGGCTACTGCCAGGAAAGAGGTCCACCTCCTACCATACTTTGTCCCTCCTCTGTTGTGACATGCTGCACATCATTAGCACATGAAAGTTGGGTTCCCCCAAAGCAGCAGGTATACTTTGACAAAGCCTGGGCCACTTCCACTTCAGATCAGATTTTGGCTGTGAGTCATAAACTGCCAACGGAAACCCACGGACAGAAACAATTGCAGGAACCTGACAGCACCAAGATCCTGTGCATTCCATGGGAAGTGCAACTTTTAACTCTTCCAAACCGTCTGGCTGAGAGGAAGTGGGCAATAAATAACAGCGTAGCTGCGATGGAAAGGAAATAAGCTATTTATGTATATGTATTTTTTTTAAAAAAAATGGATAAAATTGCTTCTTAATGATGTAAAATTCCCTGGTAAGTGAGCAGTGAGATGTTTGAACACATACAAACCTCTTCAGTAAGTACCTCAGGGAAGTTGTGTACCACACACCCTGTTGTGGCAGGAAGCTGAAGGGGGAGTCTTGTGAACTAGGGGACCGTACTTAACACTCCTCTTGCAGACATGTAGGCCTGGGGATGCAACCAAATCCAGCTGTTGTTCAGATCTTCTGACCCAGAACCGCAGCAATAGTACTGATTCCAAGGAACTACTGTGCATCAACATGAGGCCAGCACATGACAACAAAAGCATCAGCATGGGGGGGCCTATAAATAACAAAGGGAGCAGACTTTATTTGCACAGCAAATTAGCATCATATAAATGGCAGCAGGAGTTCTTCCTAATGCCACATGATACTTCCTTCCTTCCTTCCTTCCTTCCTTCCTTCCTTCCTTCCTTCCTTCCTTCCTTTCCAGTGAACAAAATACAAAGTTTTTGACAATATGGAGAGCATTCCTGAGCATGAAAGTGAGAGGGTCAAACAGCCAGAGGATAAGACCCGACAGGAGTGCCAACTTGAATAAAATATTGGGGGCACAGGAAAGCTCCGCCCTGCATAATAGATCACATTATGTGGCACACACACACACCATTTGAATAGCAATGCCCATCAACTTTTGGGGGGCAGCCCCCTCAATTATTATTTTTTGGGGGGAAAGGCGCCTCAGCCCCCAAGGGGTCGGGTCCTACTGGGAACAGAATTTCAAAGCAACCGCCTTTTAAAGCTTGTGGTCTTTGGGCAATGCATTAACATCATCACATGGTCAGAGAAAAATCACAGGTATAGTCATCTTCGTAGACAATCATCATGAGATTCTTCTTAGCTACAAGAATTAGCAGTTGCTTTCTTAATAGTGGTTGTCTCCACTTAGCTCTCTGTGAAGCTGCTCAATGCTCAACAGGTTTGAGGTTGGGGTTTTTTTGTTTGTTTTTACAATCAAGCAGTGTATAAATGTTAGGAAATTAATTAATTAATTTCCATTGGGTGAGATATGTCTGAAGCAGTAGTGTAAGGGTAGATTTTTGAAATGCATAAGCTGTGGGGAGATAGTTGTTGTTTAATTTGACCTAAAAATGTTGGCACCTTGTTTTAAACATTTTAACTGTTAGTGGTATTTTATCTGATCCTACTGCAAACTGCCCTGAGTTCCTATGGGAAGAAGGGTGGTTTTTGAAATATAATAAGCAAACAATGCCGTACTTCTGTCCTTCTGTCCCTGAGTCAAGATACTTGGCTCCTTTTATTACATACCCCAGTGCGATCCTAGTGTTATGATACAGCTTTTACATTCTGAGATGGGGGAGGAGGATAGCACTCCCACTGGTTTTCTTTTGACATGCCTTGTTTTAAAGGGGAGGTGTGCATTCCATCTTCCATGCTGGAGAAGGGCTTCCTTGTGTAAGAGTCCAAATCCACATTCACTGCACAGCCTGAATTTACCAGTGCATGAATGGATCCCAACCTCCAAAATAGCAACCGTCTAGAAGAAACCTGGCAACACAGGGAGGGCAACAGGGAGGGCCACCCCGATATAGACTATGCAAGGGCACTGGCCAATAAGAAAACTGTATACTGTATATATTTAGTATCTATTTCAGGTTTGCTGTGATCACAAATACATATGGGAGGGTTAACATTTGCAAAAGGTCACAAATGAATAATGTAGGCATGTGGGTGAGGGGTGGAGATGGAGTTATGCTGCTCATCACTAGCCATGTATAGGACACTTTCCACTAGGACAAGGTGACCTTGACACTCACCCAGCCAAAATCACTATAACAAGCAGGGAGGGCAGGCCAACTGCAGGCAAGGGTGCAGAAGCTGCATTTTCTCATGATGAAATGCTGCTTTTTGTTTTGTTTTTTAATATTTTAATTGATTTTTACAAATAATTTCCAAAAATCATATAACATACTTTCTTATCTTATACAATGTTTTGAACTTCCATCAACCACATTTATCACTTAATCTACATTTCTTAATTTCTCTATTACTTTTAATTGTCCTTAACTAATAACTCTCTTCATAATCTTCTCTGCAATGTTTCGCATAATCCTCCTTACAAAACTTCTTGCAGCCCTACTAGCGTTATCTGTTTATTACAACTGCTTTTCAAATAGTTCAGATATTGACTCCAGTCCTCTGAGAATCTCTGGTCCCACAGGTTTCAGATCCTGTGAAATGCGGCTTTTTGAGGTTTGAGAAAATGCAGTGTCCCCTCACAAGAAGAACTGGCGGGGGGGGGCGGAGATCAAGCGAGCAACAGATGAGTGTTTATTGTCAGAGGTGCCATTTAGGAAGCACAGGGGGAGTCTGTCATATGATATAATGCTCCCGTAGCAAGTAAATCTCTCGCCAGTTCATAGGTTTAAAACACAGGGTAACTGTTTTTGTAAATCACATGAACAGCTGCATATGATGGCAGCAGACCCATGTCTGAATTTGGGTCACACCTAAATACCAACAAAGTGGTGGCATGAGAGAAGGTTAAGCAGTGGATGAGAGGGGGTTCTGAATTCTTTGCCTGCTCAGTGTTTTTACCTTCACAATAATTCTCCACAGGCTGCCTTTCCTCCAGCAGAACTGAATCCTGGTATTGAAACCCACTCTTAAACCACTTTAACAGCCTTTACTCCCCCCAAAGAAACCTGGCCACAGACTTAGAGCCTTCAAAAAAGCATGTTAGCAAAGCCAGACTCCGTTACACCAGCCATGGGCCCAGCTCTGGAGGAGCAGGGTAATTTAGATGCTGTCATGCATGTGATGGAAAAGTGACCCACAGTCAGTGTGTCAGGATGTGGTGTAGTTAGAAACCTCCCTCGTTTCCACCCAGAGCTTTATTTTATTTTATTTTCATTGCGAGTGAATAGAGAACAGCCTTGACGCAGTCAACAACATTTCCCATGTGTGGGAACCACACACAACGTTGTCCTGACAAAATGAAGACATGGTCTAAAGTACACAAACATGCTCAAAAGAAGGAAAACCATGGCATTAAGGATAATAAACAACAAAGAGAGACCAGTGCTTATGAGTCATCAAGATCTTCCTGCCTCATCTTATAAACTGTGGGAATCCACAGTGGTACATCCTCTCCTTAAACCACCGAGGTGCTATTTTCCGCACATACCAAGTAATAGAAACCTGAAGGATGGGACTTGAGTGCTTTTGCAGAGGAGGAGAAGGGAAAAATAACCGTATCTTGGTTCTTTCCTCCCTCCCCTTTCCTTAAATGGGAAACCAAGTCAGGAGGCCAAAAGACTGCATGGCACATAAATAGCATCAACTTCCCCAGCCAGATGGGTAAGATCACAGTGTTCTTCCATCCCAGCGCAGTTTTCCAGCAGCAAAGGGCTGAACAATAGGAAGGACATGAAATGCGAGGAAAGATTAAAGAGCTTGGGACATGTAGCCTTTGTCATAGCTTAGCATTCAACCATTGTTTATTGCGGAAAAACAGTTTCATCATCCATTACATCACTGAAGATAAGCACAAATGCTTAACCCTTTACAGTGAGGTCCCACCACCCAACTCTTGTGCTTTATTTCGTTTCAAGATAGTGAGGAAATGAATTCAAGTGGACTCTTGACACTTCCAACAATGCCACTGCTTGGCAGTGCTGCCACTGCCAAGATTTCGTGGCATTTTTGATGGAAAAGCAAACCTAGATGAGAGCTGTATGCAGCTATTGGATCAGGGATGGGGAATCTGTGGCCCTCAAAATGCCATTGGGCTATACATTGCTCTTCCGCTGTCTTTATTTCTGCTGGCTGCTTTTATACTGCTCTTTGATATTGTGGTGTTTTCAAATTTCTGCTTTAATGTTTTTGTTTAAGTTCATTTGATCGTACAATCAACTTTGTGCAAGCTGCTCCAAGGAAGCTGTTGAAGGATTGGGTATAAATCCCTTACGTAAACACAATATAAATAAATATTTCCCTCTGTCCATTCAGAAAGAATTTTGCACATTGTTAAGTCCTGGTAGTCAAAATAATACGATGGCAACAATGTCCCCTCAAACAACTTCTGAATATTACATATTTTGAAGGAAATAAAAGAGTTGAAACCCCTGAAATGTCAACCGTAAGTGATATAATTTCATGTTTTCACTAACCATGCTTGAGCAGCTCCTTTCAACACCAATAACACCTCCCTTGTTCTTTAGGCCTGAAGCAGCCATGAAGCCAAGAGGCAATGCCTAGAACTTCTAAACGCACAGTTAAATGAGAGATGACAGGCTGTGATAATGGCAGAGACCTTGTTAGTGACTGGGATTCAACCATCAGTTAAACATTCCAACGTCTAATGCAGGTTGTCCCCTCACCACACACACACACACACACACACACACACCCTCCAACTATGCAGTATCAGATCCTTAGAAAGGTGTGGAAGTCTGTGTATGAGGGAGAGGACAAAGAGGTTCTTTTGCTGTCCTACTGTTATTTCACTAATTGCTTCAACAAATATTTTTCTACACATTCCAAACCAACTCAAATTTAGCCCTACATACATGCTCTAAGAACAAAAGCTCTGGCCCACTCCCCTTATTATTTTTCAAAGATATTGACATGCCTGTCCACGTTTTAGATTTGTACAAGTGTTAATGTTGGAATGATGTAATTGGATTTCCTGACCTACTTAAGCAGTGCAAAGCACTATATGTATGGCTAACAATGTGATTTTATGAGCATTTCATAGCACATGGAAATCTTAGGGTTAATTTTAAAGCAATCTTTCAAAGCTATCCAAAAATATTTCAGGATTGATATCATATTAGGATCAATTGTTCAATAATGTCTCTAGAACCAGCAGTTCTGGTCAGCTGGATCCAGCTGCCCGTTTAATTTCACACAGTGGTTAAGTCCAGCAAACATGCTTCTTAGAACTGGCTCTACGGAGTAATCAATGTCAATGGAAGAGTCAATGCCAATTATTGCAATCATTTCTGCTCTACCCAAGACCTTTTTGGACAATCGTGCCATAAACTCTAAATACACTTTGGCAACTGCCTAGGTATTGGAAAGCATGCAGTAACTAGAATTTGGCCTAGATATTGCTCCATTATCCCATCACCCAGTGATGTGATGGGCACCCCCAATATGTGCCCTTGTGATCCTCCTGTTTGTATCACTGTCTTGTTGTTCAATAAAGACACAGGGATGGAAGACAAGAGAAGGGAAATGGCATTTTCCCAGCATTTGTAAATTTATTTGCAATATTTATAGGATGAAGCCCAATACCTTAATTCTCTGTGCAAGTCACCACATAAAATAAAAATTAAATACAGGTCACCAAAGCTGTTTTATGACTGTATTTGTAACATTGTTCCAGTGTTAATAGCAATTGCCACATAAAAGAGTTTGGCAGAAAGAGAGAGAAAACCAGTCGATGGAATAAGTAAAAATAAGCACAATAAAAACAGTGGATAAACACTCAAGATTTTAAGATTGCAAATTTGAAAGGTCAAGGAGAATAAAAATGTCTTCACCTGGTGCCAAATGACCATAAAGAAGGTGCCAGGTGAGCTTCCCTGAGGAAGGCAGTCCACAGCTGGGGTGCCACCACTGAGAAGTCTCTGTCCCTGGTAGTCACCCACTTCATTTCACTTGGAAGGGACATCTGGAGCAGAACCTCTGAAGAGAACCCTTAAGGTTTGGGCAGGTATATCCAGA
Source organism: Podarcis tiliguerta (assembly GCF_965153285.1). Lineage (NCBI taxonomy): Eukaryota > Metazoa > Chordata > Lepidosauria > Squamata > Lacertidae > Podarcis > Podarcis tiliguerta. The sequence goes on along the minus strand of NC_139535.1, from coordinate 68,646,429 downwards.
AGGTGGAGATCTTCCAGGTCTTTAAGAGTTTTCAAGGTCAAAACCAGCATTTTTAACTGGGTCTGGAACAGGCTAGGACCATTATGTACTTTGCTGCAGCAGTACTGGAAAAGTGCACTTTTTCTGCAACTGATGTGGCAGATAGATAGCGGGAAGACTTCCTGCAGTAAGTGCTTATTTCTTGCATAATAAAACCAGGAAGGGTTCAAAGGCACCAAGATCCACTCAGTTGTGGGAACGCTCAGGAGAGCCCATAGCTCAGTGGTAGAACATCTGCTTTAAATGCAGAAAATCCAGGTTCAATGCCCAGAATCTCCAGGTAGGGCTGGGAAAGATCCCCTCCCTGAAACCCTGGATTTAGACAACATGGTCCAGCAGTCTAACCCCATATAAGGCAGCTCCCCTTGTTCCACTTAATAGCTATGCATTTTGTATTTATGTCTTCTTCTTTCCATTTGTAGGGGAAGTAGGTGGTTTGGGTATATCAAGAGGATGTTTTCCAAATGTCTGCCAACATAATTTACTGCTAAGTAGAAGGCCAGCTGGAATGTGCAGGAGAGAACAGAAAGGAGGTGGTTGACAAACACAAGAAAGAATGTTAACTAAGCCCAACCTGACCACTGAGTACACAGACAGCATTGCCCGAGGCAGGAAGCTATTGTCAGCCAATGAAGAACCACACCCACCCAAGTTACATGGACAGCCTGTGTCTGAGCACAGGAAACTCTCCTTAAGATCTGAAATGAAGAGGATGTCATTATCTCACAACGGAATGTCTGCTTCATTCTTCAGTGGTTAGTACATGAGTCGAAAGCCAATGTGCCTGTAAATCTTATTGTTGGATAGACTAGGGGCCGCCTGCTATTTGTCCTTAAGTATTTTGGTTGGCTGAATGGTATCAGTTTCTGGCTTCCCCATTGCTCTTCAGATCCGATCTCATCCTGATATTTTTGGGTATCTCAGGCAGGGGTGGCAAACCCCTGACATGCTCTTCCGAAAGCATTTTTTTCCTTGCCTCCCCCGCAAGACCCCACCACTTTAGGAACCAGTGGCAAAAAGAAGAAAGATAAAACAGCAGAATCACGGCACAAGGTTTCATGGGCTCAAACCCCCTTTCTCACTGCAAGACGTGGCACCTATGTCTCTGATTAAGTGGGTTTGACAAAAATGTATGCATAACGAATTTGTTAAGTCTTTATGGTGCCACACAGGACTCTTTGTTAGCTTTGCTGCAAACCTCTCTGCCCAACCCTGATGGGGATGCAAATTGCCTCCTCCCTGTTTATCAGATCGGTCAATGGATGAGTGGAAAGGGGGCAATATATGGGAATATATATGAAGTAGATATGGGAAACCTTTTTGGCCTGGTGGGCCAGATCTTTATCTCACCCAGCCACAGGACAAGCATCTGGCAGCATAAGGATTCTTTAGATTCTAAAGAACTGGCTTTATGAGGAATTGAAACAACAAAGAGTTGTTGTTAAATATGATTATTTGAGTGGACCCAAGAGCAGGAAAGATTGTGCTACTAGATACCCCAAGCGCAGGGGAAGCAGAAGGAACTGGTCACAAGAAACAACACCTTGAAGATGCACATGAATACTAGGCCTGGTCTGCTTATTCTTTTGTCCTCCTGCAGCCTGAGTGACATGCTTGCCCAGATGCAAAGTAGATGTAAAACACCCCTGTTGTGATATGGCTGGTTTTTACTAGGGTTGGGCTGTGGGGGTTTCCGCAGTATGAGTGCCTGAACAAGGTGGAGCAGAATGAGTCACAGGAAGCCGCTCACCTAACCGGCAGAAGCTGTAGCTGTTAAGTGACATAGTTGCCATATATCATCCTACCTGCATTACCAGAAAACAAATCTGTCCCAGTCTAGGAGATCTGATGAACATAAACAAATTATCACTGAGTGATTTAAGTAGCTCATTCAGTTGAGAAACACAGAGTGATGACTAAGCAGTCAGTTTGGTCACTACTCCCCATTTCCAACCTGGTGTCCTCCAAACATTTTGTACTACAGCTTCCAGCCACACCAGTCAGGGATGATGGGAGCTGTGATAGAATGATGTCTGGAAAGCATCAGTCAGAGAATGAGATACTAGGCTATAGTACCACATCAGTTAAACATACCCACCAAAATCAATGTTCTAGATTATGGATTATTTCAGAAGATGTGCACTACATTTTGCAAGCTGTGTACTTGGCGACTGGTGCAGTTCCCCCCACTGTTGTGTTTGTTGAAAGTCTTCCTGCCTGAACAAAACCCATTTCAATAACGTGGAAGATTTAAATGGGAATTGTCAGAGGGATCCAGGACCAGAAACTCAGTTTGAAGAGCATCTAATAAGATTGGGCCCTGCAATTGCCAGTAGGTGATAATAAGTAAACATAAGAAACAGGCAACTTCCATCACTGATGTCTCCTGTGGAAACCCTGTAAAAATAAAAGGGAGCTCCACAAATCCATAATTGTACACTGGCACAGCTTCCTATAGTTTGAATTGAGCTAGCTAGGGAAGAAGGAATTCCCAGTGGGCTGTGTGCCAAATAGGGATAACCAACACAATCCTCAGGTGAAAAGGAACCAGAATAACAATAAATTCTGCTCTCCACCTTGAGGCAGGAGAGCTATATGCACATCATGTCTTCACAAATTGTGCAGTGGCTACTCAGAAGAAAGGCCCATTGAGTTTCTCATTTTGCTCATGTAAGCATTTTATAGGATTGCAACCTGACATATTCTGTGGGCCAATCTTTTCCACACAGTGTGCGCAAGAGAAGCTGTGTGTGTGTGTGTGTGTGTGTGTGTGTGCGTGTGTGTGATGCAAGACATTTGCGGATGTTTCCACCACTACCCCAAAATCACCCCCATTACAGTGACAGCTGGAAATGCATTGCCACAAAAATCGCCACTGAGAAGCTGCAGCTGGAAACTCAACTCACATGCTCTATTGTCCATGCAAATGCATTCCCAGGGACAACTGGGGTTATGAATATCTGAATGCCCTAAATATTCCAAATCACTAGAAACACTGCTAAGTCTATTCTAAATTATGCAAGTTCCCTGGTTATGTGAGTTTTATTAAGTGTAATCTGCTTTTAAGTAGCAGACAGTGCAGTAGTTAGCTGAGTCCAATGTTTCAAAGTCTTCCTATGTATTCATATTGCCCTAAAGGCAAGTGCATGGCACCGTCAAATCCAGCCTCTGCTTATTCAGTTAGACTGCTACTTTCCTAAAGCATCTGAGGCTTAACTGGAAGGTCTTTCATCTTGGCCTATACTGACAAGTGCAATCCCACTTAAGTATATGAAATAGATAAGATTCCAGCCTCAGGTGTAATGGCTACACCGTGACCACATCCACAACTATGTGTTGCACGTGCAATGAACTCCAATAAGCTATTTTTGAACAAACGCCCTGGGTGCCATAGAAAGGGGTCGAAAAATCACAAGTAACAATTTGGCTGTATTGGCGCATAGCGCTAAGTCATAGTTTGTTCAGCAAACCATGAGTCATTTCACAGATGAGCAAACAAGTCCTAGGTTTCTCCTCCAAAACTTCATCTGTTTTCCAGCTGCTCTTGTCTTGCACATTTGTAGCTTGATAAGTGTCTGGTTAAGCAAGACTGTTGCGTCACATATAACTCTAAACCATAGTTAAAACAAGCTGTGGTTTATAATCCAAACCAACTATGGCCTCACATCATGGGTTTTGTTTTTTGCAGAAAACAAACCAAGGTTCAAATAAACCATAGTTAATAATAATAATAATAAATTTTATTTATATCCCGCTCTCCCCAGCCGAAGCCGGGCTCAGAACGGCTAACAACAGTAAAATGATAAAACATTCTAAAATCATTTCATTCTAAAATTAATTCCAGTCAGATTAATGGCAACCATTGGGCTAGAGTTCTGTGAGGATTGCCAAAGGAGGGAGTCAGGCTGTGCCTTGGCCAAAGGCCTGGTGGAACAGCTCTGTCTTGCAGGCTCTGCGGAAAGATGTCAAGTCCCGCAGGGCCCTAGTCTCTTGTGACAGAGCGTTCCACCAGATCAGAGCCACAGCCGAAAAAGCCCTGGCTCTAGTTGAGGCCAGCCTAACCTCTCTGTGGCCTGGGACCTTCAGGATGTTTTTGTTTGAAGACCATAAGTTCCTCTGTGGGACATACTAGGAGAGATGGTCCCGTAGTTAAACTATTGGATCAGCATTAAGTGCAAACAAGGTCGTTAAACCACTTATGCATACTTGAAGGTTCATTGATGAATGTTAACATTTCTCACTAATTTTATTTATAAGGGCCAAAGCTCATCTGCACAGTACATGCTTTGCTTGCATTAAGCCCCGGTTCAAACCCCAGCATCCCTAGGTGGGGCAAGGAAAAACTCGTCTCTGAAATGCTGGAGAGCCATTGCCAGTCCGTGTTGGCAATACTGAGCTAGCCAAACCAGTCGTCTGGGCTCAGTGCAAGGTAGCTTCCTATGTCCTCGTATTGGGAATGCCAATTGCCCACTGAAGAACAGGATGCACATCTTAGGGAACAAATCAATAATCACAGAGAACAGTTCCTTACGACTGTTCTCCACATAAGCGCTCCATTCTCAGCCCTTTGTAAACCTTCTGAAAGGAAAACTGACTGAACACTCAGAGCAGTCAGAACAGCACAGACTATGGGCCCAACCAGCATAGAGCTCTATAGCAACGGATTCAAGGAAAAGCAGAACCGCCTACTCTCGCCGTCACCACAATGGCAAAGGAGAAACCACTTTAAACATGCATTAGACCATTTTACCAATGTAATCAAACTTGAACTTGTGACCCTCAAGGCATGTCATAGTGTTTTCAAGTAGGCGGGCACTGTGTGCATATGAGGATTTTGTTTTGTTTTTGAAAACAGAGAAATGGGGAGCGACAGTGTGGTGTGGTGGTTAGAGTGTTGGACCGGGACCTGGGAAACCAGGGTTCAAATCTCCACTCAGCCATGAAGCTCACTGGGTGACCTTGGGCCAGTCACCAGCTCTCAGCCTAACCTACCTCAAAGTGCTGCTGTGGGAATTACTAAAAAAAAACCCAGAAAAACAGGCTAAAACCTAATGTCCTGCTGAAGTCCGTGGGGGGTACTATTGAACAAACATATCTATGATTACACTGAAAAAGTGCAAAAGAGATAATCAAGGAGAAGGCGGCAAAAAAAATCAAAATGTTTGGACCAGTCAAGAGTAGCTCATCACTAGCCCTTTCCAAAGGGCTACCCAGGAACAATTACTAAATTGGGCCACTGACTCCCAGAGCATGAGACTGGTCCTGACTCATCTGTCCATATGTTTCACTTGTGGTACAACTCGGGTACCTCCAGGATCCTAGCCTAAGATCTGACAGTAGAAGGGAGCATGGGTAGAAGAAACAGTTCAGAGCAAAAGAAGAATTTATTATGGCTGTGTACATACCATGCATACTTCTCCCAAAAGATTTTGGGGACTGTAGTATACCCCTCACAGAGTTACAATTCCTAGCATGCTTTACAAACTACAAAATATATGTGTTGTCCACAGCCATAGGATCATAGGTACCGTATTTTTTGCTCTATAAGACTCACTTTTTCCCTCCTAAAAAATAAGGGGAAATGTGTGTGCGTCTTATGGAGCAAATGCAGGCTGCGCAGCTATCCCAGAAGCCAGAACAGCAAGAGGGATTGCTGCTTTCACTGCGCAGCGATCCCTCTTGCTGTTCTGGCTTCTGAGATTCAGAATATTTTTTTTTCTTGTTTTCCTCCTCCAAAAACTAGGTGCGTCTTGTGGTCTGGTGCGTCTTATAGAGCGAAAAATATGGTAAGTATCTCAGTTCAGGCATGGGCATTAAAAAAAATACAAATATGCATTTCTTTTAATGGTGCTTTTAAGGGGCAGAGTGCAAGCTCTCGTTACCAGGTTCTAAAAAAACCAAGCAGACACATTCTAAAACAGGACTAGTTAATCCAAAACGAGAGCGGAGCAATCCTCTGACCTTTGTGGTTAGATGCACTGCATGGCTTCTCCAGCCCACAGAGAATCTCCAGTCGTCTATGCAGGAAATAAAAGCCAGGAGCGAGAGGAAGTCTCCAAAGAGCCATAGAAGTTGAGGCGAAGGCTTTTTGAATAGCAAAAAGCAACCACATGCCTGGACAAGGATTCTCTCATATTTGGTGCAGTAGCATTATGTAAGTAGGTCAGGTGGGCAACTCACATGATTACCTGTTTACAGAGGTTGAACAAAAGGTGAAAGGAAATATATAGACCCACCCTGCTGGTTCTGTCTTCCTATCTCCCTTTAGTTTCATCCACATTCATTCCCCCATGTAGACAACGTTCCCTTTTGCAGTGACATTGGATGGGGTTCTCTTTAAAGTCAAGTCAAGAAGCATATGAAACTTAAGAGTGGATTTTCCAGCAGAGAATATTGGTTGATGAGATCAATATTGTTACCCATACCCGAACTTCTGAGAGATTTCGGGGGTGGTTCCCTTCCGCCAATTCCATGGGTTGGTTTCCTTGACATGAAGGTCACATAAAACTGATGTCATTTTTGTTCTACATGGTTCTATTAACTCAAACACAGAGTAAGGTGGAAGGCTCACACCAATTCAGTCCATCTGGTTTTACTGTTCCACCTTCCAAAGAGGTCTAGACTCCCCATACCATGTAAAAACAGCAACAACAAACAGTAAAACAACAGGTCCTGTAAGACAGACAGACAGACAGACACACACACACACACACACACACACGGAGTACAGTAATACAAGATGGAAACATACATGACCGAAAGCACAGTTAAGTTTCGGGAAGTGTGCATCCTCTTTCGTTCCTTGCCCCAGGTGTAAGAAGGAGCCTGCAATGTGTGCTCAGAGACACATGATTAGAAGTAGCGATCATGAAAAAAAAAGCAATGACAGGGATGTTCCCTGGTGTTGCTCATTACCATCGTTCCAAGCAGAGGCTCAGAGGTACTTGGTTCTAACGGAGCTTTAAAATAAGAGTTGAAAAAGCAAGCAGCACCGTCCATCTCATGTCACTGTATCTGCATAAGCCTTCATGTAAAGAGGTGATGGTTGATGGCAGCCTAGCAGTGCTCCTTATAAAAATTCCAACTGTGCAGAGCAGCAGCCAAAACCAAACGCTATTTAGAATGAGAAAAATGTTTGCTTTGTTTTACTAGGATTCAGGCTACTTTCCCCAAACCTTCAGCTGGAAAGGAAAGGAGAGGGTCGTGTTTTTCATGCATACAGAATCTCCCTATCTATCCAGAATCATAGACTTGGAGAGTTGGAAGGGACCCAGAGGGTCATCTAGTCCAACCCGCTGCAATGCAGGAAAATAACCAGAGACACATTTGAAAACTTGTTTTATTGTTAGGTTGTTTTTTTTTAAAAAAAAAAATAGTATTGTTATTCCTTATGAAAGTGTCTATAGAGCATCCCCACCAAACTAACTCCAGGCAGCACAAAGAAGTGAGAGCTAGTTACAGGAAGTAAAAATTGGCTTCTGTTCTGTAACACAGAAGAAGCCAGTAGCTCAGCTTTAAACCACTTCCTTTACCTAGTCACAATGCTCCAAAGAATTTCCACACTCTGGCAAGACTTCCATTTCTAATCTTGGGGGGAAAGAAATATTATCAGAACATTCTGCTGTCGTCTCAGCCTCACGGACTGTTTGGTCTGGCGTTCTTCAACTAAGCTAAAGGATCTTGATTTCCCCAGGGCAGGGATGGGGGAAACCCTCAACCTACCCACCACCAAAAAAAACTAAACAAAACAGAAGAACAGAGGAAAGGTTAATGGCATTTTACAAGTGGCCTGAGCTGCAGTTGTAAATTTATACCAACTCCTTAGGGCTGCCACTTTTATCCTCTCTCTGTGCCATTAATCTCAGCGTTTTGGCCCCACACGTATCTGCATTTTGTAGAGCTGCTGGAAAGGGCATCCAAAGTGATCCGAGGGCTGGAGCCACTCTCCAATGAGAAAAGGTTGCAGTGTTTGGGGATACCAAAAGAAGAAAAAATGTGAGTAAGGGGGGACATGGTAGAGGTTTATAGAAATATGTGTTACGTGAATAAAGTTGGATAGAGATCTATTTGTCTCCCTCTCTCAAGAATCCAGTGAAGCTGACTGGCAGCCGATTCAAGACAGACAAACGTTAATATTTATTTTACGGAAGGCAGTTTATCAATACTACAGGATAGTGCAATGGCCACTAGCTGTGATGTTTTTGTCTCATGGAGGACAAGACTACCAGTATGACAGCTATATGCAAGCTCCAAGATTAGAGGCTTTTTGACTCTGAATACCAGATGTTGGGGGAACAATGGTGGGAGAGGGCTATTGTCCTCACGTCTAGCTTGTGGATTTCCCAGGTGTATCTGGCTGAGAGCTGTGTGAGCAGGAAGGTGGACTGAATAGGCATTCTTATGTACTTATCCCTGACAATCACCATCTCCTAAATTTCTTTGTGTCAAGAGCAGAGACTTATATAATGTGGCAAGCCTATGGCCAGAAGATTGTCTCCTGTTTGCTCTCTAGCATCTCCAGGGAGTAAAGACACCAATCTGTCACTCTGGAGAGCCACTGCTGCCAGTCAAAGGAGACAGGACTGAGCAGGATGGACCAACGGTTTCATTTGGCCCAATGTATCCTATGCTTCCCTCTGGTTTCAGGTGCACATATACTAGCATTCCACCTTGGCCACTAGTACCCTTCTCTCATCAAGGGCACCAACTGCTGCTTGCCTGCACAGGCTACTGACACACCTTTAGGAGGTTGTCAACACCTTGTCTCATAGTCTGTTTCTCTGGTGCCTTGTTCATTTTTTCCATGGTAAGGAAATATTTTGCAGGTGGGACTTCTCCTAACAATGATGGGATCACTGGGATGAGCAAAGGCACACCTGCCCAAACCTTCTTTGGTAAGAAGTTGGCAACCACTGCCCTACGCCCCTGTTTTCCAGGTGTAAGGCTAAGAAAGAGGACGTGTTTTCAAGCAACAGTCATCTCCTGCTGCGCACAGATGCTAAAACATTCCTCATTCACCGAAATGATCCTTATGCATGGCCAACTACCTCAGTGAGATCATGGGTGAAATCGGAGGATGCTGCTTCTAAGGACATGACTGATACATAAATGGAAAACAGGTAAAGGGGGTAAAATCTAATGCAAATATTTACATCCTTCTGTATTAATAATCAGCCAAATGAAGCAAATGGCATATGAATTGATTGCCCAGCATGCCTGCTGAACTATTCAGCATGCACATTCCTGTTTAAGTCTGAGTTCAGTCTTGAGTGATATATAGGATCACAGAATCATAGAATTGGAAGGGACCGTGAGTGTCATCTAGTCCAATCACCTGCAATGCAGGTATCTTTTGCCCTACATGGGACTCAAACCCATGACCCTGAAATTAAGAGTTTCATGGTTTATCTCATGCTTCTAGAGGGGATACTGATTTTGTAGTCCGTCTGCCCCTTGCATTAGGTAAGATTGCACAACATAATTTGCTTTCCTGGCTATGACCTCCTTTGGCCAGGAACACACACACATTTCTCCTCGAGCACATTATTGAAACTGGGCCTACATTCGAGTAGTGTCACTCAGATGGGGAAACTGGGACATCCATCCTGGGCAAAGAATGAGGGATCATGTAATCCACTGACAATTATTAAAGAAGCATTAAATCATGCAATGTTTGCTTTCAGCTTCTAATCATTTGGCATGTTGTCCAGGGGACTGGTGGAAAGCCATCTATGATGAGCAGATCAGACACATTGCTGCCCAACTGCACATTATGCACAGAACCTATAATGCATAGGTTGGAAATGGGACACGTCATGGGCATAGCCAGGGGGGCAGGAAGGGGCAACTGCCCCCCTAAATCAATAAAAATACATAGCAAACTGAGGTTTTGCCCCCCCCAACCAAAGGCTACGCCCATGGGACACGTGATTCTGACTTGCTAGTGCTGATTCAACATTGCATATGAATGGATTGGAGATTATTCCACTTTGTCTGGGTTCACTGATATTTTTCTCCACCAACAGAGTGTTGTGACAGTGACCTGTTCCCCACTGCCAGTAATTATGCTGCCATGACTGGATACCATGATTATATTGAGATCATAATGCACTCTTTCCACTAACTTTGTCCACTATGGTAAATGGCATAGGTCTCCTCCAGAATGGTGCTTTTTTGCAGGTGCATTCTGCAATGTGAATGTATACTAGACTGCACATCATTTTGCTTTACTAGTTGTTCTGCTATGTTCTCCAGCACCATCTCCTTATTGCCATCCAGAGGAGCCCTCTTGCGCTCTAGTGCAACTAAAGCAGGCTAAAAACAAACAAACCAGGACATTTGTGGTATAAAAAGTTATAGGATTTCAGCAGTAAGTTGTGGGACACACACTGATGAGAAATGAAGCAGCATACTTGCCCTGAAACCTTTGTAGATGCAAATGGTATTGAATCGGAGAGTGTAGAACCACCCCAATACCACCAGGAGCACAAATCATCATGAATGTAACATGTGTCTGGAGAAGCCCACAGACAAGGTTTCCTGGATTCTCACTTCCTGCCACTAGCTTGATGACCTGCTTATTCCTTCCCTTTCCCCACTCCATCTCCTACCTGTTTTATTTTTTATATTTTTACAAGTCATAACATACATTCCAAGACCCTCCCTGTGATGGGCCACTATCATGGAGAATGAACATACTCTTCCTTTTGACAATTCCTTTTGAGTTGAGAAAAGGCGGGGAAACACAGCTCCGTGGCAACTTTCCCAGTCCCGCTGATGGCTCCCCAGTGTATTGGATCTCCTGGTTTTTTGGTAACAATACGCAGTTCTATTAGCCAGGGATTCTTTGGGCTGTTTATTTTCCATCTGCCCTTATGTTCCCCCACAAAATCCAGGCCGGCCTCTGTTTTAAGTTTAGGCTTCGAAGATGTAAGCGCAGCAGATGAGCAAGCGCATGAAGCCAAGCGGAAACAACACAAGTGAAAACAAACACCATATGTTTGGGGGGGGGTTGCCTTCTTTCCTCCCAAGAAGTGGAAGGCTAGGACTGGTTCAGACAAACGCCTGGGGACGCCACGGGATGATTGCACGAAGTAACAAAAGCAGCATGTCTGAATGGACCGCTGGGTGATGGGAGAGTTCCAGCTGCAAAGGCGCAAGATGGCACATGATGCTGCCTTTACTGAGCAATGAGCAACCCTCACATGAACCAGCCATGTGAAACAGTCTGATGTTTTGATTGTGTTGACAAGGCTTCACAGAAATCTCGCAGAAGCTGGCAAGAAAGATGCCTGTTTCTAACAGTTCAGAAATAATGGATTGGCTCTGCTGTTGGGCAGAGTGAGGCTCAGATGCTTGGGTAGGGGTAGGGGTGGCATCCATTAGTCATTCCACCTGAGCCCTCTCCCCATATCATTGTATGGCCTGTCCTAAGCCGCCCACCCACCTCATAACTAGTCTGATGCCCTCAGATGCAACAGGAGACATCTCCCCATTGCTAGTATTGAAGTAAGAGTCTGCAGATGAAGGGGTGAGAGAGCCTTCACCTCAGGCAATATAATGTCTTGGACCAGCCCTGATGTCTCTTAGTCACATATTGTCAGAAGCAGGTGCCAGGAGTAGGTCTGCAATAACTCACACGGCTTCAGTGAAGTTAACTCTTTGGTCAAAGAAACAAGATAGCTCAGGAAGCCAGGCCTAGAGAACACGGCAACTTTTCCTGGTAGAACCTGCCCCTATGAGACAGTTGCAAGGACTGAAGGTCCCCACATTCCCACAGCTCCCTATGTCTCCCCCTCCCCTGGTCCTTTCCCCAGCAATCTGAGGCTCCTTGTCTGTCTTAGCTCCTCCCTCTTCATACCTCTTTGGGTTCTGGGAGACCAGGGGGAAGGGTAGCTGGTAGGAGCAGAAGCAGGAGACAGCCTGGCTTTCTCTCTAGTCTGATGTATCTCTGCCTCTTGCCCACCTCACTTCTCTCCATCCTCCTCTTTTGCCTCTGCTTCTGTCACAGACTCTTCCTGCTCACCAAACTTTGTTACCGTTTCAGCTCCAACCCCTCCTCCTCCTCCCGGTCTGCTCCCTCTTCTCCCTCTGACTACTACCAATCCCCTGGCATGAGCCTTCTTCCCTTGAGGGTTCCCCAGCTGATGCCTCCTACCAGCCAGTCCATGGCAGCTATGGTGCTAACACATAGCAATCCCAGGCTGCTCCTAGGACCCCATCATATGCATTTCCCACAATCCCCTAAAGTGAGATTCCATCAGAGACATGGTAGGATATTAGAACAGTGCCTGGTTCTAATCAGAGCACTGCAGCCGGGTGAACCACAGTGGACCCACCAGTGCAGGAAGGGCCTCACTGGAGGGCAATTGGCCAGTGGCTCATTCAGACCTGAAGCCAGGTGGCTGGTTGGTTGCTCAAAGGCAGCCAGAGAGGTTGTGGCCAATGTGGGGTTTCAGAATCAGGCCTTTGCTATCTGTGATGGGTGACATTTCATTCACCAGACCCAACTGCAACTGTGTGCAGAAATGCAGACAATCACTTTTGGGGGGAGGACAGTGATGCACAAGAAACACAAAACAGCCCCGAGGTTGAGAGAATTTCTGTGTCAAACTAGTGTAGGAAAAATATTGCTATAAAATTAGTGAACACTTCTGGACGCATGCTGTTCTTCCCATCTGGTGGTTATTCACGCCAAAATGGAAAGAAAGACGGAAATAATGCTTTCCCCCCCATTTAAAAATCCTAATTTAATTCCAGCGATAGCTTGCATAAATGCACCATAACAGCTGCATGTGGTCTATGTTGCTAAATAATGCTTAATGGCTTCCATATTTGCTTACAGTTTCCATGTTCCCCACGGTCAGCAGTTTGTATCCATTATTCACATGCGGAGAGGAAAGGGGGAAATAGAGAACTCTAATGCTTCCGCAAACGCTTTTGTCTCTCAGGGTATATTGCAGTTACAATGTACAGGTAGAGCTTCTTGTAGCCAAGTGCTGGTCTGGGTAATAGCTCTAGGCAAGAGAACAGAAAGGAAATGCAATTTTTCTTTTGCTTGGAGCAGTACTGTAACCTGGAAATGCAGACAACCTTCCAATTTTAGGACTGTGTGCCATAAAGCCAACTCGGTCCTGTGCTGCCTGCTCACGGGGGAAAACATAACACATGGCCCATCATGTTGGATGAGATCATCCGCAGAAGCTCTGCTTCAGGTCCCCAAGTACCAGGGAAGTCTGCTGAAGGGGGATTGGAGTCAAACTTTTCTTGGAAGTTGTGCTGCAGCTGTGGAATGCCCTCCCTGGAGGAGCCCAGTTTATGACATCATAAACCACTGTAGAGAAATGGGAAATGGCGCATTATTTCTATATTTACAAGTTGAGCCTAGGGCATTGTGGTAGGTATCAATCCAAACTGATATGCCTCTCAGTTCAAGGTTCCTCAAAGGTTATCCACAGCCACTGAAAGCCTATCAGCACTTCCTGGTCATAGCCAGCTTGGACTCTGGTGAGTTTCCAAGAAGGAAGGGAAAAATAAGGCCACTCTTGGAGCAGTGTGAACTCTGGCATACAGGTGAGATACCTGAGAAAGTCAATCTGGGAGACTGTTCAGAGAATACTCATAGTACCAGTTTGGGACAACCAGCCAGTCTCTGCCACTCTAAGGTGCTACAGATCTTCACATAGTTTTAATTTGCACAGAATTGGGACTGAATGGATCAGCACTAAAATATGTTGAACACTGTGAGTGCCATACTGTATGTTAGACTTCTGGGAGCAAGACAGGAGCAGTGGCATACAGATATTAAATCAAGCCAACACCGCTGAAAAGGTATTGGGCATGAAAATTCTGTCTGTGATAGAAGGTGTCTTTCCAACATGCAAATCACCATCACTTGATTTTACGGTCATCAGGTGATAGCAACAGAGACAAAATGGCTTGTGTGCAATGAAGTCTTCTCATTAGCACAAGGACTTCTGCCTGCACAATGGGAATTCCTTTCCCTCGCCTTGCACCCCTCTCCCAATTTGTTCTGGAGGAGATTTGGAGGGATGCAGGAGGCACACAAGGACAGGAGAGGGAGAGGGAGACCCATTGAGCAGGCGGAAGTCCTTGTGCTAACAGGGCAGCTTCACTGGCTCCGACCCAATGTAAATACATGGATGCTTTTTATCTATCCACTTTCACACACAGGCAAAAGGTAAGAAATGTTGCAGACTCAGTGACCTGATTCTGTTTTCACTGCTTGCTCGTTTCACACAGAGATTTGTACCTCTCAGTTTCCAGCACATGCATAACAATATTTTAATGAGATTGTTCTGTTGCAAGGGTTCCCAAACTCTGATCCGTAGATCACCAGTGGTCTGCAAGCTCCATTCAGGGATCCACAGTGTGTTTGTGGATTTGTAGCTGAAGATGGGAGATGGCACATCCACCCCATTAAATGTTGATATTGATTTTTACTTGCATTTTTATTACCTCTTTTATTTCTTATATTGCATTTAACTATATTACAATTTGAATTTCATTGAATTCAAGTTACTGTACAATAAAATAAAATATAGAAGAAATACAAGAAGAAATAAAAATACAAGTAAAAGTCATATGGCATCTAACATAGCACATTACTATCGCTATAACAGGCAGAAAAATCACCATGATCCACCAAGGCCCTCATTTTCAGGGGGTTGGGAGGGGGAAAGTTTGAGAACCACTGTTCTAGTGTGCAGTTTATTTGTGGGTGTTCATATTTTAAGGCATATAAATTGGTTTTTATACTTGTACACCACTTAGAAACCTAGTTTGGCATTAAGTGATATAGAGAGAGAGAAATGGCTGAGGAACATTCTGTTGGTTAGGAGGAGAATATGCATTTGTTTTATGGTTTTATTCTTTTGTTCAGTTTGCTGTAAAAGAGATAATGCCTAGATGAATGAGGAGTGAATCTGGCCACCACAAGAATGACTCATGCTGGACTGTTTTTAAATTTAAACCTGGAACAGCAATTTTCTGTTGGGACAGATTTCAACTGTCATATTGTTGAGACGCTTTCTAAATGCTACATTTGCTAAGTTATTATTCTGAAGAATAATGGTTGGCATGTTGCCATGTGTAAATGTAGTCGGTCACATGCCATATGATGTGTAATATGGTAGCTATTTTTTTCCAGGACGTTTTAAAGAAAGAACAGCCTATGGCGATCTTGCAATGTCCTTTCTTTCACCAAGAACTCAGGTTTTAACATTCTAGATGAAATCTCTGAAGCTGTTTCATCCTTAACCGAAGGTTACCAGATTTTTTCCAATGGATCCGGAGACACTTTTCAAATTCAATGGATTTTGTATGGGGACTGATGTGTAAATCCGGAGACTATCCCTTGGAAACAGGGATGCCTGGTAACCTTACCTTAACCAATATGCCACCATTACAAGTTTAAAATCCAATCTTCGGTTCCTTATTATGTGACACATGGTTTGCTGTTTGGGGATTTGTTTTGCTTCAAATGCATTAAGGTGATCAGTGTTCTCCTATGGTTACAATGCAATATTTTAAATATATCCTTACATTGGTGGCTTTCAACCAGGGTGCTGTGGCCTTGAATGATGGTCAGGGGTGTGACACTGCCTCTGTCCCTCTTTCCTTCCCTCCCTCCTCTGACGCCCTCTTGTCTCTCTGCCTCCCAAAGGCTTGCACAGCTGTTTATTGCAGCAGCCCTGGCTACAAGCTCCCCAGGAAAATGGTCCTCTTGGGCTGTGTTTCCCAGGTCCTGTGGGGCAGTGTGAGGAGGCACCTCTCTTTGGGGCAGAGGGGCAGCTCAGAGACCAGGGGCGGCAGCTGTGGCTGCCCAGAGGACTCCCAAGGAGAGGGGAGAGGAGGCTGAGAGAACACTCCACAAGGGAAAGTGTTTGAAAAAGGATGAGAGGCTGCCAGCTTCAGGCAAGGGGTGACATAACTGGGCTCCTAAGCTCCACAAGAGTGCCGCAGAAAGAATGTAATTGGTCAAGGGAGCCATGGACTCAAAAAGGCTGAAAATCTCTGCCTTACATTATTTCATGGGGGGGGGGGGGAATAAGACAACAAATCAGGCCCAGGCAAAAAAATTCAAATGCCCAGATCAGCTGTGAAATTCCATGTTAGGGATAATTAGGAAAGGGGTTGAAAACAGAACTTGCAATGGCATAATTTATGGTGCGACTCTGTATTGTTCTGACTCCCTCACCTAAAGAAAGGCTATTGCGCTTTTGGAAAAGGTTTCACAGAGAGCAACCAAAATGAACAAGGTTCACGGGATGCAGCAACTCCCATAATAACATATTCCAACATGTTGATATTTTTTGTTTAGGAAAATAAAGCATGGGACATGAGAAAGGGGGCATGACAGTAATGTATATGTTTTTTGCATGGTATGGAAGGAGTGGATTGCTCTCCCATAATCCTAGAACCTGGAACCATCCAATGAAACAGAATATTGGAAGATTCAGAACAGACAAATGAAAGTACTTCTTCACAGTTCATAGTTAAGCTCTGGAACCCACTCCCGGAATATGTAATGATGGGCACCAACTTGGAGGGTTTTGAAAGAGGAACCTCGGCAATCTGCCTTGCAAGAATCTATGATGATTTTATATGGTATTTGGAAATATTTGGTATTTGGAAAATGCTTGAAAGGTGTTTGTGTGGGATGCGGCTTCAAGTCACGTTAGGTGTGCACCTGAGCAGTTGCTATGGGTGCCAGAGTGGTGTTCAGTTTCAGAATTTGTGGCTGACAGTACTGACAAGAAGTATTATCATGCTTTTCATGAAGAGGAGGCTCCAACTATATTGCAAATGGCTGTTTAAAGTCCCTTCAGCTTAACATACAAACATAAGAAGAGACTGGCTGACTCAGGCCAAAAGCCCACCTAGACCAGCATCCTGTTCTCACAGTGATGCCTTTGGGAAGCTGGCAAACAGGATGTGAGTGCAACAGCTGTCTCTTCAGCTGTGATCCCCAGGAAATGGTATTAAGAGGCATACTGCTAATAATGAAGGCAGAACATAGCCATTATGACTGTTAGCCAGTGATAGATTGGTCCTCCATGAACTTGTCCAATTCTCTTTTAAAGCCACCCAACTTGGTTTCTCTCACTGCCTCGTGTGGGAGTTTATTCCATAGTTTAACTAAGCAGTATGTGGCATATATCTGTATTCTGATTTTCCAACCAGGAGCTCAAGCTCGTATACATTTTCTCCCCTTTATATTTGAAACAGACCTGTGAGGTAGGCTGTGTTAAGTTAATATATGTACATAAGAGCAGCGGTTTCTGTCAATAAATTGCCTGAGGAGAGGAGACAGGGGGCCCAAGCCACACAAAGTGTGCCATGCCCAGGAAACCCTCTTGACATCCCTGCCACAGGCAGCCTCTCACAGGTGTTTTCATTTGGCCCTGCTTCGGTTCTCCTTCTGCATAAAACCAACTACTGAAGATACCTTATTCTGGCATTAGAATTGCCAAGCGCTCCTTTGGGTAGTGGCACAAATTGCTTCAAACACAAAGGAACACAAATCTTAAAAAGAGGGAAGGAGGCATCTTGCAGGAAGTTCATTTTCCTCTCCTGGAACATCCTAATGCACCCAGCCAAATATTCTTGGCTGTACATGCTTATTGTTTCAAATCTGCATGAGGTAATTCATAGTAAATTCAGGAAGTTTGTGGCCATAAAGCACTCCTTCCTCTAGATCTCCGGCAGCTGGATAGGGATTGGGTAATGAATTGTTCTTGTCTGATAAATATCTCTGCTACACAACAAGCAAGGACAATGCGGGCTGCCAAAACAAGAAGACGAGCAAAACCCAGTTGTGAATGACATGTCCGTGTGGGCTTCGTGTCACCTTACTTTGCCAGAATCTCAGCTATGAGTCAACAGCAAGCGAGTTTTGAAAACCAAATAAATCCAAAATGGGCACTACTTGCTCATTCCTGCTCCGTGGGAGCAATTATTTAGATACTTCTTCCTCAGCAGACCGTACTCAGGAAAAAGGAGGCACATGGAAATGAACGCAGATGGATCCAGGCATGTGTGCACTGGAGGAAAACGACGACAACAGAATGAGAACAAAAACAATGAAGGGGGGGACATCCGTAACTCTAAGTGGAATTTCTTTTTCCAGTTCTGAAGAGAAATTCTTTAGCAGTGACATCACATTCACACCAATGGTCCCTAGTTACCACCCCCATTTTTTAAGTAGATGCCCCTGTTGAACTGAGTTTCTTTTCTTTGTTGTTTTTTCCCCTTTTGGGAAGAGTTTGGGGCTGCCTTTCCACTATTTTGTTCGTTGCTAAAGTTGTCTTTCTTCAGGTTTCAGCTCATTCCCTTCAGGTTTCTAAAAAACCCAAAACCAAATGCCATGAGATGCCTTTCACACAACAAGCGATTTATTTTTTAATTTAATTGAAACAAATTAAATTATGTAATTTTGCTGGCTCAGTTCTGTGTTATTTTTGTGCTGCTGGAATTTGTTAAACAGATTGGATATTGTTAACTTATGTTACAGGCTCTGCTTTTATTACTGTCAGCTGCCTTGGGTCTCCTCAGAGAAATAGATGACGCAGAAATGTTCAGAGTGAAATAAATAATAAATAGAATTAAAGCAAATAGAATTAAAAGGCTTTAAAAATGTTAATAGCAGGTGTATGTGTGTGATCAAAATCTGGATCCTGGAGGAAGGGAGGTGGGCTTTAACCGTCCATCCCCTGCTGTGGGGTGGTACTATTGAAAGAAAAACTGTCAGTGGCACAAATGGACACTTAACTTCTGCAAATAGCAGCTGGTGTGGGTCCCCAGTCTGGATCAAATCCACTGCGAGAGGCAAAGAAGGATCACAAAATCCTGATCAGGACTGGTGGGGCCATGTCTGTTATTTACTTTTGGAAAACCACCGATGCAATCAGTGGCGTAGCGTGGGGGGTGCAGGGGGGCCGGCCACACCGGGCGCAACATCTGGGAGGGGCGCTCGCACTCGCAGCTCTCTGCCCCTACCTGGCTCACTCACTCTCTCTCACTACAGTGCTGGCTGTGTGAATCCGATCCGAGCCGCCGGGTCGCCGCCCACTGTGGAGGGGAGGGTGCCAGGCATGCGGTGTGGTGCGGAGAGAGAGCGAGGGACTATCTGGGGGAGGGACAGTGCAGCGGGGGGGGGGGCAAATTACTTGCCTTGCCCTGGGTTAGGGGGCGCAAATTACTTGCCTTGCCCCGGGTGCTGACAACCCACGCTACGCCACTGCATGCAATTGCTAATTGTGCCAATGGCATCTCATTTAGTTTAAGCCTGCATGTCGGAGTGGGAGTGGGATACTTTCTGACTGCACTACACCAAGGGTGTAATTCTGCACATGGCTGGCCTCCATGGGATTCAAGCAGGCTACGTACAGCTTGCCATTTCACATACTACACTTAGAAAATATGTGCAGCTTGCCATTTCACATACTACACTTAGGCAACGTTCATGCTGAACTTTTATTTAGGGCAGCTGAGGACGACTCAGAAACTTCAATTGATCCAAAATATAACAGACAGGTTACTGCCTGGGGTTCCTTTTAGATCGCTTATAATCCCTGTGTTAAAACAGCTTCCCCAGTCACCAGTTCATTTCTGGGCCCAATTCAAGGTGCTCACATTAATGGTTAACTAGCTCCAGCCCCCCATGACCCACAAAACCTCCTCCTTCCCTACAGAGCCTCTTGGGTGTTAAGATTGGTAACATTGGAGGGTATGGCACAATATCCCAGGCTTTACATTCCTATGGCTGTACTTCTTGAATGATTTATTAACAGAGTTGGCCCATCTTTGAAATGAGAGGCAGTAAACTGGAGCACAGGAGCCAGTGTGAATGTACCTGTTAGATCTAAAGCCATTTTTGTTATGAATGCAGTCCTTTGAAATTTGTTTTGGTAGGACATTTGAGTTCACAAAGGCTTGCACAACATTGCACAATCTTTCTCTCCCCCCCCCCCGCCCCATTGAAAGCTGTCACGAATCCAACCTCCCACTTAAAAGCAGAACTCTTGAGCAACCACATGAGAAAAGAATGTTCTACGGGTCCCATTCACAAATTTCCTCCTTGTGTTATTTGAAAATATCGCTGCCAGTTCAAACAGCTAGATATAGAGCATGTAGTCATCTGTGTGCTGTGGCGGGTACATATCTAATGTGCAAGACCACAGGGATGATCAAGATTGCAGGACAAAACAAACAGGCCCATGAGATCATTATTCCAATCGTTAGCTTCCAATTCATAAAGTTTACAGTCTCAACTGTAACTGTCATATCAGTATTTCAGAAGGGTAAATAAATCTCCTCACAATGTGACACACACAAAAAAGAACGTGATTTTCTTTCTTTCGTCTTTGGTTTTGACAGGGATGTAATCATTCATCCCTGCTTTTACAGTAATTATATTGCTTGCACTCAGCAATGCTATAGTGCTCTGTCAGGGAAGACATTTAACCATCTCTCTATAGAAAAAAGTGTTAATGAATAACTCACAATGCAATCCTATCCTCAACTTACATCCATTGGGCAAGGATAGGATTGGTGGTGGTACCCAAAGATATGACAGCTGATCCACATCAGAGCAGCACTGGGGGTACCTAAGCCTTACACCAGTTAACCTTACACTGGTTATGGGGGTGCAGGATAGCCGATGTGATACAACCAGTTCTGTCCTCCAACAGAAGGGCACAGGGAAAGGGCTCTAAAGTAGTGGACCTCAGCATCTACCAGAAACCATTGTCCAACTTTGCCTAATGGAAGGGGACACACACATACTTCAGGCATTATGCCCTACCAGCAATGGGGAAGGTAAGGACAAGTGCACTTGTTTCATACACCCACACTGTCCCATCACAGTGTATAAAACAGAGGCCTATCAAATTATGCACAGTGTGGGGAAAGTTCACCCCCTGCCGCCTCCCATGATATTAGAGCCCAGGGTCATCCAACACAGTTGAATATTGGAGGTTTCAGGATGGATAAAAGACGCTCTTGCACACTGTGCATAGATACGGGCACCAATTTGGGTGGTTTTAAAAGAACATTAGATGAACTCATTGAGGATGAGGCCATCAATGGCTACTATATATTGTAGTATATAGTGTATATATATACTATATAATGATGGCTATATATTGATTGAGCAATGAATCTGTGCACATATCCTGCTTGTGGACTTCTCATGAGCATCCTTTGCCACTGTTGGAGTAGAATGCTGGACTAGATGGGCCTTTGGTCTGATCCTGCAGGACTTATGTTCTTATCTCTTTACAGTGGTACCTCGGGTTACAGACGCTTCAGGTTACAAACGCTTCAGGTTACACACTCCACTAACCCAGAAATAATGCTTCAGGTTAAGAACTTTGCTTCAGGATGAGAACAGAATTTGTGCAGCAGCGGCGCGGCAGCAGCAGGAGGCCCCATTAGCTAAAGTGGTGCTTCAGGTTAAGAACAGTTTCAGGTTAAGAACAGACCTCCAGAACGAATTAAGTTCTTAACCCAAGGTACCACTGTATTACACCAATTATCTCTGCCAGCAGTGAAACCTCATAGCTGGGTTGCAATGCCCTTCCATAGTAAGTGATAGGATTATCAACGTATGCAATGCCTTGGTTACAATGAAATTTAGTCATGACAAACTTTAGCTAGCTTGGCCCAAATACTAGCATAGTTTGAGCCATTTCAGATGTATTCCTTGCATACCAGTTTTGATTTTTGAGAAATGATGACACAGTGACAACTCACCTTTTACTAGGAACCCAGCCATTCCCTGCTAAGACTGTTCCTCCATTGCAGGAATACAAATATACTGGATTCCATTCAACTCAAAGGACGTAAATTAATTCTACCGCAATAGGAATTCTAGTTTCCAAGTGTCTCTCAGCATTGAAAAGTGCATCCCACTGCTATTCTCAGATGTTGGTACTTTCTTTATCTGTGGTTACCATGAAACCTTCCATGCATCTGTCTCTGAGAGGTTTTAGAAACTTCTGAAACACATTAATGATAACAACCTAGTTGGCAAATATGCCCAGTCACTTTGCATGGTCAATGTGAAAGTACATCACTCACCTTTCGAGGGATCATTTGACGTGGTTTCTGCCTTCCATGCTGTGTCCAAGCAACCACAGAATGCCTATGTCGTTGCCACAAAAATGGACTTTCTATACAAATGGATAATGCTTGAATGCTCCCTGTGGTTGTAAGGTTGTGTAGACTCATTTCTCGTCATCTGAAAGCAGAGGACCCTCAACTCAGTGATGATTTTCACACAAAGGTCTTTTTTGCATGCTATTTTGTAAGAAAATAGTGTGTGACAACCATTACAGGTTGCCTCAAGTTGACTTAACACATAAAGAAATATTACTGGATCATCACAGAACTGTGATGGTGCACAGTAATGCACCAAACAAATGAGAGCACTCTCTTTTCTCCTCCCAGCTGACATTATGAGCAATTAATTGAAGGCATGGAAGGACTTGACTTGTGGTTCTCACCCTTGAATGGTCAAAGAGAATATGGTCTCCATAGGTGCCTAATGAAGATGGCATAAAGTGTTTTGCAAGAGATTCCCTTTATGTTATGTTTGACCCAGGAAGACTGGGGAATGCAGGCTGTGTGCTAATTGTTATCGGATAAAAAGGAAGCTGTAAGAAAATATTCTCATTTTTTTAACAGCAGGATGGACTTGCCAAGCTGCAAAGAGCTAGTATGCTTTCTAGAAATGTACGATGCAGGGCCAATTTTTCTAACCTTCTAGTATTCCATGGTACCTGGAGAAAGAGAACAGGAGCATTTGGTCTAGAAGCTAAATTGCTGGGTGTAACCTAAAGCAGTTCTCAGATCATTCTGAAACAAACAGAAGATAAGATAACATTTTTATTCTGTAGCGTGCCACCTTTTTACAGTGGGTTATGAAAGCAAGTCTAGGCTATATGTCATCCCCTTTGTACGCTTTCTTTCAATGCATACAAAGCTTACCAAACAGACTCTGCAAGGCAATAATCAAAATAATGGTTTCTCAGTCTATGGGAGCTGAGCTACCTTTGTCGTCAACACCCTTCAGTAACACAGAATCTAAGGCAACTGGTATTCATATAATGATATCTGATGGATGGCTGAGCAGTTAAGAGAAATAGATTGCATATAGGGCTATCACATCTGGTGTGTTTCTGCAATAGTGTTACAGAAGTACAGGATTCAATACACAGAACAGAATTCAACATCCTGAGAATTTCAACTTCATTTTTAGAAATGCAAGTTTCTAGTGCTTCAATCCAATGAAAGGACTGTAAACATACAAGAAGAATCTGATGATATCTCAGAAACAGAGGAAAGACAAGCAGGACTTTCAGAAACCAGTAAGAGAGAGATTTCAGCACCCCACACAGCTCCTTGAGCCCTTCACCATACACACAGAAGAAACAACTATATGCACATTTGCTTAATGTGCATAATTTTTCATGCTGCTTCCAAGGAATCCATGGTACCGGTATTCTGTGCCATAATGCCTCTGAATATGGAGCCTCCGTATAGCCTTCATAAATGATATCGATTCCCATACTGTACATACTTAATTGATGGGATTTGCTGCCACAAGATGTGATGAGGATTAGTAGGTAGACCACTCCATGAAGCAGAAACTCAGGGTTGACCAACCTGTGACTTGCCCCAGCAGGACTCCTCTTATGTGAGGGTGGTGTTGCTTTAAATTGTTTTTAAATGTTAGGTTTTAATTTGGATTTTTGTATTTGTTATGTGTTAATTTAGATTTTTGCATTTGTATTTGTGGGCTGGGGGGTTGTTTAGGGACTTAGTTCATATAAATTAGTACAGTATTGTTAAATGTTTTAATTGTTTTTATTATTTGTTTTGTTTTTTAATAATGTAACTTTGTGTTGTGAGAGCTACGGTTAATATTTATTTATTTATACATACATACATACATACATACACACATACATACATACATACCTGGCCCATCTCCTTCACTAAATATGAATTACAATAAAATGTAATAGGAAAACAACAACAACAACAAAAACCAGTTAATTAAAATACGGCTTAAAATACAGCTTAAAATGCAGTCTCGTTTTAGTAGTAGCCCATAAATCAAGACCATAAAGGGAGGAAACATCAGATATTCACCCAAGCCAGCTATCCATGCTGGTCCTACATGGGCCAGCAAAAAAGCCAAGGAAATTTTTTTTTACCAAATCCCATATAAGGGGTCAGAGTGAGTCTAAGCCGAAGGCCAGGCGGAACAGCTCCATCTTGCAGGCCCTGCAGAAAGATGTCAAATCCCTCAGGGCCCTAGTCTCTTGGGACAGAGCGTTCCACCACATTGGGGCCAGTGCTGAAAAGGCCCTGGCCCTAGTTGAAACCAATCTAACCTCCTTGAGACTTGGGACCTCCCAAGTGTTGTTATTTATGGACCTTAAGGTCCTCTGTAGGGAATACCAGGAGAGGCGATCCCATAGGTACGAGGGTCCTAGGCCGCATAGGGCTTTAAAGGTCAAAACCAGCACCTTAAGCCTGACCCTGTACTCCACCAGGAGCCAGTGCAACTAGTAAAGCACTGGATGAATGTGATCCCGCGGCAAGGACCCCGTAAGGAGCCTCACCGCAGCATTCTGCACCCACTGGAGTTTCTGGGTCAGCTTCAAGGACAGCCCCACTTAGAGCAAAGTTATAGGGCAGTATGCAAATTTTAACAACAACACCAACACCTTTATATCTCAATATATATATTTTAAAATAATTTTTATTAAGTTTCGCATTTTTATCATAATAACATCATATCAACTAACAACAAATTAAATTCCCGGATTCCACACACACCCCCACGCGACTTCTTTCAACTTCCCCTTCTGGTTTTTTGCATAGTAACTTCTCCTGCTTGCTTTATTATATCTTAATATTATATTCTTTAAATTAAATATTGTTCTTATCATTTTATCATCATTTCTGTAATTTCTATATTTGTTTTTGTTAATTGTAAGTGTTTACTCAAATCCAGCTAGTGAGTCCATTTCTTTACATTGTTTCTGTAAGTACAACATAAATGGTTCCCAGTCCTTTTTAAAGTCTCTATTATCTATATCTCTAGGTCTTTAAGTTACCTTCGCCATTTCAGCGTATTCCATCAATTTTTCTTGCCATTCTTCATTGGCTGGTATTTCATCGCTTTTCCAACTTTGGATGGATTTCATCGCTTTTCCATCCTAGCCGCAGTCATAAAGGTAAAGGTAAAGGGACCCCTGACCATTAGGTCCAGTCATGTCCGAATCTGGACTTGCGGTGCTCATCTCGCTTTATTGGCTGAGGGAGCCAGCGTACCACTTCCGGGTCATGTGGCCAGCATGACTAAGCCGCTTCTGGAGAACCAGAGCAGCGCACGGAAACGCCGTTTACCTTCCCGCCGAAGTGGTACCTATTTATCTACTTGCAATTTGACGTGCTTTCGAACTGCTAGGTTGGCAGGATCAGGGACCGAGCAACGGGAGCTCACCCCGTCGCAGGGATTCGAACCGCCGACCTTCCGATCGGCAAGTCCTAGGCTCTGTGGTTTAACCCACGGCGCCACCCGCGTACCTTAGCCACAGTCATAGCATACATAAAAAGTTTCTTTTTCTGTTTTGGCAAATCTTGACCTGAAATGCCTAGTAAAAAAGCTTCTGGTCTTTTAACAAAGGTTATCTTTAACATTTTTTTCATTTCATTATAAATCATTTCCCAGTATTTTTTAATTATTTTACAATTCCACCACATATGAAAAAAACATGCCTTCTTTTTCTTTACACTTCCAACACTTATTGGAGCCTGTTTTATACATTTCTGCAGGTGTCATGTACCACCAATACATCATTTTCATATACCGGTAATTCTCTTTTAACAATATAAAACTGGTGAATTTTAAATTCACTTTCCATAGTTTTCCCCAGTCTTCCATTTGTATATTATGTCCTAGATCTTGTGCCCGCTTAATCATTACGCATTTAACCTCTTCATCTTTAGTCTCCCATTCAATATAACTATGTGAGAAAGGCATCACTAGCAGAAGCCACATTGCATTGGAGATTAAGAGAAAGGCCTGGTTTTTAAGTTTTTTCGGGTTTTTTAACCTTTTATGATGAGATGACTAAACTGTGGTCTTCCAGATGTCGTTGGACTCCAAAAGGACAACATCAGCCCCAGTCACCCTGGTCAACAGTCAGGGATGATGAGAGTTGTAGTCCATCAACATCTGGAGAGCAACACTTGTTTTATACACTCAGAAAGAACATGTGCCTCAGTCAAGCTCATCTCCAAGTGTCAATCCATGCAAGAAGAGAGGATGTGGTTTTATCCTCCTGGCACCATCTGAGGAACCCATGATCAGGCAACCCTTTTTGCAGATGCAACACAACCCCCTGCCCACCGCCTGTTCACTTTAGTGAACGCTCTCCGTGCTTGCAGAAGATGGCAAATTTTTCATTTTTAAATAAGGTTTGGTCCATTTCCACGTAATGCAAACAATACTCGCATGTAAAGGCCTGTAACATTTGGTAAACCTAAACAGCAGATCTGAGCAAAGTACAGTGTGTTTTGTAGCACAAGACTGTACATGATCCCCCCCCCCCTTTACTGCTCTTTACAATGCTAACATCAGGAAATCATTAACTTTATCACAGGCACAGCGAGTCTTTCTTTTGGCCCTTTAACAGACACAACAAGGCCTGACTGCCAGAAGACACTGTACCTGTAAATACCACCATTTGTTCAATTCTGTTAGAGAGTGTGTGTGTGTATGTGTGTGTGTGTGTGTGTGTGTGTGTAAACTTTCCATGGGACATTTCCTCTATCTGCCCCTCAGCTTCTGCAACAAACATGGCAATTTTAAAACACAATGCAATGCCAAGCTGTGGGCTTCAATAGGACCTGTTCTGCCCCATGTTACACTATTGTGAGCTGCTCAAGATCGCAGCATCCCCCACCAAAAGAGCTTCTCGGGGGGGGGGGGGGAGGAAGGAAGGAAGGAAGGAAGGAAGGAAGGAAGGAAGGAAGGAAGGAAGGAAGGAATAGGGATAAGGAAGGTAATGTTTTAAAGCTCCCTTGAGGATACTTGTGAAGGTTGACAATTGGGCAGGATTGGGCAAAAAACACCATGTCCTGCTTGTGAACATCACCAAACACTTGTGTTACTTGCTCTTGGGAATAGCCATAGCATGCCATACCATAGAACTGGAAAACCCAGTCTGAAATAATATATGATTAGCATCACCAATCTGCACCTGGAGGATGCAACACTGGCAAAAGCTGATCTACTCTGACTATCTAGGGCTCTCTAAGGCGAGAGGCAGAGTTTGCTTCCACCCCTAAAAGGCACTCTCTTCATGGCAATCAAAGACACTATGTGCCATCCAGTCCAATAAAGTCTACTCCTGAGGCAGCGGCTCTCAGGCAAAGAGAGCCCCATTTCTCTGAGATCCTTTACATTGAGATTGAAACTGTGATCTTTTTCTGGATGGAAAGCCTGCCCTTTGCTTTCTGGACCCACCAATGAGCAATTAGTATCAACTCTTTTTTTCTGGTAGAGCTCCTGAACATTTAACTGTTGCTTAGCAGGCAGAAATTCAAAAGGTGAGGCTTTTTTCAGCTGCTGACTGTCTGCTTCCCATGCAGCTGTGAAGGGCGCAGAGCTCATATTTAAAAAGGAAAACTGACATCCTTGCACCAATAATGCCTTTTGTATCTGCAGATGTTTGATATTTATCCAATAGTGCTAAAATGCAGCCGAACTGAAATCAGACACATTTTCTACAGAGGTTTACTATGTTTCCATCTTCCATTTGGTTATTTACACTTATTTATTTTATATGTTACATTTATATCCCATCTTTCCTCCACGTATATCAAGGTCATGTACTGTGCAGGCAGTAAAACTTAGTTTCAGGAGTGAAGGTTCCTAAAGTATTGGTATAGAAGCTCAAGAAAGGCTTGTTAGAGCCATGTGGTCTCTAACCATGTGGTTAGAGCTTGGAGCAACTACCTCAGACCTCTTTACATGCTGAGCTTCTCAGGTAGACTGGGGTACAACAATAGGCTTGATTACCTTCCTCCAGTGTGGTAGAGCCAGTGTGGTGTAGTGGTTAAGAGCGGTAGTCTCGTAATCTGGGGAACTGGGTTCGCGTCTCCACTCCTCCACATGCAGCTGCTGGGTGACCTTGGGCCAGTCACACTTCTCTGAAGTCTCTCAGCCCCACTCACCTCACAGAGTGTTTGTTGTGGGGGAGGAAGGGAAAGGAGAATGTTAGCCGCTTTGAGACTCCTTAAAGGGAGTGAAAGGCAGGATATCAAATCCAAACTCTTCTTCTTCTTCCTCCAGGGTGAGGGGAAGTGATCTAGCTATGGCTGGAAAGACAGCTTACTCTATGGCATTAACCCCTTTATACTTTAATTAGACTTAAGCAAGTTGGTTATGGGAAGCTGGTTATCCTACCTTGTCAGAGGGTTCTATGTAAACCTGCATAGCATCTCATGCCAAAATGATGAGACCCCCTTCTCCCCCGTTTAGTGTACACCTTCCTGATTCAGGGAGGCGTGTGCACCAGAATCTCGGGTTAAAATGGAGGTGCGATTGCCCTCATTTTACCAGGTACTCCATGCAAACCTGCATATGTATTCTATATTGCCTAAGATTTCTGACAACATATTTATGAAAGAAAGGCAGGTACACCTAGAGAGGTTTCAGCTTGCAATGGAAATGAGCTTTCCATATACAGGAACTTCCTTGTAGAAGTGAGCAACCATGGCCTCCAAGCTGAAACACAGATATGTTTCTTTTCAGAGAGATGCTCTGCAAATAGCCCAAAGGCTTTCAACATAGCTATTCCAACTGCATGTGTTTTGTTTTGTTTTTCCACAGACATCTTTCCAGCTATGAGAAGGACTGGGGTCAAATAACAGCACTCTCTGTTGCTGCCTGTTACCACTGCAAGATTAGATCCAGCTGAGGTTCCTTACTCAACATATTCTAAGCCGTAAAGCAGCCTTCACCAACTTGGCGCCCTTGAGATATTATGGGATATAATCAGTGCTATATTTCTAGAAAAAAGAGGCGCCAGAACTCACAATGAACACCTCCCTCGTTCTCTTAGAATGGCAATGACGTCCATCTGAGAGGTGCCAGGA
Source organism: Podarcis tiliguerta (assembly GCF_965153285.1). Classification (NCBI taxonomy): domain Eukaryota; kingdom Metazoa; phylum Chordata; class Lepidosauria; order Squamata; family Lacertidae; genus Podarcis; species Podarcis tiliguerta. The sequence goes on along the minus strand of NC_139535.1, from coordinate 68,617,185 downwards.
CTGAGTTCCAGCAAGTTCCGGCTGAAAGAAAGCCCTGACTATAATCCCCATGAGCCCCGGCCAACAGGGACTGGTGAGAATTGTAGTACAAAATATCTGGAAGTCACCAGGTTGGGAAAAGGCACCCTAGAGAATGTTTAGGTATAGATGATCTGGTCTCAGTGTGGCTGGTTAGAATAGATCGCTTTCATGTTCCCTGGGGGTCTGATTCCAAATGCTTTGCTGTAAAGTCTGATAACAGCACAATTATTATGTTTCTAAGCCTGCTTAGCCCAGTAGCTCCGTATGTGACCTATAGGTCTCAAAACTACAGCTTGGAAGCTTTGCTCATCTGGCTGCAGCTTCACAAATGTACAGACTTGTCCCCTTTAATTTCAATGTATGCAAGTCCAGAAACAACACAAATGAGCTGAGGAATTGTCAGAGGGCCAAACTACACATTATATTGATGTCACGTGCTTTTGTAACATGCAGGTGTTTTTGTTTTTTAATTTTAAAAATGCCAGTTGTATCCGTTGTGTAGGTGGGTGAGAAGTAACAAGTCTAGGACAGACAGAAAGAGGAGATTTGACTCTTTTCCCTCCCTTGCTACAGTAAGGGAGAGAAAAGAGTCAAATCCTGAGGGAAATGCTGCTTCTGTAGATGGTATTTGCCTTTTGGGTGGGAGCAGGGGGATAGCAGCAAACAGCAGCTTCAGAAAAGACATTTTCCTCAGGATCACAGTAATGAGGAAGCACAGGGTTATATCCCATCTCTATGCTTGTCCTGGTCCTGTTCTTTTCTCTTTTTTGTACTCATCTGCCAACTAATGCTATTGGGATTTTTTTAAAGGGCATATAGAATGTTGTGTAGTTTGGCCCTCAGTTTCCCAGACCTGTTGACTAAAGCCAGCGCTCTGCTAATCTTGTTGACTGTAGCAATGTTTGTTTGATGCCAGTGCCCAGGCCCAACCAAGCTGCCACTGCTTCTCTGCTAGCACCAGAACATTCTAGAATCGTATCTCCTCAGGGATAGGTGTTGTCTTCGCAACTATTCCAAGATCCCATACATTAATCTGGTGCAGATTTTATCAAGTGGTTAGAGAACACATAGCTGATCCTACTAGGATCAGAGGATTCTGGTCAGCCTTTCAAGACCTATCTTCCTTGAGGGGACTATTAGATCTATTACCAAACAGGTGGCAAAATATTTGAACGTTATCCTATCTCGGACCTGCTATGAATGTTAGTTCCTAACTTGCCAGAGTTAATAATTAATATTTAGCTCCCCTGAGGCTGTGGTTTTTATATTTTGTACCGTGTTAACTGGTCGATCAGCCATAATAAACACTTGACTGATTATAGTTGTCATCTTCTGATCAGCAAACAGTGGCAGATTAGCACAAAAAGATTAGTGACGTTAAATGTTATGACTGTGGAACCAATACTAAGGCGCCCTGAGTCCACTATGTGTACCAACCCTAATAAAGAGGAAGGGGGGGGATCCATTGTTCTCTTGGTTGTGTGGTCATCTCAGGTAGCAGTGATCAGGGGGAGAGCTTTCTCTGCGGCAGCCCCCTTTCTATGGAATCACCTCTGACAAGCATCAACACCAATGACATTTTGGCACTGTTTAAAACAAGGTGGAATGCGTACCACCTAATATAATCCGTCTCAAGGCTGTGTACAAGCTGAAATTATAAAACAATATTTTTAAAAAATTAAATTTCCATGCTGCCCTTCATCTCTTGATCTCAGGGCAGTTCCCAAGATAAAGGTACAACATTGATAACAAAGACAAAAGAAACCAATAGCCACCCCTCTCTCTCCTACACCAAAACAATAAAACAGCAAAGAGCTCAAATGGCAGTGTTTCTTGTCCACACTATAAGACAGAGTGAGGCTTGAAGAATCTCAGACAGTAGACTCTGGATGTCATTAAAGAGTAGCAAGCTGGAACTTGATTTTTAACCAATGGAATAGCAATTGAATTAGCCAGCAAGAGGGGGGCAGATGAGCAATGGTGAGGAAAAGCAGGTCCACAAGGCTCTACATCAGGGGTCAGCAGCCTTTTTCAGCCGTGGGCCGGTCCACCGTCCCTCAGACCATGTGGTGGGCCAGACTATATTTCGGGGGGAAATATGAACAAATTCTTATGCCCCACAAGTAACCCAGAGATGCATTTTAAATAAAAGCACACATTCTACTCATGTAAAAACACGCTGATTCCTGGACCGTCCGTGGGCCGGATTGAGAAGCCGATTGGGCCGGATCCAGCCCACGGGCCTTAGGTTGCCTACCCCTGCTCTACATGGAAGACCCCATCCTGCTGGGGTGTGAGCCCACATGGCCAGCTGTGCTGACTGACCCCCTGATCCAACTCCCTTGGTCTACAATGGCTTTCTGTTCCCCAGCCAGAGGAAGAGGATAGGCAATCCTTTTGCCACAAGGAGAGCTGGCAGGCCCAGGTGAAGGGAGAGACATCCTGAAGACGAGTCCTTTTGGCCCCTGACCATTTTGGCCTGGTTTTTAACCGTTTGGGCCAGCGCTTAACATCTTAAAATGAAAAGTGCTAAGACTCGGGCCAGGAAACTGTAGCTTCTGAACTGTAACAGCTGTCCCCAAATGGGCGAGAGGTTCAGATTTTGGCTGTCGTTAGTCAGCTGAGGGAGTGAAGATCACTGCAAATGACATTTGCCAAATGCTCAGAGGAACTCTCTTTCCTGTAATTGCTTCATGTGTTCTGAGGTTGAACCGAAATGGGTTCTGAAATGGAGCCCTGAGGAACTGCAGCTCGTTTTAACCCCCTAAAGATAGCTCAAAAGTATGATGTTCTAACCAGACATTAGAAGGGTTTTAAAGTCAGCTCCAGTGCTATACTCATTGCTGAAGGGCCAGCAATGCAGCCTGAGATAGAAAAGTGAACGGAACCCCTTCCCACCAAGGCAACAGCCATAGTATCTGTGGCAGTCAAATTATTGCCTTCTATTAGATTCTGGCAGTGGTTACGTTAGCCTGACTTCTGTCGTCTATGCTCTGCTAACCTCTGGGTTAGATTACTGCAATGTGTTATCCATGGAGCTCCCTCTGAAGACGGTTCAGAAACTTCAGCTGGTGCAGAATTCAGCAGCCAGGTTGCTCACTGGGGCAAGACAATTTGAGCATATTACACCGATCCTGGCCCAACTGCACGGATGGCCAATTAGTTTCTGGGCCCAATTCAAAGTGCTGGTTTTGACCTATAAAGCTTTAAACAGCCCAGGACCACAATGTCTCAAGGACTGCCGCTCCCCATATGAACCGACTCAGATCCCATGATCTTCATCTGAGGCTCTTCCTCATGTGCCTCGTGCGCCAGAGGTCTGGAGGGGGGCAACATGAGAACCAGCCTTTTCTGTGGTGGCTCCGTTTCTGGAATGCTAGCCTCAGGGCAGCTCACCTGGTACCTTTGTTGCATATCTTTAGGTGCCAGGCAAAAACATTGCTCTTCTCCTAGGCCTTTGGCTAATTAATCTATGGTCATTTAAACTGTGTGGGGGAGCATTGTTTCTGTTTGCTACTATGGTATTTATTTTTGTGTTTTTATTTTGTAAAGCACCCTGCGATCCTCGAATGAAAGGTGATATAGAATTATTATTATTATTATTATTATTATTATTATTACAATACTAAACTAAATAACTACCAATTTGCTTCCATTTCAAGACACCCCATTTCAACTGCCTGAGGCTGCCCTGTCACTCTGCCTAATGGTAGGGCTTTGGCCTCGTCATAGTCACAGTACTTACACAGGGCCAGCTGAGGCAAGGTTCCTAATCACTGCCCCTGGCCAATGAGCTGTTTTCCAGCTTTTGACACACATTCAACCGTGTGTGTGTGTGTGTGTGTGTGTGTAGTGATGTTGCTTGGGTTTGCTTTCCTTCCTTCCCTCTGCTGCAATCTTTTGCTAGTTATAGATTTAGCAGCTGGAGCCAATTGGATTTGTTTGATTTTTCTGTTGATGGTTATTAGGCACAGGAAGTGCCAGAAGGGATTTGCCTTGAGTTCAGAAATCCATTCCCATTACAGCCGCCGAGTCTTTAATTATAGATTGTGTGCTGCTTCTGGTTTTTTGTGCTTTGTTGTTGTTGGGTTTCAAACGGTCAGTTGTGTGCACTTTTGGTGCACAGAGCTTCAGCAACAACAGGGGGGGCTGTGCTTATGGCCCATTTTAAGAGGAGGCTCTGCAGATTCCACAGCTTGCCGAAAGGGGTTGCACCCTTGGGAAAGAGTTGTAAGGCTCAAAATTAGGTGTTTACGAAAAACCAAACTGCATGGGAGGCCAGCAGATGATACAGATGATATTTCCAGAAACAGCCTGGTCCTTGGGGTGCACTTGGCTGAGTAACAGGAGTCATCTGAACACTGTCCTTTTGGTGAAGTTTTGTTCCCCCACCAACACATGCATACCTTCTGCGCCCTCACAATGGTTTCCTGGTTTTCTCACAGCAGAAACACTGATGGGACAGCAGGGCAAGAAACTCCATAATTCTCAGTGTTTTGTGGGAGGGAATGGACAAATGATTGACAACAACACCTATCACCACTCCACCTGAGGTGAAATACAAAATGGCACTTCCCTCCCCACCATGAGTGAGTGAAGATCTGCACCAGGAAGAATGGGGGAACCAAGATATACATTGGGGTGTATGACAGCAGAGGATCCTGTCCCCTGAGGCAGCCGCCTCACCTTGTCTCCCTGCCACTGCACAAGCAGATCAGGATCGATGTCATATAACCTCTTCAGAAGGAAGGTTCAATAAAAACCAGACACAGTCTAAGCTTCCCGTGAGTTTTATGCAAGCACATCAAGATGAATGCTCAGCCCTGAAGCCACCAAGAGGAACTTTTTGTTATAGAAGGACTCAGGTAGGGCGCTAACTGTAACCCAACTGCCTGCATGTCTTGAGTGCCTGATGCAACCACCACCACCTATGCAATTGACCTTTCATGATTTGGTGCTGGGTGCAAAACAGGCAGCTCCTTTTTCTTTCCCTTATTCACATCAAATTCTTGGAAGCCCATTTCAACACTAATAGTTCAGAGGAGCTGATTCAAGTTGCCTCGCCACCTCCTTTATCTGACTCTATCCCTCTCCTAGTTTCTCCTTCCTTCTGGCCCCGTCCTACCCTAGCCAAGGTTTTCACTCTGCCTGATCCCATCCACCAGCACCCCAGTCTTCAGCCAGCCTTTCTCCCAATATTCCTGATTCTCACCAGACAGTTCCCTGTCTCTTTGCCCATTTCTTTATTTCTTTGCATCAGGATATATATCTATTGGGACATGGGTGGCGCTGTGGGTTAAACCACAGAGCCTAGGACTTGCCGATCAGAAAGTCGGCGGTTCGAATCCCCGTGACGGGGTGAGCTCCCGTTGCTCAGTCCCTGCTCCTGCCCACCTAGCAGTTCAAAAGCACGTCAAAGTGCAAGTAGATAAATAGGTACCGCTTCGGCAGGAAGGTAAACGGCGTTTCCGTGCGCTGCTCTGGTCCGCCAGAAGTGGCTTAGTCATGCTGGCCACATGACCTGGAAGCTGTACGCTGGCTCCCTTGGCCAATAAAGCGAGATGAGTGCTGCAACCCCAGAGTCAGCCACGACTGGACTTAATGGTCAGGGGTCCCTTTACCCTTATATATCTATAAATATTTCCTCCCCGCTGCATTAATTTGCTGCTTCAGTTTGCTGTTCTCTTCTTGCTCCCCTGTGCCTCTTTCAGGGGACCCTGCCCCACACGGTGAGAAGCGCAGCTCTGGATTCATGCTAGCCCTCTTGCAAAGGGGAATATACAAGGCACAGCACTCCGCTCTCCTGAGCGGAACTGCTGTTTCCAAAACACATTCTCATTAGTTCGTTTCCGAAGAGAGGGAACACATGCAGGCTTCAGGCACATACATCTGGAGAGCAGAGGCCCTTTCCCTCGCCTCAGACCCCTCCTTCCTGACCTCAGCAGTGAAACCAGAGGTTCTTCCGCTTCTCCGACCCCAGCTTGAACAATATCCACACACAGGCATAAATAACATGACAACGATATGGCCAGCTGTCTCGGCCAGCTGTCACTGATGTTGGAGGAGCCTCTCAACTTATTTTCACAGCTAAATAACGTGCAAAGTATACAGAGTTGATATACACAAGTAGAGCTCTTGTGTTGGATCAGGCTCAAGGCCTACCTGGTCCAGCATCCTGCCTCCAGGGTGACCAACCAGATGCTGGAGGGAAGCCCACAGGCAAGGCAGCTGTTGTTCCCCAGCAGCTGGCGTGTAGGGGTATGGTGAGTCCAGTCCTGGAGGTATACCAAGCTGGTATATCCAGCTGTAATTGTGGTCAAACTACTAACACAGAACAGTTGACAGCCCAGAATGAGGCTTCCTATGTGCATCAAAATGCACGTCCACCCAGTTCATTAGGCATCAAAATTCTGAAAATAAAGGACTGCTGATGTGGGTGATTCTCTTTTGCCGGATGATGATGATGATGATTTATTTATACCCTACCCATCTGATTGAGTTGCCCCAGCCACTCTGGGTGACTTCCAACAAATTATAAAACAACAGTAAAACATCAAACATTAAAAACTTCCTTGTACAGGGCTGCCTTCAGATAATAATGATATAATAATAATAATTTATTACTTATACCCCACCCATCCGGCTGGATTTCCCCAGCCACTCTGGGCGGCTTCCAACAGGAGATTAAAAATACATTAAAACATCAGTCATTTAAAAAAAACAAAACTTCGCTAAACAGGGCTACCTTCAGATGTCTTCTAAACGTCAGGTAGTTGTTTATTCCTTTGACATCTGATGGGAGAGCGTTCCACTGGGCAGGCGCCACTACCGAAAAGGCCCTCTGCCTGGTTCCCTGTAACTTGGCTTCTTTCAGTGAGGGAACTGCCAGAAGGCCCTCATTGCTGGACCCTCAGTGTCTGGGCTGAATGATGTGGGTGGAGACGCTCCTTCAGGTATACTGGACTGAAGCCATTTAGGGCTTTAAAGGTCTGCACCAACACTTTGAATTGTGCTCAGAAACGTACTGAGAGCCAATGTAGGTATTTCAAGATGTCTTCTAAAAGTCAGTTGTTTATTTCCTTGAGATCGGATGGGAGGGCATTCCACGGGGCAGATGCCACTACTGAGAAGGGCGTCTGCCTGGTTCCCTGTAACCTCACTTCTTGCAGTGAGGGAACTGCCAGAAGGCCCTTGGAGCTGGACCTCAGTGTTCTGGTTGAACGATGGGGGTAGAGACACTCCTTCAGGCATACAGGGATCAGGCTGATTTGCAGGTCTGGGTCATTGGAATCTAAAAAAATCATGTTATTTAGTCATTATCAAATTTATATCCCACACACCCCTCCAAAAGAGTCCAGGACAGCAGACATGTCAGTACCAAAAAAGCACAATTAAAAACTTCTAAAATAGTTTTTAAAAAAAATTCCTAAAAGCAATGAAAACTCCTAAAAGCAACCAGCTGTTGCCAAACTAATAATTTCAGGGTTGCCAGGGACAGAATTTCCAACCCTAAAATGCACTGGCAAACAGGAATGGTTTTTAATTTCTCCTAAGAGTTAATAGTGAGGGAGACTGGTACACCTCACCAGGGAGGGCATTTCACAAAGGGGCATGGTGTGGGGAGGAGTACCGCCAGAATAGTCATAGCAAAAAACAGGCTTTTAGTCGGTGATAGAAAAAAGAAGACAAACAAAGCTAGAAATCCCAAGGTTATCAAACACCAGCAGAAGCAGCATGGAATGGCATGTTGACAGCTCAGCAGCGTCAGAACAGGAAGTTATGTCCACAGCAAGAGATAATCTAGAGTTGGTCAATATCTATCCACAGCTGAGCCAAGTTATTTTGTCAAGCCAAGGTCAATGATATGGGAGAAAGTTAAGGTCAGAATTCATTACAAAGCAACAGTTAAGGAAAAAAAAACACAAAAAGAAACAACCCCAGGACTCTGGGATACTGAGAACCATCCAAGCATAAACATGTGGTGCAACCTTATACATGCCTACTCATAAGTAAGCTATCTGGTGCTGCAGGTATCAGGTTATGCCTAGGATTCAGACGTAAAGAAGCAGTGGCTGAAACATAAAACACAGCTGTTACCCAAATCTGTCTCTTCTGAAAATAGTGAGATTAACTGTCTTCCAACCTGATCTTGGTAAGAGGAAAAGGAAGGAAGGAAGGAAGGAAGGAAGGAAGGAAGGAAGGAAGGAAGGAAGGAAGGAAGGAAAAACAGGATTTTCCAGATGGCATAAGTTTAAAGATAGTGGTTGCTGCCTGGGCCCATTTTCAAGTAACATCCACATGCAGACACAGTTGAGACTGGTCCATTAGGCCGATGAGGCAGTTCCCCAGTAACCTCAGCCAGACAATCAGGGGTGGGGGTGGCTCTGCCTGCCATTGCTTCTGACTCCACCTGCTGTTGGTCTCCCTACCTGCCACTTTACCAGTCCTAGTGCAGAGCTTTTGGTACGGTGGAGCTAGTCAGATTTTTGGCCCCGGGTGAAGCTTCCAGAGGAGCGCCACTGAAGCTCCCAGCCTGTGTGTGTATGTACGCAAATACATGGGGGTGGGTTTGCCAATCTGAGTCTTTGACCCTGGTGAAATAAAGCCTAGTTTCATCCCTGCCTAGCTGCCACTGCACAGAAAAAAAACTTTTGTTTGCTCCCAATCGAAAGTTAGAATGCTCAGTCAGGATCTCAGGATAGTTATTAGGTTTAGGTACCTTTCCTCCTATGTCACTACTGACTACAGAAAGGAAGTGATGGGACCAGCAGTGAAGCCTAAATTGGCTGATCAACCCACTTCCACGGATTTTGAAATCGAGGGTGTTCCCACCCACCCCCACAAAAACCCAGTGATTTGACTTAGAGGGGGAGAGAAACAGAAAATGAGATGCTCAAAGGAAGGGAGATTTTTTTAAAAACTTACTGACAAATCCCAAGCTCCTCTGTACATTTAAAATAGCTCTTTGGGTTCCATTGGTAACGAGATGGAGACAGAGGCACTAGCCATGAAGACCATACATTCGTACCTTGGTTTTCAAACAGCTCTGTTCCGAAATGTTTTGGCTTCCGAACGTCACAAACCCAGAAGTGACTGTTCCGGTTTGCGAACTATTTTTGGAAGCCGAACATCCAACGGTGCTTCTGTGGCTTCCGATTGGCTGCAGGAGCTTCCTGCAGCCAATCGGAAGCCACGCTTTGGTTTTCGAATGTTTTGGAAGTCGAAAGGACTTCCGGAATGGATTCATTCAACTTCCAAGGTACAACTGTACTCTATTTCCACAGTCAGAAGTAGCAATGCTTCTGAATACCAGTTGCTGGAAACCACAGAGAGGAGAGTACTCTTCTGCTCAGGTCCCACTTGTGGGTTTCCCACAGGCATCTGGTTGCAGTGGCGTAGTGTGGGTTGCCAGAGCCCAGGGGTGCGTGGAGGGGGGGAATGGGTGGAATACGCACATGCATTCAACTGCCTAATGGTGTCTGCATCACCCAGGAGATTGCAGCCGCAGAGATAATAAAAGAAGAGTGGTTATGTTGTCTGGAAAGGTCACTTCCTGGTTCGCATGGAGAAGCCATTTTCAACAGAGCCCAGTGATGAATACAGTGGTGCCTCGCAAGACGAAAAGAATCCGTTCCGGGAGTCTTTTCGTCTTGCGGTTTTTTCGTCTTGCGAAGCAAGCCCATTGACGGAGTAGCGCTATTAGCGCTATTGGCTAAAAAAGGGCTAAAAACGGCTTTTTAAGGGGGGGGATTAGCGGTTTTGCTGCTAAAATGCTTTTAGCAGCTCAGCGATTCAGAATAAGGGGTTTTGGAGCAAAAAAAAAATTCGATTTTTTTCGTCATTTTTCGTCTTGCGAAGCAAGCCCATAGGGAAATTCATCCTGCGAAGCGCCTCTGCAGACGGAAAACCCTTTCGTCTTGCGGGTTTTCCGTCTTGCGAGGCATTCGTCTTGCGGGGCACCACTGTACATGCAGCTATATAATGCAGCACCGGGTGTTGAAATTTTGTGCCCCTAATAATTTTGCACCTGGCGCAACCACCATTATGCCTCCCACCACCACCACACTACACCACTGTCTGGTTGGCCACTATGAGAACAGGATACTGAATTAGAAGGGCCTTTGGCCTGATCCAGAAGAGCCCTTCTTATGTTCTGGTGCCAACATGGCAAAGAAGCACAGCAGGCCTTGCCCAGCAAATGCAGGTAGCTTGCATTTTGTTCTAGGTGCCGTGCATAGCACTGTCAATCGTAGTGTCTTTCTGCACTTTCCTACATAAACCATTCAAACCAAGCAGATCCAGGGAAATGGTAAACAAAAAGTTCATGAGACAGCCACGCCTCTCCAGTTACACAAAAACATCCTTCCCTCCCTCCCCCCAACCTACCCCGCCTCACCTCACGTGGAAGTCCTAGAGGACAAGCCAAGTTGCCCCACCGTGACCCAAATGAAATTCTAAACTTTGCACCATCAAGGCAAGGTAAACATGTGGCTGATTGCTAGGTGCAAATAAACACAGTGGGAGATAAGGTGCTGATACTCTGTTCCTGGTGCTTCCGGCAGGTCTATTTGAACACTTTCAGAGTAACACACAAAACGTTCCTTTGTCTGCTCTGCATCCATGGCTATTCCCTCTGCCCCGTTTCTGCTGTCAATATTGCCTGAGCGGCACATAGGTTCTTATGACAGCATGCACTTTTGTGTTCTTCATGTTGTTAAGACTTGGCGCTTCTTTTCATTTGGCACAGCCAAGCAGACTCCACGCCAGTGTTCGTTGAGGTAAACACCTGGAGTCTGAAGGAGAGGCATGTATTCTCCAAAAGCCCAAAGAGTTGCAGTTGCTTTTCATTGCCAGAAAAGCAGCAGAAAATCAGTTCTCCCAGATGCTAGATTTATTCTAGTCTCCTGTTAAAGGCAGGTAAAGGTACCCCTGACCGTTAGGTCCAGTCGCGGACAACTCTGAGGTTGCACGCTCATCTCGCTCTATAGGCCAAGGGAGCCGGCCTTTGTCTGCAGACAGCTTCCAGGTCATGTGGCCAGCATGACTAAGCAGCTTCTGGCAAAAAGCAGGTAGGGATGGACTAAATCTGTCAATTTGTGTTTATTTTCTCATTTTTCCAATCTTGAGTTCAGCTCCCCACATTCCCACACTAGTTTGCAGCTGTTGTTGGGTTGGCTTTTTTAAAAAGTTAGCATGAAAAACCTTTTCATGTGCATGTCACATAGTATACGCTGGTTCAGGAAATGCATATTAAGCAGGCTCACATTAAAATGCAAACCAAACTAATTTTTCCCTCTGTCCCTAAAAATATCATAGTACCACTCTGTTCTGCTTTGGTCAGACCCCCACCTGGAATACTGTGTCCAGTTCTGGGCACCACAATTTAAGAAGAGCTGTCACATGGAAGATGGAGTATGCTTGTTTTCTGCTGCCCCAGAAGGTAGGACTCAAACCCGCAATAAAGGAGATTCTGACTAAACATTAGGGAGAACTTTCTGATGGTAAGAGCTGTTTAACAGTGGAATGGGCTACCCTGGGAGGTTGTGGACACTCCCTCCTTGGATTTTTTAAAGAGGTTGGGTGGCCATCTGTCAGGGATTCTTTAGCTGTGATTCCTCCATTGCAAGGGGTTGAACTAGATGACCCTTTGGATCCCTTGAAACTCTACAATTCTGTGGTTCTATGACTATTCATGAATTGGCCAACCACAGCATCTGGCTGCTCGCCCACAGGAGCAAATGTAACTAAGGCTACATACCTGCCACAGGTTGAACTCAGTTCTGATTAAGTTATATAGGATTGCATTATAAGCTCCCTGCTTCCTTGGAATTGTGAATAATTGGAAGAAGAGTATCCATAGGACTCTGTTAACCCCACAGCTGGATGATACAAGCCATTGTCTCTCCATAAGGGAAATGTTTTGAAATAGCCAAGCCTGTTTATGAAACACTTTGCTAAGGCATGGGGAATATTTGGCCCTCCAGACATTGCTCAACTCCCATCATTCTGGGCCATTGACCATGTTTACTGGGACTAATGGGAGAAACACCTGGAAGGCCCAAGGGTTTACCTCTTCCGGCCTATATGAATGGAAGCCTCTGAGACTCACGCAGCACCAACCCTACTATCTAAAACCAGCAAGCTTAGATACTTTCAGTTACTGCATGACTACTATATCCTTTCTTTTTGATTGATAATCTGCTCTCGGAAGGCATTTTCCAAGTCTTCTACCTGGCTTGGAGATCTGTGGCAGACCCACAGTAAGGTCACTGCTGCTTCCCTCTCCTACAAGAAATAATGCATATTTTTAAAGATGTCAATTGAGATATTTGGGTATCACCCCATTTTGCAAACTTTTATGGAGCAAAAGCTGAATTATGTTGCTGTGTTTTGTTTCTGGACCAAAGAATGGCAGCATTTAAAAATGCATTTCACTAAAGATCACTCAGGATGAACTTAATGACATTTCCTCGTTTCTTAATATGCTCTGTGTTGTTGTAAGAGGAGTAATAAGTGTTATTCATAAAGCGCACCCTGTGAAGCCACCCCCAGCACACTCCACCTCAACATGTTTTTCACATCCAGGCAGTCTGACTGCTAAGAGTGAATATACGGAGAACAGATTTGCCAAGTCAGCAGTCTCTCTCTTCATCCACAAAAGCAGCACAATAAAAACAAGGGCACCTTCTATTAAAAGATAGTTAATGATGTAATTGCATGGCAGGTTTGTCTCTGGATAGGATTGTAACATGTAACTTTGAGCTGGTCACCATGAAAGTAGCACAACCAGGCAATTCTCAGATATGGGCTCTGGTGCCTTGTACTCATTGAGCGGGATTAGGCAGTCATGGGATAGGGCTAATCTAAGGTGAAAACTATGGGACACGGGTGGCTCTGTGGTCTAAACCACCGAGCCTAGGGCTTGCCAATCAAAAGGTTGGTGGTTCAAATCTCCACGATGGGGTGAGCTCCCGTTGCTGTCCCTGCTCCTGCCCACCTAGCAGTTCAAAAGCACATCAAAGTGCAAGTAGATAAATGGGTACCGCTCTGGCGGGAAGGTAAACGGTGTTTCCATGCACTGCTCTGGTTCACCAGAAAGAAGCAGCTTAGTCATCCTGGCCACATGACCCGGAAAAACTGTCTGTGCACAAACGTCGGCTCCCTCGGCCAGTAAAGCAAGATAAGCACCGCAACTCCATTCGTTCGCGACTGGACTTAACTGTCAGGGGTCCCTTTACTAAGGTGAAAACTGCCACGCACCGAATAAATGTGAGAGGCAGTTCTCCTTTAAGTAGTGACTACATTTAAAATTAGTCTGCTTCTCCGGAGCTAAGTAAGGATGAGTAAGTTTAACTGATACAAACTGCACACTAGCTCAGTTGCAGTAAGGTGTGCCTAAATTGTCAGGGCACTTAGTGGCACCACTGTAGGGTTTATTTTAAAAATTCCAAATGCATGCACGTTTCTCTAAGCTGAAGTTGTAAATGACTGGCTTCTCTTTGCAAATGAAAGGATTTGTGTTGCCAAAGTGCCCTGCCAGGACAGTCAAATTACCCATTACCATGTATGCTTCCTTAAACCTCTTAGGAAATGACCAGAGGAAGAGGGAATGTGACACCTCTTTAGCAAAAACAATGAATATCTATTGAAGGTGACAACAGTGAATACTCAAGATCATTTTACAATTAAGAATGCTGGAAGTTATACATTGCAAAGGATTATTTTTTAATTAAAAAATAAATAAATATAATAAATTTAAAGTTCTTACAAGGGTCAGAATATTTTAATGGTGTTTTGGTGGGAAGGAAATAATCCTGATCTAAATAGGCCACTATGAAAGGATGAAACTCATTAAGCTCCTTGTTCCAATAGTAAGCAAAAGGTTTAGAGCACTGCAGAACGAGGGATAACAATACTGAGTGAGCCATGAAGCTATGCCACCCCAGTTATAAAACTTTCATCAACAAGTCTCCTGTACATATTGCATCATCCAGAATGTACAATCTACCACTGTGCTGCAAGTTTAACACTTTGTCACAGGTCAATAGGGAGAACAGATTTTCCATGTCAGCAGATACGGAGGCAGAGTTTAGGTGACATTGCCATATCATAGACTGATATGCCTTAGAACAAAATGGAAAAAAAGCTTCCAAATTGTGGTGTTCACAAGCATTTATATGTAAAAAAGGAAGGTTGGGGAAGAAGCACAGTGGGTGTCCCATAATCCTGTTGAAATGCTCCTCTTGTGTGTGGGTGGTACAGTTTTGGCTACATAACAGCACTCTTGTGCTGAACTGTGGAAGTAAGATTGAAACAAGGGGGACCTGAACAAAAAGTTGCAGTGTGGAATGCTCCTGTTCATAATTCCAGATGCTCATATTTTATACCCCCACCCTGGTTGGATGGTGCCATTTTGGCTACATAAGGACTGACATTTTGAGGACTGAGAAAACTACCAACATGCTTTCAAGTTTCCGAATTAATGGCAATGGAAGCAACAGGTTTATGGAAAATAAACTCTATGCATCCACCAATATTGTAATATTAAGAGCTGGCACCTGGTTTTGCTCCAGATTTGATTCAGCAACACACACACAAACTTGCCTGGGGTTAGTCAGGAAAAGTTTGTGTCTTTTTTGGCAACTTCTCCCTAGAAAGGCCCAATGTTCCCAAATAGAGGGATCCACAAAGGAAGTCAAAGTGTTTAGGGCAATGAAACACAAATAACTAAGAATGGAGTGGCTTCAAAGACAGTAGAGTGGAATGCCCCACTTAGTAAGAAAATCATAGCAAAATAGTTATTATTTGGCTGCTACCATCGTGTCTATGTAACTCAGTTGCCATGAATTTACGGGGAATTTACACTGAAGGGAAAAAATAGGCACCCATGTAAACACTGATGTACAGCAAAAAGAAAGCCCTAGTAATATAAGTGACATTTATTAACATTCTGCTATATTTACAGTTTTAACATAATAAAACTCTGAATTACTGCTTTGCAGAAATCACACAAGTGCACATTAATCTATATTTGAATGCACCAGAAATTAGAAAAGCAAGGAGTACAGCTATGTTAGGAACCATTTCAAGTTCTAAAGTCAACAAAAATGGCGATGTGCTTTCTGATTTTATGCACTGCATTATCAAATTATTTTAGGTGCTTTCTGATTTTATACACCACATTATCAAATTCTTTGAATTTGATACCACCAACATATACGATGAGAGTTCCTACCCAAAAAGTGTGCAGTACAACAGTAAGAAATACTGAATACATACTACCAAGAGTTAATACTTGTACCAGCTTCTTAATGCTCTTTCACTACTATGCCTTAAAAACATCCACATGGTACATGTAGATTTTATTTCCAGGTTGTTTTCATTTTATTTTAACAACAGATACATACTATGTGCAGAAATACAGTCAAAACAAATTTCTAAAGTTCCAAGAACACCCCTTCACAATGGCCAGCATTATTACTTATCTTACACTAAGAAAACATATTCAAAGTTCAATTTTAAGGAGAACAAAAAGCAAGACTGACCCCTTCTGGCTGCAGGGCAATAGCTCATGCTATTTAAAGAACTACAAATACTATATAAGGCATTATTAGTAACATCACAGACTTGATTGCAAGAGCCGTTTCAAACATTAGCCACTAATGATTCAATGATTACAGGAGTTCTGCATTAAACTATTAAAATTTTACATCTAGAAACAAATAGAAAGAAATGCTTCTTTTTTTCCAACAGTACTTTATTCATTTTAAAGCGGGTGATTATTTTTTTTCCTTCTGTGTTGAGAGTCTTGATTTATTTCCTGCAGGTGTCCACTTAAGGGAGAACTCATCAATGCAGGAAAATGTTGCCAGAAAACATCAGTCTGAAAAGAGCAAAAGCACAGTTACTATTTTAGCTAAGAGAAGGATGTTTACAATCTTGGAATACGTTTTTCATACGCAAATGCACAACTGTTCACTAGTTTTTGAATCCTTTGTTTCTAGTTCCCACCTTGCCCATTACATTTAATTCTGACCTCATTCCTGTGCCTCTGCGACTGATGAACAAAATGTACACGGTCAAACTTTTTTTTCTGGTATGGCACAGGAACAGAGGCACAATGAATTCCACCCCTATTCCTCCCACCCACAAAAAAAAAAACCCCTAAATGGGGATGGAGGGTGGGGGAGAGAAATCTTCTTGATTACATGAGTTTACGTTTAGATTTAAAATACTTTAAACTAGCAGAATCACCCAGAATCTGGACCACATCAAAAGCATACACCTGTGTGTGTGTGTGTGTGTGTTTCTGTCAGAGTTTGTGTCTCCAAGAGCTACATAATTAGGGCTGAAGAGCAAAAAAGAGGACAGGCCAAGCTGCTGCCAGTCCGAGCTAGGGAAAGAGGTTGGTGGGTCAGGTGGGCTTGGTCACTGCCCACATGCCTCTTTCCCGGCTTGGGCTGGCAGCAGCCGCAGCCTGCAGAGCAGCCCAAGCTGCTCCCCAACTCCAAGTCCAAACACCCCCCCCCCAACATTTCCTTTGAAATGTAAAAGTCCACTTGGATGGGCATGTTGCCCCCCCTCCCAAAAAAAGAGGACATGTCCAGGTTTTCCCAGACATACGGTATCCCTAGCATAACGGGAGGGAGAATCAGTAAATTTTCATTATCAAGCAATTTTTATACTTTTTCAAAAGATTAAGATTGCTAACGATATGCTGGATTTTACCATCCAGTTTAAGCAGCTCCAAAAGGAACCGTTCGCAGGCAAACTATTGTTCATACGTGGCTGCTCACGTGGCTCCTGCACTAGGCTAGGTAACTTTTATACAAATTAAAGCTAAACACACCTCTTAGCAGTGTTCTTGCTTAGGTTGTAGGGGGATGTGGGGAGAGTAACCAACTATTACAAGAAACAACATTTTCTTGTCATCAGGGCCACAGGCCTTTTAAAGTTCTCAGGGAATTTCCGAAGATTAAAGAAGAAGAAGAAGAACCTCCAAGAGTGTAAATGGTAAAAACAAGGACACGTGCTGATCTGGTGTTTTGTTCACAAATTACAGTAGCAGTACATTTATTTCCGATAGACAGGAATCCGAAAGCCCTGCTGATCTTATGGATATGAAACAAAAAAATAAGGAAATTGGCTTTTCCCAACAGGCTTTTGGGAACGGACTGCTCCTAATGAGAGGGCTGGCACAGTGCTGTTTTTATTATAATTATTTGTATGGTTTTAATAGGTTTTATATATGTGTGTGTGTGTGTGTACAGAGAGAGAATGAAAGAGAGTTTTAATTCTATCAATGTTCAATTGTTTTTTAATTATTATTATTATTTCTACGTTTTCAGTTTTCTATTTATCTTTAAGCCACCTTGAGTCCCTTTGGTGGGGAGGGGTATAAATAATATATGGGGAGGAGTTATAAGAATACATTGCTTAGTGCTGTTAAGCAAGAGTTAAGAGAGGCAGGGTGATTTTGTTTATGAACAAGGACAGACTGGACATAGGAAGCATGCAATCCTGTGGCTGGCTCCTAAGCCCTTAACTATGGTTACATATGCACCAGCCAATGGCCTCCTACATGAGCGCAAGGTCAAGTCTCCCATTCTACTTAAGATTACTTTCAAGTAAGCTCCATGGAACTGAGTCAGGGTAAACATACCCGGAATTATACTACACTTCAAATAACTAGTCATCTTTCTAGTCCTGTGAAATTTGTTATAAAGAGCCAAGCAGCTTTAACGTATTACAGTGGTACCTCGGGTTACATACGCTTCAGGTTACGGACTCCGCTAACCCAGAAATAGTGCTTCAGCTTAAGAACTTTGCTTCAGGATGAGAACAGAAATCATGCAGCGGCGGCACAGCGGCAGCAGGAGGCCCCATTAGCTAAAGTGGTGTTTCAGGTTAAGAACAGTTTCAGGTTAAATACGGACCTCCGGAACGAATTAAGTACTTAACCCGAGGTACCACTGTATTTCTTATTACCTTTTTATTCTACCTTTCCTTGAAGGAGCTCAAAGTTCTGTACATGGCCCTCCCCATTTTATTCTGTACTTAAAACAGCCTCGTGAGGGTAGGTTAGGCTAAGAAGATAACAATTCCCCCTCTCCCCCCCCCCAAAAAAAAGTAGCTTGAAAAAGCTACATTCAGATAAAAATTGTATTTAATGGTTCCAGCAAGAGCAAAGGAACAAGAGTGGCCTACTAGTTAATGGTGTTTCTAACATTGGAACTGAGAAAAAAAACAACATAGGAGCAGGGAAGTTTGTAATTCAGTGTGAATTTCAGATCCAAAAGGACTACAGAGGACACCACAAACCTTACTAAGGAAGTAAAGAAACCCTAACCACAGAGCATTTCTCTTTTTTTAAATAGCTTTTTCCAGCTCAAATGTTCTAATGTGGTGGGTGCCAACTGCATTTCTTACACGGCCCATGTCATGATGGTGGTTGGGTTTGGTTTTTTTTAAGTGTCCCACCACTGCTAAAGAAATCTTCTTTCTGTGTGTGGTCTAGCCATGTATCTCATTAACTACTGGAAGGAAAGGCAAACCTTTTACAGCTTGTGCGGTTGCTGGCCAGCTAAAAAGAAAAGTGGAAAGGGAAAACTAGGGTTCCGTTTTATAGGATGCATGCTTAATAACATCCAGTTGAAACTTTCATTTTTCCACTACTGTCCTGGACAGAATATCTCCAGGTTTCTCTGCGGTAACAGTTTCTATGGAATAGCAAGGGCATGTCTTTCAAATATTTTGAACTAAGTACTCTTTTCTCAGCTTCTAGGCCCTTCTAACCCAGCACTTAACATCTGCTTGGCAGGTGCATATAGAGATTCCCACGTCAAATTTTGTGGTGTCTAGGGCAGGGCAATGACTGGTTTTCAATATCGCGATATATCACCAGTTAAACATTGCACTATATCACAATATCTGAAATAAGGAAGGAACTACGCAGAGGCAAATAGGACAATGTCCTGGCAACTGCTACTACTTAAGGGTCTAAAACTAATAAATGATGATATCATCAATCACCTCATGGTCACTTTCAGCAGCAGGCAAGCCATAATGCATCCAAATGAGACTTTTGGTTTTGGGCTTGGCTACCGAATGGTGGTATCCAGGACAATCCAAAGTACAGTGATGAGTCATAGTGAATACAAATAATCTGGAATCTATTGTGGCATAAGCTTTCATGGACTAGAATCCACTGTACCCCATGCCTTCCTTGGGTTCTGCTCCACCATTTAAGATCCTAGACTCTAAAAAGGCTACCTCTCTAGCAA
Source organism: Podarcis tiliguerta (assembly GCF_965153285.1). NCBI lineage: Eukaryota > Metazoa > Chordata > Lepidosauria > Squamata > Lacertidae > Podarcis > Podarcis tiliguerta. The sequence goes on along the minus strand of NC_139535.1, from coordinate 68,597,881 downwards.
TTCTTGATCTGGGAGACCAGGGTTCGAATCCCCATGCACCCATGATGCCCACTGGGCGACTTTGGGCCAGTTCATATCTCTCAGCCTAACATACCTCACAGGTTTGTTGTGTGGTTGAAATGGGGAGGAGAACCATGTAAAGCAACTTGAGCAACTTGGAAGAAAAGGTGATATATAAATGTAATAAAATAAATAAACTGCAGGTTTCTCTGTAAGACACAACCCAGATTCCAGCAAAAAGGAAATGAAAGCAATGTTATCATATTTGTCCTTTCAAACTAGTATAATTTAGTGTAAATACCAATTTACCAATTAGTGCACATTAGAAGTTGGAGGAAGTGACTTATACTGAAATCAATGAGACTTTCAAAATGTGTCTAGGATCATAACAGCAAATGGTGCTCTACAAATAAAATAAATCAGCCACTCTTATTTGGTGTACAACACTGAAGATGGTATATAGGGTGTGGGATGTCCTGCTTTTTAAGTCAAGCAAAGAAACACAAAGAATTAAAAGCAGATTCCCCAGAGCATTACCTTTAGTAAATAAAGAGAACTCTAGTCCTGGGAAGAGTGGAAAATGTATCTGGCATCTTCCGAACCTTTGCATAATTGATAAATCCTCTGAGGAACAGGAGAAACCCTAACAAAAAATAACAGAGTTATATTTCACATACACACCTTCCATTCTTCTGAAAGGCAAGGTTCATTCCTACAATTGGTTCCCTCTCGTTTAACCAGTTATTGATCTACAGGATTACCCATTCTCTTATCCAATCACTGCTACACTTACCCAGGAACCTGCAGTGAGGGACTTTCTCAAAATGTTTTCAGATGTCCAACCATATATCTTCTGAACCACATATGTTTGTTGATACTCTCAAAAAATTGAAAAAGTTGGTGAGCTGGACTTCCCTTTATAGAAGCCATGCTGGCTGAAAAACTTGTTCTTTTATTTGCTTAATAATTCCAGCTTCAAAATGACTTTTAACCAACTTTAGAAAAAAGGTTTGCCTGACAGGGTCTGTTATTTCTTCAGTTCCCCTTCCCTCTGAGCCCCTTTTTTTGGGGGGGGGGAGGGGAAAGATCTCATATTGGTTACCTTCCAATCCTCTGATAAGGATCAGGTTTGGGTCTGGGAGTGTCATAGGATTCGTTTCTACTCCTGAAGGGGCAGGTTGTAGCCATGATCAGAAGCACATTTGTACATCTTTGGCTAATGTACCTTTCAATCCTCTCATCAGAAGGTTGAGTTTAATGATGTGGTGTACTGTCATTGAAAATTCAGCAGTTTCAATTTTGAGCAAAAGCTCTTGGGTTCACACTATCTGGACCTACTATGGCTTATGGTTATGAACCTTGCACGCTCCACACACTGTTTTGAGTGAGAGAATATATTTAAAGTTTCCATGCCCTGTTTAGAAGAAAGTGCATCCAAACCTGGCAAAGGGTGGTTTGTTCAAACTATGCTTTGTTAATGAGTTACAAGCAACTCAGGTTTTAATGCAATGACAAACAGCAGTTTCTTACAAATCGAAAAAGGAAGTTTTAAATCTCACCACTTCATGCATAGTGGGGAAGTGAAACTGAGGCTCATGTTTGTACCCATGGGAGCATCTCTGCATCCCCCTTTAATTTTCCTTTCACAACTCTCTTGTCCAAAGTTCCTATTGCTTCCCCGGCTAGTTCCTTGTTCCTGATGTAGTTGAAGAAATATTTGTTTTCATGCCTTTACCAAATTTCTCCTCATTTTTTTCCTTTCCTTGCTTGACACATTTATTTGCTGGAATTAGGAATCATTTTTGTTCTCATTTTGGCAAGACTTCTTCTTTTTAAGGGAAGCTTTCTTGCCTTTTATGGTTTTCTTCACACTATTATTTAACCACACAGCTATCATCATGAACTTGTTTCTAAATCTGTGGTGTTCATTTTTCTGAGCCTGTTATAAATACATCCTCCCAGCTTCCCGAGAGGATCTGATCCACCACTGACTGACAGATTTACTCCGTTTTGAAAAAGACTCTCTTCCTAAATAGTTAACATCACTAATGTTTTTTCCAAGTCAATGAGGGCTAAACTGTGACCCAACAGACCTGTGGAACAAATTTCCCACTTTTTCTTCTTCTTTATTTCAAAAAGTCAGGTGTGGATGCCAATTTGATCGCAGAGGGTATTTAATTCTTTCCTCCTGTGTTGTTTTAACAACTTCAGAAAAGCCCTGCTGGATCAAACAAAAGGCCCATCTGTTCTCATAGTGGCCAGATGCCTATGGGAAGTTTGCAAGCAGGACCTGAGCACTACATTATCCCTCCCTGATCACCACGACTCCCAGAGTTGCTATTATGCCTCAGGGGTGAGGAGAGACAGCTACAGAACTGTACCTGTCATGTTCCACAGTCAAACAAGGTTGTGGGTTTCTTACTGCAAAGAATGAAATGTCCACTAGATGGCAGGATTCCTTGAAAGGAACATCTCAAAAATCTGCCAAAGTTCTCTCCAGTGGCCAGCATAGGAACTAACCTAAAAGACTGGCAGAAAAGCCCCTTTCTGAAATCAACATTAAAAATACACTACAATCATTATTACAAGAAAGGAATAACAACTAGATATGAGCAGGTTCATGCACGATTCCTAAAGTAAAAACTGAAATGAACGTTTAACACTTACCTAACACAAGGAACACCCACCACAACCAGTACTGACCATCAAAGTAACCAGGGAAATAGGTGGAGAACTAAAAAAAAAAAAAAGTGGGGGGAGAATAAGGTCAATCAGTTTGTAGCTGCAGGATTTTTGCACTGGCATTTTGTTACTAGCAGCAGTTATTGCTGGATGAATTACTGCTATCGCACACATTTCTTCTGTAAACTGTTTAGTACAATAATTAAGCAGTATATAAATTTTGTAAAATTGTACACACACTCCACCAGTAACTCAGGGTTAAGTTCCTAAATCTCTGCAAAAATTAATACTTCATGGTGACAGGACATGATCCGAAAAATCTCTATGTGAAGAGGTAACTCTCCAGATACACACAAGCACTTCTTGTTGCAATGGTCTGGGGATGTATGCTAACATGGTCAGACTTAATCCAGACAAGACAGAGTCCTTTTGGCCAGTAGGAAAGCTAATCTCAGAACCTGTTCTGGATGAGGAATTCTAAGGTGGCAGGTGATGTGAAAGAGCTTCTCTGCCTGAGATCCATAAGAGCGGCTGTAAATCAAGAATCCACAATACTGTGCTTAATGGCCAAAAACAGAAAGGTCCTGCATGTGCAAAATGCAACTACTGAAATACAAAAGACTGTACGATTAAGGACCAAACGTGAGTTCTCTGGCTTCTAAAATCTAAAATCAATTCAATCACATTTTTTTCTTGCACATCCTCAAACTATCGCCACCCTGACACAAACCAGTCCATGAACTGCATACAGAATGTGTTGGGTGACTTCAATGCAACACCAATAACTTCCAGTGGGGGATATAAGCTTTGCAGGCAGTAAATCCTTTCAGCCACTCATTGCTTCTACATAGGCATTTTCTCTTCTATCTCCACTTCAGAAATTAAAAGGTACAAGGCCAGGGAAATTCTAAATAAGCACCACTTAACAAACAGCTACATTATACACATGTAGTTTTATCTATCCAATAACAGGCAAGTCTGGCTTTATTAAGCCATGCTGTGATGCAAGAAACCTATACACACACACACACACACACACACACACACTTTTAACTGGTTCTCAAACCGTGCCAGTAACTTTTATTGCAGTTTTGAATAAAATCTAATCAATTAAATGGGCAGGTCATTTTGGCATACCGTAGCCAGTACTCCGAAGGGCATCTAGTCTCTGCTTGCAGTTTTACACACATAAAAAATGGAAAGTTTACATCACAGCATTTGTTTGCTCCTCTACATCAACCTATCTAACCAATCTGTTCCCGCTATTTGTGGGAATACATTACACCAAACAAGAGTTTTTTTAGTATCCATCCCCTTCGAGACAACATTCACCTCTCATAATTACGCAGCAAAGTATTTCAGATATCTTTTTTTCCCAATTACTCTTCGATGGAGCTGCCTTTTGGTAGTCTGAAGCTATGCAAATTAGCTGAAACAAGCACACTGCGCAAATCTGCATAATTTCCATTTCAAAAATCATGTTTGGTGGTTGCAAAGATCATGGTGTTCAGAATTTCAGAATGCTTACACAGGGTTAGTTACTCAATCAAGCTGCATTTTCTTAATATAATAAAGACCTATTCATATGCTTTGTACATGTTTTGTCTTTAGGACTTTCACAAAGGGAGGACTCACTAGGGAATTATTTGTTGCAATGCCTATCATACACAGAGCACTCGCCTTTTATTCAGCCTTCTTTTTCCACTCCTCAACTTACCCTGACAATCAAGATCCACTTAATGAGAGACAGACCAAATCCAGAAATGGCCCCATATCTTCCTGCTGCTGAGGTAGTCAGGCAGAAAGAGAGAAAGAATCCAATCCAGTTGAAAAGGAATGCCACTAAGAAAAAAAAAGAGAGAGAATACAGCAATCACAATTGATTTCAATTTGTGCCAGTTGTGGGCGTCATGGAGGCATCTCACTGGAAAACAAGGTGCTGGACTAGAGGGATCTTTGATCTGAACCAGCAATGCACTTCATATTGTTTTTAAGCAGAAATGGTCACTCCACCCTTCCATTTTTCTGAAAGTTTCATTCCTAACTTTCCAATATAAAATGCATCCCAAGTAACGGCAAATCCCTTCTCTGCCCAGAAACAGCTGGCTTGTCATAAAAGTTGCCCATCTGCACTAGCAAGGACAGCAACCACACCCCAAGCAGGCATGTAGCACACACTCAATGGGGAGAATCAATATTCAGGTGAGACAGTCTACTATATGGATGAACCACCTCTTTGAAAAAAGAAAGTAAAGTGCTAGTTCAATCATGTTAACAGTTCCGTCACAAAGATTCAGGTTGGTTTTTTCAGTGTACTTACTGAAGAAAGTCAGCATGAAAATGCCGTCATTTCCTATCCTCAGCTGGTCAGTATCGTCAAAGTCATCCCGTGCCACAAAGTCCTCCTCCTAAGACAGAAATCATTCAAGGTGGCTAGCAAATGTCAGACAAACTAATTTACCGGCATTAGGCTTACAATACTTTCCCCCAAAAGAAAGCTGAAGTGCAGCTACCATTAATGCTTACTCGCATGGTTGAGATACCGTAACTAAAGGCACATGACACAAAATCATCACACTTACCCTCCCAGGAACTAAAGGTATGGTAGCTTCCGCCTTGGTTCTCTCTGCTTCATCGTAAGTAGGCAGGGTTGTGGCTACATTGTAAGACGGGGGATTAGGAAACCCAGCCTCATCTTTATAATCAAAATACACTGCGGGGGAAATAGATGGGAGAGAGATAGGTTAATTATCAGAATACCTACATACTAAAAATTACAACCTAATATTTCTTCCTGATAATAAAAAAATAAGGATAGGTGAAATGATTATAGTGAAAGTATTGTGTATATGGCAGCAACCCAGCTTTATGGCACATAATGTGGCTAATTTGTGACCTTTCAGATGCCACTGGACTACAGCTGCCATCATTCCTGACCCCTCGCTAGGTTGGCTGGGGCAGATGGGAGTTGTAGTCCAACAGCATCTGGAAAGTTACTGATCAGCCACCCCTGCTCTATGGTCTTTTGTTCAGGTATAGAAATGGATAAAGAAGGATTCCTTGTGCACAACCTCGTCAAACAAATCAGTGTTAATTTGCTTTCCAAAATGCAAGGTTGTCAAGGCTAGGCTGATGTAAATGACGAACATAATCATATAATGAGTGTCACTTAGAAGTAGATTATGGTGTTTTGATTCATCTTATTAATTCTACACTGCATGCAAATATATTCCCAGGTGCCAATTTGAAACCCAGATGGCTTGGAACTTTGCAGGATGATCATAGCCTGTCATAACAGCTGAGCACATATCTACAGAATCCTCACAGATATAATGAAGAGTTGGAGAAAGATGCACTCTGCAAGCAGCAAGGAATAATTATCCATGGTTTCAAAGTATGTTCAGAGGTGGCAACAGAATTTTTGGGTCCACAACACTACGTAGAGCAGACCAGTCACCCAACTGCAAAAAAACTCTCCCTCTCCCTTTCCTGATACACACACCATTAGCATCAGGTTTTACAGCCACAACTGAAGTATAATATAAATTGGCAACAGAATGAAATGCTACCTTCCTCTCTATGCTAAGACAGACCACTCAGGAACGTAAGATGAGCCAAGAAAGGTGGTTTATGAAATCACATTATTTCCCCATGAATTTATGTTGCCTGCACGTAACTTTGCTATCCTTCCAACCATTAGCAATGATAACCGACTAATGAAAATCAGTGAGCATTTAAAAAATAAATAAATACCTGCGTTCTCCCCAGAAATGCTGCTGTAAGGTGGTGGGAAATCATTTACAATTTGCAGGTTCTCACAAGGCTCTTCCTCATTCTGCAACTAAACAGAGACATTTTTGGTTTTAACATGGCAAGGACAAGATGAAGAGTGCACTTTTTTTATCTTAAAGGCATAGATAAAAAGAAGTCAGATTAATTTCAACTGTGGCTGCAGAAATTAGATGCCAACAGAGTATTCTTCCTATTAATAAACATACTTTAAAATGTTTTAAATGGTGTATAGATGTTTCATAAATTAAGAACATTTAATCAATGATTTAAATCATGATTTAACTCCCCAGTTCCCCTCCCAGAAAATTTAAATAACTGAGTCAAGTTTCCAATTTTAAAATTATACTTTTCCTAAACAAGAATGCATACTTTCTGGCTACTGTAGCAATTCAATGTGCTGATTTGCAACTCAACTGAGTCTTTATATAACATGGGAGCATAATCCAGAACATTTGACCAAACAGATCATGCATCTTTGTGCAACAGAATTGTGACTACTTAGAAAAAGGAGTATGGTTAGTTCTCTTTGTACATTTGCAAGGATACTGAGCAAGATCATATACTTGAAGGCTAAGTTTACAATCCTATGCATATTTATTTGAAAGTTAAGTTCCACTGAATAAACTGGGACTTCGTAACATGCATAGAATGGAGCTGGAGGTACCCAGAATTGTTAAAAAGCAATGGCAAAACAATGTTTCTCCATGAGATAGAAAGCAAATGCCTATACTGTTTGGTTGGTAACGGTCACAAATATTCTGCAACACTGCCGAACTCAGATAGCTGGAGTCAAAGGTCACCCACAGATTTGTTTAAACAAATAAATATTGCCTCTATGGACCTGGGGAGTTACAATACTGTATCTCCTGGATTATATGCCCAGAACCATAGAAGGCAACGGATAGTGTGTAATTTCTCCCCATGGTTCTCTATTTTACATTCAGGAGGGAATGTTCTCTTTTTTTACACTGAAGGGGCCCTTAGAGGCAAAGCTGTAGCTCAGTGGCTGAGCACATGCTTTGCGTGAAAAACATCCCATGTTCTATGCCTGGCGTCTCCAGGTAGGTGTGGGAAAGAAGACTCCTGGCCTGAAACACTGGATAACCACTAACAGTCAGTGCTGACAATACTGAGCTGTGCTGACTAGCTCTGACTCAGTAGAAGGCAACTTCCTGAGTGCCCAAGTGCAGGTTTTAACTGCTGATTCAGATATAATTTCTGTTATGATGAAGAGCCTGTGTGAACTTTAATCCTGGGCACTCTCTCCCCTCTTCCTCCAGAAATGGAAGGAGAACAAAAGCTTCCACTTTCATTTTAGAACTTTCCACAGCTCCCTGTTACATTCTAACTCAAGGAAGTGCTGTCTGTTCTAACTACAGCCTATATTGACTGCAGTATTTAACAAAGGATCCAACATTTAGCGAGTAAGCAATTAAGGAGAAATAGAAATATAACTGGGACTCAATTCTCCTTGTGACTTGTTTAAAAGGTTAGGAGGGGACAGTAAATTATGTATATAAGTAAAACTAGAGAATAGTAAGGGAGAGAGCTGAAGAGCTATGGTTGAAGAATTGAAGAGAAAGAGCTAAGAGACCTAGATAGCTTTAAAGGATGCCAAGAGACCTAGAAACTCAACTATAGAGTATAAATTGTTAAGTATTGGCTTGGTTAGAAAAACAGTGTCTAGAATAGTTGGATGTGTTTCTTTTTATTTGCTCTTATAGGTAACTAAGCAAAATGCAAAACCAATTTTCTTTTCTCTAAAATAGTTTTCCCAAAAAATTATTTGTCTGATGCTTTACAAAAACTCTGAGGTAAAAGAACAGTTTGTTTCGGTTGAGAACTTGTTATTCACCTCACACTTAAGTGCCATATGACTCTTCTCAATAAAGGAAGTATACTGGCCCAATTAAAGAAAAATAGGATCTGCTTGGTGACAGTGGTGAAGGAGGGATTGGTTTGGTTGCCTCCCTTCCTTCTCGAGGTGCACACCAAAGCCTGTGACACCACAGGAGCAGAGAGCAGTCTGAGTCAACTATTCCTGGCATAAAGCAATTGTTTGCAGCAAGAATTGTGGAATGACTAGGCTGAAGTGGAAGGCCATGCCTCTCAAACTGCAAGCCTAGGGATGGTGTTTCCTTCCCCCTCTCAGCTTCCAGTTAACCCAGAAGAACATGGAAGACTGCTGCTAAGCTGGAAATCATCTCTACTTCCTGCACCACCCAAAAAGAACAATGATGCCGCGGCAGAAAAGTAAGGGAGGGGTGAGAGGGAAAGGTGGTTGCAGATGGGAAATGGCAGACCAGGACTTGGCTTGCAGACCACCAGTTGCAATCATTAACTTTAGTCCATGGATCTGATAGATAGCTATGAGGGAAAGAAGTTATGGTACTGGAGCAGCTACATGTTGTATACATTTGCAAAAAAATTGGCAGCCATTAGATAAATAAGAAGTGATTACTTTGGATATATTTCTGTGAACAGAAAGAAACAGTCAGAAGAACCTGTGAAAGAAGTGAGAACGAAATCTGAGGCCGTGCACACAATGAAAGCAGAAATGCCACAGACATGGTTAAGGTAATTCCCCTAGAGAATTCCCCTAGAGAACTGCTGCTTTTGCATTCTAGATGCAAGGAGGAAAGGCATGCTGGAGGCGAGCGGGGTGAGGGTGGGGGGAGACCATTTGAGATTTAAGTGTCAACCCTGGGAAACCACTGAAAAGGTGACATAATAATATCAGATAGAATGACAGAATGAAGGAGGAGGAAAGGTGGAGATTAACAACCAAGAAAACATGCTGACAATTCTGTTACGCAGAGTAAAAGAATTTTTTTTACTTTTTTATTCAAGCAAATTCCAGTGATGCTAATAGTTATATGTGTATGTGTGCATACGCGTGCACACACACAAGGAGAAAATGAGAGTAAAATAATAGTGGTGTTGAATTACTCCGTTAATATGCTGCAATTTTGTTATTGTGCCATATTTATAATGCACCAAAGTCTAGGCAATTTAGATGCAATACATTTTTCAAAGTCCAGAAAGTTACATGGGATCTCTTTACAGGCTTCTTCCTTCCTTCCTATTCAGTTGTTCTATTAAGAGGCAAGCTATAAATTCCAAGACTCAGCATTACATCTTGCCAGCAACATGAAAATGATCCTCCTCTTAATGGACAAAGCACACAGCCTCTTTTTCAACAATGCCAGCCATCTAAAATCAGCTAAGTGCTTATTAGCACAGTAAAGATTCACATAGTAGGAAGATCGTATCGTACACTTTTACCTGAACAAATGCTGCTCTAATAGCATAAAACTGGCCAGTTATCACTTGCAATACAGTTTTATTTTTTGAGAATTAGCAACTGGGTGGTGAGGAACACAGAAAGGTAGAAAATAAGGCCTGCTCAAAGTTTGGGGTAACCAGGATAATGACTGTTTTGTGTTTTTGCAACTGGTGAAGTGGGTTTACTTTAAAATGGAAGCGGCTAACCTTTTCTGCCCAAGGGTCAAGGCAACCCTTTCCAGAATCACATGCCAGCGGAGATTGTGGCAAAATATCAACACAGCACTCTCCTCCAACAGCATAATTTGTATGTAAAATGCCCAATTACAAGAGATTCAAAAACAAAACTGGCTCTTTGTTCTTGTTATTTCTGTCAGTTAATAATGGCATGACTAGAATTCACTTCTGATCTATACTACTGCAATATATTCTACTATCAGGTCTTCCCTTTCCATCTTTCTCCTCTAACTTCTGATCAAAATCTGACCACCTGGTTAATGTAATGCCCATGTCACTATGATCACATTTCCTCATTGTAATATTTTATTCATTGGCTCCAGGCAGCATTCAGTTTGACTTGCTACTCTTAAATGCTCCTCCTTACCTTTCTTTTCTTATCTCACATTAGTCCTGCTTTTTTCATTTGTTGCACTCTCTTCTTTTTTCCAACTGCTTTATCTTTGCATGGGTTCTTTCTCAAACCCTGCTCATCCTCTCTTCTTCGCCATCACTGAGAGCAGCTCAGAGTGCTCCAGAAAAAGGAAGAACTCCAATTTGCTATAATGTTTCCCAAGTGCAGGTGATGACAAAAGGGCCAGGAAACATTGGGACAGCCGCGCAGTGTTTCTCAACCTTGGGTCCCCAGATGCTGTTGGACTACAACTCCCATCATCCCTGAGCTCTGGCCTTGCTATCTAGGGATGATGGGAGTTGTAGTTCAACAACATCTGGGGACCCAAGGCTGAGAAAGGCTGGGAGAGTTCCTTCCTGTTTCTGGAGTGCTCTTATCTGTTCCCAATGGTAGTTAAAATAACATCATAAAAGGGAAGGGTGCTTTGCTGTTGAGCACCCACAGAAAATTGTATTCAGCGCAGGAAGGCTGTCAAAAACATTATGATGGGTCAGATCAGGCACATGGGCCAGTAGTTAATTACTCTTTCTTTAAAACATGGAGATAGGGCAAAACAGACCATTCCTAACCCCCATGTCTGCTGAATCTAAGGGGTTAGGATTGGTTCAAAGTGCCCCATCGGCCAGTGGAGAGGAGCACCACCAAAGGGAGGCACCTCCATTCATAGAAGCTCTGCAGGCATAAATTTACCACTGGCAGTACTTCTGCCAGAAGCAGGCCCTGAAACAAGGCATTCCAGCAGTAGAGGACGTCAGGAGTCAAATGAATCTGAAGGCCCTCTGCTTCTCCAAGAGGCTGCAAGATCCAGGCCCATCAACTATACCAATCTGGACTTGGAATAGTACCCCCACAAGCAAACAAACAACCAATAAAAAAATCTCAATATAAAATAAACCAATGCAGGGAATTAAAAACAAGAAGAAGAAAAACTACCAGAATGAAGAGAACACCCACCCAATCTCATTCCTTGGCCAGGACAAGTCACCAGGGCCTGGGAGGCGCTGGAATATCTGCAACTTCACTTTCCACTCACCTTGTTCTTAGGACTGCTCAATAATCCTTCTAGCTCAATATGAAAATGCGTAAATTTCTGAGTACATTTTTTTGCTAGGTACTCCTTAATTCTGATACTATTCATGACATTTTAAAATGATGTGGCCTTTTCATTAGGTATTTGCGCCTCTTACTCTTATTCAAATTACTCAGATTAGAATGTGTAAACAAACCTGTGATTGGTTTATTCTATTTTAATGGAAAATGGGTACTTGGTTCACTAGCCATTAGGATGCTTCTTTATTTGAAAAGAAAAAGGTCAGGCCATTACAATTTTCAAATTCACATTCACAAAGCAATGTAGAAAGGGAAAACAAAACAAAACACAAACAACTGGCATTTAAACTCCAATTAAATTAGAAGAATGGTCAATATTTCCTAACCTATGTTTTTCTTTCATTCCTTCTAGTAAAAGCTAATCCATTATTCCTCAAGAGTTTTAACACAACAAACCTCTCATGCGCATGCAGAATCAATACAGGCATTACCTTACAACTGCTCATGTACATATCTAGAACAATGCAAGCCTTCATACCAAAACTATCAAAGAAAGCTGGAATATTAAACACAGGCTTCTATTTCTGAATTCTATTGCCTTAACTTGTGTACAAAAATTAATTATTGGTCCCAGAATGACAAATCATGAGAGCCTCTAGATTGCAGAGATACCACTCCTCAAATCTCATCCTGTTGCTATGGCAACATAGGGGAGTTCTCAAAGATCTCTACTAGGCATGTTTAAAAGACACCATTAGCACTTCACAACAAAGCATGTAAAATACAACCCATGTATCTCAATCCATATGAAGGTAATATATTATTACATCTGAGGATCACTGCCAGTCATTTCTTTGTAGGCTCTAGCTTTCTGAACCATATATCCTCATCAATGTGCCTCTTTACTTTATGTCATACCTGTATATGACTACGTTTAGAAACATACCTGCTGAAGAGCAAGGTGATTTGCTCCAGTTTATGGACGCTACCTCCTGTAGGTGAGGCCGTATACATGATGCTGCCAATTAAGGATTATTAAATGACACAACAGGAAGACACACACATCAAACAGAGGCAGAAGTCACCTAGATTGTCATTTGTTCAATGCTGAAAGAAATGGAGGGTCACACCCACACGGTAAAAGCCTCATTTCACCAGTCCTACTCGCATCTTTTGTCATTTTCTAGCCGATGCCTTTCATTTTTCAACATACATTTATTCAGCCATTTTGAAACATCTAGGTACCTCATCCCCAGATGTTGCCTCTACACTATTTTAAATCATTCCACATTATTACCTTCCGAATGATCTGTAAAGATCAGTTGCTTGTATATGTACTAAAACTGTTATGAAGTTTAAATGTGTACTATGCCAGTCACTGACAATAAGGAATTACATCCAAGCATGTGAGTGGCAGAAGAGTGATGGCTTCCAATGGGCAGCCCACAGCCATGTTCAGGATCCCAGTGCTGCCTGAGGAGACCTCAGATTCAGACACCTCATGAGTCAGTTTACCCTGTGAGGATACCTCAGCACACCCTTCTATGCTGCCTCAGCCTGAGGATGTGGGCCTCACATCAGTCCTGCACTCATTCTAGTTCTTTACACTTGCTCCAACTTGAACTTATCATTGACGAATCAAATTGGATAGAATATTTCAATTATATTATTACTGTTTCCATTGTTATTGTTGTTATTTTAATTTCTACACCACCTTTCATCGGAGGATCACAGGGCAGTTTATAAAAACACAAATATATGTAACATAGTAACAAACAAAACAATACTCTCAAACCCCCCCAGTTTAAAAGGTCATTCCTGCTAGGATATTAACATATTAAATATCTACTACATTTTGAACGACAATCCTATGCGTACTTACTTCAGAGTAAGTCACATGGGCCACAAGCATTCATAGGATTGTGGTGTAAGAACAGCATGTGTCTTCTTTGCAAGTACATCATTTTGGCAGGACGTGGTCATCTTGCAATCAAATGAGATCTAATTGCTCTACTCTGCTTGTAGTACACTATATTCTGGAATCACAAAATTCTGTAGAACTGGTTGATACTGAAATCTGAATTGTGAACATTGATGTTTAATTCCAGGGATGGGGGAAACCTGCGGCTCTCCAGGAGTTGTTGGACTACAGTTCCCATCATTCCTGACTATTGGTCAGGCTAGATGGTGCTGATGGGAGTTGGAATCCAACAACCTCTGGAGGGCCACACATTTACAAAATCGCATTTGTGTTTTGTCCTCTCTTTCCTTTTCCTTCATTTCTCGCTCTCTCTTTTCAATACAAGCTTTTATCAAGGCTCTGGTGGTTGGTAATTTTGATTGTATGATCTTTTAAAACACCATGGAAATTTGACTGTGCGACATTAAAAGGTTAAAATGGAAACTTACCATCATCACACTGCAAGTTTTTATAAAATAACTGAATTCAGTGTGGCTAACTCTATAATATGTTTAAGTTTTCAGAATAATCCTACCTGGTCTGGGGAGGGGCAATCAAGGCTGGGTGAACTGCCAAATCCCAAACCTTGCCAGGCTGATGCTGTGAAGGGCACATGACATTTTACCCCCCACACCTACTGTAAGCAGCTTTCTTTATTCAAGTTTTTTCGTCCCATTGCATGCAACAAGAGAAAAAATAAAGATCCAAAACCTCCTCTAATCCTTCCCCAACATGTCTCCTTTTTGTCCTTTCTGTCACTGGAGAGAGACAGCTGCAGTTTTCTACAGTTGCAATGAATAGGCCTTCTACTCTTCTCACAGAGGAGATTTCCAAAATCCCATTGCCCACTCCCAGGACACCCTGTGAGGGACCATAGGACTGTACCCTATACCACATTTACTTGGGCTTTTCATGTACCAGCAGCAAGTCCTTTTTACATTCACATTAATTTCTCCAGCAATTTTAGTAGGGTACATTTTAAAGTAAAGGTAAAGGTACCCCTGCCCGTACGGGCCAGTCGTGTCTAACTCTAGGGTTGTGCGCTCATCTCACTTAAGAGGCCGGGAACCAGCGCTGTCTGAAGACACTTCCGGGTCACATGGCCAGCGTGATGAAGCTGCTCTGGCGAGCCAGCACCAGCGCAGCACACGGAAACGCCGTTTACCTTCCCGCTATAAAGCGGTACCTATTTATCTACTTGCACTTAGGAGTGCTTTCGAACTGCTAGGTGGGCAGGAGCTGGAACCGATAGACAGGAGCTCACCCCGCCGCGGGGATTTGAACCGCCGACCATACGATCGGCAAGTCCTAGGCACTGAGGTTTTACCCACAGCGCCACCCAGGTACATTTTACAACTGTTTTAAAAACTGTAATAAATTTGGCAGGTAGGAATGGCAAGAAAACAACTACTGGATAAGCAGTCCTATTTTTTCAAGCTTTGCTAAGTACCATTACTGAAAGAAGATAACACCCAATCAATTTTACTGTTATTGATTGTATAAATCGTAGAGCTTTGTTAACAGCCACAGAATATGAAATGTATAACCTGTTGGATCCTTTTTAACAATAAAACTATATGTAATGATAACCTCTTGGATCTTTTTTAACAACCATACAGTATGAAATGTATACGCTGCAGATAAGTCAAACATCTTATTTCCACTTGAGAGGCCCAAATCTGAGGTACAACAGGGAAGTTGAAGAAACAGCTATACAAAATCAAAATCTGAAATATATACTATGTGGTGCTGCATGATTTGGTAGAAGATTTAGTGTAATGTAGTAGACATTGCTGGGAATTGGACCTAGGTTCAAATTCCCATACAACCATAACACTCACTTGGTTACCTTAGATCAGTAACTAGCTCTCAGCATAACCTACATCACAGAGTTATTGTAAGAAAAAATTAAGAGGAAACTCCATGTATATTGCCAAGTTCCTTGAACAGAATATGCAAGTAACTAAGAAACAAAGTAGTCCAGAGTGTTCAGGTTCACTGATACTTATTATTGTTAGTAACTAATATTGTGTCCTGAAAATTTTAATGTTTCCCTCACAAAGTGTAATGTTAGGACCATCATTTATGCTGGTAGTGGGCAATATGTAGTCTGGAGTCTGTTCTCAGAATTCTGACAAATTAAATTTATAAATTCAAACTCAAAACCTTATCTGGTGAAGCATGGATGAAAATATGGGGTGTGGGGACCTGTTTACAGAATTTGCAGAAATGAAATAAAAAGTAGCATACATTAATTAAAGCTGAAAAATTCCATACTTTTGAGCATAGGGTGCTAACACAGCTAGAGCTCATATTAGGAGGGAAGAGCGCTTATCTCTCTTTCCAACAATGTCATCTAGTGCCAACAATCATGTGCTCAAACAAAATACCACACAACTAACAGTGTTAAAAGGCCATGTGCTATCACAGAAATGTATGTCTTCTAATCATCAATCACTCATCAGACACATCTAAATTTTATGTTGCTGCAAGGAAGACAGAGTCATTTTCAGGCCTAGCATACTGTATGCTAAACCACATACACAAGCATTAATTCCAAATAAAATAAATTTTCTCCCTCTAACCTGAGAAATCTAGCTTTGCTTGCAAGACTCCCTTCAATAGGGATCTGAAACTGCTGAGTAAGCAAATTGTGAGTAATTATTTGTTCAGCCCCAAAAAAATGTCCTCAAAAAGGCACTGATAGACGACCATTTGTTGCCTTGAAATTTTCAGTCCAGGAAAAAAAAGGGACAGGGCCAACTCAAAACATAAAACCAACCGATTAAAACAAGAGTAAAGTAAAATCAAAAAGCTGCATTGTTATTTTTATATGTGGTTGTTAGTGGGAAGACACCCACTTATAGAAATCTCCCTGCTTCCATATATTTAGGTTGCAAACAAAGACTAACAACTATCATTTCTCCTTGGCTCCCACCCACTGCACTCAGGAAAGCATAAACAAAGGCATCCCAGTGACAGTTTGGGCCTTTTCAGAGCACTAAATTTACTGAAGCACTGGAAATTCTGTAATTCCCATGAAGAGGAAATATGCTGCAAACGTATAACTATCCACAGAATGCCACCCCACCACCAATTCTTTTCTGCAAATGTCAACTTTTGCTTTTGCAAATTTAATCAAAATAGGAAGCTACTGTGTACTGATTCCACTGGTCAAACTAGCTCAGTATTGTCTTCCGAGTTTTGGACAGAAGAGACCTTGGAATTACAAAACACAATCCCAAATGCTGGAATTCAAGAGTGTTTTGGGGTTTCCCAAACCTGGGCCTCCAGCTGTATTTGGACTACGACTCCCATGATCCCTTGCTAGCAAGACCAGTGGTCAGAGATGACGGGAACTGTAGTCCAAAACCAGCTGGAGGCCCAAGTTTAAAAAACCCTGTTACAAGGTGGGCTGGGAGGCTGTGTTTACATCTCAACATTGTGAACATTTAAGGATCATAGGAATGTATAACGTCCCTTAACTTAAAAACAACAACCGCACGCAAATTGGTGCTGCTGGATTTTTACTGCTTACATTGGAAAACTCGGGGTTGGCGAGTGGGGGGGGGGGGAGGTGACAAACACCAGGATCGAATTGCTTTCGGGATCTTTTCATTGTACTCGATGTCAATTAATCCGGGATAACTACCAAGCCATCTCCACATCATTGGCAATCGAGGCTGGTTAAAAATCCCCGTATAATAAGCAAGTACGCACTGAAAGGCCGGGGGGGGGGCATTTATACCCCCCCTGCAACTTTAATGACCCGACTCTCGAGGGTGGGAATGCGAAGGCAGCCGGGCAACTCGTTGATCTTAAAAGCACCGTCCCTCCGCAGCAAAGCGAAGGGAGGCTTAACTTAGGGCCTCGTATCCCCGCCGTCTTCTCATCGGGGCGGCTTCCGCTTCTTGGCCTTCAGAAGCAAGGGGAGGGGGAACTGGGGTGGGCGATCCGAAGCAAGGGGGCGGGAAAACAGATGAAACGGCCCCACAAATAAAGGGCCAAAGCAGAAGCAGCAGCAGCTGGAGAGGAGGGGGGGACCCTGTTATGGAGTAGATAGGGAAAAAAGCAATATTAGGCCCATGACGGGGGGGAGGGCAGAGAGCGATTCCCCCGCTCCTTCCGGGCTCGGCTTCCACGTCTTCAATGTGGGTCGTAGACAAGCAGCCTCCCCCCCCCCCCCCCAGATCCCCACAAGCTCCTTCTTCGTTTCGCTTCCCGCGGCCTAAGAAGCCTCGGCGCTGCCGTGCTCCGTCTTGCCCAGCGCATTCCTCACCTGCTGGTATCGGCCGCCGCCGCTGCTAGGCTCGCCTGCTGCTGCTGTTGCCGCCGCCGCCGCCATGGCGCTGGGCAAGAAGCGAGCGTGCTGAGTGAGGCGGGAGAGAATTAGCCTGGAGTGCCGGGCGCAGAGAGAGAGGGAGAGAGACCGGGCGGGGGCCCCGCTGGGGACGGTTCACGCGAACTCCCGTCCCCGAATGGGCGCTGCCGGGGCTGGTCTTGGCCGAGGAGGAGGAGGAGGAGGAGGGCGGCAGCCAGCCAGCTAGGTCACTTGCTGCTGCTGCCGCTGCCTGCTGAAGCGCCAACCCCTTCTGGTCGCCGTCCTCCTCCCCTTCCTCCGTCACACTCCTCCTCCTCCTCCTCCAGGCAGCCGCTCTCGTGCTGCTGCCCCCTCGCCATCCCCGGCGCAGCAGCGCCTCTGACGGCCCTCATGCCCGCTCTTTTCCCAGGCCGCGGCGCGAACTTTCCACACAAGAATCCCTCGCGGCTTCGTTTCTCCTCCTGGTTTCATTTGGACCGCAAGGACCGCGCAAAATCTCTCGCGGCTTTTCGCATCCCGTGAGCTGATCTGATGCCAGTGTTCCTCCCTTGAGCTCGTTTTATCATCGCCATGAGGCGTGAGGAGAGTGTTTCGCCGCTGATCTTGAAATGCGGACAGTAATAACGACGACACCCTTCCTTGGGTCCAAGCAGTGCCGGATTTACCTATAAGCTAAACAAGCTATCGCTTAGGGCCCCACTCTCTTGGGGGCCCAAAAAAAAATTAAAGGGGGAAAAACTGGATGTACATTTCCAAAATATAAGATAAAAAACAAATAAAATAAAACCTACATACAGCAACAGTACCTATTAGGTACATAAATTACCATATAGCATATATTCAACACAAAAAAGCAACAATTTGTTGTTGACAAAGGACAGCTGGACATATAAAGGGTCCCACTACCTTCAGTAGCTTAGGGCCTCATCAAACCTAAATCCGGCCCTGGGTTCAAGTGATGGTCCCAGTGATGGGGCTTGCAGGAAACAGGCCCTTTAACTGAGGTGCATGGCAGCCACATTTGCTTGCCAGCGCCCTGCCATCATCTGAACAGACACCCCCACCTCACCCAGTGATTATAATTTATAACCACATCATTCGGGCTGTGCCAGAATCCAAAAACCAGTTAACTCGCCCGAAGAGCAGATAAGAGAGTAAGACAAGCCACGCCAGCCTGCTTGTTCAAGTTCCACATTGTATGGCCAAGGCATTAAGCATCTAGAAAACGGTTGCCCATTTTACGGATGGAGAACGGGAGCTAAGGTTATCCTAAGGACAATCAGCATCAACAGTCATTAGGCAGCTCAGACTGACGATTACACAATACAGTACATTGTAAGTACGGTGCACATAGCCAGTTCAGAGCCTGGCTTGACTTCGTTTGATCCTGTGAATCCCTCCAGGTTTCCTGTTTATATAAAGTCAGGCCGTGGGAGCTCATGGCACAATTTAAAAAGTTATAGGTGGGAGTGAGGTACCATTCTGAACCTCTGATATCACATCCGCTCCTCCTTTAGATCACAGGAGCTGCTGCAATCCAGGTTGGTGTGCTCCCAGCTCACAATTTGCCATCCCTTCTGCAAGAGCATACAGTGGTACCTCGGTTTAAGTACTTAATTCGTTCTGGAGGTCCGTTCTTAACCTGAAACTTCTTAACCTGAAGCACCACTTTAGCTAATGGGGCCTTCTGCTGCCGCCGTGCCGCCGGAGCCCGATTTCTGTTCTTATCCTGAAGCAAAGTTCTTAACCTGAAGCATTATTTCTGGCTTAGTGGAGTGTGTAACCTGAAGCGTATGTAACCTGAAGCGTATGTAACCCAAGGTACCACTGTACTCAGAAGGTAACATAAAAGCGAAGCCTTCAGTGTGGGTCATTCCAGCTTTCTTCACCCATATCAACAATTTTGTTCTGGGGTTTGTACAAGTGGAAATTTGTTAAGAAATTTAAGTCATTGTTTTCTGTGAAAGTAAAACTCTCCCCCCCCCCCAAACTGAAACATCATAAAATGCCATAGGTACTGAAATACAAACCAAATTGAAAAGGTTATTAAAAGCATTTACTTTACAAATCAGATTCAAGTATTCTAGTATAAAATATTTCTGATATTTTCAGATTCCTCTTCACCTGCTAATTGTTGGCTTTTTTATAAATTGCTGTTGTTTTATTAAAAAGAACTATGAAAAGAATAAATGATATTTTCGTTGATCCTAATAAAACAGCCTTTGCCAATCCAATGCACTCTAAATATTCACCTGCTAGCTGTTGATTCTACCTTGCCAAGTGGTTAGCTAAACTAGCTGATAGATGAGGAATTATACCTTTGATTTGTCACTTTTCATACCAAGAAAACTGGAAAAAGGAGAGCTTGAGAGAGAGAACAAATGAAAACACTAATGCAGTCAAAGACATTGGAACCTGTTGTTCAAATGGCTATCTAATAAATTAGTGACACTGACATACAGCATACACCTCTGTGGTTATTTTTAGCCATGCCTTTTCCATTGTGTTCTAGGGAACTCGGGGGTTCCTCCCAAACATATCATGGGTTCTTCAATGGAAGGATGACAAGCGTTGCAGAAAGTAAGGGGTCCACTTCTGATCTTCCTCTGCAATGCACAGCTCTAGGGGAATATTGGTTATACAGCGGTGCCTTGGTTTATGAACTTAATCGTTTTAGAAGTCCGTTCTTAAACTGAAACCATTCTTAAACCGAGGCACGCTTTCCCTAATGAGACCTCACGCCGCCAGTGCACTTCCACCATTCGGTTTCCGTTTGTAGACCGAGGTAAAGTTCGCAAACCGGAACACCACTTCCGGTTTTGCAGAGTTCGTAAACCAAATCATTCGTAAACAGGACTGTTCTTAAACAGAGATACCAGTGTACTAGGATGCCCACTCAGTACCTGCTCCAATTGTTGCATCTTCTGAAGGAATTCTTCATCTTCTTTATTCACAATTCATTGTATAAAGAGATCAATGACAATAAATAGAAATCAACAGGACCTAAAAATGGTTAACTTTGGCTAGGTTCCTCTTCAGCTATTTAGTAATCAGATATGGCAGATTCAATACAGCCAAAGTCATGTGTTTTTTAGTCCTGTTGATACTAATAGAAGATTTACGGCCCCTTCCTATGCATGTTAACTGCAAAGTCTAGTGAATTCAATGATAAAAAAAGGTAAAGGTACCCCTGCCCGTACGGGCCAGTCTTGACAGACTCTAGGGTTGTGTGCCCATCTCACTCAAAGAGGCCGGGGGCCAGCACTGTCCGAAGACACTTCCGGGTCACGTGGCCAGCGTGACATCGCTGCTCTGGCGAGCCAGAGCCGCACACAGAAACGCTGTTTACCTTCCCGCTAGTAAGCGGTCCCTATTTATCTACTTGCAACCAGGGGTGCTTTCGAACTGCTAGGTTGGCAGGCGCTGGGACCGAACAACGGGAGCGCACCCCACCGCGGGGATTCGAACTGCCGACCTTTCGATCGGCAAGCCCTAGGCGCTGAGGCTTTAACCCACAGCGCCACCCGCGTCCCAATGAATTCAATGATACTTACTCCCAAATAAATGTGTACAGGATTGCAACCATATGCAACTTTTCAGCTCCCTCAGTGTAACCAATAGAATGTAGCTGCACTTAGCTTGTCTGGATCATAGGATTTAAAATTAGTTTTGAAAAATCTGACCCCATTGGAGCTCTTTTTCTTGAAGCTTTGGTAATTTGAAAGAAAGTTGGTAAAAGGCTGCCTTGTTGGAACATCAGGGATGAAAGAAACTATGAAGTTGGAAACATCTCTTGAATAAAGGCTGTCTCTAGTCATTTGCTTTCCAAATATGGTATGAATTATCCAGGAGCTGTATAACCAAACCTGATGATAAAGGCAGCAGTGATGTATGGTGAACCTATAAACATGATTTTATACCTGCTAATTTTCAGCAATTAGTAACAAATGGGTTTCTGACTTGATAAGAGCAAAATGCCTGGATGTTGTCATCTGAAACTGCTATGCAAGAGAATTATATTGTGTCTGTTATTTCCTGCAGTTAGGAACATCACATGTAAAACAGCTTCCAAAGTACCGTTAGTCTGTACCTTCCTATTTCTATGTTTTATTTAACTGAATTTTATCTTTATTGTTTGCTTAGCAAGTATATGATAGCTTGCAGAGCAAAGGAAGGCTGGCGTACAGTTATAACATTAATCATAAAATACCATAAAAGCAAAAGAGAAACCATCACAAAACCAAAACATAAACCATCATAAAATAAGGATCAAAATACAATAGCTAAAAACAAAATGTAGCCCCTTTAAAATGACTTGGCAAACAAGAAAGACTTGACCTGCTTTCAAAAATATTGTAATGTCAATGCCAGTCAAGTCTATCTAAGTAGGGTTTTCCAAAATTAGAGTGCCACCAGGAAATGGCTGTCTCCTTCATGCAAGTATAACACAATACACAAAGAGACAGCACTTGGAGAAGGGCCTTAGTTGAAGATCTTAAATGCATGAGCAGGACAGTACAGTACAGTGGTACCTCGGGTTAAATACTTAATTCATTCCGGAGGTCCGTTCTTAACCTGAAGCACCACTTTAGCTAATGAGGCTTCCCACTGCTGCTGCGCCTCTGGAGCACAATTTCTGTTCTTATCCTGAAGCACTATTTCTGGGTTAGCGGAGTCTGTAACCTGAAGCGTATGTAACCTGAGGTACCACTGTATAGGAAGAAGCACTCCTTCAGGATATTAACGGTAAGGACAAAAAAGCTCCTTGATTAATAAGCCCAAACCCAAGAAGGGCACCCTATTATTGTAATGTTGACTTGATAAGATCACAGTCCCTATGTGTATGTGACTTGCAGCTTTTTCTTCATTGAGGTAATCAGTATAACCTATCAAATGCCTTTTTCATCCTCCCTAATATTCCTGCAGAGGTGAACAAACTGAAGGTGTATTAAAGTATCATACTAGGGTTGAATGTATTTACAGTAGGGCCTTGAAGTAGCCTGCCAACACCCAGACATCTTCCTCATCATTTAAAGTCTCCTTGCATATATTCCTACATTTCAGGTGGTGCTGGTCATTCCAGAATGACATGTGACTCCTTTATAAAACATCACCAGAATAGAACTTATTTGCATATTTATCCATATAAAACTGTATAAGAAGTTTTCTTTCATAAGGAAATGTGATGGCAGCATCTTACTTTATTTTCCTCAGAAGCCTATTAAATTTCAATGAATGGCACAAGAATTACAGTAGGAAGTGCCCACCCGAGAGGTGCCAGAACTAAGTTTGAGTTCCGGATGAAAAAAATCCCTGCCTCTGGTGATGTTTTTCTGGGCGCTGTCTCCCTCCATGCCCCCTACTTCCATTTTGTTTCTATCAGCCCAAAGGAAAGGCTGCAATCTGCCTTTCCCCACAACCAACTGCTGAAGGCACATTTATGGTATTTCTATTTTTACAATTAAAACGGTTCTTTTGCACAGAAATGCGTTCGCACAAAAGAGCAGTGTTAAAAATCAAGAGTTTCCCTTGCAGGTGGTAGCTTTTATATGAGAGCGAGTCCATTATATAGTGTCAGAACATCTGCTTGGGATGTCTAAGACTCAGATTCTGTCCCTAGCATCTCCAGGTAGGGCTGGGAAAGCTTCCTGTCTAAAACTCCACACTGTCAATCAGTTTAGTACAAAGCTGAGCTTCATGGCCCAATGGTTTGACACGGATAAAGTAGCTTCCTCTGCTCCTGTGACCGATCTGCTTTCTCCAAGAGCTATTGCTGGAAGAAGCCACTGCTGTCTGCCTGGTAACCCATTCCTATGCTGAATGGTCCTGCCACTGAAGTTTCTCTACTTTGTATCAACTGCTTACCAAGGCAAAGTCCAGACTGGTTGTAGATACTGTCAAGAGCTTTGCCTGTTTGCACCCCATTAAGACTGTTTAACAATCTTGACTGTGCCAAATTACAGAAACTGCTGCACTAAGTGTGTCTGTTTCATATTGATGATGAGGATGGACAGACTCAGCAGGTTTTCAGAATTCATATACCGTAAGCTTGTAAAACTGCTTTGGGCCAAAGATTTAATTATGAACAAACAGCCTGAGCTTGAATCAGATACAGCAATAGTAATCAGTGGTTAAAGGGCTAGACTAGGGCCTTGGGAGACCAGGGTTCAAATCCCCACCCAGTCATGAAATGCACTGGGTGGCCTTGGGCAAGTTACTGCCTCTCAACCTAGCCTACTACCTCACTGGGTTCTTGAGAGGGGAAAAAAATGGGGGAGGGAATTTGTTTCATTAGTATTATCTGACAAGATTTACAAACCAGCCTCAACTGATGAAAACCTCTAAGCAGTTTCCACCACCTTCGAGGAAATAAACAACGAAAACTTAGAAAAGTGGGATGGGAGGGCAAACAGAATGGAGTATCCTGGGAAAGGTCGTGGCTGGCTGGCACCTTGGAGCAGAGCGCTCGACACACTACACCGCCAGCCTGGCCCCGCTTGCAAAGCAGAAGTGCCTTCGGGTTTTTCTCCCCAAGGAGAGCTGAGCTAAGCGGAAGGGAGGAAGAAGTGCGAAGCTCAGCAGTTCCTGTTTGCACGGCGGCCGGGCGATCGCAGCGGAGGGGGCCTGGGGCGGAGCTCCTGCTCTCGGCTCGGCTCTTCTCTCCACGTGACCAACCGCCGTTCACATGACCGCCTAGGCTCAACGAGGAGGCGGGTCGGGAGTAAACTGGAGAAGTCGGGGCTGTAGCAGAACGGTAAGTAGGAGGAAATATGCCCGGCGTTCGGTGTGGGCAGCGATCCAGGATGCGGATCCGGGGTGTTGCCTGTTCCTGCATGTGTGGACGCGCTGAATGACGTGTCGAGGCGTGTTCTGCACCGGAGGATCGGGACCTGTTGCAGGACCTGGGTCTCTTGCCGGACGCGGCTGGTACAGAGGGGTCCTTTTGCGTGTGTTTGTCTGTCTGTCTGTCTGTCTGTCTGTCTATCTCTCTCCCTCGTCGTCGTCTCTTCTCCATCTAGTGCTCTAAAATAAAGTTCCCTTTCCCGCGGTTTGGTCTCTGATCTCTGAGCCCTTGGCATGCAGGTAGGAGTTAAATGTTACTTTCCTCTTGCAGTGGCTTCCGCTATGTCTCCTAGCAACATTCCTTTTAAACAGCTCACCCGCCTCGCGATGGGGGGGGGGGGCGTTGAAGAGAGAAAGGGGAAAGAGGGCTTTCTAAGTTTTACACGCTTACACGTAACCTGGGTTGATGCCTATGAATCAGCAACTAAGACTTGGCCGTGTTTCTGATCAATCGATATAATGTGGGGGACAGATATGCACTCTTCCCTAGGTGTTGTTAGCTGATTTTGTTGCTTAGTTGATCTAAAAGTGCCCGTGCAACCTGTTGCTTACTGCCTTCTGCTCAGTGCACTGGAGGGTATATGAATGTGTGTGTGTTATATAAACACACTCACAACATCAGGTGGGAATTGTACTGGGAAAATATCCAGGTCCAGGTCCTTGCTCATGGTGCCTACTGTTCACGCTGGGTATGTTCTATCTCCACGGTTGGAGGTCTATGCCTCTGAATACCAGTTGCTGAGAATCACAAGTAGGGAGGGTGCTTTTGTGCTTGGGTTTGGCTTTCAGGCTTCCCACTGGCATCCAGTTAGCCACTGTGAAAACAGGATGGCCTGATTCAGCAGGCTCTTTTTAGGCTGATATATCAATGCTCTTGATAAAAGTTTGGAACACCTTTGTTTCACTTGCCTTTCTCATTGGGTTATTTGGAGATCCTTTCATCATCTAGCAAACCACTTTTCCTTTCAGATCACCCCTCTGGTGCTATTTATTATGTTTTTATATATGCTGGACGCTGCCCAGAGTGAGTGGGGCAACCCAGTCAAATGAGCGAGTTACAAACAAATAATAATTGCTATTGTTGTTGTTGTTTCAAAACCTACTTCTTCTGCAAAGCTTTTCTTGGACCATCACAGTCTATGCCCTATGGGATTATTTTTTTTACTAGTGAACTTTGCATGTACATTGTTTCTTTCATGCCCTCTTCTGCCTCCACTTCTCTTCTGTTGATCTAATCTACTCAACACTCGACATAGTACACAAATGAATCTGAAAAGAGCAAACCCTGTGCGCTGGCTTACAACCCACCCAACTTGTGCCAAATTGTATGTTACAGTAGCAGGGGAGAAACACAGGAGGAGAGGCAGAAATCGGAGCTAAAAGATGAGTGTAGATGTTGTATAAACACTTGGCAACAAGGAAGAAGTGCAGATGTCTGAGGCATCACAGGACTAGAGTCTAGACTTCAGAGGAAAAGGGGAGGAAGTGAGTGGAGTGAGGCATGAAATGGAATAACCCAAAGCTTTGACGAAAGAAGAGCATCAGCTGAGTAGATTAATCCACTGCTGCTCTTGCAGTATATGCTATGCTGTCATGTGCACTGGCAATGGCAGCTCTGCAGGATCTGGAGCAGAGGTTTCTCCAGCCCTGTTACTTGAGTGCCGTTACTGGAGATGCCGGGGTTGAACCAGGGATCTTTTGCATATATGTCCTCAGCCAGTGAGCTGCAGCCCCTCACAGTGTACTGTTGTTGACCTGCAGGAGAGAAACCACTTTTGTGTCTGATCCTTCAGGATCACTGCTCCAAGCTGATCTCGTTTGCCCTCCTTTGAGAGACTCTGTATAAGCTGCATTTTCTTTCCTAAAAATACCCTTATTACTCTTTTTACCAGGGAGCAGTTTTAAGCTTGCAGGCCAAATGCATCCAAGCAGAAGAAGTGCTGTTGGCTTTAGGAGGGAATGGTAGGTGGTCATGTTGCTGATCGCTTGCCACCTATTAGCAATCGGTTAATCAAACCTTTCTTTCACATTTGCAGGTTAGCATGAAACTCATCATTCTAGAAAACTATGCTCAAGCCAGTGAATGGGCAGCAAAGTACATTAGGAATCGGATCATCCAGTTTAGTCCTGGTCCAAGCAAATATTTCACCCTTGGACTTCCCACTGGTAAGTGACAAGCCTGGCTTTGTGATGGAAGGGCTCTTACCTCAGTTTTCCACCCCTAATTTACTTTGCTCTTAGTCAGCTGGAGGTCTCAGCCTATATAATAGACATTCTTCTTTATATAGGGTATTTGCCGTTCTTTATGAGAAGTGACTAACTATTCTGAGGGCATCTCTATTTTGGGAAACTACTTTTAAAACAAGATCCATGTGAAGTTCTTTTTAAAACACTTTTCTGTTGTGTGACTGCTCCACTACCCTCACATGCTACACATATTATTCCCAGTTTTACATAACCCCAAATCAGCCTCAAAATCCTATGGGCTATGTAGAACTGGAAGATGGGGTGCAATGATGGTGGGGGATAGCATCTTCCTTGGAATGTACAGACTATGGACTCTTGTTAGGTCATGTGATGAGGATTCTGTCACTTAATTGGCTTATTTGTGTTGCGTCATACACCGTCCCCAAATTACTGATTCATGTACTACCCCACTGTATACACAGATTGAAATCATTTTCTCTGCATGCCAGCACTTAAGAGACTCTTCCAGTACTATTGACAGAAAACACTTTCAAGAAAATGTGTTTTGGAGCTGGAGTGCCAATATGGTCTTGGAGACCTTGATGGAAGTACTGATTAGAATGAATGTAAACAGGTGGAGCTAGAACTGAGCAGCCCCACAGGCATCTGAGCTGTTCTTCTGTAGTGGCACACACAGTGATTTCTAGTCAAATGCATGCTGCTTACCATTTCTGTGGTCCAGATTTAGATCTCCCTGACTGTGCAAGGCTTTTTTTTTTTTTTTAATCTCCAGGAAGTACTCCGTTAGGATGCTACAAAAAACTGATAGAATATTGCAAGAATGGAGATCTTTCTTTCAAGTATGTGAAAACTTTCAATATGGATGAGTATGTGGGTGAGTCACTTTTTTGTTGAGAACTGCAGGGGGGAGAAATAATTGCTATTCTTTGCCCACAGCATTTATTTACTGTGATCAACTCAATAAGGGTTTATTTCTATACAGTATTGCAGTGATTCAGGAACCGAGCTTATGAACCAGGAAATGGCTGGTTCGCAGCTCGCTACTTAGCAGCAAGTCACTCTCTCCCAGCCCTTTTCCCCCTACCTGCAATACGAGGACAATAATAATGGCCCACCTTGCAAGGATGGTTGTGAGGATTACTGAGATAATGTATGAATGCTGAAAACCTAAGAACTGTCTTTTAGAAACAAAGAGTGGACTATCAAATAGCATACTCTAGTAGCAAGGAATGAAGCACAGCAAAACAGGGGAGGGCAGACTTTGGGCTTGCAGGATCTGTTTTGTTGTTGTTGTTGTTTTACTTTAAAACACCCTCCCATCAGATGTCAAAGCGATAAACAACTACCTGACATTCAGAAGACATCTGAAGGCAGCCCTGTTCAGGGAAGTTTTTAATATGTGACATTTTAGTGTATTTTTCATCTTTGTTGGAAGCCGCCCAGAGTGGCTGGGGAAACCCAGCCAGATGGGCAGGGTACAAATAATAAATTATTATTATTATTATTATTATTATTATTATTATTATTATTAAACCTCAAGATCCACCAATCTGAGCTACTGTAGGTGTAAAAGACATACAGTGGTACCTCTGGTTACGAACGCTTCAGGTTATGAGCTCTGCTAACCCAGAAGTAGCTGCTCCTGGTTGCAAACGTTGCCCCAGGAAGCGAACGGAAATCCCGCGCCAGAGGCACACGTGCAGTAGGAGGCCCTATTAGCGAAAGCATGCCTTAGGATAAGAACAGTTTCAGCTTAAGAACAGACCTCCGGAACAAATTGTTCGTAACCAGAGGTACCACTGTAAAGTTCCATACATACACGTCCAATTAAAGATCCAGGTGCCTCTGAGAAGCTACTGAGCAAAGGGCTTTGTTTTTAGTACCAGGGCTCATGGTCCTTTCATTCAAAAATCCATTCCTGCTTATCTCCAAACATTGTTAGTTCAGCAGTCTGTTTTTTTGTGGGCAGGGGGTCTGTTTGTTTCACATTGGTGTTGCTTTCAGTCAAGCTGACAAAGCACCCAAAATATATATAAAAGGAATATTCATTAAATTGCTTCTCCATGTTTTTAAACTTAGCCTTTGGGGGAGGAAGCAAGAATTTAGTGTGTGTAATGTAGACGAACACTTCCCCACGATCCCTGCTTGCTGTGAATTAGAAAACAAGCTCCAAAGATTTGTTCTGTTCTGTTTGGCCACTCTTATCATGGGTCCATAGAGAGTGAACTTTAGACTGCTGTGTAACAGGCGAGGAGGAGCGTGGGTCGTCAAGTAGTGACATAATATCTGTGGAGTGTGAAACTCATCTGGAGAGAAACTCATCTGCAAAACCAACAATAAAATATGCAACTTTCCCCCCTGCTGGATACTACAGGAGAACATTGGGCTGTTGCTGCTGCATTCATTTCACAGAAATGCAGGAATATATAGCCCTGAGCTAACCTTGTGTTCTTGTCAGGTCTTCCAAGGGATCACCCAGAAAGCTACCACTCCTTCATGTGGAACAACTTCTTCAAGCACATTGACATCTCCTCTGAAAACACACACATTCTGGATGGAAATGCAGCTAACCTAGAAGCAGAGTGTGAGGCTTTTGAAAGAAAAATCAAAGAGGCTGGAGGAATCGAACTCTTTGTTGGAGGTGAACATTGAGAGGGGGCAAGGTCTGAACATGCGTGGCCATCCCTCAGTGACTTGCAGGTGGTGAAAGGACCTTCGTAGATCAGCAAATTGCCACAACGGCTTTTTGTGTCTACCTCAGAGCATGTGCTTTGTAGCGAAAGCAGTTCATTTTATGCTGCAAACTAGAGTGATGAGCCATCAAGGGATAAGATACCAAGTGGTGTACACACATGTACGGAAGAGGCAGATAGTGTCAGTTTACTGAAGACTGCTGTAGCAGTCTAGTTTCATTATTTCTGCTTACCCTGTAGATAAAGCCATTCCTTTTTTTAGTGACTTTGTCAGGTCCTGGGATATTGGAGAAGATGCTTTTCCTAAATGTTTATCGGGGGCAAGTAAATTTTCACAGGATGGTTTATGAGCTAAAGCCGACTTGCAACTTCCATGTTAAGTTTTCTTGAGCCCAATAAGCACCTAATCCTGAATCACTTTCTTGTATTCTTGATGTTTCCTTTCTTTTTGCTAGATTCTAAACGTGAACTGTCTCCATTACAGGTATTGGCCCAGATGGTCATATTGCCTTCAATGAGCCAGGCTCAAGCCTGGTGTCCAGAACCAGAGTCAAGACCTTAGCTATGGACACAATATTGGCCAATGCCAGATTCTTTGATGGAGACCTCTCCAAAGTGCCCACAATGGCACTTACAGTTGGAGTGGGTACAGTCATGGATGCCAGAGAGGTTAGCACAACAGTACCTTAATTTCAGGGATAGGGAACCTGTGTCCTCCGGAAGTTGCTGGACTACCAGCTTCTATCATCCCTATTAGCAATACTGACGGGGGCTGATGGGAGTTGGAATCTTAGAGTGGAAATCAATTCCACACTGACTATGACGAACATTCCAATGTTGATAGCTCTAGTTGCTACTTTGCTCTCTCTGCCCCTTGTTGGCAGACACTCTCAAATATTGGTAGTATCCTCTAACTTTTGTCCCTTACTTTATTTGTAAAATGTTGGTTTTCTGAATCACGTCCCTCTCTCATCTCCTTCTCCACCCTAAAATCTGTACATATTAGAGAGTAGCAAGGAACATTTTTCTTATCTTGGAAGGTGACAAAAGCCCTAAGCCTAACCATGTTCCCTGTTGTGTCTTGCAATCCAGGTTATGATTCTAATCACAGGAGCCCATAAGGCATTTGCTTTGTACAAAGCTATTGAGGAAGGAGTAAATCACATGTGGACAGTGTCTGCCTTTCAGCAACATCCCCGCACTGTCTTTGTATGCGATGAAGATGCCACGCTGGAACTTAAAGTAAAAACTGTGAAGTACTTTCAAGGTAAGAAGCTTGGTAATGAGGACGAGAGATGGTCACCTTGTGTGTAAACAGCCGTTAAAACACGGAAGTGAAATATGGTAACTCAAAAGGACTTTACAAGAACTCCCCCTGGGTTGCTAAGTACTGCTCACTGCTCACCTGTTTTATCTTTTGGGAGCCTTAAATACAAGGAGAATCTTCTGAGACCATAACATGCAATGCCGGTTTGGGTCCATTCTCCAATTTGCAAAGCTATTACCTCACTGGGGAGTCACTAATTATTTTCCCTTTACTTGCTGCTACTCTTTTTTTAGAAATGTTGAGTGCAGCTTATAGTTTTTAAAGCTCTAAGTGGTGTACAGTATTCTACTCTGAACTGAAAACATTTCAACTGGTAACCACACCAAGCTATTTTAGTAGTGACTGTAAGTTTAGGCAGAATGTGAAATATTTCCTTTGAAGCTACTGCCAGTTTTATTGAGGGACTCCTCTAATATCTGCATTAGAACTAAGTGTCTGCTGTTTTGTATCAATTAATTCAGGTTTGATGCTTGTTCACAACAAACTTGTGGATCCACTGTACAGTATGAAAGAAATGGGAGGAGAAAAAAGGCAGTCCAAGAAGCCATATAGTGACTAGCCTCTTACGATTTGGAGCAACTGGTTATGCAGTCCTTAAACTCACATGGAGCTGGTTGAAAGCACCCTGCCTTTGTATCTTGGGAATGGTCGACAGCAAAACACATTATTGGAAAATGTCATTTTCTCAATGGTGAGGTAGTAGCAACAGATGCAGCTACACCAAGCATTGTTCAGCTGCAAAGCTAACTGTCATTTTGCCCCCTTTTTAAAGACCAAATGAGAAAACAGAGGCTGTCTATTCTCCTTAACAAGAGCACTGTATAACTTAAGGGCTACCGAGAAGGAAATCTGAACATGTTATCTGTTTGCATAACAAAAAGATGATCTGTAACCAAGAATGGAATGTGAAAATCTGGAGCTTTTGCTACTAATTTTTTTTTACATTAAAATCCGTACATTTTTCCAAAACAATCAAGTTGTATTTATTCTGTGGGATTTGGAAAGCTGGATTGAAACATTGTTGGGGGCTGACTGGGAACTAAGGAAACATAATCAGAGAAAGCAAGAATTGCAAGCCATCCAGAGAACACAATTTTTTAAAGTTTCCACAATTCTGTAGTGCATCATATACAATGACTATATAATCCCCCCACTTCCAAGTCCTCCATGGTGCCAAAACATTGCCCATGCTGGTGACCGGCCTGCTCTTGAACTCTCCTTACTATTACTGCCTGGAGTCGTCTTCCCCAACCTGGCCTCCAATGTTTTGAACTAAAACCCATCAGCCCCAGCCAGAACTGAGTAATAATCCAAAACAGCTGGAGGGCACCTGCATGGGGAAGACAAACTACAGCTTCTGGGGATGCAGGATAGTAAATAGTTTTTGTTTGTTTTCTGTTTTGGTTCCTTTTTTTATTACATCAAATACCATACTAGCAGCATATAGCCTGCGTGAAAATTAAGGTTGCACACCAAAATTCTTTAAATGTATAGTGCACTGGTTTAGTCTCTTCACAATGGAACCGTTTCTTCTTTAATTCCATCTTTTGGGATAATGCAGGTTTTTAGTGCATCTCCAGGGTATACATCTCTCTCTGCAGCAGAAATAAACACCTCCTTGACTAACTGCAAAGCCTTCTCCAGAGACAAGGACACTTGTTCCCCATTTTGCAAGTTCTCGAGGCCAACCTGGTTGTCCGGCAGAGGCTGCCGCCACTCTCACACAATCCTAAAACTAGCATGCTGGCAATAGTTTGAGGACTTATTGTGCCAGTGCATAATTTAGCCGTAAACTAGATTATCTAGAGGCAGGTGTGATGGTGAAGGTGAATTTATATGTAATTTTAATATATATATGAGAAGCTATTTTATAGCACCTGTTGACCTTCAGTAGGGTGAGCTAGTAGGATGGCAAATATTTATACGCTGTGTGGAAGGCCAGCTTCAGAAATGAATATGGGAAGAGTCCCAAAAGTTCAAATAACCTCAGTGTTGGAAAGTGCTTCAGGAGGTGATGAATGAAAGGTAAAAATCAAAGAAATCATGCTCTCAGGTTCATAAGCCAGAGAGGATCTCCACTCCTGCTGGAATAGATTCTAGCATGAATGAGTTGCTGTTCTAGCATAAGAACCATTAAGGAATCCCTGATTTTATAGCAATGCACATTTATAATGTCACTTTCTCCTTAGTATGGGTAAATAACAATAATCACTTTCCACTTGTTTCAGTGGCAGCAGAGACATTTGCAAGAACTGGCATTCTAGTGAGTTTGCTCTAATTTTTCAAGGTACAAGGATCTGAAAATTATGTAGGATTTCAAATCAGCTTGTGAATTTAAAGAGGAATAGATTACCTCTGGCCTACAGGCCATTTCCCCCCCCCCCCAGTCACACCCACCTGCACCACACTTGATGCCAGTTGACTGACAGGCGGGCAGCCCCGCCCACCTATCAAAGTGGCCTGTGGGGTAAGTTCCAGCCCCCTTGCTGGAAATGGTTCCCCAGCCCCAGTTTGAAGACTTTTAGTGATGACCCAAAGAAAAAAAAAAGTTCTATATTCATACTCTTTCAGTGTGTATGTATACTCTTCTCAAGTGCCAATGTTTAAGTACAATCTTGAACACAGCATGGGTGGCACAACTTCATTTTTCTTTGATTTCTTTCACTTTGGAATCTGGGTTCAGACTAGCCCTCCTCCTCCCAGAAGTTGCCATCATCTTCCCCACCTCGAAATAGCCTGAAACACACAAGAAAGCAACTCTTGAATCAGGAAACCATCCAAACAGACCTATACGTAACAAGACATGCACTCTGAGGTTCAGCTGCTGGCCCCTTCTTCCTTCCTACTGAAGGACCCATTCATACAGATGTGCTGAAAAAGCACATCTTTGGATTCCAACGCTTCAGGCAGCATGTTCTCAGCACAAACAAAACTCGTATATAAAGCCTGGTCGCCAAAAGAGAGCATGTCAGGGAGAAGGCTGACTAGATGATAATCTGCGCTGAAATTCTTCTAGGTTTCAGCTCCTGCTGATCCAAATAAACTGGCCCCAAATGCAGTTGATGTAACTTTACAGTTTCAGCATTGCAGAAGTATAGGTAAAGGTAAAGGTAAAGGTACCCCTGCCCATACGGGCTAGTCTTGCCAGACTCTAGGGTTGTGCGCTCATCTCACTCTGTAGGCCAGGAGCCAGCGCTGTCCGCAGACACTTCTGGGTCACGTGGCCAGCGTGACAAGCTGCATCTGGCGAGCCAGCGCAGCACACGGAACACCGTTTACCTTCCCGCTGGTAAGCGGTCCCTATTTATCTACTTGCACCCAGAGGTGCTTTCGAACTGCTAGGTTGGCAGGCGCTGGGACCGAACGACGGGAGCGCACCCCGTCGCGGGGATTCGAACTGCCGACCATGCGATCGGCAAGTCCTAGGCGCTGAGGTTTTACCCACAGCGCCACCCGCCACCCGCAGAAGTATACATACCGGTTAAAACAGGGAGATGCTGGATCATTAAAGTGCATATATGGATTTCCTCTTGGCAGAGAACCCATACAAAGCCAACAGAAGTACTGTGTACAAGCAGTGCATGTCATCTTGTTGCAGCCATCCAACTTCTGACAATGCAGAGAAAGAAAGACACAAAGGCAAACAACTTCAAGTATCAATTATGTCTTATGCCACAGTCATCAGTGCTGTAATCACAGCACATTCAAAAATATGAAACTTGCTGATTCCTTTCTAGGGAATCACACACAATCACACAGGATTTCAGTTTAAGATCTTTCCACGGGGGTGGCTGTGTTAGTATATTGCACAGAGAGAAAAACACATGTACAAACAGCTTGCAATTCTTCTCGCCCCAGATGTACACACACACACAACTTAGAAGAACACACCATGCATCTGACAAAGCAGGGTCTATTCTATACTTATGCTGTTTAAATTTGTCTAGGTTGAATCCAGACTTGGGCATGCTTAGAGTAAACCCATGGAAATCAGTGGGATTCAAATTAGTCATAACTAGCCTAACCCCCACTGATTCCAATGGGCCTACTCTAAACATGACTAAGTCTGAATTCAGGCCTTAGGGCAGATCTACACCACATGTTTAAAATACACCCAACACACATTTGAAGTGCATGGCTTCCCGCATAGTGGGAATTATAGTTTCCCTTCAGAGTTACACTTCCAAGCGCCCTTGTCCTAATGCCAATAGAAGGGGACATCCTTCCTCTCCTTCTGCCTTCCTGGGTACATCATGTCCCTTAAAAACTACAACAGCCAATTTTCTAAGTGTGTGTGTGTTCCAGCTTTTGAACCCCAGTACCAAAGCTTCAAGGGAAATCTGGCTTTGGTTTAGTCATTTACCCACAAAACAAACTATGCATGGGTGCTAAAGAAGGAAACACTCAAGGTTCTAACTTACTTGCCTATAATAATCTGTGTTAGTATCCTTAAAACAAATGCCCTTGATTCTCTGAAGCATTTCCCCCTCTGTCCTGTTCTCACCTCTATAGGAGTCCCACAGCAAGGACAAGATTTGGAATTCTTTTCCAGCCACTCTTTGCTGTCCATTTCCTCCAGTGTCTTTTGAATCACCCTTTTCCCGTAGCGCTGCTCTAAAAACTTCTGCGTGGCCTCGTCTGCTTCAAGGTACTCCTTGCGCAGGTCTGCTAACTTCTCTGAGGGAAACAATAGAATGAACAGAAGGCGCTGGTCAAGTCTGGCAAAACCGTACTTCACAGACTCCACTTCTCAAACAAAACAAATGCCATTACCGGTCAGCTTAATCCATATGGAACAATCAACAAGGGTTGTGAAGCAGCTGAATCACGGGCAATCAATGGGTTCTGAATCAATTCCACCACCAGAAATTGATTTCCAAAACTATTGATGTACATAATTAGTTCAGGGCTTATGAAGAGCACTGAGCTACTTGGGGAGTTGATTACAGCCCTTCAGCCCTCTCTGTCTGGCTATCAGGGCTCTCCCCAAGCTTTGCTCTCTTTCTCCAGGCAATGCCCCTCAATGGCCCTGTTTTGCACCCCGACCATTTTTACCTGGATCAAGTGTGTCTGAAAACGCTCCTGGCTTACCTGGGTAGAAGATAAAGAGGAGTGTGTGGTGTGCGTAGAAAGTTGCTCTACTGTACGAAGGTAAAATGTACATTTCTTGCTCCACCTTCTTCTGCCTCTAGCCCTGTCAGCCACTGTCATGTGGCCTTTGGAGGGTTGGAAATGGAGCCTTCAGGCCAGAAAGTGTTTCCCCACCCCACTCTGGTGCACATCTGACTGTACACAACAGAATCTCAAAACTAGAGGCAGTACTTCTTCTAATGGGGTGAATGGAGAGACAGCAGAAACAGTGGGAGGAACATGTTATGCAGAAGACAACGGAATAAATTATATCCTTCAGAGAACTCCGCTTAAATGATCCTACGGAAATAATATCATCAAAATGGTGTCTACCTCAAAAGGCGAACAGTACATACATTCAACATCCAAACATTTCACAGTTAAAATACTACTTTTGTTGAGTTCAACTCACCTGCAGTGACTTTACACCGGGAGACGCCATGGTAAGTCATCTTACACAACGTACAGAAGGCATAATTGCACCTGGAGCAGATGCCCATCGTGCCCGATGGTTCCTGCATTACAGGTGTTTGGCAACATGGTCGTGGGCAATATACCACATCGGCCATCATATCCAAGCTTGACTGGAGCAGCAGGCGGTCGTAACGTGCGAAGAGTTCCTCTTCCACCAACTCTTTTACCTAAAATGAAGGTGATCAATCAAATTTAGGGTTGGATCCAACTACATTCTAGTCAAGAGTAGATCCACTGAAATGAATGAACCCAAGTTAGTCACGTCCATTCATTTCAATGGGTCTATGCCATTGGATACAACTCATAGTGTTGGTGAGTTTCAACTATTGGAAAAAGGAGCCTGCACTGGCTTTATTTGCCTAGCAAGATTCAGTCATGGCTTTGCTAAGAGAAGCAAAAGACACACTGCTGAGGTATTCATCAACTACTTTCTAGTTAGACCTGTTGCCTTTTCATAGAAACTTCAGCTAGCAGATCACAGGAGAGAGCAATCAGTGCCCAAGACAGCATATCTACATGTGTTCCAGTTATTCCAGTACCAGATCAAGTCAAAGACAGCATCAAAAATTCGCAAAAAGCTCCAGGTAGCACACCCATTCCAAATGGCCATCTACCTAATAACTCATTGCAGAAAACTAGAAACATGGATTTAAGTTTGTGCTTAGTCTAAGTGCAAATCTGTTTCACAAAACTACCGTCCTAGTCCTTTACAGCCACAAATCTTTTGCACTGAAGTCCAGGCTTTCCTCTTTGGGTTTAACGCCTATCTATTGTGGGGCTGAGAACAGTGTTGCACTTAAAAACAAAAAAATCAAACTCTTTTTTTTTTTTTTAATGGATTGCCATAGAAATGATTGTTGTTACCTGCCCAGGGGTAGCAACGGAAGGACATTTCGGTTCTGGACAATTCAAGTAGTGGACCTCACCATCTTTGATTTTAATTTCAAAATAGTCCTTCAAGCAAGCCCTGCAGTACACATGCCTGCATTCCATAAAGTACATACATTCACTTCCCAGCTTTTCAGAAAAGCAGACATTGCACGTGTACATTTTACTGTTGAAGCACTTTTGCCTTTGGGCCTGATCAAAGTCCAGAATCTCTCTAATCAGGCTGGACAGAGACTCAACATCCTGCACGGCTCTTGCATCGAGGGCTTCTTCATGCACGGCTGCGGCTGCAGCGCCTGCCCCATCCTCTGTGCCTTTCCGGCTTTGCTCTTGTCCTTGGTCACATATCTTTGGCTCATAGGGCGAGCTGATGTTCAGATATGTAAGTGTTTCTTCCTTGAGAAACTGCATCCAGGCAAACAGGATCACACAGCCTCTGTTTTCTTCCCATAAGTTGTCCAGATGCTTACAAAGCGCAGAGAGCTAGAAGAAAAACAAACGGCAGGGATGGGAGAGCATCTTCTACACTTCCCGAGATCTGTATCGTACTTTATCTTTTAAGAAAGCATACCATTTCAAGATTAGGGGTTGGATTCAAGTAACGGGTCCCACTAGCAGAAGCCCACACAAGGAATTCCACTAGCGAAACAGGGCTTTTCTCTCTCCCCCGCCCCCGATTAGCTGGGGGTGGGAGTCAGAAGAACCCCCAGAATAGCAAACAGGGAGACAGCAGATTGTTCTATCTGGAAAGCTGAAATGCTTGCACTGACAGAATGATTACCATAGCACCACGCTGAATTCCTTCCTGGGGTTGGAACTCAATGTAGTGCAATGGAGCATTCTGTTGAACAGAAGTTCCTAGCTTAGCGCTACAGCCTTAATAATACAGTAAGAATTTAGAGGTCTCCCTGAGAGCAGCCACAGC
The DNA here is from genome assembly GCF_965153285.1 of Podarcis tiliguerta. Taxonomy (NCBI): domain Eukaryota; kingdom Metazoa; phylum Chordata; class Lepidosauria; order Squamata; family Lacertidae; genus Podarcis; species Podarcis tiliguerta. The sequence continues at coordinate 68,559,672 of NC_139535.1, read as the reverse complement.
ACAGGGTGTAAAATACGTGCAATTCCAGAAGCAATTAAGTGTCCTTTGTACTTATGTTTTATTTATAAAATGCAAGATGTAATAAATACCAGGGCAGTGTACAATATCAAAACATAAAACTTCATTCCAATAGCACATTACATTGGTAAAATGTAAGCTGGAAAGCTAGAGAGAGTTTGGCAAGACTTCTAGTAAAGAAGAAAGGAGTCTCGTTTGGCAATCTACTATTGTTTCTGCAATAATTAATGGAGCTAAGTTCCACTGATTTCAATGTCTACTCTGATCATGACTCACATTGGATATCTCCCACACACTTTTCTCATGATAGAATAAACTAAACCAAAATGTACATACCTTTCTCACTCTTTCATAAACAACTATAGATCTAAAATAAAAGCTATTTCTTTAATGTAAGGCAACAGCATCTAACTCACTTTCGTGAAGCATTTTTAGTGTTATTGATGTCAAATGTTGAAACCCCTTTATTTCCTGACTTAGGTCCTAAATATAGAGTAAGAAAACCTTTGGAAAATCCAGTGTTCTGATAAACTGGATTACTATTTACTTGGAACTAAGCATGGGGAACAAAGTGAGTTTGGATAACTAGAAGGCTGGGGCTTTGCTGTACTCATTGGACATGAAGGATTTAGAGCAGCTTTAAGAACAATTAAAAACGTTTTAAACTCACACCATCTGACTTTAGGTATGACAGAGATACATCTAAGAAGTATTAATACATTATTCTTCCTAGCTAGCTCTTAAGCTTCTTCTAAGTAGTTTTTTGTTGCTGCATCCAGATTAATAACCAACCACAATATTAATCATTAACAAGAAATATTACCATTCTGGTGAACTACACGAATTGTTAAAGATCTGTATCAAACCTGAGCCTGAGAAAGCCACTTGCTACTGAGGGTGAAGACAGGTGGGGAAGTTGATGGGTAGTCTGGTGGGAATTCAAAATGCAGCACAATCGGAGGCAAAAAACAAACTCTGCATTCAAACTTGCTGTTCTGGAGATTCTCTGTCAGGTTGCCTAAAAAAATAAAAATATGATAGTGTCAGGAAGAGGCAACAAGCTGTGCTACTACCTAACAGAATTGTTTGATATGGTTTCATAAAGTTTCCCTTCATCTGAAATATTTCTGTTATAAAACTAGTTCACACAGACTCTACTGGGATGTGTTTGGATTGCATGGTCCCTCCTTCCAACATGTTTTTTAATTCTCTCTTCCACTTCCTGGTTCACAGTAACCATTGCTTGCTGTGATGTTAAGCAAGAAGCAAGGTTATCACTAATCATGTTTCATCTCCAAATAATGAGACACCCACTCGGTAAGTTCTAGCTTCCAATAGTGGTTCCGAGGCAAACTGTAGTTAGCAGTAACAGTCATTGGCCCAATGCAGACATCGCAGGAAACTATGTCTGAGGATGTGAGCCTGCAATTGTTGCAATGTCTGAACCAGGCCTTAGCTAAATAACATGTCTCTAAACCAGTGACAGGGAAACTCTTGTCTTGTGGGCCAAATTAAGCCCAGCAGGTTGTTTTGGCCAAACCATACCCACCTTTCCTGAGTCATATGGCACAGGAAAGTTCAAGGAAGAATCTTCCTTTGCAGCTACGGGTTGAATTCAACCTGCAGCTGCAAAGGAAAAATTGGAGTGGACTCTAAGTATGCTCCTGATTCTTCCTTTGTAGCCCAAAGTGGACACTTTTCAAATTTTGTGTCTTTTTATGTTGACAATAAAATCTTTGAAGCCCCAGAAAGAATTCAAGCCAGGGATGCAAAGGAATAATTTTTCTTTGCAACCTCAGCTTGAAGTTTTACTCACCTAACATTGTATGGTGTCAGGTGTTGGGCTGGCCACTCCCAGTTCTGGCTTTCTGTTCCCCATCCCTGCTCTAAGCTCTTAATTCTTCTACCACTGTGATTAGAGCAGGGGTAGCTAATGTGGTGCCCTGTGGATGTTGTGGACGTTATCATCCTGGACAACTGGCAGTGCTGGCTGAGGGGGGTGGAGGGCTCCATGTTGGCTACCCCAGGCTTAGGGGGAAAGCCTGTTCCTTTCTCTGAATTCCCCAAAGGGAGAATGGTTTAGATCAGGCTTTCTCAAACTCAGCTCTCCAGATGTTTTGAGACTACAATTCCCATCATCCCTGACCACTGGTCCTGCTAGCTAGGGATCATGGGAGTTGTAGGCCAAAAAATCTGGAGGGCAGAGTTTGAGGAAGCCTGGTTTAGATGCCCATGAACAAAACAGAAAAGCCAGACAAGCAAAGTCAGCCTAAGTAACACTGTCATCCCATACAGTTAGGTGCATTCATACTGGTGGGACAATTTAGTTGTGCACATGGTTTCAAACTAAATAAATGTATGCATGAAATATTTCAGAAGGGAACAACATGATACCAACCATATCTAGTAATCCACAAAGCTTTCAAAATAAGGTAATGGAAAACTTAAAACTAGGAGCTTAAGTTCAGTGTCTATCTTCTATATCTTATTAGGAAATTGTTCCTCCCTCTTTTGCTCTGTAAAAAAACATTGCAAATGAAGAGAACAATAGGAAAAAGTTGTTGAGCTCACAATCTTAAAAATAGCATGGTTCTGTCAGCGGCAGCTGTTTTATAAACATAAACATCATTGCCAATGCTTATACGCAATATTAGACAGGAGAGTTGCTTCAACAACTCTCTTTCTACCAATTAATATTTCAAGAACTCTTCTAAGAAGCTCTGATGAAAGATACTACACAAATGAAAAATTAATAGAAAAGCACATAGTTTTTTAAAAAGAAGTGTGAGGTTCAGTTCTTTAGGTGTAAGTAAGCTTCAATCCTCTGAGCTGCCATGCCAGCTAAGATACAGGCCGGGTGAAACACAATATTGCGTCAATGCAACATCTCATTCTGTGCTGGCATCACACCAGCACAACCATATTCAGTCAAAAACAAGGGTGGGATTCAACTAATGAGTTCTATCAACGGAAGCCTTCTGCAAGGACTTCTGCTTGTGCAATGGGGCTTCCCCTCCATTCCCCCTCCCAAAAAACCTGAAATGGGGGAGGGGATTTCAGGAGAATCCCTAGAACAGTGCAAAGGAGAATGATTGATCCGTCTGGCAAGTCAAAATGCTTGCCCTGATGGAGCGACTGCCTTAGCCCAATGTAGATTTTGTCCCCAAATGATCCCACTCTACGGAGGTCATTTTATTTTGAAGACCGAGCTCTGTGATTATGTGTGATACATGCAGACTGGGATCTCACATAAGCTGAACAGCTTTCTTGGCAAACATTCAATGCACTTACCCCTTATCAAATTTACAGTTAGCTAAATGTTTTAGGGCTGGTTCACCTTTAGGCCCAACATGTAACACTCACACAACCTATACCAGGGGTCAGCAAACTTTTTCAGCACTGTCCCTCAGACCTTGTGGGGGACTGGACTATATTTTTTTTGGGGGGGGGGGAACAAATTCCTATGCCCCACAAATAACCCAGAGGTGCATTTTAAATAAAAGGACATATTCTACTCATGTAAAAACATGTTGATTCCTGGACCATCCGCGGGCCAGATTTAGAAGGCGATTGGGCCTTAGTTTGCCTACCCATGACCTATACCAACAAAATGTGCTGCATGATCTAACCTGTATTACACATATTTGCCCCCATCTATCATATATCCACGGATGTGGCATAGCCATCTGCTCACACCATATATTTGCCAGTATAGGGGTGGAGGTAGGGAGAGCAGGTGATCCCAAGGCTTGGTCCTGTGCAATACCATGTGAAGAATGAACATATCAGGCCACTGTGCAAATCAGCCCCTACTTCTTGAATAAAGCACTTGGAACATATGATAGTATTGCAATAAACTCAAAGAAGGTAAGTAGACTCACCACTCATACATATGGTGAAGCCTGGTGGCAATTCCACAGAGATTCTAGTTTCTCCTCCCTGTACAGCCTGCGCTCTCTTGAATTCATCTTCATCATAGATACTTGCCAAAGCAAGTAGCTCATCTTCCTGAGCTTCTTTGTCCTCTGAAGACATTTACAGTTCCTGTGAATGATGAACATATCCCCAGTATAAATTATGCAGACTCCTGTAACAAGAATGGTCTATTACAGCATTAATTCAGATCATGCTTAGGGCAATCTGAGGGTGATCGGAACCGAGAAAGAATGAGCCGTCACCGATAATCCTGGCTTCTGAAGGGATTGGCCATAGGAAACAAGCACATGTAACCAACAAAGCAGGACTGAATGGGCAAGGGGGTTAAATACAGATTTCTACGCTGTACCCATCAAACCTGCTCAGCAGCAGATGTCACCCACCCATTAAGGTAATGTCATCTGATTGATAGGTGGGCATGGTTCACGAAAATTGTCTTAGGGACAAAACTGGAACCCATGCTAGGTCAAGACTGGCCTGACGGCTGAAGGCTCCCCAACCCTGTGCTAAGGCATGCTGCGTTCAGCCATGTAAAACTTCACTGCTTCCACAAAATTAGGGATGGCTCTTTAAAATTTATGGATGCTGTATGCTGACAACGATGTTTTCCTTCTGTTACACAGTTGTTTTACTGTGAGCCTTAGCCTGTTGGATTACTATAGCCAGCTTAGATGTTCTCCCTTCAGCTAATTAGCCAAGCAACCTCTTTCTCAAAATTCACTTTCTATGTGAGGAATTGAACTTCATGTCAAATGTTCCATCAGTGCAAGCATTCAGCTTGCCAAATGAACAACCCCCCTCACCTCCACCAGCACACTTTTTTTGTGGGGGGGGGGGAGGGTTCTCACCCCACCCAAGAATCAAAATCGGGTGTGTGTGTGTGTGTGTGTGTGTGCGTGCATGAAGGGGTGCACAAGTAGAAGTCCTTCTGTGGACTTCCACTGACAGGTCTCATGAGTGGAATCCTCCCTCCTGGACCACTGTGGCCAGTTACCTCTTCTGAACTTCAACTGCCTTCCTACTGTCTTTTCTCCTCTCTCCTGTATACTGAACCTAATGGAATGAAATAAGTGGTAGAACAACAATAAGGTAAAAAGGTAAAGGTAAAGGACCCCTGGATGGTTAAGTCCAGTCAAAGGTGACTATGGGGTTGCGGCACTCATCTCGCTTTCAGGCTGAGGGAGCCAGTGTTTGTCCACAGACAGTTTTCCGGGTCATGTGGCCAGCATGACTAAACCGCTTCTGGCACACGGAGGACCATGATGAGTGCCAGAGCGCATGGAAACACCGTTTACCTTCCCGCTGGAGGGGTACCTATTTATCCATTTGCAGTTTGATGTGCTTTCGAACTGCTAGGTTGACAGGACCTCACTCCGTCGCAGGGATTCAAACCGTCAACCTTCTGTTCAGCAAGTGCAAGAGGCCACAGCACCACCCTTACAACAATAGTAGGGATGAAGAAAGCAAGACTAGAAAGCAATGGTTTTCTAAGTCTAAGCGCATGTAACTTATATAGCCTCCTATTACTTCCCTGTTTATACCTGCCTCTACTTCTCTCTTCCTCTGTTGTGACTCTTGTGTCTGATTTTAAATTTGTAAGTTCCTTGGGGCTTACATATCCCCTCATACTTGATAAAGTGAAATGCGCACTGGTGACAGCACAGCAATCTTTTCTTAAGGGTACATGGAAAATGCATTTTCTTCCATAAAAATAATTGTTATTTCTTAAGCTACACACAATAATACAAAAGCAACCCCAATGTGTAACGTTGCCAATTTTCATTTTAGCAGAGGAATGTCGTAAGAAATTGGTACCTTTCTAGTTAGTCACATCAGTAAGACCTGATCATCAAACTTGTTTATCCACTGAATATCTAGGGCAACAGGAATACAACTTCTTGCTGAAGACAATGGCATTGGTGTCTTAAGTGGTCTACAGAGGGTCAATGATGCTTAGTGCTTGTTTTCTGCAGAAAAAGAAATAAAAGGTAAGAATCCTGAATTTCAGGGGGTTGGACTATTTGACACTCATGGTCCCTTCCAACTATACAATTCTATGATTCTAACATTACTTCTACTCTGCTAAAATATAAAATTCCTGGTGGATGCTTTCAGTCCCACAACAGGGTTTACTGAATTTAGAAAGGCTCCACCCTACTAAACCAGCAAACCCATTTAGTAGGAGTAATTCCTGTTGCAGTTAAAGGGACTTATTTCTGAGCAGGCACATATAAAAGTGCACTGTAAATCTGACTAGTTAGCACGTCCCAGAGCATACACTGATGTTAAAAGATGGGATTGTATCCAATGAAGTTGTTCCATTTGCACAATGACTTTGGCTTGTGCAACAAACCTTGCTGTCCCTTTCCTTCCTCTTGCCCCCTACCCAAAAAATACAATCTGGTGGTTTGAGTCGAACCCCAGAGCAGATTTGAGGAGCACATGAGGGGTGTTGCTCTGTTGTGCAAGCAGAAGTCCTTGCCCAAATGGAAAGACATCACTGGATATAACCCTTAATGTGTAGACAAAAATCAAAGTCATAGTGGTGTAACAGAAGGCAACAACAAAAATCTACTACAAACTCCTACTCCATGTCAGAAGATAATGGAGAACAAGGCATTCCTGACAAATGCCTACTAAGTGTCTAAAAACACTTAGCTTCCCTTAGCTACTGCATAGGGCTGGGCGATACCTGGTTTTCAACATTGTGCTATATCAACCTTGCGATATACTGATCTATCACAATGTCTGAAATGATGAAAATATGTAGAGGCCAATGGAGTCATGTCCTGGCAACGGCTACTACTTAGCAGTCTAAAACTGATACATTTTTAACTACCTTTACCATATTGATAAAACTGTTATTTTATGGAACAGCAACAGGGGTAGCAGGAATCAGGAGAGAAGCGATGACCAGCTTCAGTTTTTCCCACATCGTGATTTTTTACATAGCACACACAAAACATAGTGATTTGGGATATATTATGAAACGCTTATCACAATGTTGACTACTAACTGGTTTGGGACAATATATCGCCAAACCCTACTCTCGCATAATCCTGCAAAGTGTTCCCTTGACTGCAATGGCTCTCAAGAGCTAGATGCCCTGTGTCCTTAAAGAAATAAGGGAGAAGTAAACAAAAATAGCACAAATGCAGAGAAAGGGGCGGGGAAACTGCATCCTTTTGGTGTCAGTGACACTCAAAATGCCAGCATGTAGGACTTTCAGCTATAACAGCTGGGGACAAAAGAAGCAGGTGTGCAAATCATTAGATTTCACTGTTGGTGGGGCGGGGTGGAGGGGAATGCATTTCCCTACAACAGAAGCACCGTGTTGAGGAAACCTACCTAGAGAATCCCCCCAAGAGGCTGCAAATTTGTGGCTCGTTTATTTTTTTTTATTTTTTTTTGGGGGGGGGGAAGGCTCTAAACTTCCCTCCCCGCCCTTAAAGTGAAAATACACCAATAGTTCCCTGTTGTTGGGCGGGGGGGGGGGGACACTACCATCTACTCCAGATTAGTTTCCTAATACAGACTGCGCTTAGCTTCCGGCCAGACCCCGAAGAGTCACGAAACCTGGGCGTGGCAGACCCCGCCGGTGCATAAGGAAACGCCGGAGCCGCGCCAGCGTGCCTCTCCTATCGGCAAACCCCCCTGCCAGCTCCCGTGGCCGCTCCAGCCTCGCCATAAGCCCCCAGAAGGCGCCGCCAGGAGCAGAGCAGGGGCGTCGCTCGCCTCTCAGGCGCGCGCGGGGACCCCGACCCGTCACTCACCAGCCGAAGCGGCCCCTCCCTCACCTAAGTCTCCTGCCCTCGGCTTCCGGGTGCGACTCCTAGAGCGGCAAGGAGAACGAGAGAGGAGAAGGGTAGAGAAGCCGCGTGGTTGGCAGCCTACGGGTCATGCGCGCCCTTCGGCTTCCGGTTTGACTGGAGGTCTCCATCTTAACGTTCTTGGAGGGGTTGTTAATGGAGAGGCAGCCGCGTTCGTGTCCGGCGGGGCTGGGAGGGGGAAGGGAGGGATCGCTCCGCCGACCCCAGTGAGGACTTTTTGGTCGCTTTGGAACGTGGGTGGATTTGCAAACGTTTGGCAAGACGCCCTTTTTCGCCGAAATCAGTTTAACTTGTCGTAAATAACTTGTGTATCTTTTTGGGTGTGTAGTTTGGCTCTGCTGCAACTTAGCAGTGTGTGATTACGGCGCGACATGGAGATCTGGGTCTGTGACGTTGCGTTTCGTCAACAAAACAGTTGAATAGGCGAGTTTGCTGAAAGGTGCGATCGTGGCATCGTAAGCACCTTCAAGTGGTGCTTAAGTCATTCCCTTTGAATTCGGTACGGTCTACCGAAAGTGGGGTTAGAACTGCAGTCTACACTGTTATTAATCTCAGGGCGATACCACATACTCTCCCAATATTTCTCGGATGAAAATAGGGACATCCTATTCTCCATCAGGAAGCTTCTCGTGCGTTTGATCATAAGACGTCATATGCACATTGACATTGGTGGCTCTGCCTCACCTACCTCACAGGGTTGTTGTAAATAAAAAAATGTGCGAGGGAAGGGATCGTGTGCAACATTTTCCACAGATGAATGGAATGAAGTAAAGTTTTAGCAGTAAGCTGCCTTGAGTCCCTGACAGGGGAAAGGGTGAGAGATACTGTAATTATTATTAAAAATAGTAATAATAGAAACTGTGAAAGTAAATCCGATTGAACTTAGTGTGACTTAGTTCTAAGTAAAAATGCTTCAGTGTCAGGCTGCCTGGTCTTGACCCAGTTACCTGTGAATAAGCTCCATTGAAAACAGTGGCACTTATTTCTGAGTATAGACAGTGTAAGACTCCATTTACAGTAAAGGAATAAACACTCGGTGTGTTTCCAAAGAAATGGCTGGCTGCTGAAGCATTGCAATGAAGGAATTTAAAGTGGATTGGTAACGTTTTCCTTCAAAATTATAGGAAGGGCTTTGTATGCCAGCTTCACAATTTCTTTAAGTTGGTACAGGGATTTTATTTTCAGGATAAACAGGACCTAGTTTTGCACCTACACACTTTTAATTGTTTTCCCAAGATGAGGAGGAAAAAGGAAAACACATCGACATTCTGGGATCACATCATAAACAGGGACAGCTTCTGTAATTCTGAGACTGTCCCTGGAAAGATATGCTGATATTATAGATCTGTTGAAATGGTCCACTGATTTCAGTGGCTTCTGTCCATTAGCCTTACTCAGAGAATATTCAATGATATTAATGGACATGACTAACAGGTCTATGAATTTCAGTGGGAATAGTCTACTTATAATGTAACAGGTGTACTCCAAGCATTAGGCATGTATCAACCTCAACGCACACACATCTTTAGAAGGCTAGTTAGTATAAAACATGGTGCAACATTCACACAGCTGTCCTGCTTCTCTCTGTGCAAAATGGGACGTATAATATTGGTCAGGTTATCTAGTGCGGGATACAACTGCATCGTAGTTTTTGTTGTTGTTCAAGATTAACATTTTTCTCCACAGATGATTATAAGGGTATCAGAACACCAGATGCATACAGTAGTTGTAATGAAATGAATACTACTGAAAAGGTGGAAATAATGAGTTGGACTTCATTGCAAAAGGATCTGTGAAAATAGATGTAATTTCAGTTAGTACTATTTCTCCATAGGAGAAGCAGCTGACTGCAGGAAACTTTTGCCATTGGATTACTGTAAACCTCGTGCCCTCAGGATTCTCACCACCAGAATTTTACTGGATCATGGAGAAAAAAATATTAACCCTGCACCTAAAAACATTTCTGAAATAAAGAGGAACCCCCCCTTTTTTTGCTCCTTTTGCCTTCTTAAGCAACATGCTGAAAGCAGCATACTGTTCCTAAGCAAACCTTTACACCTTAAGATGCTTTATTCTATTGCTGCAACCTTGTATATCAGCTATTTCCCCATGACTTCCCATTCCTTTTACCAGCACCTTGTATGTTTATACTCCCACCTTTTTCTTCCCTTGCATATGTTGTCTTTTCCCACATTAAATATTCCCCTTCATTCCAGTTTGGTTCTACCTCTCTTACCCTTTCCAAATTTCTGAAACACTTGGGAAGAACACACCCTATTTAGCTCTAACATTACATACAAGCCCATACATAAATATGGTAAGATTAAATATTTGTATAGATGTACAGCAGTACTGATTTCATCATTTCATGCACAGTGAAAAGCAAATGGTGTGTTTTTTTCAGATTTAAGGAAACTTGCACTATTTCCCGCCCCCCCCCCAATGAAATAAAAGCTGACAAAACAATGGGGCATCATAGACCTAAAGCTTTTATTTCAGTAGAAGGGTTGCCCAGTCAATTACAGGCAGCAGTTGATGAACAGGTAGAAAAAAACAGCAATAATATTCTGAGTTGTCATTTAGACTCAAGGTGATCTCTGGAGTCTTTTCTTAGCCCATAATCAATGATTTCTGTTTTAACTAAAAGTTGGATATTTCCAGAGGTAAAAAAATGGACTTCTGCATGTTAAAGAACCACTTTGATACTAGCACACAATACTTTGCTGTAGCAGAGTACCAGTTTAGCCTAAACTAACGGAACAGATTGTTTGATCCATGTGTAATTTTAAGGTATGACGTAACTGATGAAAGAATGTTACTTTCTTAAAACAATCCACCTCAGTTGTGTGGTAGTGTTTTCTTGCTTTACAAGAAGCTATTTGCAAAAAGACTGGACTAAACTCATAGATCTCTTGAGATTAAAAAAAAAAATTGAGAGATTTGGCAATAGAGGGAGGCAAGCAGAAGCTGACATTTCTTCCCCTGCCTCCTGTTGCCAGTCCCTACAGCATCCCAAAATTATCTTCCCCTCCTAGAGGACCAAAGGACCCTGCACCTGCTCACTTTTCTGCAATACCCCCTACACCACTTATCAGGATTCTCCGAACTTCAGGGGAACAGAAAAGTGGGCTTCCGCTCACCCCCTTTTGTTGGCAGATTGCTGAATCCAACCTGTGTCTTTCACCAATAAATGGGTTTTAAAAAATCCAGTACAATCCAGTGCATTTATTTCTTGCAATGTGTATGGATGTATCCATTCCTATTTCAACACATACAAGTTTATATGACAATTATCAATACTAGAAGCAAAACAGCCAAAGTGTAGAGGAGCACATGAGAGAAACTGTCAGACTTCTTGTTTTGCCCAGAAGATAAAGCTAAGCACTTCCAAAATGAAGGAAGCAAATATCCTCTTCAGCGTTAACAATCAGAATTATCCAGAAGTGTGGACAGCAAGCAGTATCCTCTTTCCCCCCGCATAAGCAACTACTTCAACTAGAGACAGAAATTTATACAGCATTTCATATAGCTGGGGCAACTTTACCATGAGTATACATTTTTGCATATCTAATAGCAGGTTTAGGTATATATTTGCTACTCTGCATATCAGATAAACAATCTGATACAATGCCCAGGACATCAATAATGGAGTGCGGACATGAACTGGAAAAAACACTCCAGCCTTTTCAATTCTTTGAATTTAGCACAAACATGTAATCTGATCCATGGCGCCATATACCTCACATAACGTATCAATGGCACAATGTAAAATGAATTATACTTCCAGCTAGGAAACATGCCATTATTGCCTCTGTAATTGTAGACAGATCACAAACTTGTATTTTGCTATATTACTCTTGTGCAATAAAACCAGAACTGCAAACACTTCTGGAACTTGTCTATCAATACTTATAAATGCAGCTGCTGCAATTCACAATAGAAACTTAGTGGCAGATTAGAACAAAATTATCTTCCTGTTATCCTCACGCTTTTAAAATGATCACCTGTGACTGCTTTTGCAAATCTAAGTGGTTACTGGTGGGCTTTTAAAGTCATGGCAAAAGAAAGAACCTATCTGACAGTTTAATTAAGCTACCCAAGAGTCAAGATGCTTTATACTGACCAATCTGATCTAAAAAGAGTTAGTGTGAGAAGCTGCAGCTCTCACTTGGCTCCCCGTTTATACTCAGAACATAATAAAGTTGACAAACTTAAAGCTTTATTGTAGTTTCTAATATAAACAAGGAACTGCGATTCAATCAATGTCCATTTCAGGAAGTTTCTTTTCTGTAGATGTTTGGGCTGTTGAATCAGTACTCTGTTCTGTAGTCTGAGACGCTCCGAAGCCATCCCCCTGGCCTTCTACTGGACCATTCTGTTCTGCTGGCTTTTGATCCTCTTTTGGAAGTTCCACCTTGGGTTTAGGTTTGTTGATTATAGGATTACACATACTGATCAGTTCCTAAAATGAAAGAACCAGAGCACATCACACCAGGAAATTAAGTAAAGTTATGTTAAGGTTGCTCTCCAAAATGTAGCCGTAGCAGGACCATGGCTGGCAGCTAGATACCAACATTAACTTCCCTAGCCTCTTTCTGCAGTACCTGGAGAAAAACAGCCTGAAGTGGCTGGAAGGTTTTGCCAGCAAACTGCCGGTGATACCCAACAACTTTCCACAGCAAGACATCTTTTTTTTTGGGGGGGGGGGAGCAGGAAGGCAGTGGAGGTCCCAATTGGCAGCTGGTCACCACCAGCTTTGGGTGCCTCCTTTGGGGTGGGAGAAGAGTGAGGGAGCCATGTGGGTGAGTGGTGAGGGAGCCATGTGGGTGAGTGATTATTAATTGTATGTCTGCAGAGATAGTTTTATTGTTTTTAGATCATTATACTTTTTATTGCTTTTAGAGCTTGTGGTTTTGTGCTTTATTCCATTTTTATCTTCTACACTGATGACTTCATGCTCTGAAGCAGTTTATGAATTTGTTAAATAATAACATAGTTGTGTGTTGGCTTGCTCCTAGGTGAGAAGCTGGAGCAGCTGTATGTTTGCAGTGGGCAGGATATGAATTAATACATTGTTCACCGCTTTGGAGGCCTTTGGGACAAAAAGTGGTCAATAAATAAACCATAACATAAGGTTAAGAAAACAGTTGGAAAATATATGTGAATGGACCAACTGAATCAGAATGTACAATACCTTATGCAATTCTCTCAGTTGTAGAAAATTCAAGAATATTAATATACTAATTAAAGGCACAGTGCAACATTAGTTTAGCTCAATTTATGGGGAGTGACTGTAGCTCAGTGGTAAAGAACCTGCTTTGCATATCAAATGCTCCAGCTTCTCCAGGTAAAGTTGGGAAATGCTGCTGTCCAAAATGCTTGAGAGAATCTGTGTACAGACAGTTCTGAGCTAAACGGGACCAATGATCTGATTTCATATAAGACGGCAGCTCCGTAGGTTCTTAACTTCATCTTTCCCCTGCAGTTTCAAAATTATTACTTACTTTTGTTTTTGCTTCAATTTCCTTAGCTGTGATAACAGGGTCCAAAGACAGGCTTCGCTTGTTCTGAAGATTGAGTTTGTTGTTCATCCATTCCATTGCATCATTTGCACTCTTCTCCACTTTGGCCACTTCTGCAGGATCTAAGTGGTCGTACTGTTCATCCTAAAATTTTTAGTAGTGAAATGTGACTTTGTAGAGTAATGCTATTCTACACTTCCTCCTTTTGGTAAATCATAAAAAAACTTTAGCCTCAGTCTGACGAAATAATCTGAATGAATGAAGCCTGGTGGTCTACTAAACAAATAAACTTAACAGAAGAGCACTATATCATGCTCTACTGATTAAAACATATCAAGTTAAGAGGGAAGATAAGCAGTAAAATCTGCTTGTTTGCTATGGGAAGAGACTACAGTTTCCAAGCATAGCAACCATCACCTGAAAATTTATCCTGTAAGGCCCTGAAAAGGAAAAAGGATTTCTGCCTTAAAGTTTACTACTGAAAATATTTAAGACAATTTTGAAATACTAACTTGTCATATAAAAGATAAAGATACCTTTGCTTTAAAAGCAAGAACAGCTTTCATGTAGAGTTGGATTTGTTTTCCAAGTTCTTCAAAGGCTTTTGGTCTTTCTTCAGATTCTTGAAATCGTGCCTGAATAGGCTGTCCCACAGCCTGAATTGAAGAGAAGTTTACCAAGACAGTTATTGATCTGAACCACACTTGTAAGATGAGTTACACTTGGATTGAAGACAGACAAAGCATATTAATTTAAAAAGCAGCTTATGTCTTGACTGCAGAGAACTGTAGTAGCAACACAGAAAAAAAGCTCTAAATATCTTGTAAGGAAAGCTGGTGATTCAAGATGCTTGTTGTGATTGCTTTACAAGTGTATAATTTACATGTTAAAGTTAACATTTATACAGTAAGCCTGCAACTTACCCAGGGGTTATGTTCTGCAGATCGTGCTTAAAGCCAAAATCGCATATAGACAAAACACATTGGGTTCAATTGTGGGTGGGATTGCTAATGTCATTTTCCCCCAAACTCCACTCACTGAATCCAACCTTGTGTCTTTCACCATGCACACAAAGCTGAATGCACACATGTTAAATGTGTGCAAGTTGCAGGTTTACTGTATCAGACCCCTCAAGTGTCCCGATTTATTTGGCACATGACGGATTGGCAGAAGCCGCCCTGGCTTCTGTTCCCAATCCCAAGATGGGTGCTTGGATCTGCGTCGTATCAAGAGATGCAGTGCAGGCTGGGTGTGGCCTGCCGGAAGGTCGGCCAGGCCTGCACTGCTTCTGCCAACATGGCACAGGATGGGTGCTGCAGAGGATGACGACTGGAGAAAGGTAGGTGGGGTGGGAGCAGGGGAGGAAGGGGTACCCTGAACTGCCCTCCTAAAATGCTGGGAGGGATGCTGTATACAGTCTGGCCAACCTGGATGAGCCTGTATAATCCTAGCACAGCTAGTTCACTCTCCACCCCAGCTGCCAGAATGTTTTCCCACGGTAATTACAATGCACAAGCAACATTCATGTATTGCAGATAGCTGAAACCTGACATACAAGGGTCTAAGTCAAGTTTGACAGTTTTTGAAGTCCCACTTACTTTCAATTCTGTCAATTTATCAATGTAAACCTGTTTTGACTGGTCTTCACCCTCTTCATATAGCCAGTTTTCTGTGTCTTCCAACTTGAGAGTGAAACTATTACGATCCTAGGAAAAAAATGTAAATAAAGCAAATTGTGGGTACTTTTTTTTTAATGAACAATGCATTTCAGCTTAACTAAAGTGACATGAATCTTCAGCTCACATGACATCCTGTATGTAGCAGGTAGGCATAACTTGGTGGAACCACCTCATAGGCCAAATTAGGACCTATGCTGGGGAAAACTAAGCCAATATGGCAGAGGTTGCCCATCAATGATTTAGAGAAAATTATCTGATTAGTGGACTATGTAAGCCACCAATGCTGATACTGCATGAACAGGTCAGATCCTAACTTTCATAGCACTTGTTTTTAGAAGCACTTACCTCTTCACTAACAAATTTCTCATACACGCCACAGAGTTTGTCTCTCATTTCATAAACGTATTCCTCTACAGCATTCTTGGCATCATTCCGTTCCTTCTCCAATTTATCTTGCATGATCATTTTGCCCTGTCAGAAACATATTACATTTTTGTTTCAATTAAATAAGGTTACTTTGTGCTTTTGTGATTTATTACATGATCCCCTCACCTCAGCATCAACCACCAGTAAATTGTAAAAAACTTTTCTCCACTGACATTAGTGCTTACCTCATTCTCAATAAATAAGTTCAACATATCCTTTCCGATCTGCCACACCAACTGATTCTCAATAGGAAGGTCAACGGTCGTAGTCTTTACTTTAGCTTTTTTAGCCTGAGGAGGTTGATCTGTTTTCTTCTCTTTTGATCCAGTTTGAGTTGTCTGCATTAAAACAGAATTCAAAACAGAAAAAGAAACTGTGACAAATCAATTGTGGCTTCCAGACATTTGTTTCAACTTTTCTATGTTGGGAACCAGCATTCTCACGAAGAACTCAACACTAAAACAAATCACTGTTATTCAAGTCCCACTGGCTACTTGTGTCCTGTTAAGTATTTTTATCATTGAAGTAAGTAAGATACTAAAAATGCCTGTTTAGTCTAGCATATGTTCTAACTTTCTCACAAACATAGGGAGGCTATTGGTCAACACATTTTAGTTTAACACACAATTTTTACCTCCATTTCTTCAGCCTCAGTCTTGTTTTCAGCTTGTGCTTGTTGCTGGTGTTCCTCAGTCTTCTGTTGCTCCTTCTGTTGTTCTTCCTGGTCTACTTGCATCTTCTGAAATTAGTGAATAAAGCTTTGAATATAGATCAAGGAAACAGATCTTACTAAATGTGACTGACAGAAAATCAATTGAATTTCTTTCATGTCCTTGTAGTGCGTTTCTTTCTAAACTTCCACTACTAAAGGAAGGCGGAAAAGTAGGCAGCTCTCAATTTCAGAGCAAAGGAAGGAACTCACTTCTCATACTGCAAAGGCTCTCTCACTTGTCAAAGTCCTCTCTCAGCAAATTCTCTAAGCGCTTTAAAGCTCAGAGGCAGCACATACCCCTAACAGTAATGTTCAGCAAGAGCACAATACGTTTGACAATAACATACCGTACGTTTTTCTGGCTTTTAAAGACTATTGGAGCTGGAGGAAGGGAGACACGCCAAAGAGGAGGCTATGACTATAGAAATCCAGATTGCTGCTTAGCTTAAAACGTTCAAAAGCTTGTTTTCTATTTACAAGTAACTTGAGGGTTGTTGATTTGTTTTTTTTAAAAAAAAGTACATCAGGGATGGGGAGAACATGGGCCTTTACTGGACTCCAATTCCCATCAGCGCCAATGGTCAGAGATGATTAGAGCTGCAGTCCAGCAACATCTGGAGGGCCTCATCCCTGTGGGTACATTCTAGTTGCCTATATATTTACCTAAATGTATTTATGTTGTTGGGACAGCTGCATTAAAGAATTTTTTGCATAGTCTATTTCACTGAACATGTGAAGATGCAGTCAAAGTTCATTGTCAGCAACTTCAGCGTTCCTTGTTAAAGGAATGTTTCAAATCCTGTGTTTGCGAAGTTCATTATTCTGGACAACCCGTATCAGTGGTAAGATACAGTGGTACCTCCGGTTGCAGACAGGATCCGTTCTGGAGCTCTGGTTGGATCCCGAGGTTTCCGCAACCGGAGGGACTGCTTCTGCGCATGCGGCAAAAATCTGGGTTTGCCGCTTACGTATCCCAAAGTTTATGTAAGCGGAGGGATGCGTAAGCGAAGGTACGACTGTACTGCTAAAAGCTAGGCTAACAAGGGCATATGACAATTAATAGACATTACCTCTTCCTCTTTTGCATGCTGATCTGTTTCCATAGGCTCTTCACTTTCTTCAGATTTATGAACTTCTACAAGTGATGCACTTGAAACACTGAAAATGCCATGGATGTTTACTCGGACTTTAACTTTAACTTTTGAACTGGTTCCATCTTTTTGGGGAATTACCTTCTGAACTAAAAATTGAGCTAAACAGGAAAATAAGACAGAAACTTTATTAAAAGTAAATTCAGTAATTTTAAGGTGGTTCTTAACATTTGGTTCTATTTTAATAGGAGCAAAACATTTTGTGATTTGAGTGAGAAGCTTGGCATGCACTCAACACCTACCCATCCCCAACAGAGTACAAAACTGGTTCCAAAACTCATCTTTAAATAGCTTTTACCTTTCCATTTAGTAGGCATCTTTACACCAAATTAATATTTACCTTAGTTTCCCGTTTTTACACATTCAAATCTTAAGCACAATGGAAGCTGCAGTAATATTAAAAGAATCTCACCAACAAAATTAGAGGAAAACTTGCAATTAGGCTCTCACTCCAGTTATATTACAAAGTCAACATTACTTTCTTATGCATACATACCTATGGCAGGATTTGGGTAAGGCAATTCCTTAGGACAACTATAGTAAGCTTCCAGCGTGAAAGGTTCTTTTCTGTAGAATGTCAAGACCTTGGAAAATGGTGCAGCATGATTCTTTGGGAAGACTTCACAATCACTATAGGAAGGGAGGTTATTTTGAGTGTACATCTTTATATAATCTATTTAAGAACACGCTACCCTGCCATTTCAGACAGGAGCAGCTATGTTTAGTGGACCCAGAAAACGTATGTGCTATATCCTACAACAATCATAACAATTTATAATAAATTTATTGCATGTTTCATTATATGCCAAACAACTGAGATTGAAGTTTTTGTATTCAAATTTTCCATATGCACATCTACATAAAATAGTATAAAATTAGGTATGACTCAGTGGTAGCTAGTCCTTGAGAAGCACTTTAAAGTGTTACATATTTACCTTAATCCTTCTTCTGCTGGGGAATTCCATTTCAAAGAAATAGGATATGGCACTAAATCTGTGATAGAAAACTCTCTCACTTTAAAAGCTGGGGATAGAATAGCACACTGCAAAGGGGAAAAAACATTAAAATAAGTTGTGCAATACCAAAGCACAGGTCAGCTGTAATAAAAAAGCACTGGTGGTTTATTAACCCACCCCCCCATATAATTTGATATGACAATGTCTATCTGCTATTGTGGATCAGTGGACCTCTTTAAGCTAGGATTTCAAAATAATTTTCAAGTAGATTCTATTTGTATGGCATTCCCAAAAACTTAGTCTAACTATTAAGATACATTGGATTTTTAGAAAAACCAAAAAAGTTGCCTGATTTCAGCTGTAAAAAAAAGCATGTAGAGTGTCCTGAGCAGCACATCCTTTAAAAACAAACCACACACACAACACACTTGATGAGGTAGGAAATAAATGTATTGCCTTTCAATTAAATGTGTAATATTTTTCCAACATTATTATTACTATTATTTATATGCTGCCCTATACCCAGAGGTCTCAACATTCAAGAAACTAGGATAAAGGTCTACAATATTCCAACAGTGGCTCTTACCTGCAGGGCAGCGCCTCGGGTGACAGCTTCATCAGCATTCAGAGTTGTACTGACCTCTTTACCAAAAAATTTACTGACACGCTCTTTTATAGCAGGTATTCTTGTAGATCCTCCTACTATTTCTACTGCATAGATATCCTCCTTCTTTAACTCTGTAAAGAGAAAAGACACTTGAGACATTCAAAGTCTGAACTCATTTGAGCTGGAAGAATCTGACCAGATGAAATGTGAGTTACAAGTGCATTTTGGAATTGCAGCTATACTTGATACACACAAATCAAATTAACTTTACTGTCTCTCCAAAGAAAATAGGTTCCCTAGTGGAAGATGAACACCTCTGAAACATCCCAGCTGGATCACTCATTAGCACCAAGAAAGTCTCTGTTCATATACTGTAAACTGGGCAGCAGTTGCCAATGAAAGTGGACTTCATGGCTAATTAAAGCATCTTCATGGGAAGAACAATTCGTCTATATTAAGTTTAACTCTTATTCTAACCTAAAATAATCTTATAAACAAAAAAATTACTTAATATATGTATTATTAGTTTTCTAAAATGAGTTAACCACAACGTTACCTTGAGGATACAAAGCCAGCCTAGTAAAAAGCTAACAAGACACCTAAAACAAAGATTACTGCTTTTATTATAGAATACTCAATGTACCAATCCTCTATATATTATACTACTCTGTGTAATCTTTTCCTGTTTATTTTAATCTTTGAGCTAAAGTGGCACTTACTAGCTTGCTCCAAAACACTGCGAAGTGGTGGTTCAACTCTAGCCAAGAGGTCATCACACATCTCTAAGAATTTGCTCCTGTGGATGAGTTAAAATATGAAAATATACTTTAAAACAAAGCAGAAAATAAAACAGAGTTGTTTCCTGCAGCCTCATAAATCCTGCCTCTCCAAAATTTACGAAGTTGCACTTACAAGGGGTACAGACACCACGTGTATTTAGAAGTAGCAGCAATGTTAAGAATTTTACAGTTATTGGTGATTGATTACCGTACTGGCCCAAATATGAGCCGCACCTGAATATAAGCCGCACCTTTAAAATTGGAGGGGAGAAAAGAAAAAGAAAAAGAAAAAAACACCAAATATAAAAACCAAATATCCCTTCCTCGCTGCTCCTGGCTGCATGAGGGGGGAGAGTCACGCTCCTTGTTGCATACCGCAAGGTTGCAAATATAAGCTGCACTTTAACTTCTCATGGTCGGAATTTGGGGGGAAAGTGTGGCTTATATTTGGGACAGTATGGTATGTCATATTCAAGTACACCCACTTACTGAAATCAATTATCATAAGTTATTTAAATCTACTGATTACAATAACACTCTTTTCTTACTATTACCGGCATTGGATATTATCCTATATTTATTTTTATTGTACAGGATTCTACTAAATTGTAACACTACAAATATATAATTCACATTTTATATATATACACACACACACACACACACACACACCATAAATCAATTTATACTAATTAATCTATTAGCTCCAAACTAATTCTTTTACTTAAGTTTATCACCTAAATAATGGAAGAAAATTGTCAAAAGGTCCAAGTGTATATCAAGGGTCATGTGTGAGATTCATCAGTTCCTTCCCCCAAAAGTGTCTATCACTGGCCATAACCACGAAATGTGGTTCATATCTCCCTTTGGTGATCGACACCTTTAACATTTATCCTCACACCCAGCATATACTTTACAGAAATGTTTGTGGTGTTAAGCTCGTTTTACGCAGATTTTCTTTCATATTTGCACTTGTTAGTGAATTATAAATTTTGTTATTCTTGGGGAAAAAATGCTATCTAAGTCTGCATTCAGGAACCGCCTCCTCTTTTGAGATTATTACTATTATTATTATTTTGAGTTCTAGTAAAGGGTTAGAGAGCTGCATCCAACATATTTGACCATGATGAAAACAGGTTGTGGCAAACATTCCTCTTTCTATTATCTTAAATCTATAATACGGAATGAGTTTCTATTGTTTTAGGTAATCTAAGCACTGAATTAGTGATATCCCCAAGTACATTGTTGGGACGAGGGGGGGGGGGTCACATCTTGCTATATGTAAATAAATAAATACTAATACTAATAATTTATTTATACCCTGCCCATCTGGCTAGTAGCAGTTTTATTGGTTTAGCTATGAAAGACATTCAGAGACATTCAGAATTCATATGATTAAAAAATGAATACACTGAATTAAAATAAGTTACCTGTTCATAGTTCCAGAGACATCAATATCATTCATGAAGCATTCTATGTTCAGTGGCAGATCAGAAGCATTTGCACTCATCAACTTCTTCAGTTTCTCACATTCCTGAGATAATCTCAACAGTGGACGAATTTTGGACTTTATGTCTAGTTTATATTTCTTCCCAAATTCTTCACAAAAATAATTTACTAATACTTCATCAAATTTCCTGCCACCAAGTACTGTGTCAAATGCTGTTGCAAGAACCTTTACAAGAGAAGGCATAAAGTATCTCAGTTAAATAAGATTACTTTTCAATATATTTTTTATTTTTTTTAATTTTATTGTTAAAATAGTTCATCATTAATCCACATGTATTACAGATATACAAGCATACAAACATACATTTCATACAATCCTTAAAAGTGTTCAAACATACTTACACTCAATCCCACAAATAATTCCTTTTCCCATCACCACCCCTCACCCCACCTTTGTGTTAGACTTCCAATCTACTCAACTGCAATTCCTTTCCACATCTATTACTTTCTTTCACACACCTTTACCCTAATTTCATACTTCTTTTTCTATTACACATTGTTATCCATCTTATTCAGTATTTCAGTGTTTGAAATGGAACTTGTTTATTCTAATAGGAGTTCTGATTTTTCGATATGGTTTTGCAAGTATCTTTTAAACACCTTCCAGTCCCTATCTTCTCTTTTGAGATCCTTCCAATTTCTCCCATTGTTTTGGATATATTGTAGTACTCCAATAATTTGGCAAGCCACTCTATTTTTGTCAGTACAATACCACTTTTCCAGTTTTTCGCAATCAATAGCCTTGCGGCTACTGTTGCGTATGAATATAAGGTCTTGTCTTCTTCCTTTAGGCTTCCTGGTACTATTCCCAATAGAAAACCTTTTCAATATTCTAAATCACTAATGATTTGATTAGCTCAAACTGGCATTTCACTCAAATCAGTGCCTGGTTTACAAACTATCACATTGTTATTATTTATTGTAACACAGAACATTGTACAGAGTTATACAACATCCCTACTATCTACAGACCACTAACAGGACGCTCAGGTGTGAGAGAAAATTACTAGCATGTGGAAAACTTTACACCAGCCTATCCACTTCCATATCGTCTGTGTCAGCATGCAACCTGGCCAACCACAAAGTCATATTCACCCAAGTCAACCCACTCACACAAGGACTTCCAATTGCACAATGGAATTTCCCCTCCCTACCAAATCTGCTTCAGTTAGTTGGGGGAACCCCCAGAACAGATTTTGAGGGCACAGGGAAGAGAAGCGATGGAGAAGTTTCATTGTGCAAGTGGAAGTCCTTGTTCAAGAATGATGGCTTCACTGCATACAACCCAAAGTTGCCATTCATACATTTAATGTGGCTACCATTATTTCATAGAACCTCTTCAGGGAAGGCATCCAAGTTTCACCCAGACTCAGAGACATTTCAAAACCAACATTCTTTGAAATGATAGCTAAACTAAATGTGTGAGTCACTGAAAGCACAGAAGTTAGGCATCCAATCAGCTGTTATTTTTTTTATGGGTGAACCCCTGAAGGAATATATAGCCTTCTATATATGAACCGCTACTGAGTTGTTCTGACAAAGCAATGAAGCAGTTGCCTACACATTGTTGTGTGCAAAGTCTGTTACATATTTTTTGATGAAATTTTTTTTTTGACTAAGAATATGACAGGTTTGAACACCAATGGGACATTACATATTTGTTATTTATCCACCACTTCTCAGGTGCCCCTCACAAATGGTTTAGATCAGTGGTTTTCAACCAGTGTGCCGTGACACCCTGGGGTGCCTTGAATGATGGTAAGGGGTGCTGAGGGAACACGCCACAAGGGAAGGTGTTTGAAAAAAGGGTGAGAAGCTTCCAGCTCTGAAAGCAAGGGGTGACATAACTGGGCTCCTGAGCCCCACAGGGGTGCCACAGAAACAATGTAGTTGGTCAAGGGAGCTGTGGACTCAAAAAGGTTGAAAACCGCTGGATTACAATATGGTTATCGAGTAGTGCTCTGGTAACAACTGGAGGCAGGGAGAAGAAAGCTTAGCTTGAACACCAGCTGCTGAACCCTCTCTCACTGCCACTTTTAAGAGGAGTACTTTATGACTGCCTGTGCAAACAGTGCATTTCTGACACTGGAGTCAATCCAGACATCTTTACAAGAAAGATGAGATACCATAAGAGGCACAGTGAAAACAGTGGACTGACTTCATCTATGGAGAATGCATTATCTACCAAAAAAAAAACCAAAAAACCTTAACACCTTTCATTAGTTTTCTTTTAAGCAGAATACATGCCACTGCTGGAGACCATATGTTTCTGAATACCAATTGTTGGGAACTGCAGGAGGGGAAAGTGCTGTTGTGCTTCCCATAGGTATCTGCTTGACCACTATGAGAAAAAGATACTGGACTAGATGGAATAATGGCCTGATCCATCACACTTTTGTATTCTTTTGCAGAAGTGATGACAGAGCAGCAACTACTAAAACATTACATGTATTTAATGACTCAGTTTGTTATCTTGACATAGCAATGCTTCTTGACTCTAACATTTTGTATACCAGAAAATCAATATATTCTATTATTAAAGTAAGTGCATAGCTTTACTTACCTTTAATTTTCCCTTGTTGAATGCACATACTGAAACTTGATATGCTGAATGGCCTATGTCAACAAACACGACGTTTCTTGGCTTCTCTTCTAATGAAGGCAGATCTTGTTTATAGATCCCATATGCCAGAGCAACTAGAGAGAATTCAGTTCACTATGAGTGAAATACATTTTCATTCCTAGCTAGATACATTATTTTTAAACAAAACGATTTCCCCCCAATTATGTAGCTGCAACAATTATATAAAACTTTATATGGCTGCAAATTATTAGAAAGCCAAGCTATCAAAGCACAAATGCTATACTGTATAACAGAGGTGGAGAACCCGTGGCCCTCCAAATACTGTTGTACTATAACTCCCATAAACCCCAGCAAGTATGGTCAATAGTCATGGATGATGGGGAGTTGTAGTCCAGAAACATCTGGAGGGAAACAGGTTCCCCATCCTTACCCTATAAACTCATTAGATGCTTCCATAAAGATTCCCTTGGAATTCTGGATGCTTCTTTATTTTTCTCAAACAAGTCTTAATATTAATTGCTTTGCAAAGTTCCAAATAAAACTACAAAACAGAAGCATTCGTTTTCCTCAAACCTTTTAATCTAAGCATGTCTTACATGTTTCTTACATGCTTCTGGGGCATCCAGAGAACAAGTTCACATACGAATGCTCACCTTGCATTGACTGTCATCAAGTGATGACCATGTATGAATAAGCCATCAAAGCTTTATTACCAGACAGAACTTTCATTTCACCCAGTGCCAACTCAAAACCTTTCTACAGAAATAGCCATAAAAAGTTGAGCAAGCAAGTGATGTTCATTCATGTGTGAGCCAGCCCCAAGTCGAAAATTAAAGTTTTCAGCCAGTGTCTGGAAATGATTTCACCCTTCAGCACCAACAATAAAGCAGGTAAACCCTTCAAACCTAATACAAAAGAACCTGAATGATTTAAGCTGTATGGAAACAGCCATCACACTGTATTTATTACAATTAAGTAGTCACCTGCTGTAGTTTCATTAATTAATCGCAAGCAGTTGAGTCCAGCAATTTGTGTAGCATCCATCACAGATCTCCGCTCTGCATCTGTATAGAAACAAGGAACCTGAAAGAGAGACAAAAGCATATTTTTACAGCAACTAATTTTCCAAAACAAAGTCTAACAAAAAGTTTTTCAAATTCTGGGATACATATCTTTTAACTAAACTGCCGTTTACAGTAACAGCAACACATTATAATGTGTTTGTGGGAGGGGGTTATTGGTTTGTTTGTTTTCTTCTGTATTTTCTGTTCTCTATATTTTTATGTTATGAACTGTCCTGTGATCTTCATATGAAGGACAGTATACAAAATTAATAAATAATAATACTTTTTCATTAGTAAAATACTAGTCATCTCTTACCCCAAACCAACTCTCTTTTTTACTACAGGGTGAAATCACACAGGCTGGTTTCCAGAATAATATTGACGGAAGCTGCAATATTAAGCAGAGGTTCACAGAGTTTGGCAGCTCTTGGAAGCCAAACATTTGGACGAGAACCCTCCTTCCATGTAATTTTTGTACTTGACTACATATGCTGCACTTCTGAAATTCCAAACTTAAACTGGGGTATGTGAACACCATAGCATAACAGCCCCCTTCCAGCTCTAAGCTGGAAAATTAAAGGCTAGCTTTGGCTCTGCCCTTGCTGGGAGCTCCTAACACCAGAAAAGCAGAGCGCCTGCAGACCTCCACATAGCTTTGAAAGGACAAAATGCATTTTTATTCCTTTGTCTTTCCCAGAAGCTCCAGTTGAAATTCAACTGCCCCTGCCATATCTGCAGACCAATTGTAAACTTGTAAATGACACATCTCCTTCCCCTACTATTACTGTTACGTAATGAAGGTGAGTCATCTTGTCCAACACTGATGAGTCTCAGATGAACTCTTATCAATAATGTTAGACGAGATGTGATAACTTAAACAATGGTTTTCTAGATCAAATATTTGCCTAATTGTACTCTTAAGTAGAACGAAGAAATCTGGTTGCAACTTAGAGAAAACTAAAGATTCCTAAAATAACAGGAATTAAAATCTAGTTAGGAGATTTTCATGTTAACCAAATTCAGAGGGACAAAGTGCCCATTCAATATGATTGAAATTCCATTATACTCTTTCCATTTACAAAAGATCCATATAGAAACTAAGGCAAATATTATCTACTTACAGATACAACACAGTCAACTACAGGTTTCTTAAGCGCGTTCTCTGCAGTTTCTTTTAGTTTAGTGAGCAGCATTCCTGTCATCTGCTCTATGGTGAAATTTCGTTCTTCTTCCATATACATAACCTTAGTGGAAATATAAAACAAAGCAAAAACATTTTAATGTTGCAACATTGAAGAAAGCCCTAAGCATTTCTAGTGTTGATCAGAATAACATCTAAAGGAAGTAAACCACATCCATATCTGTTTTTCGATATTTTCCAAAAGGATTCTACTGTTTTTACTTCTATCAAACATCACCACGTGGAGGGGGCACTATAATGTGCATATTTGTAGGGTTCCTTGAATGCACACATACATACTAACTCACCTTGATGCCAGCTGAGTGTGAGGGAAGCTGGACAAGTTCATAAGCAAGCTTTGCTTTTTCATCTTGAACAAAGGGATCCGAAAATGCACGGCCATGAAATCTTTTAAAACCTTGTACAGTATTCTTTGCATTTGAAATTACCTTTAAAACAAAAAACAAAAAAGGTTAGTTTCATCTTGTAACATAGAAGATTTCTAATACTTCCTGATGAATCATACTTTATAGCTAATTTGTTCTTCCGTGTTATATATAAAGCAACAAGTGCTTTTCCCGGGGGGGGGGGGGATATCACAAAAACAATCAGAAGCCAGCAATAACCATTTGAAAATCTACTGGAAGTGGCATATAAAATATACTACCCTTACACATTCATAGCTGTCAACGTTTCCCTTTTTTAAAGGGAAATTCCCTTATTCCGAATAGGATTCCTCGCAAGAAAAGGGAAAAGTTGACAGCTGTGCATATTCCTGATAATTCTATTAACATGCTCCTCAGGAAATTTACATTTACAATTAGCTTTCTATCAGTAAATAATGAGATTTATTCTATTTGAATTCTCTAGTACAGTTTGATCATAGAACTGGGCACTATGCTCCAGCACTGGTGAGCACAGAGATCTCATTCTCCTGCTTTAGCTCAGAAAGCAGGCCAAATCATCTGCCAAAAGTTAGTAGTCACAACTAGTGTTTCTCAATGGGAAAAGGGCTCAATAACTCCTTAAGCTCCCAGAGCAACTCTGGCCCCTAGCACTGCCCTAACAAGAGCAGGCACATTCTTTAATTTATCTTGTATATCAGTCTTCACCAACCTGGTGTCCTCCAGGTATTTTAGGCTCCAACTTCCATCAGCCCCAGCCAGTTTATCATGACATGCAACATAGCTATACAGTACAGAGTGCATACAGCACACACACACACATTAAAAAGTCAAATCAATACAGCCAGCAGAAAATATTTAATAAAACTGCATTATGAAATTCTGCTTTCAGTATTTTTGTGTGTGGGTATTTTTTTACTACTGTCCTCATTATTATATCGGTGATTCTATTAATTATTTCCAAATACAAAAAAAAATCCTTACTTGGCTTTTAGCTGCAGCTCCAATTGAACGATTCTTGGGTCCAAAGGAGATACACGACCTACAATGAGAAGAACATGTTCAGTTATAAGACACAGGTTGAAATAAATCAATTTATCCTGATGTGAAAACATTATAATCAAAGGGATCCATTTACAAATATCTGCTTTAATACCAGATCTTTTGTAAGAGGTTTTCTTTCAGCTAGGTAAAGTTAAAATTGCCACCAATAGCTCACTTCTATGGAATACAGCCACTAATAATATTTTTATTATTTATACCCTACCCATCTGGCTGGGTTTCCTCAGCCACTCTGGGCAGCTCACAGCATATTTCGAAACATACTACAACATCAAAATAAAAACTTCCCGATACAGGGCTGCCTTCAGATGTCTTCTAAAAATCAGACAGTTGTTTATTTCCTTGACATCTACTTGTTATGAATGCCTTTATTCTGAAATAAAATATTAACACAATCCACCCACAATTTTCTTCTAAGCTGGTATTGTCTCCTTTATCTCAGAGATGAACTTTTACTGCTAAAGCAAGCATATTATAACGATTATTCATTGCATTATCAGTTTGTATCCTAAGTTCCCCTTCTGTTTGCACAAGGGTGAGTCCCCCACACCCTTCCCAAGGGTTACCCAAAAATCTATTCCTGAAGATTGGGGGAGTGCTGAAGTAACAGGGGCACAAAAGCCCCATCTGGTGAAGCCAAGTTAATATCCTGTGTAGAAAGATGTTGCTTCATTAGACTATTTCAAACACTGAAATCATAATATAATACTATGTTTGATGCTACAGAAGTAGTAAATCCACTCACCCCCCCTTAAACTAGATATAGCTTTATTACGATACAAATATTCAAAATAAAGGAAATTTATTTATATTGTTCAATTGAGCGATTCCCAGGGTGCAACACTTTTCATGGGTAAACATTTAGGCCACTATCTGCATATTCTTGAACAATCATACCATACTTATTTATATTGCTTTTTATGCTAGTTTAGTGATTGGCTCTTAAAGTCAAAATAAAGTTAGTTAGGTCCACTGAATTGGGGATTCATTTCAAAGAGAAATGAATATCAAGCCATTACAAGGACATGTACAGTAATTATACAGGTAATACGAAACAGAATATGGCTATGGCAGTGGATGTGTCAGGCAAGGATATGTTAACAGGACTGAGATTCTGTTAAGGATACCACCTATGTTGCTGCATAACAGTCTCCCTGGCCAAGCCTTGGGGGCTTTTGGCCTTGGGGGACTTCAACATATATGCCAAGGCCACTATATGTGGGGTGACTTGGGATTTCATGGGCCTGTCCCAAATTATATCTGGCCTAATGCATACAGAAGGACACACGAATCCAGTGTTCTGTACTAGATCAGGAGGAGGTGGGTAGTGGGTGGAAGAGCTGACAATAACTCAGTTGTCATGGATAAATCACTATCTGATGAGATTTGATTTTATGTCACCTTTGAACTAACCTATGCACAACTTCTTCCAAACTGGCAGGGTGTTTTGTCATCAATTTTAATGACAATCATGCAACTTACTGCTATGAATACACCTCACTTGCCAGAACTGCCCCTGTGTTCCAAGCAAACAAAGCACTTTTTATTTATAACTTGCATGACTCAATAATTGTTGAAAAAAACCTTTCGATGTAAAACAGAAGGTCTGTTCTGTATACATGCATTTTGAGCCCATGCAATTTTTTTCTGGCATTGATGACATTACTTTAGTTAATATTTACTAACATATTCAAAATATATACCATATTTTTCGCCCTATAGGACGCACTTTTCCCCCTCCAAAAATGAAGGGGAAATGTGTGTGCGTTCTATGGGGCAAATGCAGGCTTTCGCTGAAGCCTGGAGAGCGAGAGGGGTCGGTGCGCACCGAACCCTCTCGCTCTCCAGGCTTCAGGAAGCTATCCGCAAGCCTTGGGGGCCCACGGGAGTTCCCGCCGGGCTCCCACGGCTTGCTGAGAGCTGCCTGCATCCGAAGCCTGGAGCGCGCAGCAGAGCGCACCACCGGCTTCAGGCAGCTCTCCGCAAGCCACGCCGGGCTCCCTAGGT
This sequence comes from Podarcis tiliguerta, assembly GCF_965153285.1. NCBI lineage: Eukaryota > Metazoa > Chordata > Lepidosauria > Squamata > Lacertidae > Podarcis > Podarcis tiliguerta. Next base: position 68,530,246 of record NC_139535.1, on the reverse strand, counting down.
TTGCAGATAGCAGCCTGTTCTGGGGGCTGGGGCCGGGGGAAGCTCAGGTTTCCCCCACCCCAGCCCCGCGCCTAGGGGGGGAATAATTTTCTTCTTCTTTATTTCCCCCCTCCCCCAAAACTAGGTGCACCCTATGGGGTGAAAAATACGGTACTTTTCCTGTACATGGCAAGTTTTACAAACTAATGCTAGTATTTACAAAAGAGATGAGTTCCTCTACCAACCAGTTTCTCAGGGTAAACCTACAATGTCAGACTAACAGCAAAGGCCATGATGACATTAAACATGCACCAGTCTTGCATCTGCACAGGGCAAGTAAAGGTTCCTTCTAGACAAATACAGACAACTCCCCACTTAGTGGAGGTTATATTCCAGGCCCCCAAACACATAATCAAAATTGTGAGGGGAGCACCCTCTAAACACCCTTTAAAAACCCTATCTGTCTCTCTTCAATCCATACCAAAAATACTGTATCCAAAAATATCCACAACTGGAATTGAAGTTCTGGGGCCAGCGGGAGGCCATGCTGCTGCACTACCCCACACATCAGGAGGGAAGGCTGGGCAGTGTAAATAAAGCCCCACTGTGCCTCCTTTTTGGGGCTTCCTCTGTCCTCACTGATGTCCTCTTTGGGTTCCGGGAAGGGTTCTCCTCATGCACCATGAGAATTCTCCAGCTCTCTTCCACCATTTTAAGGTTTCAATCAAATCATTTAATTATTTCTTGGCACTGCGCATATAGGCGGTCATGCACAAATCAATTATGCTAAAGTGGGAGGGGGGAGCCTGTATTACATTAACCTTGTAAATAAGCCAATAAAAAACAGCATTTTTTAACTAGCCTACTAAGGGTCTAGTAACACACGACAGCCCTAATCGCAGAGACCACCATGCAAACTGTGGTTAGAGGGTATGATGGTCAGAGGGTATGATGTGGACACAATGAGACACATCCAAGCCCCTTTCAGCAGTGTACTAAGACGGATACAGTATCTCACAAAAGGAGATCCTAGAATAAAATTGTGCCTAAACACAAATTAGCTCTTGAAAATAGCGCCATAGTGCCATCATTTTGGTAACAGCAATTCCAAGGCAGACAGCAATCTCCATCTTGGTAGCATACTCAAATAAACTATGCAACATTAGAAGTGCCTCAAGTGCACTATAAAAGGCAATAAAAACAGAAACCATAAAAAGCATTGACATCACCCAGAAACTAAGGTAACACTATATTGCTCTCAACTGTTCATAAATCACAACTTATCAGATGTTAACATTTCTTCACTATTTAAGAATAGCTTGTTTCAAGCAAATTGCACGTGGATTGTCTTTCTCCTTGTTTTGCTTGAAATTTAGGCCATTCCCCACCACAATTTAAGTGTTAGGAATTCAAAAGATTACCAGATAGTGCAAATTTAATTGCAAAAGCCAGTTTTAGAAAGGCTTAATAGCAACTACTTGTATTTATTTTGTATGCCACCCTCAGAAAAAGTATCAGACACTGAATGATAGGATACAAGTCTCAGAAATAAGTAAATGAATACAAGACTTTTAAAGTTCTTAGGTTCTTTGATACATCATTTCAATTGCAATGAGACCAACAAACTGAAGCTCAATCCCATTAAGACTGAGGCACTGTTAGCAGGTGGTTCCTTAGACTGGATGGATTTGAGGTCACGTGTTCTTGATGGGGTTACGCCCCCCTCTGAAGGAGTGGGTACATAGCTTGGGGTACTCCTGGATCCTTTGCTATCAACTTGAGGCTCAGGAGCAGCGTTAAAAACTCAGACATATATATATATATAAGCTAGGGGCCAAATGGCTCCTTAAACCAAGTTACAGTTGCCAAAATGGAATGTCTAGTTGCCATTTGAATGATGTCATTTGAATGATGGACTGACTGATTGATTATCAGTTTAAACATCTGGCTGGTTGAGATGACAACCTTGAGCTAGGTTAAGAACTTTGAAAACTTGAAGAAAAGTCACTTTATCCAGGGACAGTCCACATAAATATTGGCTTATTCTTATCTCTTTTTCTTAATGATGACACTGACCATTTATAACGTATGAATGTTCTTCACAACTGTGAGCAGGGTAGTGGGTTGGGTTAAGTGAAGACAAGCTACAAAAATTACTGTAACTATAATGTTGTTCACTACTCCCTCTCAGGCTGCACAGAAAAAGCATATTGGTTCCTGAAATTTATTATGATTGTGCAGATAACTATAACTGATAGAATTCTACAGGATGTGGTATTAGTGTGTGAAAACTGTCAAGTTCCAATGATCCCTAGGCATGCACCTCCAGATGGTGGAGAGGTCAGGTCATGTGCCATCGTAGCACCCAGGCATCTTCACTTGGTAGCAAGTAGCCGAGAGCTACCTGGCTAATTTCAAACACTGGCTGACACACGTAGTGACTCAGAACATAATCCCCGCGCCAACAGGGAGTTGCCTGTATACCTGTTCCTGGCTCACTAAGTAGTGTAGTTAAGACAATCTAGTTGACATTCTGAAAGTTTAGCTCCCATGTACAACTGGCCTCCCGTGGGATAAAAAACCAATTTTTAGCAAGTTCTAAAACGTTGGAACCAAGAGCTGATGTGAGCCACGGTCACAATTTCAAAATTCACCTCAACTGCAGGCTTACTAGGTAGGCAAGTCAATTCTCACTAACTCACTCACAACTAATATCTGCAATATGATTAATACTGACCTATTTAAAAACATAAAATACATACTAAAAACAAAACAAACCAGCAACTAGTGTTAAAAACTGAGATATGAAAGCTAAATGGTACCTTAACCTAGGGGCACCACAACAGAATGTCTACGGGTACTTCTTATATAACAAGAATACAAAGCTGATAATGAATGAACTGCAGCTAAAATCTTATATTTTTTACATGGTCTAGTGCTCATCTGAAGACTGCTAAAACCAAAACCATACTTCCCCTGCCTGCCCCCCTAATATTCTTATGAGGGTCCCTCCTCCAGTCCTTAGAGAGTAGCTGGAAGTGGGGAGGCAGGAAAAGGTCCTCCTTTTGTTCCAGCAGTGGCAGTTTTAATCTGAAATCTTAAGTGCAGTACTGCTCCCAGAGCTCAGAAACTTCTCACATTAATGAAATTCCCTGTCGCAAAATGCACCTAGAACAAGCCCTGCACCTAGAACAATGGGCGTTTCGAATGCTGCCAGCAACGCCTTCCCCTTCACACCTTTAAAAGGATATAGGATGTCAGCAAAAGGCCTGGTTGAAGAAGAATGTTCTTGCCTGGCACCTAAAGTTGTATAATGAAGGCACCAGGAGAACTTCCCCCAGCAGAGCATTCCTCAAAAGGGAAGCCACTGTACTCATGTTATCACCCAATGGACTTCTCATGGGGAAGGCAAACGATGAATGCCTCAGATGATGACCCCTGGATCCAGACCCATTCATATGGGGAGAGGCAGTCTTTGAGGTATTGTTGTCCTGAGCCATTTATGGTTCTATAGGTCAAAACCAGCATTTTGAATTGGGCCCAGAAACTCACTAGCAGCCAGTAAAGTCGGGGCATGATTGGTGTAATTTGCTCAAACTGTCTTGCTCCGGTGAACAACCTGGTTGCCGAATTCTGCATCAATTTATATCTTACCCTTCCTCCTAAAGGAACACAGGCATTCTTGACCATGGTTGGTGTTCAAAGCTCACCAGACAATAAAAAGAAAAGTAGTCATGTTGATCGATTAAAATACCATAATGGGACACGCCTTTATTGGGACCACTCTGAAAATCAAACTTGCCACAACTATGTGACACTTTGGTGAGTTTTCAATAAAAAAGCAAAAAAAGCACTGTAATGTCATACTGCTATTTGATTTAGAAGTTTGTGTGTGGTGCATAAGAAAACTATCCCAAAAATACAACAAGAGAAGGCGACCAAACAAGCAAACTCAGAATTCATACCAGCCGAGAACTGCTGGCCTCAGCAACATTTGCAATTTAATTCCCAATAATGCATGTGTTTTGCTGCCTCACCTTTTTGGGAAGAGCTTTAGTTGTGGTTTTTAACACAAGCCTCTCAGCTCTTCACCCAAATACATAGGCAAAAATTTTGGCTTCTGCTGTCACAGCTGACACCAGAAGGACCCACAAGTCGGCACCATGCAGAGATATACATACCATTTGAGAAAGCCATCCTTATGGGGAGAATTTACAAATCCGAAAGCAGGTCAATTATCAACTCACAGATGGTTTCAGGCATTTAAAGCAGACACACAAGAATAGCAAAGGACAGTATGGGAGCAACACAGAACTATATTCCCGAAACAAACAACGAATGACTCTTCGACATGGGCTGCATTTTGCAACGCAGAGCACGAGATCCCGTCTCCTCCCGGTTGGCCCCCTCTGCGCAAAGCGGTAGCGCAGCTTCCCCCGGCTGGTCGCCTCCAACCATTAATGCACCATCCCCGAGCGCACGCACGTGGGGAAGGAGAGGGGTGGGGAAGAGAAAGGTACTTCCTCCTCCTCCTCCTTCTCGGCGGAGGGGCTCGTCTTACTCATAGATTAAACCTTCAGCCTCCGCTTTCTTCCCTTTTTTCCTTTGAGGGGAAAAAATGTGTCGCAAAGAGTCTCCCACCTCAACAAAGGAGGGCGGGGAGGGGAAGGCAAAGGGGAATCTGAATGAGAGCCGGCCCTTTCCTCTAGGCCCCGCATACTTGGCTCCTTGGGATGATCCGGCGTGACAAGTTAGCCGCAACTGCGCTGCTTCCCTCCCCGGAGCCCCTCCCACGCCGCCGCCCCCCTCCCCGAGGAAGTCCTTCTCCCCATTCGTCGTCGTCCGTCCCGACACTCGCCCGCCCTCCCTCCCCGCCGTTACTCACGGGGTGCAGCGGTCGCTGTACTCGTTGGCGATGGTCTCGATGCCTCCCGCTCGGGCCACGGCCACATAGCAGCTCTGGAAGCCCACGTCGATGCCCACCACCGACATGCTGAGCCTGAGGGGGGCGAAGGCGGCGGCGAAAGGGGGCGAAGGCGGAGACGCAGCGAGGCGGCCTGAGGGGCCCCCGAGGGAAGGGAGGAAGCTCGCCGCGAGGGCCGGCTAGGCAGGCCAGGGACAGGTCCCGTCTTCCTCCTCAGCCTCTCGGTTCGCTTCACAGAGCGGCCGCTGGGGCAGTTTTAAATGAGTGGCGGCGGCAGCGGCGCGCGCGGCTGTGGCTGCCTCCTCGCGAGGAGGGGGAAGGGAGGGCGGGCGCTACAAGAGGCAGCCGGGGAGAGAAAGAGAGAGAGAGATCTCGAAAGATCCTGTCCCGTCCAGAGGAAGGGGAGGCGGGAAAGCGTCTCGCGAGATTCCCATTTCTGCGGGTTCCCGCGGTGCGCGCGCAGTCCTGCTCTCACACGCAACGCACGCACGTACGTTGTCTATAAGCTCTGTGGCTCCGCCCCCCTAGCGGCTGCGGTGGGAGGGAGCCAGGCCAAGGCAGGCGGGAGGGGGTGGGACACTCCGAAAGCCCCCTCCCCCAAGCAGCTCTTGCGCACGCTCCGAGCGTCACTGGCTGCGCGGGGTGGGGCGCGCCGGGACACCGTAGCTCAGTGGTGAGGGCTTGGGGTTTGTATGCATTAGGTTCATGTGCGCCGAGTTCGATCCCTGGTGTCGCCTCTGCCTGAAACCAGAGGAGTTCAGTGTAGACAGGACTGAAGTAGATGGACCCAGTGGTCTATCTAACTCAATACAGGGCAGCTTCTTCGTCGGTATTTTATTTTATGTTAGTTGTGTTATCTTGCCCAGGGCAACCAAAGAGCTTACAACCAACCAATCAATTGACTGGTCGTTGATTGGAGCATAGTTCGCACCTTCCTTCAAACTTGCCAGCATCTAGACTCCGAATGTGCTTCTCCCAGGCGGTGCCATCCCTTCAGCCTAAAACACTCACAGTTTGTCTACTGAAGGGTGTTGGAAGGGAAGGAGGAATAGGGCCTCCAGCCTCTTTATGTGACCCAGGCCACACCCTTCACTGACCCTGCCTTGCACTCCCAGGTGTTTTGGGCCTGGCTGGAAAGTTTCTTGTTTGTCTGGAGGGAGGCTAGAAAGGGGGATGTATGGAGACTAGCCTATTGTATAACATTTCTTGTTCCACCCACTTTTGGCCCTGGCCACGCCCACCACTGGCATTCGGAGCTCAGAAGATTGAACAGAAGGGAATGTGGTCCCAAGGCTGAAAAATGTTTCCCACCACTAGCCTTTGCCTCACAAGTGTGCTGGAATTCCTTCATATCTGTCTCTGGGCTTCTCTTGCAGCAGTGCAGTTCTCCACAAGAATCTCCCCAGTACCTGCACTTTCCAAAGTGCTGATTTCAAAACTGATTTGGGGGGGAGGAGTAGAATCTGGGCCAGGACTTGGCCTCAAAACTTGCTGGAAGAAGAATCCATCTGAGTGTACAAATACTTTATTTTCCTCACCATTGAATTCTCATTCAATGCTATATGGTTGCAGGCCATATTTACATAAAGGCCCCAAACTCTTCCACTGACATCATGTCCAGTTATGCTGGCAACCTTCCAAATCTCCTGTCTCTGTTCACACCTCAGGGCAGCAGGGAAGGACAGTTTTCTTGCAGTACCAATGGCCCTCAATGACTCTCTATTGTTTCTTAATGGCCCTTGCTTTGCCAGGTTGTTTGGCATAGGCTAGAGCAGGAATTCCTCTCCAGCTTGTATTTCTCTCTTCATGTCCCAATTAGTCAGAATCCTACCATGTACAGTCGTACCTTGGATCTCAAACGGCTTGGCTCCCAAACCAACTGGTTTCCGAATGATTGAAACCCGGAAGTGAGTATTCTGATTTTTGAACAATATTTGGAAGCCAAATGTCTGGCATGGCTTCCATGGCTTCCGATAGGCTGCAGGCCAATCATAAGCCGTGCTTTGGTTTTGGAAGTCAAATGGACTTCCGGAACGGATTCCGTTCGACTTCCAAGGTATGGTTGTATTAATTTCTATGGTTTAGGGAGGTTCCCTCCCCAACCTATATAACATGTAGCAGGTGTTGGCAGTTGTTGTTGGAGGAACAATATTCATTCAAAAAGATGGAGTCTTTTGTCCGGGAGCTTAAATGAAGCAACTGTTGCAAGCTGGAAACTGCACCTTAAACATGCTAGTAACACACTAAGGAGAGCACTTGTATGGCAAATGATTCAGATCTGAACCCTACCATGGAAATTCATTTAAGAAACAACCACCCAATAAAAACAGCCAGCAGATAAAGCCGCACGATCAGCAATATTTTAAAATGCCTAAAATATCTTGAAAGCCTGGGAGGGTAAACTAGGTTTTGTGCTGTACCTAAAAGAAAGCAAAGAAAGTGCCAGACAAGTCTCTGGAAAAGGCATCCCATGGAAGGAAATGCAGCTGAAAACATCCTTCTCTGGTTGTCACCCACTTTACCACTAACAAGCAGGAAGGGCTACAGATTATGATTTCATGGTGTGAGCAGGTCCCTGGGTCTGAATAAAAGGCAGTCATCATTTAGATGTCTGCCTAGCAACATTAATGTGTCAAAGGGAGCAGAACCCACACTACACGGAGCAGTTATCCAACAATTCAGCCGCAGGAGAAGGATGTATTATGATCTAGCTGTTATGATCTAGCCCATATACACTAGGACCAAGATAATCTTAACCTGGAGAAGCATGGCAGGTGTCACATGGAGGAGGTTTCATCTTTGTATGATACCCAAAGCACCGTAAGGTAAAACGTGTGGAAGACATTTGGAGAGATAACCTATGTTTATATGCTAATGCCAGCAGTCTCCAAGCCCAGGTGGGCAAGCTGGAGTGTTGGGTGTTAGAGGAGAGCATAAATATACAGTAGGAAGCGTAGTAAAATGAAATAAAACATAGTAAAATGGAAAGAAGCAGTGGGACATAGGAAGGGCATTCTGAAGGTGGTGGTGCAAAAAGGGCATAAGAGTCCAAGAAACCAGAAATCCCAATAGGACCACACTGCTCAACAGAATTGCTGTGGGTGGTGATATAGGACTCAGAAGTCCAAATGGGAAAAAAGAACACACTTCAGCAAAAGAAATGCAAGCAGAAACTGGTGCACATCGCTAAAAACAAAAAGAGCAGCAACATTTTTTTTTAAAAAAAAAAAATACATTAGTAGTAAGACTAGGTAGGAGATTGGACCTTTAGATAAGAAGGAAGTCAAAGATATGGTCAAGGGTGAAAATGAGATTACAGAGAAGATGAATGAATTATTCGCATCTGTGGGTCAGAAGATGTAGGTCAGAGCCTTATGCCTGAACTTGCTTTCTTGAGAACAAGAGCAGAGGAGCAGAGGCAAATAGTAATGGGAAGAAATAAAGTGCTAGGCCTTGTTGATAAATAAAAAAACTGACAAATCTCTGGGTCTGGGTGGGCTAATTTACTTCCCTGTAGTTCTTCCCCTTGGCCAGGTGTGGGTAGCGGTGCGCCAGCTGAATCTTTGCCTGACATCTATTAGATCAAAACTTCAGGACCTGCTGTGGGCTTAACTTTTGACATTCACTTTGCTTTATCCATTAGGCTTTAGACAAATAGAATTTGGTCTGCTTTCCACTGAAACTGGAAGGGGGGAGAGAATAATTCCTCAACTGCAGCATGGGATTCAAAGATATTTTAGTCATGCCTTTGTTGTGAGAAAGCCACATTTTTACAGGGCTTAAAACCAAAATATTTTGTCCCTGAGTGTCATAGGCAGCTGCCAGACTGTCAGTATTTTGCATTCCACCAAATTCAGGCTGCATAAATAAAGTGGATTTGGTACATTCTCATGACCCTGCGTAGGGAGGTGGGGAGGATCAGGATTTCTGCAGTAAGTAAATATTATGATTATTATGGTATCTCGTTTATGAAGTGACTAAAATTTACTAAGTGCTGTACTGTGATTAAAAAACCAAGGCAACCCCTGTCTTCAGACTTACAGTCTAGTAAGAGTGACACAAAAGGGAAAAGGTTCGAAGAGAAAAGTTATGCAAACTGAGTCAGTATTAATTCTTAAAGTTACATAGTTATTATAATGACCAGCTTGAATGGAAATAGTTCCTGGAGGATAAGAGTTGAGTGGAAGCTGGTCTCTGAGTTGTACCAATCGAGTGAACCCCAGCCCTAACTCTTTATCAGCAGCCAGGTGGAGGGGTTGCAGTCAGAAGAGCTTGAGTGCCCCTCAACGTCTTTTTTATTGTTCATTCACAACAATTTGTTCTCATTATGCTATTGGAGTAGTCATACACAATGCTGATTTCAATACCGTTTGTGTGTGCAGAGGCTTTGCAGCAGTAATTCTGCTTCATTTCCCATCAGTGAATAGCTTGTAACTTCCTGCTGAAATCATATAACTTTTCATGCCACAAATCTTCTGGTGTTTTTGTGTGTAGAAGGGGTTGCTGCTTTTGGTGTGTTATAGTGCTTTTTCTGGTGGTTACTCAGTGGGACACAGTACTGGCACCTTCCCCCAAAAAACAATCTTGTGAGCATGTGCATGCATGGCTGGGCGGCAGTGCAGGTACAGTGTGGCTTAGCCGCTCTGAGGGGAAGGGACAGGACAGGTGTCTGACTGTCTTGCTCATCAGGTGGCGGACATTTTGAGGGGCTCCGTGATGCACTCCGTGATGCGGTGGTGGAAGGTAGATCACCATGAGCCTGGTAGATGAAGGGAACGCAGTGGATGTAGTCTACCTTGATTTCAGCAAGGCATTTGACAAGGTGCCCCATGATATTCTTGTAAAGAAGCTGGTAAAATGCGGTCTTGACTATGCTACCACTCAGTGGATTTGTAACTGGCTGACTGACCGGACCCAAAGGGTGCTCATCAATGGTTCCTCTTCATCCTGGAGAAGAGTGACTAGTGGGGTGCCACAGGGTTCTGTATTGGGCCCGGTCTTATTCAACATCTTTATCAACGACTTGGATGATGGACTCAAGGGCGTCCTGATCAAATTTGCAGATGACACCAAACTGGGAGGGGTGGCTAACACCCCAGAAGACAGGATCACACTTCAAAACGACCTTGACAGATTAGAGAACTGGGCCAAAACAAACAAGATGAATTTTAACAGGGAGAAATGTAAAGTATTGCACTTGGGCAAAAAAAATGAGAGGCACAAATACAAGATGGGTGACACCTGGCTTGAGAGCAGTACATGTGAAAAGGATCTAGGAGTCTTGGTTGACCACAAACTTAACATGAGCCAACAGTGTGACGCGGCAGCTAAAAAAGCCAATGCAATTCTGGGCTGCATCAATAGGAGTATAGCATCTAGATCAAGGGAAGTTATAGTGCCACTGTATTCTGCTCTGGTCAGACCTCACCTGGAGTACTGTGTCCAGTTCTGGGCACCACAGTTCAAGAAGGACACTGACAAACTAGAACGTGTACAGAGGAGGGCAACCAAAATGGTCAAAGGCCTGGAAACAATGCCTTATGAGGATCGGCTAAGGGAGCTGGGCATGTTTAGCCTGGAGAAGAGGAGGTTAAGGGGTGATATGATAGCCATGTTCAAATATATAAAAGGATGTCACATAGAGGAGGGAGAAAGGTTGTTTTCTGCTGCTCCAGAGAAGCGGACACGGAGCAATGGATCCAAACTACAAGAAAGAAGATTCCACCTAAACATTAGGAAGAACTTCCTGACAGTAAGAGCTGTCCGACAGTGGAATTTGCTGCCAAGGAGTGTGGTGGAGTCTCCTTCTTTGGAGGTCTTTAAGCAGAGGCTTGACAACCATATGTCAGGAGTGCTCTGATGGTGTTTCCTGCTTGGCAGGGGGTTGGACTCGATGGCCCTTGTGGTCTCTTCCAACTCTATGATTCTATGATTCTATGATTCTATTCTATGATTCTATGAGCACCGGCACTGTTTTTCCTAGGGGGAAAAAAGCACTGGTTATAACCCCTCCAGATAGCAATGATGTGGTAAGCATTGGAGAAGCATCACAGAACAAAAAAGAAAGCAAAATAAATCTATCATTAATGCTGTGCTATTGTGTTAAAGACACTTGCAATAAAGCAGTCCCTAAAGGCCCTGAGACCATTCTAATGCAATGCTTGGTAATTAGATAAAAGCACAATAGTGAGCTGAAAGCCCCTGACTTAATGTCATAGGTCGCCTTAGGGCTCATCCACACATCAGCTTCTCCTGCCACTTTCCCCCAGGGAAAACCTGCTGTTTACCGCCGAATCAGAGCAAATATAAATCAGGATTGACATTAGCTCTGATTCAGTGGTAACCAGTGGGTTTTCCAGGGAAAGCATCAAGACAAATGGAAATCTGGTCAGACTCATGCTTTCTAGGCACTTAGACAAGTGTTATCTTCCTCATTCTCGCCTCCTGTTATATTGGCAAAATGAACCAAACCTACCTTATAAAGCTGCTGTAGAGGTTGCATGTGAGCACTTAGGGTAAGTGAAATAAAAAGGATAAGTATCATTATTGAGGTCATATGACTTAAATGCCAAATATCTTCAGCAGTTGGTTGAGTATTAAAGGAACAGAATTGTTCTCATGACACTAGATGACCTTGGGGCAGTCACACTCTCTCAGCCTAACCTACCTCACAATGGAGGAGGAGTGAGCTCCTGGGAGGAAAGGTGGAGTATAAACATAATGATAATGTGAAAGTCTGTAGTTTACAGGACAGAATAAACCAAAGTCACTGTGAAAGCTAACATCGACGTCATGTGTATTTCTGTCTTTTTTCACTTTCCTTTTGAAGAGATCCCTTGCCAGAACATGACCGGGATGGGATACAGCGGCCCACATGCATCACAAGATCTTTCATGCTGATATAATAGCCTACAACTGTCTCCTCACACCTGTTTTGCATGTCACTTGACACCTCAGTGAAGCTCTCCCTACTAGAAAAAAATATATATTGATAGTTATATATGGCAAGGAAACTCTCCATCAGAAGAACATGGCTATGGCAGGCTAATCCTGTTATGATCCAACCATCCCAGCGGCTGTTATGTCAGGGCTAATGCCAGCATAACGTGAGTGCCATCCTTTGCACCACCAGTAGCAGCTCCACAGTTTTGAGACGACAGCCTTGGGCAAAATGTCCTCAGCTGCCTCCCATCCCTGAGTCTGTCCCCCCTTCTTGCCATTGGCATTACTGTCTCCCTCTGGGCCCAATCCATACCACTGCCCAGAAGGAGAGGGCAGGGCACATGAGGGTGCTAGTCCTACTTGCTGATATCACTGCTTGGCTCAGCCCACTAAAGCCTTGGAGACAGAAGTGAATAGGCAGAAACAGCAAGGAGGAGGTGGCTCTGGGTGTCAGCCATGGGCCTCATCAGATGCCCAACTATCTATATTTATGTTGCATCAGAGAGGTTCCCAGACTCTATTGTGAAAACTCTGCCTTCTAAATGACTGGGATATAAATTTATAAACCAGAGAAAGAGCCCCTTTCTTTCCCAGCGCGTATCCCTCTCTCATTAATAAGTCATCCTTTCTGTTCAGTTATATTTCATTATCAGAAAGAGTTTCCAGCATTATTGTTGTAGCCAATGGAAATCATGGATATAAGTAATGTTGGGATATTCATTTCCGTATGTCTACTCTGAGTAGGATTGAAAGGGTTACAAAACTAAGTATTGTATCTGATTAACAGTGTGATCCTAGACATATTGGCTTGGAGGTCAGTCACATTGAGCTAAATGGCACTTATTCCCACTTATAGAATTACAGCATAAGGGTATTAATAACTCCTTCTCCTGTTCCCTTTACTTACCTTGTGAAAAAGTAAAATAGTGCAAGAATACACTTCACACCTGCCTGCCTTTATATCCTGGCTTATGTCCAGATGTCCTGGCCTTGTATGTTGTGACATGGCCTGAAAACCACTGATAGATGCCTGAGCGTTAAAATAGATGTGACCTGAATATAAACCATAGCTACTATTTGTGTCAATCAATCCTGATGTCATTGCACGCAGCCCTAGCATGTCATGTAACATATTGCTCATAGTGCTATTCTGGGGTGTCCATGCACCAGTGGCGTTTCTGGTCTCCTGCACTCAGGAATATCATGTTTCTCAGAGGCCACATTCAAATCGTCGGCAGATAATGTTACACAGTTCTCAGAACATCCCAACTGTCTGTGGAATTGAAAGTTGTATGTAAGCCACTTTCCACCAGAACAAGTTTCCAAATATTTGTAGGAAATTTGTATTTTGATTATTTATATGGTCCATAAAACTTCTCTGTTTTAAGTTCTGGTTATAAGTTCAGTGGTTTCTTATTTTATTGTCAATAATCCAAGGGTGCTTCCAAGCAGGGTTTCTTAGTGCCTTCTTTATGGTTCATTACGGGGGTTTTCACAGGGCTCCACACAACATCGTTATCTTTTTTGAAAGTATCCCATGCCGACCCCTCCTTCCAGTCACTTATTTTCTCCTAACACAGACAGTTCAACTTTTATGAAAGATCTGAAACAGCACCAGAAAAGAATCTGGTTCTGAAGTTGTGGGTTCTTGTTTGCACTTTTATCCCTCAGGTTTTGGTGGGTGTGGTTTTGACAGTGACATTCTTTTTTCTTCTTCTTTCCCCCCCTTGTATGCCACTTTTTATTGAACATGAGCGGAATTACTAAACCATACCTGACTGGTATGACTCACAATACCATAAGGCTGACTAGAATTCTCTTTTTTAAAATAAATAACATCAAATAAAATTATTTTTATGTAAAGTTATACACAATAACCATATCCAGTGGGTTATTTTCCTGGCGGGGACGCAGGGGTACGCATACCCCTAAACATTTTGTGCATCTTTGTACTTTTGCCCATTTACTGTATTTATTTTTCCTGATTTGAACTATAAAATGGTGATTTTCTTGAGTCAAAATAAGAGTACCCGTAAACATTTTTTAAAGAAAAAACCCACTGACCATATCCATTCCAAAACATAAAAATAAAAAAGGTTCCTTCAAACCTTCAGACCTCCTCCTCTCCTGCCATGGGTTCCATTTCTAAAGATTTATTCCTTTCCTCCTGAATCTTTTCACCATTAAATATCTATTATGTAATCATAGTAACCAAAGTTCATTTCACTTTACAAATGTCATTGTATTCCTGCCAATGATTTCAGCTGTCTGCAGTGGTCTTTTACATATATAAAAAAATCATTCCAATCTTTTAAAAATACTTGGTCTTCCTGTTTTCTGATCTTGCCACTTCTGCATATTCCATCAGTTTGGTCTGCCATTTGACAGTGACATTCTTGCAAGGCTGCCTGGCAGCTATAATCTGTAAGGCATGCAAGCAGGCCAAGTCCCTCTCCCCCTGCCACCTTCGGTTTCCCCTGCCCCCAACGGACACTCAACATTCTGCAGCTCCCAGTGACCACTGAGCATGATCAGTCCTCACTGGGCAGCTTTTTTTTGGGGGGGTGCCCACTCTTGGTTGTTATTGGTTTCTAAAAAAACAAAACACTTCTGTGAACATGCTATACTCTCATTTCTTGGAAGTCCCATTGGACTCCATTTCTGCTGGCATCTACCATCCTGAGCCTGAGGTCTTCTGGGAGGAACAGGGCTCCCAGAGAAACTCAGCATCACCAGCAATCCTAAAGAGCCCACTGTTCCTGCAGTGCCTTCTGACCAGAGGACCGTCACGTTGCCTTGGCTTGTTAATAGCAGGGCCATGGGAGTAGAGCAGATGACAAGTTATCCGGGATCTTCAGGGCCACCAGCAAGGTGCACAGCTAGCTGCCGGACGCTTCCATTTACATGAGACTACTCAAGAGGAGGGAGGAACCCATGCAGGTACTCACCTAGATCACAGTGATTGCAGTGGTGTGCAACACCACAATGCTGAGGTGGGGTAGTTATGGGAGTCGAAGCAAGGTGCTGTGGCAGGTGTATCCCAATAGCTTATTGGGTATGCTGGGTGCTGGTGATGGGCCCAGCGGGCATTGACTGAGTTTTCTGTTAAAGGGAATGACAGAGGTGCCTCTGAGCTATAAAAGGAATATCCTTGGGAGTCATGTTGGCAGATTACTATAACAACACCAACTGGATTGGGAATAGTACAGCATAGACAGTTGAATGATTCACTACTCCTTCGCCAATGTTTACTTACCCACTTCACGCATTGAGGCAGGCTTCAGAGTCACTAGAGATTGAGATTTATTGCACAAGAGAAACACTTGTAGATGTAAATAAAACATGAAATACATTCCAATAATTTGTTGAATGGTGTATGTTTCTGCAAATCCACCCAGAGTGGCTGGGGCAACCCAGCCAGATGGATGGGGTATAAACAGTAAAATTGTTGTTGTTGTTGTTGTTACTACTACTACACTGGGCAACAATTTTTTACTTTTTGAATGTTGTCTAGATTTCTACAACTGATTTAGGGTATTTTTGCACTGCTGAATCAGGAAATGGCTTCCGTTTCTCTCCATCAGGTCAGGTTTACTGTAAACTGAATGGTGGGCATTGATAAAGGTAAGTACACGTAAATTGCATGTCGCTTCACCATTTTTCAAACTTCAGGACTTGAACTTCCGTTTCTTGGAACTCCTGGAATGCTCAGTGGCAGGGAGGTCTCTCTTCAGAGTCCAACAGTAGTCAGCCATCATGACTGCGTCCCAGCAACCCTGATACCTGGTCTCCATCTCTTTCATGTCCTGGTGGAATCTCTCCCCCTGCTCGTCACTCATTGAACCCAGGTTCTCAGGAAACCGGTCCATATGTGAAAATAGGTAGTGCATCTTGACGCTCATGTTGCAGCCCAGGTTTCTGAAAGCAGTCAGCATGTTGTTGACAAGTTCTGCGTAGTTTCTGGCCTTATTGTTGCCAAGAAAGTTCTTCACTACCAGAACAAATGCCTTCCACGCTTCCAGTTCCACTTCGTTCATTGAGTTTCCGAACTCTGGATCTCTGATGAGCTGACGGACCTGAGGACCGTCAAAGATGCCAGCTTTCAACTTCTCCATGGTCAATCCTGGAAAAGCCTGGCACAAGTAAGTGAAGCAGTCACCATCCTTGTCCAGAGCCTTGGTGAACTGCTTGATTAAGCTGAGCTTGATGTGCAGCGGTGGGAAGAGTATTCTGTCTCTGTCCACCAGAGGGTCGTTGATGACGTTCCTTTCTTTGCAAGGCACCAATTCCTCCCGCACAAGCCAGTCCTTCTTCGTGTAATGCTGAGCACGGTCCCTACTATCCCACATGCACAGAAAACATGGGTACTTGGTGAAGCCAGACTGTTGTCCCAACAAAATGTTCACCATCTTCAGGTCAACACAAATAAACCACTTATGCTGATCACAACCAATTTTCTCCAGCACATACTTCACGCTTCATAGTTCTCCTTCAGTGTACTCGAATGAGCCAGGGGTATAGAGGCAAACTGGTTGCCGTTGTGTAGCAGAACACATTTCAGTGATTGCTTGCTGCTGTCAATGAACAATCTTTGGGTTTGTACTGTGGCACTCCAAGCTTGAGCAGAAGCTGCGCAATATCTGCACAGTACACCAAGTCCTTCTCTTCCGAGAAAAAACGGAGGTACTCTTGATGCCTGTTGCGGAAGAAGCTGATGCGAGCACTGTCAGAGAGGAGGTTTTTTCCCTTCAATCTGGATGCCAACAGTTCGGCAGAGTCCTTTGACAAGCTGAGGTCGCGAACTAGATCATTCAACTCCTTTTGGGAAAATGGATGTGGAGCATCATCTTCAAGAACCACTTCTTCTTCTTCATGTCTTTCAACACTGGAGGCATCTTCGTCACTAATGTCAGGAAGTTCTCCGAAGATAGGCACTGGAATTTCATCACAATAAGCTACAGGACGACGTGCTGATTGAAGATCAGAATACTTCTTGGGGCGGCTGCCCCATTAACTTAGTTTTGATCCCCCAACTTTATGCTTTGCCACACCAATTTATGGAAGATTTCGAGGTTTTATGACTTCAAACCTTTCGACATAATCACCCAGAACTATCGGACCTGAATACTTCTTGTCATTAAAATAATCATTTCCAATCAAAACAATTATTCGACATGGAATTTTACCCCCACCAACTTCTTCTAAAATGCTCCACACAAGCGTACATGTGAACAAAAACGTAAAAAAAATGACATGTGGCCATAGCTCAAAAACTTGACCTGATTGAGCAAAACCAATGTGATTTTTGGATTCAGCGCATCAGTTTCGTCCTAAATCAACTGAAAAAAATGCAGACAACAAATTTGTTGTTGACCAGTGTTATTCACCTCAGTAATATCCTTCTTACACCCACAAACATCACATTCTAGCAGTGTTGTTTGTGAACTGTTGCCACACAGAGATACGCCATGTTCACTGAAATGTGAGTTCAGCATCTAAAAATACCGCAGATCTTTATAGTCCAATGCTTGGGACACTCACCATGCAAGCATTTACTAAGGAAACAGAAAGGCAACAACATGTTTCCATGGGAACATTACATTAAAATGAAACAGTAGTATCAGGTTCACAGGACATGAAACAGAAGGTCTGAGAAAAGATAATTAGAACAAAAACCAACAGAAGATTTGTTGACCCTTGAGTACTGAAGCAGCTTGGTCCTAATCAATATGTTTGCTACACCTGCTACACCTGATATTCTACCAACTTCCTTGCTTTCTTATATTATGTTATAGAATCATATATAAAATAAAGGGGAGATCTGTATTAATTTTTCATACAGCTTGGTGTACAACAGAGCCAAAGATATTATGTTCCGTGTTTGGATCTAGTAACCATGAGGTCATGAGAGGGACCCATGGAAGGTTCCCCAGGAGGCAATATAGTGGTTTGTCTGAAAAAAATATTCATCACCCCTTAAACGGCCCAGGACCACAATACCTCATGGGTTGCCTCTACTCATATGAACCAATCTGGACCCTGCAATCACCATTTGAGGCCCTTATTTGGGTGCCTTCTCCACAAGAAGTCCAGAAGGTGCCAATATGAGAATGGGCCTTTTCTGTAGTAGGTCCTTATTTGTGGAATGCTCTCCCCAAATAGGTCCACCTGGTGCCTTCATTACATATCTTTAGGCGCAAGGTGAAAACCTTTCTCTAAAATGGGGGTACAGGACTTTTTCCGCAACCCAGCTCGTCGGGGTGCCACTCCCCCCCCCCCAGGTCCCTCCAGTCAGCAAAGAAGGAGTCTCCAGCCAAGTTACAGAAGCCAATCAGCATGCAGCAGACCTGGTCATTATTTGTTGCAATAAAGGTTCAAATGCAAAAAGAGAAAGAACCAAGAGCATGTTGCTACACAGACTTTTGAAATTTCCCCAGATTTCCCATAATACACCACTCACATCATCATCAAAACGTCATGAAAGAGGAGTGGTTGGCATGCAGAAACATGAAACTGTCACCCACCCCAGCCAATCATTCCAGTTCCCAATGCCTTTTAACCACCCTCTTCCCCAAAGAACAAGCCTAGCTGCAAGGCTTTCCTGCACTTCTTCTCTGAAAGTACAGTATCAGGATTCAATCCACCATCCGATGAGTTTTTTGGCTGCTTAAACAAATCTATGTATGGCCTTTTAAATGTGCCTTTGCAAGGGGGGGGGTTATTGGTTTGTTCTTGTTTTTATTTTACTATGTATTTTGTTTTCTTATTTTGTATTTTCTGTTGTCAACTGTTCTGTGATCTTCGGATGAAGGGAAGAAGAAGAAGAAGAAGAAGAAGAAGAAGAAGAAGAAGAAGAAGAAGAAGAAGAAGAAGAAGACTGTCTCATTCATGTATAGCGCACACTCTACTTTCACATTACCTTCATTTAACTTCCGGGTTAGGCGTCTCCATTCACAGCTATGCTAGTGAGCGGCATCAAAACGCTTGTTGTGATGTGCGAGGGTTGCTTCTGACACAATCCAGTGGGGAGCAGGGAACTATTTTACTTGAACCACTAAAAACCTGAATTACAGTAGTTCATTCTCTTCTGCTGAGTACCAGCTCTCACCACGAGGGGGCAATAAAGACATGGACTGAGAGGGCAGGGAAGCACGCAAAACAAGCTCCTCCTTCATGTTCACATCATGGTTGCCACCAACCATAGATGTTTTTATTTTTCTCTGTCTGCTTCCATGAAACTGACCTTCTGGGCTTTAACTGGCTCAACCCACTGCTGGGTAGAGTGGTGTGGAGAAAGTGGCTAGAGAGTAGTTTCTCTCCCTACGGCATCCCAGTGTGTGAGTTTGTGGTCCTGCTAGCAATAATGAGAGAGAGGAAGAAGAACTAGCAGGACTATAAGCTGTAAGGACCTCCAGTGGCAAAGCCATGAGATGGACGACGTCTCTCAGCCTTGGTGGGGGGGGCAGCGTAAAATCCACGCCACCCTGGAAATAATTAGTGAGTATTGTGGGAGAGGCTTCCTCTCTGCTAACCATGAGAAGAGATGCACAGATCAAACACCCACAGCTTTAAATGAATGGCAGAGACGATGAGCACATACTGCAGAGGGGCAACAGCACCTCTCCCCCCCCCCCAAGGGTGGTCCTGTGGGATGGTCACAGCTGGAATATATGCTCCAGTGTGATCTTGGCTTCTGGTTCCCAGGCCTTCATGCTAGCAAGAGCAGCCCAAGTCCATATGAACTGTGATACATAACACAACACACTTGGGCATGCCGCACTAAGAACTTTCTGCGTTAGGTGCCAACTAGCTATTAGGAGCTGGGTGTTTGTGACACAATATAGCAGAAAGGTGTGAGATAGCTTCCAAACAAACAAAACAAATATTTAGAGTACCTGTCTCCCCACTCTTCAGCCAAAAAGGATCCCAAAGCAGCCTACATACAGGCAAAATCTATGCTGCCTTAGGGATCAGCACTCCTATGCTTTTTATCAGCTTTCTCTGTCACATGTATGGTGTCTAGAAGAAAAATAAAATTAAAGGCATTATCTTTTACCAGCAATGTTCACACACACCATTTATAATACAGTGGTACCTCGGGTTAAGTACTTAATTCGTTCCAGAGGTCCGTTCTTAACTGAAACTGTTCTTAACCTGAAGCACCACTTTAGCTAATGGGGCCTCCTGCTGCCTTCGTGCCGCCGCTGCACAATTTCTGTTCTCATCTTGAAGCAAAGTTCTTAACCTGAGGTACTATTTCTGGGTTAGTGGAGTCTGTAACCTGAAGCGTATGTAACCTGAAGCGTATGTAACCCGAGGTACCACTGTAAACATCGTTACCAGAGACCTTGCCCAGTGCCATTGCAACTATATATTTTTGCAAGGCAGGGGTGCAATGATTTCCACTGTTAGGAACGACAGCTGCATTAGTGGATTCCTAGTCTTCATTACACCCTCTCTGCCCCTCCCCCAACCCTGCTTTACCCACCGTATCACTAGAGGAACTGCACATCTTTGTGGGCCTGTCTTAGCTAGACTTGTCACAAAATGCCCCCTTCTTAACTTGTGCTGTAATGCTCTGATTATTGATTTTGACCACAGAGCACCCCATAGGTATATGACTTCTTTCCAACTTCCTTAGTCCCCTAATCTCGCTCTCTCTCAGTTATGATGAAAGCAGGCAAGCCAGTGGGTCGAATGTGAACTCGTCCCCTTTCTGATTCTTTCTCTCACTCTCCTCCCCACCAGCTAAGCCGGATCCTTAAAGCTCGGCCCCACATCTCCATATAAGGTCACCCTCCATCTTCAGCCTTCTCCCTTCCTATAGCTACATGCTGATCTGGGCAATGTGAGTGGGTGGTGTGCATAAGGTCTTATTAAACTTTTTTGCTCTCTATATTTTTGAAAGGGCATGCTAAACCCCAAAAGCCGCTTTTGATGCTTAAACTGTTTTATCTTCCATAAATAAGCAAGCACATTGATATAGGTTTCTTACTGATCAGTGCTAAATCACCCAAAGTTAGGAAAGTCATCACTATCAAGGCTGGCCCTAGAACAACAGTGGGTCTCATAATGGCCTGCCACTCCTCCTCATTTGGCCTGCGAGCATGTTTTGACCAAGCTACACCCTCCTGCCCCCTACAACTGAGCCGAAAGGGTGGGGGGTTGCAGACACCAACCACCAGCTGATTAGTGGCACCCACAAAGCTGCACACACCTTGTTTGGAAAGTGTTGATGACCAGCTGATCGTTGAGGCATGCAAAAGTGCTGTGCACAGGGCTTTGCAAACACCCAAGATCACCTGATCCTTAGTGCCTGCAAAGCTCCACACTTTGCATGCTCAATATACAAAGTAATCACTGAAGCTTGCAAAGCATTGTGCCCTGAGCCATACAATTCAATTTCAAACCATGTGAGCAAAAACAAGTCATTGCGACTTCAGGTGATTGACAGGTAGAGGGCCCCACCCACCTGCCAAACTTGGCCTGTGGGACATGGGGTGGAGTAGATAAAGATGTGGCTTGCTGGTAGGATCCAGTTTTCCCTCCCTGCCCTGCAATGAGGTACCGGGAGACACCTGCCTCATGCAGTGGGCAGAGACAATGACATTCTGGAGAATGTCACAGGGAACCACCTGATGAGCAATCACCCATCACCAAACTATAGGTCCTCCTTGCCAAATCACAGCATCGCATCATCAACATCTCATGGTAAACTGTATCAAAGGTCACAGTAAAGATGGAAGAGGATTAAGAGGGTGCAGTGCCTCTTATCAGACTCTAGGTGGAGTTAATCAGTCTGGGCCATAAACACCGTCAGTGCCATAGCCAGACTGTGAAAACCAGATTGGGATGGGCTGGAATTGCTAATGCTAATGTGCGCATTAGTTTTCAGAGGAAAGGTAATCATCATGGTTAGCTAGGCTTGAGGTAAGATTGGAATCCAGGGAAGTAGGCTGAAGCAGAGGGATAAAGGACAGGGAAGGCATAAGCTGAAGGCAAGATCAAACAGCTTTGAGGAGGGAACAAATATCCTACTTGCTCCCTCCTCAAATCCTCTATCACTCCCTCTTGTTAGCATATTCAGGTGGTGAGAAAATGAGCCAAGCACAGCCTCTTGAGAAACAAGAGGGGGGATAAGAATAGCACTGTAGTTTCAGAAATATAAAACAAAAACAAAACACCAAACCCTAAGAGGGCACCCTGCGAAAAGAAAAGAAAAAGAAACCAACCCAATGAGGGCTGGGGACTGACCATGTTCAATAGCTACAGAATGTGGAGTTTGGGTTAGAGAAGAAAAATTACTGACTTGGGTGGTGGAGGTAAAATGGAATGGCCTGCTGTCAGTGGGCTTGGCTGGCTGGCTGCGGCCCCAAACAGCAACACTCCTGTGAGGTGATGAGAATATATTGCAGTATCTTGTTAAAGTTCTCCTTTGTCCTGAAATAATGCCAACAGAATATACATCCATTGGTGATTACATATATATCCCAACTAGCTAGTAAACCAGTAGCCTTCAGGGCTTTAAAAGAAAAAGTCAGATAGATTTTGCTGCTTTGAAGGCATTTGCAAAAACAAGGCCAGTTGAGGCTTTTACCCACAATCAGCTAGATTATTGGGGGGGGGGGTGTTTCTAGGTGTTGACCTCTGAAGTGTTGCCTCTGTTGTGTCTCAATGACTTTTAATGTCATGTGAGAGTTGTCCTGTCCCACTTTTCTGACAGCCACAACCCTGGCTATGCCATCTTCATGTAACAACAAGCTTACTTCTGTTATGCCACAAATACTAATAGCTGAGGTTACCAATACTGTAGGACACTGCTCTGTCATTGCAGCACATTGGTTTAAAAATAGCATTAATGCTACAATTCTTACATCCGATTTTTGCTTATTGGCACAGGCATAGCTGTCAACTTTTCCCTTTTCTTGCGAGGAATCCTATTCGGAATAAGGGAATTTCCCTTTAAAAAAGGGGAAAGTTGACAGCTATGGGCCCAGGGGTCCATAGGAGTAGGCTGAGAGGAAGCAGTACCAGTAAGCATGATTTAGGTTGCTCAGTCTAGGAAGCATCTTAAACGAAGTACTGTACTGGATATTTGGCAGTAGAGGTTGCAGTGGTGGACAACAAGAGGCAGATATGAGTAATCACAATATAAGTGCATGGTATCATATAGACAACGAGTAGAACAATCAAGCAGTAAAACTGAAAAGGAGCAGAACTATCAAACAGCACCATTAAGAGTGCAAGCACACAAGCAGTTATTCAACATTACAATTAAAATGTTCAGAAATGGGAGTTGCTTTGGGATTCAGTCATGAGTCATGAAGTAATTAACAGTGATAATTTAGAGGCCTGAATATCAAATCAAAATCTTGATTAGTTTAAATGGCAGGTGAGGCAAGGGGATGTATTTTCTTTCGCTAAAAAAAATTAATAAAGCATTTTTTATATATGGCAAGCCTTCAGAAATTCCTGATGTGAAACAGGTAAGTGATAGTTTTACTGAGTCAATGTTTGAACACCAGTAACAATTACGGTACTTAGTATTTCTTAGGAAAAAGCAATATATATTCAGTTCTGAGCATATTAGAATATGCATTAGATTCATGGCACAAAATGAGTCCTGAAATAGGCCCATGTTGGAAAGCCTAAGAATTCAGAGCAGACCCGTGTACGCAGGTGTAACATTTGTGACATCAGCTCTTACCCAGCTTTTAAGTGGGTTACGAAATTCTGCCCCAGCTTCAGTTTCTGATAGCACTGGAAAGCAAGTTTCCCCATAATGTTTGTTGTAAGCTATTGTCATATGTGCTGTTCATAGAATTTCATATCATAGAAATGATTGTTCAGATTAGCATGAGGAATCATCTCAGCTTCTTATGTCAGTGCTTTTTTATTAGGCTGTTGCAGCACACATCGTAACTGGTTGTCATACTACAGTCATGTCTTTGTATGAAATATCTAGTGGTAGCACATTAAGACTGGCAGTATTTTTAAATACAGAGTAGTTGCTTTTAAAAATCTGTTTATGTGGCTCATTACATATATTGTTAAATCCTTGCCCATTTATGAATTCAGCACAAATGTGTTCATTCCTTACCTTTAAAGTTCCCAGTGACTTTGCACCATGCTATTTTTCATAGTTTCCATTTTGTCCTTACCTTTGACCTTTACTCCTCCATATTTATGCAATACTTTTCCTGTTACTTTTGCCTCTCCATTCCCTCTTCTGTCTCCTCCCTTGGTTGCCTCCACCAGAGTCCAAAGTGAGCTTTCAGGCCTGCCCTACTGGAAGGCAGCCAACCCAAGAGGCAAACATGAGGAGGGTGTGTGTCAGGGAGTAGTGGTGAGGTGTTTGAAGACAGAGCTGTATGAGCCATCTCACCTGTCCTGTATCCTCTAAGGCTAAGCTAGCCTGCTGCCCTCAGGTGTAGCAGAGGGCATTTATCCCACTGGCAGAGTTGATGTAAAATCCCAGTTTTCATACATGGATTGGTGGTGGGGAATGGTGGGGAGGCACCAGATTGTCCTTTGCCTCAGGCAGCAAAATGTATTGGCGCTGGCTTGTTCAGTTTGCACTTCTCATGACTGGCATTGTGTCATGAGCAGTAATAGAATAGACAATTATCACTTTAGTCAAGCTAATTTGCACAGCATAATTCCGTAGGCCGAAATGAATGGTTAAAAGTGGAATGCTCATAAGAGACTCAAGAGTTTCTATTGGTCAGGCTTATCAGTGACGTGCATACAGAAGTAAAACTAGAGCATCAATACAATAGTGAGGCTGTTAATGCCTAAACTTTAATCTACTAGAGGACACCTTGTTGGAAACAAACTTTTTTTTGTCCAAATGGCACTATATGAGCAGGAACAAAAATTCCCCAAATATTACACACATAGTACTGTATTGTTAATCATGCCTCACTTCCCCAAGCACTGAGAAGTACAGGGATTAGTTTTGTTGGACAAGAAATAAATGGAGACTTGGGATCTCTACAGATGTACCTTCTTATGTACAGCAGATATAATTTGAATGCACACATTCCCTGCTCAGTACATATTTATTTATTAAACTTCTTTGATGCTTTTCACCCAAAGAGTCTCCAAGCAACTTACACTGAATACACACACACACATTCAACCATGGGGGGGGGGGAGGTGAGGATCTTATATTCCATACAACATATGGGGGGAGGGGAAACCAAACCGCTTAACAGTAATAAAAAAATTACAAACAATAAACAAAACAATACAGTGGTACCTTGGGTTAAGTACTTAATTCGTTCTGGAGGTCCGTTCTTAACCTGAAACTGTTCTTAACCTGAAGCACCACTTTAGCTAATGGGGCCTCCTGCTGCCGCCGTGCCACCGGAGCATGATTTCTGTTCTCATCCTGAAGCAAAATTCTTAACCCGAGGTACTATTTCTGGGTTAGCGGAGTCTGTAACCTGAAGCGTATGTAACCCGAGGTACCACTGTACTCCCAATAACAACATTGACACTCCCTCCCTAGCCCCAAAATCATTCACATCAACCTGGCACTTAAAAAATAAATCAATCCCATTTTTGCCTTATCTCTGTAACAGCACATAACATGAGAATAGTGCATCAGACCAGGACCATATCAGGATGTGTGTCCCTCTAGCCCAGCATTCTGTTCGTACAGTACCCAGCCAGAAATCAATGGGAAGCCCATAGGAGGACCTGAGTCCTGTAGCATTCGCCCCTCCTATGGTTTCCAGCAACTGATATTCAGAGGTATACCACCTCCAGCAGTGGAAGGAGGAAGCACAGCTTTACTGTATCCAGAAACCAATTTTCCAGCTAATTTCACCTGCATGTGAGTTGGCAGCATTCCCCACCCACCCAAAGATGCCAGCACAGCTACAGGAAGGCATTTCACCATTTGGTCAGTGTTGAAAACATTCCCCACTCCCAGCCCTACCTACAATAGTTACCTAGGATTATTCTCACTTGCAGCTTAGTGGGCAAGCTGTCATCTAAATAAGCTATGATATGTGAATATGGATGACTCAAGATGCTGCAGAATTATCTGAACATTTACGTCACTCATAGTCGTGGAAGGACTGGACAAGAAACATTTTATTTGTTCAGGGTTGTCTCAAGATACATCAGATCAAGCCTGACAAAACTCAGATACTAGTTTGAACTTTATTCACAATTTTCCCCAAGTAAGTCATCTGATTCATGGTAACTACTATTCTTCTGTTTCATCAATTGGATGTAATTACTTCAAATGTAATTACTTTTCTTTTCTGCTGGTTTTTCCCATGCTGCATTACACACCGAGAATTGCTATCACATTTTCTTTTGCAATTGAGACAAATGGGACTGCTAAGTTAAATCCATGCGCAGAAGATCACAGCCATACCCTATGATATTTGGGGGGACCTGCCTTCATCTCCCTCGTGGGATATAAGCTTGCCAGCCTTATTTTTTTTCTGAGAAAAGGCTCTGTGCCTTCAATTAGTAGTATGATGGGCATCTGTCAATAGAAGAAACTTTCTCTCCATCACTGCATCGCTATACAGAGCGAAATATTCATTTATTGATTTCTGCATCTTAAAAAGACACAGAGCTTCTGTTTATAAAAAGTGGCAATCATACAGCATGGATGTTTGAAAACCTCCCGGCAGAATCTAAAACAGGCAGCATCGAACTTGTGTAATAGTGCAAACATTCATTGTTTCTTTTAAAGCCACACAGTTAAGTAAAGGGTGATCCTATGCCTGTCATCCCAATAGCATTTCAGTAATGGAAATGCCTCTCTCTGAAGGTTAAACTGGTGCCAACACTGCATAACTTTAAGGGCCAGCCGAAAATTTGTTTGTACAACCCTTTTAAGCTAACCCATTGAATAAACAGACATGTTTAACTTTTACATTTTGTATGATTTTTACTTGTCTTTATACTTGCAACCCCCCTGAGATTTTGGACAAAAGGTAGTACAGTATGTAAGTCTGATAGATACAGATAAACACAGTACCATATCAACTTGAAGATACGTAGTAGCTTAAATTAGTGACTAAAGTTTAACACCAGCCAGAAGGGATATTCTGTGTCCTATGACGCCAATTACACTTGTAAACTGTGATTGTATCTAATCTGTGAGCTGGATTGCAAGCTGTGTGTGTGTCAGTGAGCCGAATATATTTGAGCAAAAGAAAGCTGTATAATTCTGTAGTAGCAAGATAGGATAGCAGAGATTGCAATGCACAGAGGTGCAATCTTATGGAATACTTTCAGTTAGAAGGGACGCGGGTGGCGCTGTGGGTAAAACCTCAGCGCCTAGGACTTGCCGATCGCACGGTCGGCGGTTCGAATCCCTGCAGTGGGGTGCACTCCCGTCGTTCGGTCCCAGCGCCTGCCAACCTAGCAGTTCGAAAGCACCCCCGGATGCAAGTAGATAAATAGGGACTGCTTACCAGCGGGAAGGTAAACGGCGTTCCGTGTGCTGCGCTGGCTCGCCAGATGCAGCTTGTCACGCTAGCCACGTGACCCGGAAGTGTCTGCGGACAGCGCTGGCTATAGAGTGAGATGAGCGCAGAACCCTAGAGTCTGGCAAGACTGGCCCGTATGGGCAGGGGTACCTTTACGTTTACGTTTACCTTACTTTCAGTTAACTTCTTGTGCAGCAGAGATTTAGTCTGTAGGGGGTGTGAACACAAATGAAGCCCAGAATGTATGGTTTACAGTCAGGGCTGGTGCTGTCGTTAGGCCGACTGCCTAGGGTACAGACTTCAGAGGGGTGCAGAATACTGACCTTTGAGGGGCACAGTTTTATTCAGATTAGTTTTTGGTATATCTTACAAATTTCAGGTAATATTTGATTTTTATTTTATATTTTGAAGAATTTGATCATTTATACCAGACATCTGTTTTTGAAAACTGATATTAGCAATTTGGAGTGGGTGGAAGCCCTTAGCTGTGCCAAGGGTGCAAAATAGCTTGGCACTGTTTACAGTATTTGCATGTATGTCACATAAACCTACTTGTTAAATATTTTATATTTGTCCACCTTTCCCCCAAGGAGCTCAGGACATCATACATTATTCATTCCTCCCCTCTTCCAATTTCATCCTCACAACCATCTTGTAACAGAGGCAAGTTGAGATAGTAGGACCCAATCTCCCTGTGAGCTTCATAGCAGAGTGGGGATTTGAGCAGGAATCTCGAGTCCTAGTCCAACACTTGAGCAGGACACACCTTATCTATGGTGTTTATTAGGTACCAAGGTATGTATCTTACACTGTGAGCAGCATGCTATCAATTAAAGTGATGCTTCACTTGGGTTTTTATAGATTTCTCATATTACAGGTTGGATCCACACATGCAGCAGAGGTCAGGAATTAGAGGAAAGAGTTCTGAAGTGACTGAATGGAATGGATCACTTAGTACTGCAGATGCTGTCCGACATTAACACAAAAGAGGGTGCCCTGTAAGTAGAAAACTAGACAGCAGGGAAAGGGGTATGGCAAATGTTTCTCTTTGATGAAGTAGTTTTCTTCTTGCAATTTGTTTAAACGTGGAGTAATCAGACATTATATGGAACACCACCTGCAGTCTACCACCTGCAGTCTGAAACAGCACACTCCGTTGTTGTCATTCAGCGGTTGTAAAGCTGACTGTCCAACTCAAGTATGCAGGTGGGCCGCACCATTTATGATACCACACAACAACATCGTTTGCAAGAAAGCAAACTATTTCGGGTCTTCCCTGCTGTGCTAGATTTCCACTTGCAGGGAGTTCTTCTCTTAACGCAAGGGAGAACGAAAGCGGCCCAATCCCATGTCTTTTAGAAACCACAGAGCTTTCTAAAGCGCCAAGAACATAACTTGCAGCCGTCATTTCGAGATTGAGAAGGGAAGCTGGGAGAAAAGGACTGTAAAGCAGGTCCGGCTCCGTACAGCGAAGAGCTGAAGACGCGGGGATGGGGGGGGAGAGGAGGAGGAGGAGTGAGACCGTCTTCGCGCCCCCCCCCGCCCCTAATGGTAGCGCCCTCCTTCCCCCACCCTCCCGGCGTTCGCTCGACGGGCTGCCTGAGCCCGGCTCGTCCAATAGGGCGGATAAAGGGAGGGCGGCGTTCCCGGCATGCAGCGTGCGCTAGTGCCCGGCCGGTGGCTAAGATGGCGACTCCCATGCACCGCCTTATCGCTCGGAGACAGGCGTAAGTGTGCGAGGGGCTGCTGCTGCGGCGGGCGAGGGTCGGGGGTCGCGCTGCGGGGAAAGAGGCGGCGGCGGGGGGGGGGGGGAGGCGGCGCCGCTGGAGACCAGCCGCGGGGAGCGGCGTCCTGAAGGAGGGGAGTCGCGTGCAGCCGAAGAAGCTCCCGGGTTGTTGCTACCTGTCAGCCGCGAGGACGAGCGCGAGCTCTGGGAGCGGGGCAGCAGCCCGCGCGGCCTGAAAGCGAGATAGAAATGGAATGAGAGCGCGAGAGGAGGCGGGGGGGGGGGGGGCTGGTTCTTCGCGAGGCGGGACCGTCCCTTGGTGTCCGCGCGGGGATGTGCCACCCGGGCGCTGCTCCCTCGCACCTGCCTCTGAATGACCGGCTATGGGAAGCGCGGGCGATAGATGGGGGTCTTGAAAGCCTTCAAATCCCTTTCAGGTTCACGAAGGGAGGCTCTCCGTGGCCTGGTGGGCGCTTCTTTCTCCTTTTCTTGTTTATCTTGCCTGCTAGCAAAATATGGTTAGGCATTCAAATGAATCTTAGTGGTGTTGGTCGTCTTTCGTTTGCGAAGTTGGGTTATCTCGCCCAGTAGCGCTGCTAGTCGTTCAAAAGCTACTGTTGTGTAAAAGGTGGTCTTGTGACGTACGGTTGTTTCCTTGCCGCACACACACACCTCCTTCTCGCACAGAATGACACACTGCTTTCATACAGGCTTTGCGGTAAGTTGCCTTCGGTGCAGTGCAGCTGGAAAAGTTGTTGTGTGTAGCTGCTTGGAAGTAAGCGCCGCTAAGTTGAATGGGGCTGGCTTCTGTGTAAGGGTGAAAAGGACTGTGGTTTTGAAAAGGATTATCTAGGCACACAAAGTTGGTAGGTGATTGCCTCAGAGTGAATGCTTAGCAAAGGTTGAAGGTATTTTCTTTGGCTTGGTGCCTCCACGAGGGTTCCACATGTAGACTGGATATGTGGATATGACTGAATTGGAAATAACCAAAGCTTTCCAGTGCTGTGACATTTCTATTAATAAATATATAGAAATGATTCTCACACTAGAAGTGTGTAATCCCTGTGAATCTCGGCACTTTTGGATGGCTCTAAGCTTAAAGGAAAATGTGAAAAGGAGACATGACTTCATGCTTGTTTTTGATTACCCATACAAGCTTTTTATGTACTCCTAAATGCTGCTTCACATTATTGTACTAATATAGGTAAAGGTAAAGGTACCCCTGCCCATACAGGCCAGTCGTGTCCAACTCTAGGGTTGTGCGCCCATCTCACTTAAGAGGCCGGGGGCCAGCGCTGTCCGGAGACACTTCTGGGTCACGGGGCCAGCGTGACGAAGCTGCTCTGGCAAGCCGGCACCAGCGCAGCACACGGAAACGCCATTTACCTTCCCGCTAGAAAGCGGTACCTATTTATCTACTTGCAGTTAGGGGTGCTTTCGAACTGCTAGGTGGGCAGGAGCTGGGACCGAAAGATGGGAGCTCACCCCGCCGCAGGGATTCGAACCGCCGACCATGCGATCAGCAAGTAAAGTAGTAATACTTATGTGAGTTAGTCAAGGTCATTTACAGAAAGAATATCAGAGGGACAAAGCAAAATTTAAAATGCTGCATGTTCTTTGGTTTCAAAAATTAAGATGCCTGCACAAGACAATTCTATCGTTGTTTGACCGATTCAGTTTTCCTATATTTTTTCTAGTTTCTCTTGCAGCATGGATTGTAGGGTCTGTTGTAATATCCTTTCATTTCTATCATGCAGAAGGCTTGTACAGTGTTGATTCTTAATCCTCATTAGGATTTATGATTTACTTAGAAACTATATAGGGCCTTTTATGAGGTCTTGGTGTGCGTATTAGTAGCATACCATGCCTTTAAAATGTTGTTCCCTTTACTAAGGGTGAGTAAAACGGCAAGTGGAATAAAGACACAAGTATCCATCTAACCCATCTCCTAGTTATTATTTATTACTTGGTACAAACCACATACTCTTAGCTGCTTCATATACACTCATACGGCTTCAAAAATGCTTGGAGGAAAATCCCTCATAGTCATACTCTTTGATTTAGTACAACAGGGTGAAGCAAACAACACTTGTAGGTCTAAAGAGGGTTTCTTTTGGAGTGGTTTCACAATATTCTCCTTCAGGACACCCACAACCACTACCTATCAGAATGAGACACTAATGCCCACCTCTAGCCAGCTGGTCAGCCATCTCTTATTGGACATTAGAAGCCATGAGTATCAGGCGTCCAGCAATGTGTAGTAAGCCACATCCTTGCAAGCATGTTGACCTTCAACAACTGGCATTCATCTGATAAACTATTACCAGTTATTTCTTCAGACACATTCACTGATTGCAGCAATAGTAGTGGTGTCTAGGTCAAAATAGGTGCAAGCAATTTTATTCTTAAAGTGCTTAGCAAATAAATCACAGGAGACTACCGAGGCTTTTGAAAAGTAAACTTGTAGGCCTAGCTGAAGAAGACCCCAAACCAGGTGTGGGAAACCTTTGGCCCTCCAGGTGTTGCTGAACTACAACTCCCACTGGCCTTCCCAGGCATGGACATTGGTGTTAGGCAACATCTGGAGAACCACATGTTCACCATACCTGCCCCAAACCATTCAAAGTGTTACTGGACGTGGGATTCAGTGGTTGTGAAGTATTCATTCTTCACTCCTATCACTGGTACAGAGTAGCTCTTAATCAGTTGAATTGACCCAAAATTCCCATAACTTGTGTTCAAACCAGTGTTTGGTCTGCTTCATTGTCCCCAGTTCACTAGTATAACAGAGAGCTAAATGTGCCCTGTTTAATAGGTATGGGCATTTGGGAGTGATGTTTGAAGCCCAAGTCATTTCTGCAGCTATGACTGCTATGACTTTGACATGAGCATCAGCCCTTCCTAATTAGGTCCCAAACATTGTCGGGAAATGTGGCTCACTCTGTTTCCAAGATGGACCGTTCTAATTTGTTCACTACTCCTGCAAAGGGAAGAGGTATTCTTGGTGTATTTGTCCTGTATGGAGCCTCACTTTTATCCATGTGGAAGCCACACTCAAATAATTATTTATTTAAGAAAACATATGCACCACTTGATTGTAGAAAAGATTTCAAAGTGGTTTACAAAAAAACCCCACACAACCCCAATAAAATTATTGCTTAAAAAAATATTGTCTGTAATTTGAAACACACAGAAGGTTAAAGCTGCAGTAAACTAGACTAAACAAATCAAAACTCCTACAAACTTTCTAAACATCTGGGTAGGTTTATCTAAATAAGAATGTATCCAGCAGGCACTGAAAGGAATACACAGAAAGTGCCTACCTGATATCAGTAAGCAGGGAGTTTCAAACATGCAGAAATGTCTACAGTGCAGCTGTTAACTATGGGATACTTTTCTGCTTTTTAAGTTGAATATTCTCTACATTCCTGAGCAATTTTTAGTTTTTACTTCTTGTTGTGTTGGTGATGCCACACTAAATGATCAAGTTGTTGCAGAAGTAATGTGGGTTATATGGCGTTGGTAAAAGTGCCAATTCTGCTGGTCAAGTGGGCACATAAGGGATACAGCAATCTCCTGGGTTAACTGGTCCCAAGTTGTTAAGGGCTTTATATATTCATAGTAACACCTTGAACTTGGCCCGGCAGCAGACAGGCAACCAGTGCAGACTCTGAGCACAGGTGTTAAATGTGGACAAGGCCTCACTCCCCCAGCAATGCAGTCGTGTTACAGCTTTCTGTGCATAGAATTTCAGTGTGGGTATAGTGATTGGCCCTTCAAGTTTTTATGGGGATATATTTGAGATATAGTTTATGGAGTGCCTCATTATCAAACCTTGCATGGTGTCAACTATTGTCATTCTGACACCGAGTGAACACAAATGTTTCATGGTATTCCTACATATAATGTAAATTGGTTCTAGATGTAGTTTCATCTGTTTTGCTGAATTTATTGACATTCTGACCTTTGTTCTCCATTGTGTTTTAGAAACTTTTACCATAAGATGCACTAAAATTTTAAATTGAAGGATAGTGTAGAAATATTCTAAATATAAAAAAGATGATAGGTAGCTTTTATTTACTCATTTAGAAGTGTAAGTATCTTGACTTTTTCTAATGGCTCATAACTGCTTACAACAGAATTAATGTTATGTAAATCAACTCCAGGGATTGAGAACATTAAAATTTACTTAACAAAACCAAAACTAAAGCCTCAGTTAGCACACCTCTCTTCAATTCACTCGTACTTATATCTCTTTTTAAACCTTTAGCGGTTTTTCTTGCAGTAATAGACCATCAAAATTTGTCTAGTTAGAAACAATTTATTTATTATTTTGTTTTTATTTATTGTTTATTTATTTTTATTTATTAGATGTGTGGCATCCACATGTAGATTTGCACACATGACACCCAGGTAATCTTGCTTAGTTTCAGCAATAGAAATGTAGTAGAATATCAGATATTCACTGGTTCAGTTTTTGTAGATCTGTGAGGCATCAAAGGGTGGAGCCTATTGCTATAATATTGAAATTAATTTGAAGTCAGAAAAGATACTCTCATGTAAATAACTTCTGGACCACAGCCCAGATTCCTGACTCTGGTTTTAGTTTTAAAAAGCCAAAAAGATACTGTGTGCCTTCTAGGAACAATCTCAGGCCGGGTAGAATGTATCTGTTTTTCAGATGAATTCTCAATTTTTATCTTCAGAAATACTTCCAAATTGCTGCTCATGATGAAGAGCTTATATTTTTAATACATTTGCTCTAATTTACACAGTTGCTGCTTTGCTGCTGTAATCATTATCACCGAATAGTAGTCTGTGAATAAATGTACTAGTATTTAGCGTAGCTGTTATTCCAGTTTGGATATTATCACCAGTCTTGTGAATTGCATGTGATAGGCAGGGGTGTGTGTAGTGGTGGAGAAGGAGAAAATCAATAACTGCTAGCTCCACAGCTAGTGAGGTGAAAATAGCTCTTGGCTACATTTTCCCTACTTTTGTCTGGTGTTTTTTTATCATAGTAACAGTTCCTTAAGCTTTCTTGCACTTATTTGCATTCTAACAGAACAGTTTGAAACCATATTTACCACTTTCCCATATGGGAATTAAATTTGTCAAAAGTTTGTGCCTTAATTGTGAAACAACAACAACAACAAAAGCACTTGCTTTAGTTCTAGAAGATTAATTCTTAGTCCAGCTAAACAAGAGTACTGTACTTAAATGTAAGTCATATTTGTCCCAAGGGAGGAAAAGTTAGTAATGCAGCAACCATTGGAGGCAATGGTAAAACCGCAATCATTTTAAAAATGTTTTTAAAGGAGTTAGATTGCATTGGAGGATTGATGTAATCCATGTACTCTGGTTCAACTGGCTTGTGGATCAGTCACCTAAATTCCAGTTAGGTCATTGGTGTGAGCAGCAAAGCATACATTAAGTGAAGCTATAATTTTAGCTTAAGCATATTTCCTTTACCAACTTTTCTTTGTAGTGTAGTATCCAAGAGTGTTCTCTCTCCCTGCCTTTGGAGCTCCTGCCTCCAAAACCAGAGATGTTGTCACTACCTCTCCATTTCCTCTGACCTTGAGACAAGGACAATTCTCAAGACAGTAGGTGATTACTATTGTGGATATGAGGGAGCATCCAGTCTGTGCCTCTTTCTCTCCTGGGAAGCAGGGCATCTTAAGAATGTAAGACAAGTCTACTGCATCAGGCCAGTCCAAGTCTGTTTTTGCAGTGGCTGACCAGATTCCTGTAGGAAGTCTGCAAACTGGACATCAGCACAACAGCACTTTGCCCACCTGTGATTCCCAGCACCTAGTATTCAGGGGCATACTACCTTTGACAGTTCCCTCTAGTTCTCCCTAGACACAACTGAGTAGCATGGGTTGAAGATGTAGGCAATGTCTCCTGAGCAGTCAGAAGCACACCCCAAATCCCA
This sequence comes from Podarcis tiliguerta, assembly GCF_965153285.1. Taxonomy (NCBI): domain Eukaryota; kingdom Metazoa; phylum Chordata; class Lepidosauria; order Squamata; family Lacertidae; genus Podarcis; species Podarcis tiliguerta. The sequence goes on along the minus strand of NC_139535.1, from coordinate 68,495,276 downwards.
GTAACTATAATGGGAAACAACTATAACTTTATGCATCTTGTCTATCTTGGTTTGTCTTATGATAACCGTGCAAACATGGCAAGTCTCCAACTTACATATCCAACATGATCCAGTGAGACCTGTAATGCAGATGAAGCTATGAATCCACATCAGTACTGAATCTGTATTTCGTACCATCCCCCAAATCAATTGTCAGGCAGAGGGTAAGGAGGAGTTTAATATAGTGTAATAAATTGAATAGGAAAATTTAAATAAGGATCTAGCAACGATCTGTCATTTGATCTTGTATAAATACACTTGGCCTTTGCTGTCCAGTTTGCTCTTGGGTGTATTAACTTATTTTTGATAATGTACTTCAGAATCTTATACCACCTTGATGTTCTGGCAGGCAGCTCAAGGGAACTGAAAGAGGGTTTGACAGCTGTTCCTTGATTTTTCATTTTTCTTGTGTTGTAAAACTATGTAAACATTTTTTCTATTAAATGATTATATGGACAGAAATACATTTCTGTCTATATTCAGTTTTCACCTATCTTTTCTATGACAATGGAAAGAACATTCAAATGTTATTTTGGAACATGCTGTAGTTCTAGCTGTTCCTTTTTCTTGTTACAGCTGCTCCTGCTGGTAACACATCTGTGTCTCATGCTGGGTTGGGGGAGAGATGAAAGGATTTCTGCAGCAGGTGTGGAATGACTTCATTGGACATTCAGCCTCCTTTGCACTTTCCCCCTTTTACTAATTTACTGTCTTTTTGGAGTAAGCAGGGATGGCACACTCACAACTATTTAAGGACAGAGATCATAAGCTGGGAAGTGTTAAAATTACCCTCATCAGTAGATTGGTTCAATACAGTAGCTAGCTCCTTGTGACACCTTGCCACCTTATTGTCTGGAAATGGAACTTTCTGATTCCTTTAAACTCTATATTTTCCCCTTTCCCCTGCGGTGGAAGTAAGAGCTGCCCATAGGAAACAGTGGGATTTCACTGTTGCTTGCATTTAGATGGCATTGTGCCCACGCAGGAACTGAAGCAGAGAGATTAGTGCATGCTCATTCTAAATTGGATCTAATTTCATTTGTGACTTTTAAAAATCAAAGCACACACCAGAGCAAATCAAAGGAGCACAAGGCTTCTCCATGTAATTGAGTACAAGATTTGGGCTGGTAAGGAAACTAAGGGAAGAAGTGAACTAGAATGACCTTAGCTGTGATGTGAGGGATATCTTAGATAGGAGATATTTTTGCTGGAAGTTGAACCCAGCCTCTAACTTGTAATGTTATCAGTGGATTATACTACGCAGTTGTCATAAGCTTCTTGTTCAGCCACAGTCTGTTCTCATCGAATTACAAATATAATCCCCTACTAGGGGCCCAAAGTTGGTAGTTTTTATGTTGGAATTGCCATCTATTTTCTAGAATGTTGATCTTAGCTGTGGTTAATAGTCAGCTTTTAAATCAAAGACATATGATTTCAAATATTCTTGGATATTTCCATAGGGAAGCAAACAAGCAGCATGTGAGATGTCAGAAGTGTTTGGAATTTGGACACTGGACCTATGAATGTACAGGGAAAAGAAAATATCTGCATAGACCATCAAGGACAACAGAGTTTAAAAAAGCACTTCAGGAAAAAGAGAAGCAACTATTACAACAGAGGTAAGATCACAGGGGAAGGAGACTGTACACCATTTGTAGAAAAGTGCATGTGATCAAGCTGTAGTTTAAGAGCCCTTGAACTGTACAATTGTAGAGTTGGAAGGTGCCCAAGGGTCATCTAGTCCAACCCCCTGCAATGCAGGAATCTCAACTAAAGCATCCATGGCAGGGGGGCATCCAACCTCTGCTCAAAAACCTCCCAGGAAGGAGAGTCCACCACCTCTCATGTGAGTCTATTTCACTGAAAGTTCTTCGTGATGTTTAGTCAGAATGTCATTTCTCGTAACTTGAATCCATTGGTTGATTTCAGTGGGAAAGATAAGCATGTTCTGGGAACAAGGGCTACTGCACATGTGATGCAACTATGGTGTTATCTTGCAACTTGACATGGGATGACCTGTTCTCATATCCGCCCCCCCCCCCCCCGCTTAAACATTGTAGTGTTCTTCTTTCTGGTTTGCCTCTCCTACCACATCATCTTTCCTCCAGTCTTAACTCTGCTGCTAGTTTAGGATTTGCCCCTTTCTGCATCTCATGTTGACCAAGTTTCTCTTTTCATAACACTCCCTTTCCTTTTTTTAATTACTCCCTGACCCCAACCTAATAATATTTGTGCCCTCCTGTCTTTCCTTTTTGCTTGCTTCTTTTTATAGTGGTACCTCGGTTCTGGAACGTCTCCATTGACGAACGTTTCGGAACCTGAACGTCGAAAACCCGGAAGTAAATGCTTCCGTTTTCAGATGCGCCTTGGAAGTGGTACAGCTTCCGCTGCATGTTTTTCCATTTTCTCAATTGAATTTGCAGGGAGCTCTTTGCGCCTCGGTTTTCGAACGTTTTGGAACCCGGAATGGTTTTCCGGAATGGATTACGTTTGAGGACCAAGGTACCACTGTCCTTGGTTTCTTGTTGCCTTTGTTATGTTGATACTTTCTTATTAGCTAAACCTTGCCACACTACTTTTGCATGTTTCCACCTTGTCTTGTTGCCCCTTTTTCCTGGAAAGTCTTGCCTCAGAATCTCTGCACCTCTCACTTCTGTCTGCTCTTTAAGCATTTGAAAACATGCTTTTTGCCCTGTTGTTTTTTTACCCCTCTAAAATTCCTCCTTTCCTTTTTAGTATACTCTTTCACTCTTAAGCCTTAAGGCAGGGTTGTTCACTACAATTGTCATACAGTGGTACATCGGGTTACATACGCTTCAGGTTACAGACTCCGCTAACCCAGAAATAGTGCTTCAGGTTAAGAACTTTGCTTCAGGATGAGAACAGAAATCGTGCTCTGGCGGTGCGGCAGCAGCGGGAGGCCCCATTAGCTAAAGTGGTGCTTCAGGTTAAGAACAGTTTCAGGTTAAGAATGGACCTCCGGAACGAATTAAGTACTTAACCCGAGGTACCACTGTATAGCACTTAAATGCGAGAAAGCTTTTAAAGCAGGGATTGCAAATGTGGTGCTCACCTCCACGAAATCTTCTCTAGCGGGTCCCCCAGCCTTCCAGAGCAGATTTTTTTCTGGAGGGCGTGGGGTTGCAGGGGAAACAGAAGACTGGAAAGTCCACTTGAGTGATGTTGGATCTTAACCCATTGAGAACAATGCTTAATGAATATTTATGTAGCCCACTCCTATGCAGTTTAAAATCAATGGATTTGTGTATTTTAAATTACAGTACAGTGGTACCTTGTCTGCCAGCCAAGGGGCTTAAAAAAATAACCAAGAGGTTTTGTTTTGTTTTTTGTTTTGCAAGCACACACTTAACTCTCAACCTAACATTTCCTCATATCATTATGTTTAGTGCACATTTTCCCACTCTCCCAGCAAATTTTAGAGTATTTCAGTACTCCTTAAAACAGCCTTGTAAAGCAAGCAATTATCTCCACACTAAAGATAATTTGCTGAGTTTGAGGCAATAGTAGCTTTCCAAGGCCAACAGGTGAGTTTGCAGCTGAAGTGATACTTGAGCCAAGGGGTATCCAGCTTACATTCTTAGCCATTTCACCGCATCATGTGTAAACTAAGAAATAGGAGCTATAGTATCATAATAGGAATAAATGGATGCAGTGAGACATATATGAAGCTACAATGGGGGTGATGAAGATGATGCTGGTTTCCTGTTTATAGTAAAGATACAGCCTCACCGTTTTCTGTTGAAGATATAAATTTTAGCCAAGAGCAGCAAAGCAGCCATCCATATTATATTCACCCAGAATTACTAGTGCTGCTATTTACTTAAACAGCTGGCATCTAAGCTGCATGATGTTTTGACAGCACTGGCATTTTAATATACTAGCTATTCCTGCAGTATTGCTGAACTCTGAATAATTTCCTAAACATTCATGCCTGAAAATTATTATTCTTGTGTAATTCTGATAAATGACTGAACCAACTATTTTCCCATGCTTATATTTTCAAAGCAGTTTAACTGTGTAAAAACCAAGACTGCAAATTCGCCCTCTTTTTAAGCAACAGCAAATCAAATAATAATGGATGTATAGAATAAACTGCAGACTCTTGAGACTGAGATACATGTATAAGTAGGTTCGCTACAACTAGCTGATACAGTTTCAAAACAATTGCCCACGCTTTCTCTTTATCTATGCATCCGTCGTCTGGTATTACAAATTCACCATAAAAGCTCGGGCAAATTACACTATATATAATATACCCATTTACATCCCTGTTTTTTAAGCAAACTTGACGAGTCTTGTGAAATCAAGCTGTGTGATATGTTGAAAGGCAACGATATCTAAAGAAGAAAAATTCAGTAATGCTGTTACCACGCTAATGGGTTTCTTATTTCCTTTAAGTGGGACAATGTGAGAGGGTGGCCAGCACATGGTTTTTCTCAGTTTTGCTTCTTATGTATTTATTTCATTAAAATTTTGCACCGCTTAATTGTAAGAAACCTCAAAGCAGCTTGCTAAAAGATAAAGCAAGAGAATCAGGAAAGAGTCACAAGCCTACTTTTAAAACATACTAAAGTAAAAAAATACTAAAACTGATTAAAATGGCCTAAACTTTTAAAGCATCTGTGTAGGCTTACCTAGACAATAATGTTTTTAGCAGGCACTGAAAAGAGAACAATGAAGGCGCCTGCTTGATCTCAATAGGCAGCAAGTTCCAAAGGGCAGGTGGGGCCACACTAAACGATCAAGTGCTTACCAATGCAGAATGTGTATTATGTGGCACCTGTAATTCCAGTTCTGCCAACCGAAGGACACAGGTGGGTTAAGGTGGCCTCGTAGGTAAGCTGGTCCCAAGTTGTGACATCTTAAACTTGGCCTGGTAGCAAATCGGAAACCAGTGCATATCTCTGAGCACAGTTGTTATATGTGGCCCTCGCTCCAATCAGCAATCATGCTACCCCATTTTTACTAACTGCAGCTTCTGGATCAAGCACAAGGGAAGTGCATTCGTTTGTGTACTAATGTTTATATGCAGTTATGTCCATGTGTGAGCGGGATGGACTTCCATCCTTGTGAAATAAAACTTTGCCTTGCAACACCCTCTGCACCTCCAAATCTGCTGTAGAAAGTGGAGGTGGGGCTGTGCAAGTGATAGGGGAGGTATGGGTGCAATGGGCAGATGGGAAAGGGAAGGGAAGAGAAGGGAAGTCCTTTTTCTCTGCTTGCACAATGTTGGATTTCACTAATATATATACTGGCTTTCAATGTCTTCCCTGGGCAGTTTGCATAAACACGTCTGCCACTAGCATTCAGTAAAGTAATGCATTAATAGCTTTATCATTGTCACTTACACCTTTTGCTCATCTTATTTTGTCTAGGAAGCTTGATTCTCCATCCCCTGCCCACTGCTAAGTTTAAGTTCTAACTGTGCAATATATAATTTTAAATCCAGCATATTAATTAAAACAATTGTTTCTCTTCTCTCCTGCCCTTACTTTCAACCAGCTCTGGAGAATGCACTACAGACAGGAAGAGCAAGAAGAAGAGGTATGTGAGAAAACCTGAAACTTAACCAATTTCCCCTGTCTAATGCCTATATTCTGTGATAAATGATGTAGCTTGGCTAATGAACTAGACATGCATGTTGTCGGCTGCAGTGCTAATTATGGACATGGAGAAGTGAGTGTCTGTGGGACCTACTTTCCAATTCGGGATTTACTTAATTCCAGTAGCCCTTTAATATTATGCATAGTGTGTTCTATTCCAGTTTACAGTGGTACCTCGCAAGACGAATGCCTCGGAAGACGAAAAACTCGCAAGACGAAAGAGTTTTTCGTTTTCTGAGTTGCTTCGCAAGACGGATTTCCCTATGGGCTTGCTTCGCAAGATGAAACGTCTTGCGCCTGTTTTTTAAAACCGCCAATGCATTCCTATGGGAAACCGTCAATACACAGTGGTGCTTCGCAAGACGAAAAAATTCACAAGACGAAAAAACTCGCAGAACGAATTAATTTTGTCTTGCGAGGCACCACTGTATTTATTTTCCGTTCCATTTGCTCTACCTCGTCCTGTCTTTAGTGGTAAGCACAGGTGTATCACTTGACAGATAACGTGAGATAGTTTTATTAGAAGTAGCTGTCAAAACCAAGGGATAGAAGGAAAAAATGTTTCCCTACAGAGTTTCAACTGCAAAAATGTGCTTCCTAGCCTGCAGTAGTTTCTCATACTAAGATATATCCAATATTTTAATTTCCAAGTCTCTCTGAAAACCATAGGCCTCTTGAACTTGTAAGTGGCCCTCTGCTATATATCTGCTGATTATTGGATTCTCTAGAAACAAACAGATAAACACTGATGAAATAAACTTCAGTGTACTTTGGAAAACTGGGATCTTCCCATTTATAATAACTGCTCTTGGCTGTTTCACACAGCTTTTCTTTTGTGCTGAAGGAAATACAGAATTCAACTAATGATAAACTCCTTTTTAAATGCTGCCAATTTTTACAAAATAATGTAATTTTAAGAACTTTGTGGAGGTTTCAAAATAACGCCCCCTGCTCGCAACTTAGAGGCTGCAGACCTCTTTTGCTTCTGGGTGGAATAAACCAGTTTCCCATTCTGGCAGATGCAGAAACTGGAAGCAAAATCTTCCACTCTTATCCCTGGGTGCTTGAAATATAGGAGTAGCATATGGGCCCAAGCCTTATTGCAGCTCATCCATAGTGTCAGGAAACCATAGCCTTGCTATTCCCTCAAGTGGGATTGAGTATTTGAGCCTAGAACCCAGTCAGGGAGATCATTGATTATATGAATCTTTTTGTTAAAATAATGTTTTGTTGATAGTGGCACAGCTACAGAATTCAAAACTAGGAATGGTTTTGATCAGTGCTTTGTTTCTGCGGGAATGCAGGGGTACGCATACCCCTAAACATTTTGTGAATCTTTGTACTTTTGTCCATTTACTGTATTTATTTTTCCAGATTTGAACTATAAAATGGTGATTTTCTTGAGTCAAAATGAGAGTACCCGTAAACATTTTTTAAGAAAAAAAGCACTGGTTTTGATAATTGTTGGGGACTAATGCTCACCTAATGCTTAATTTTAATATTCATGGTAACTTTTATACCAACGTGAAACTCCCATATTCCCTTGCGTTTGTTTTCAGCTACTTTAAATAGCAACCAAACATCTATAAATAGAGAACCAAACTCTCCCCCCCCCCCGCCATCCTTGCTATACAAAATAAGAAAAAAAAATTGTATTTCATCCTAAGAACATTTTGGGAAACAGATGAATGCTGTTCTATGATTGAGATTGCTTTACAAGGCTTTGCTAGTCACAGAATCGCACAGTGCCGTTGAATAATATCTGCTGGTCATCTTAAAACTCTTGTGCAGGTCTAAAAGTGTCACAAGTTCCAGCAGTAGCAGCAGCGCCAGCTCAGCCAGTGAGTCATCATCTGAGAGCGAAGATTCCTCATCCTCCTCTTCGGATGACAGTGACAGTGATGAAAGCACTTCCTCTTCCTCATCATCCCCCTCTTCAAGTAGTTCTTCCAGTTCTTCTGACTTTGAGACAGATTCTAGTTCCTCCAGCAGTAGCAGCAGCAGCAGCACAGACAGCAGCACGGATGATGAGCCGCCAAAGAAAAAGAAGAAGAAAAGTAATCTGGTGCAGTGTTAGGACTCTGGTGTTGATGAACGATTAGCATCTAAAATGCTTAATGGCCAAACGAAACTAACAGGTCAATTTTTACAATTGATTTCTCTTTTTTTTTTTTTGGTGTGTTTTACATAGTAGTTGATAGGACATAAACCGTTAAATGGGAAGTAACGCTTATTGAAAGAGTATTTTTGTGGATTATTGTTTAATAGGAAATGCTACTTTTTTTTCCTTAGTTTTTAAAGAAATCTATCAAATGTTTATATGAACTAAGGTCCAGTCACCCTGATGTTTACATGCCAGCAAGCAAAACACATTTATTTGAACCATCCTGTTATGTTATAAGCAACCAACGTCCATACCAATGTACTTCATGTGAAAAGCAAGATAGGAAGATAAAGGGTGCAAAGTTTTATTTCAGTTGGCTGAAATGTCAAAGCCATATTCAATCTCCACTAACAGTTAAAAGGGGTGGGTGGGTGATACTGCCTTCAGCACAAGTGAAACAGATTTCCCTTTTCTGCCAGTAGCTGCTCAAACATTTGTTGCAATATCATATTGCCGAATTTTGGAGATCAGGACCATACATGCATGCCAGCCCAGTGGGGTTGCTTCAGCCTGTTGAAAGAGGCTTCTGTGCATAGACTGCCCCTCTGAACGTGGCCCTGCATATGCAAAATGATATGCAGTGACCCTAACATGGTAGTGGGCATCACACATGGTACTATACTTAAGGATCTCCCCCGCCCCCAAGGTGTTGGTTTATATTCTCAGTATAGAAAAGCCGCAGTCACTCCATCTGGGTTAGAGGGTAAATGATTTCCAGAAACCTCTCTGCCCCCCACCCCCAAGTAAACAGCACTGTCAAATGTTAAGAATGCCTACCATCTGTTTATCAGTGGAGATCCTTCCATGCAACTACATACATGCCTCTCTCCAGCATGTACCACAATTTCTGGACCAGGGTCAAATGCTTTAATTTTTTTAACAAGACCCGTTCAGAGCTTAAAGGCCATCCCTTAAGCTGCATTTGCACTGCGCATGGAGAGTAGTGTTAACTGTTGCAACTGAAGTGTTTCATCTTTGTGCCTTTTCATAAAATTAAATGTTCCCCAGCAAGGGTGTTAAAATGAGGAGAGTTTTAAGTATTCGTTTTATCTTCCATAATCTAATTTGGGAGGCTAGAGAAATTGTAATAACATACAAATCTTGTATTTTCAATGAGGAAAAAAGAAAAAACACATTTATTTTCATTGGAGCCCGATTTTAAAAAAAGAAAGTATCTTTAAATATTTCCCCTTGTGCTATTTTTGCATAGTAATTCTTAACTGTAAGATAAATTTGATTTATTTTGGTCATATAGCAACTTTCATTGTATTCTAATTTACAATCACTTATTTAGAATTATTTCTTTTTTGCATAGCACAAGTTATATATAATTGTATGAACTTTGAAATGGAGGGTACATAATAGCAAAAATCATATTGCAGTACATTTCTTGCTAGTTACAGAAGTGAACTAACTTGCTATTGTGATAAATTTTAGCAATTGGCAGTAGTCACTTAATTTGTGATACAGTCTCCTTTTAGTTTCTTATTGATGGGAGTCTTTATAAGAGGGAACATGTGGGGGAAGATCTTAAATATCCTAGTCTAGTTAAAATATGAATTAACTATTGAACTATTTTTTATATTTTTATGAAAATGTAGTGTGTAGAATGCCTTTTGAATACAAATGTTCTATTTAAATGTTTATGTAAGTTGTGCATTTTAGTCTGTAACCATTTCTATGTTTTGCAGAACTCAGATACTGTAATTCTAAAAGTACAAGAAAACTATTTGAAAGTCATGCTAAAGAATGTATCATTTAAGAGGAAAGATTAATAAATTATTAAATGCAAATAAATGGCTTTATTGTTTATTTTAACAGAATGCAGATTCAGTACCAATACAGTGGTTGTCGAACTGAATCCGTTCCGGGAGTTCATTTGACTCCTGGAACCATGTGAAAACCAAGGCGCAGCTTCCGATTGGCTGCAGGAGCTTCCTGCACTCCATAGGAAGCCGCAGAAGCCGTGTCGGACGTTTGGCTTCCTAAAAACATTCGCAAACCAGAACACTCACTTCCAGGTTTGCGGCATTTGGGAGCCGATTTGTTCGGGAGCCAAGCCGTTCGACAACCAAGGTACCACTGTATTGCAGTTGGTTTCCTTAGCTGATTCTAGTCTTAAGGACCTGAAGCCATGGACAATAATGAAGATAATATCTTAAGAGATGGTGGGGACCTACTGTTGGCTAATCACTTACAGAAGAGAATGAGAGGAGCAAGAGTAGTATGGAGATTATATCGAGGAGACTCATTATAGTTATTCTATGGCTGCTTGCTCTAATGGTTTGTATGCAATATGCTACTTAATATTAGTTCAAAGGCAATTGAGTAGCTGCAATACAGCAGCGTTAGGGCTTTTGCTTCATGTCATGCTTGTGGATCCACGGTGGGTATGGAATTCCAGGCTAATAGAGTTTCATCTGCTCCAGCCAAGGTTCTTGTCTCTTGTTTCATAAGCATGAGATCTTGCTAAGAAAACTCTCTAATGTGAAATGAAGAACAACAAAGATCTGGTAGGAGAAAAAAAGAATAGCTATCAAAATTGAAATGAAATGTAAACCTTAAGAAAACACTGATGAGAATGTATGGATGAGATTGAAATGGGTAAGAGCCGTTAATGGCCTTGCTGGTGCATGATGGCAAACCATAGTCAGAAACTAATTTCAGCTTGCTGTGAATGAGCAGGTTGTGGTGCATGCTGCTTAATTGCACTCATTCTGCCCTGCTTCCTCTGGAAGAAAACCATGGCAATTGGTTTAGTGTTACATGTAGGCTAGCACTTGTGGTTTGTAGCTCTCCAGACAAACATGGCTTCTGCTCATGGTTTGGAGAGAACCAAGCTGTGAGTGGTGCTTTGCATGTAATGCTAAGCCAAGTTCACAATCCTTCTCCTGGAAGCAGGCAAGACAGATTAAGTGAAACCAAGCACCATGCACCATGCCTTCATTCCCAGTAAGCCATTGTTTGCTTCTAACTGTTGTTTACCACTGCATGCAAACTGAGCCATAGTTAGCTCATTAAGGTATTTATTGAGTGTGTCACCATCTTAGATTAGGGGCCAATCTACATGTGTGTGTTTTTTAACAAAGCACAAGACAGAGTCTTTCTGAGAATGTACCATAGGGGAGGGGAACCTCAGTTTCAGGGCCAAATGTGGCTCTCCAGGCTTTGCTTTTGGCCTTTGGAACTTGCCATAGGCCACAGCTTTCACTAGCCCTACTTTGTCCCCTCCTTGAGTGTGCTTTTGCCTGACTGGAATATGTCCTTGAACTCTGGTGATGCCTCTTGCTTGCCTGAATGGAGGACAGAGCAAGTGTGTGTTTGTTTGTTTGTGTGTGTGTGTGTGTTAAGAAACTAGCCTACTGTGCAAACGCAAAAGGTACATTGATTGATTCCAGTGGCGTAGCGTGGGTTGTCAGCACCCGGGGCAAGGCAAGTAATTTGCGCCCCCCCCCCTGCACTGTCCCTCCCCCAGATAGTCCCTCACTCTCTCTCCGCACCGCACCGCACCGCACGCCTGGCACCCTCCCCTCCACAGTGGGCGGCGACCTGGCAGCTCGGATCGGATTCGCACAGCCAGCACTGCAGTGAGAGAGAGTGAGTGAGCCAGGTAGGGGCAGAGAGCTGCGAGTGCGAGCGCCCCCCCCCAGATGTTGCGCCCGGTGCGGCCGGTCCCCCCTGCACCCCCGCTACGCCACTGATTGATTCACCCACTTTTGCTTCTGGCCCCACTCAAAAGGTGCACCATCCCTTCTCTACCACGCCAGATTACAGGTTGGGGTGGTATATAGAGGGTCTTCTAGTAGTTTGCTGTGGATCGAAAACTATGTTGTGGAAAAAGAGCCTAGTCTAGTATTTTCTGGTGGACAATGATTTTTACATGACAAACCATTCAGTCATGCTTCATTTTGAACTGCTACTGCCTGGAGATGATGGTACTATATGCTTTCCCCAAATGTATAGGTCTAAGTGGCTCATTCAGGTTTCATGCCGACTTTGTCAGTGTAATCAAACCTGCTGGAAATTATCCCAGTGAAGATTAGGCATCAACCACACAGTTAAATATGAAGCATGAAAGTGTTTTAACTAACCCTTTTCCTCAAGGTAATACGCAAGGATGCCTGGGCTGCAAATGGGAGAGATTCTCACAGATCTGATTTTCCTGCCTAAACAGATAAACATACATCCTTGTAATGGTAATGTTGATGTGGCTTTTCCTGCTTATGTGCAAAAGAGACTTCCAGCTATTCATGTTACCTAAAACATATATTCCTTACCAGATAGATTATCTCATATGGGTTTCAACAATGTTTGCTGAAGACATAGAAACTCTGGAGCAGGTATCTTTCAAATGTCAAAAAAGTGAATTTTTTAGAAACAGATTTGAGAAATTTACCTAAAACCTAAGATAAATTTGTTCAAGGACATGGAATTGGTTATCTTTCTTTTCAACAGCAGCAAAAATAGCTATAATCTATAACCGGAAAATGCTGAATCTTCCCCCTGTTATGGATTGGTTGTTAAGAGACAAGGGACATGGTTTGCATGAAAAAATTGACAAACTTTGTGAGTAAAGGCACGTAGGCTGCTAAGAGCTTTATTGAAAAGTGAAGTATGTAATATTTTGGAACGACAAAGTGCCAAAAAATCTACAACTATAGATTTGGGGCAATATTTAAGGGCACTCCTTTATGATGTTTTAACTGTGAATGAAGTCCTGTGTACTTAAGTTGACCATGTTAAAGAGATGTTGTTAATTGAACTTTAATTTATTCAACCTTACTCATTCCAATGAGAAAATGAATAGACATTATTTGATGAATAGATCTTATTGCACTGATTTTATGGGTTGATAGCCATTTGGAGACTTGGAGGCATTTATTTTAGTGTTCAACACTGAGCATCATACAGCTTCACAAACACTTTGAAGAATGTACACTGGAACCTACTGTAGAGGCTTCCCTTCTCGTGAAGTCTTCTGTGGCATGGTTTGCATGTTTTTATTCTTAGAATATGTATTCAGAACACTTTTAAACATACCTCTTGATTTGTTAAAGTCATTACAGAGTGGTTTAAAATTACTTGAACTGTATCTTGTTTTTGAACCTTTTATTGTTGTTTCTCAGCCTGAGAATGAGTGATATATCATACAAACAATTTGAATTGGTTTCAATAATTAATTACAGGAGAGGACAAAGAACATCAAAGGGGGGAAAATGAAAGCAATCCATAAGCTGGTGTTGTTGTCTCTGTCAAGGGCAATTAATATCCTAATCTAACCTAGGGCAGTTGAGACCAGCGCATGGTATGCACAGATGTTGACAGAATGTGGAGTCCTGTTAACCCCTTTGGGGTCTCTATCAAGCTCTGTCTTGCTATCACTAACAGCAGGGGGTCATTTGAATACCAGGCTCTTTAGAGAAAGGGAGGTGGATTCCACGCTGTGAATCAAAGTGACATTGTCTTCTCCTTGTATTTAGCATCTCTATTGTTATAAAACATGTCTGCTGCATGAAAAGATTATTTTACTTCTTGAATTATGTACATATTTGGTTGATTCCCCTCATATGAAATAAATATAACAACTGGTGTAATTTGTTTTCTATATACCACAAGAAAAGCAATTTTGTGTGTGCAGATATTTTCCTATGTCTACCAACTGTTTGTGGTCGCTATATTTCCAGTAGCTAGAGTTTCAGAGAAATGTGGGCATTAAATGGGAACCATGTGGTATTGAGTAAAAGATCACTTCCTGCTTTTAGAACATTAATTGATGAAGCCCTTCTGACAAACATATTCAGTCTTTGGAATTGTGATAAAATATAGAAGCAGCAGTCTCTGTTGAAGAGAGTTTTATTTCTTATGGACATTCATAGAGGGAAAATGTAGAATACCATCCTCTGTTGTTTACATAAAGGTAAAGGGACCCCTGACCATTAGGTCCAGTCGTGTCTGACTCTGGAGTTGCGGCACTCATCTCGCTTTATTGGCCGAGGGAGCCGGCGTATAGCTTCCGAGTCATGTGGCCAGCATGACTAAGCCGCTTCTGGTGAACCAGAACAGCACACGGAAACGCCGTTTACCTTCCCACCGGAGCATTACCTATTTATCTACTTGCACTTTGACGGGCTTTTGAACTGCTAGGTTGGCAGGAGCAGGGACCGAGCAATGGGAGCTCACCCCGTCACGGGAATTCGAACCGCGACCTTGTGATCAGCAAGTCCTAGGCTCTGTGATTTAGTCCACCCGGGTCCACACAGAGACACTATTGATTGCCAAGTATACTTGCTATATTAGATATATCTCACCTACTGGGGCGTGGAGGGGTGGTAATACTGAAGGAAATAGGCTGACATTCTTGAAAGTAGCCGGCAAAAGAGAAACAGAATTCTGCAGTTGGCTGACAAAGAGGACATAGGCAGAGTTCAAAGAAGTACAGTATGTTGTTTCTTTTGAGAAAACCAATTCTGCTTTACATGCTAGTGCTAGGTGTCCAGTCCACCCCATGTTTATTTTCAGGCAGATATTGTGGAAACAACATCTCCATAAGGCTGTCACAAGGAAACAGATATTGTAAAAAGCTGTCCCTAAACTAAGTTTGTGTGTGTGTATGTAGTAAAGGTAAAGATACCCCTGCCCATACGGGCCAGTCGTGTCCGACTCTAGGGTCGTGCGCCCATCTCACTTAAGAGGCCAGGGGCCAGCACTGTCCGAAGACACTTCCGGGTCACGTGGCCAGTGTGACGAAGCTGCTCTGGCGAGCCAGCACCAGCGCAGCACACGGAAACGCCATTTACCTTCCCGCTAGGTAAGCGGTACCTATTTATCTACTTGCACTTAAGTGTGCTTTTGAACTGCTAGGTGGGCAGGAGCTGGGACCGAAAGACGGGAGCTCACCCCGCAGCGGCGATTCGAACCGCCGACCATACGATCAGCAAGTCCTAGGCGCTGAGGTTTTACCCACAGCGTCACCCGCGTCCCTAAAAAACACCTCTGTGTGTGTAGCACAGAACAATAAATTCTCTGTGTTGTTTTCCTCTTATCTGCCTGTTTGCATTTACTGAATGTTATCAAATTATTCTGGTTTATTATAGATTTCTAGTCACCACCTCTGGATTTATTCTAGTGTGTTAGGTAAAGGTAAAGGTACCCCTGCCTGTACGGGCCAGTCTTGACAGACTCTAGGGTTGTGCACCCATCTCACTCAAGAGGCTGGGGGCCAGCGCTGTCCGGAGACACTTCTGGGTCACGTGGCCAGCGTGACATCGCTGCTCTGGCGAGCCAGAGGCGCACACGGAAACGCAGTTTACCTTCCCGCTAGTAAGCGGTCCCTATTTATCTACTTGCACCTGGAGGTGCTTTCGAACTGCTAGGTTGGCAGGCGCTGGGACCGAACAATGGGAGCGCACCCCGCCGTGGGGATTTGAACCGCCGACCTTTCGGTCGGCAAGCCCTAGGTGCTGAGGCTTTAACCCACAGCGCCACCCGCATCCCTAGTGTGTTAGTGGACTCTTAATGTGAAATTCCATTCTTGTATGACCACACACTACCTCTCTTTTTGGAGGCATTTGTCTGATAATAGGCAGCAGGGTGAGGCTACTGTCCTTTTAGGTCTATGAACAGAAGGAGGATCTTGTTATTCCTGTCCATCCTGTCAGTGCACTGCATGCAAAGTGTCCTCTCTTCACCCAGAAACGAAGAGATAAACCCATGTTTACTTCTGTTCTTTAAGCTGGATATTGTTACCAACTTTCTCTTTCTTGATATTTGAGCCCGTTGCACCTATAAAATGTTGTCTAGGGGCTCTCTCTTTCTTTGGAAGGAATTGTCAGCAGCAGCGAGGAGTGTTTCCCCCCCTGTCAGAACCTGCAATTATATTATTCGTAAACTTAGTAAGGGTACAATACTGGGTAATATATGAACGCTTTAGATGGCTTTTTTGGCTAATAATATGTGTTACCTGGGTGGATAAAATCACTTAAAAACCCCCACATTTTAAGTTAGTGGGCGCCTGTCGGTCGGATCTCAACAGGAATGCCGTTTCTCAAAACAGGGGCAGGCAAATGACTGCGGAGAACGAGGAGGCGGCTACTGATATTGCAGGGAATCTGAAGGAGAAGCCCTCCCGCAGAAAGCAGTGACCTCCTTGGGCATTTGCGTGGAAGAATTGCGCACCATACCCGATTTGAATCCATTCCTCAATGGTGGCTAGGCATGCGTTTAACCCCCTTAATCGCCCCTTGAGCTTTGCAGGACTCCCCCCCCCATCGGATACTCCGAGGGGGACTCCCAGACTCCTATGCAAACCGGGACCCTACTTCGCCGCATCTGCCCAGATTTACCACAGCACACGCGCCCACGTTGCTGCTCCGACTTTCCCCTGTAGAGGGCGCGGAAGAGCAACAGTTTTTTGTAATCATCGACTTCAAAAAAAGAAAAAAAGAGAAGAGATTCCTGGTCACGTGACGTGCCCGAATCCTCCTGCGCTTCCTTTCTGGGCGAGGGCGGTGCTCGCCTTCTCCCGGCGGCTTTGGCTGCTTTCCGCCGGGGGGTCACGTGGTGAGGCCTTAGGCCCCTCCTCTCAGCTGCTGGGCTTTGGGGCGGTGGGGCTGTGCTGGCCGCGGGGGCTGCTGGGTAATCCGACTCCAGAGAGGGAAAGAGAAGGAGGGAGGCGGCGGCGGCGGAGACTGGCGTCGTCGGGGAGGCCTTGACCCCGCCGCCCTCTCGCGTTTCAGCGCAACCCCGGCTCGGCGGCCCCCAGACATGGAGCGGCGGGGGAGCCGGAGATGGAACTCCGCCTCCGCGCCTTTCTCTCCGCGGTGATCTCCCTCGGCCTGCCCCTCCTCTCGCCTGTGGCGGCGGCGGCGGCGGCTGCTGCTTCTTCTGGGGCCTTCCTGGCTCTCCTCACGCCCGCCCGGCGGTGGCGGCAACCGGGAAATGGTCGGGGTGTAGCGACGGAGCCAGCGGAGGTGAGTGACCGGGCGGCTCGGGGCTGAGCTGGCGCCGCTGTCGGTGGCACTTGGGCTGGGGCGAGGCAAGGTAAGGTAGGCCCCGCTTCACCCCCCCCCCTCAGGTAGCGGGAAGAAGGAGCCCTCCCTGGGGGTGGGTGAGACGGCCCCTCCCTCCTCGCTGCCGAGGGCAGCAGGCTCTTATTACACCCACGTCCCAGACACCCCCCCTCATAGAAAGCGTCGAAAGTCGCCTCAGGATGTATCTCCCCCGCTCTTTCCCTCTTCTTCCGGGAGGGGTGGTGGTGGTGGATGGGTAGGCATTTTCTGCTTCCGCTCCTCCCTCTCTACTTTGGAATGGGCTTCCTTTCTTCGCTTCTCCCACGCCCCGGATTCTCCCCGTCCTCCCTCCTTCGAAATTCAGGGGAGCTCCTCTCCCTTGGATCCCTTTCCTATTCTGTCGGTTACTGCTCTCTGTAACCGACAGAAGCGAGGCATCCCCAGAACGACTGCTAGCATAGGGATAAGCACACCTGGTTACTAGCGCTTCTCTTTCTCTCCCCCTCCCCCCCCATATATATGCCGTATCACATAAATGCACACACGTGAGGGCTTCTGATGATACATAGTGTGTTCGAAGGATGGAAGCAGAGATGGGACGGCACTGCCTTTCTTTCCCAGAAGTGCCAGTAGCTTGAGATAAATGTGCATCTGAGCTTGTTCTTGGATGGTTTTGCTAACTAAACCACCACCACCTCCTCTATTGCAATAGTTGGGTTTTAATCCCACTCACTCCAGTGATCAGTCAGCAGTTTGTTCAGTTTGTTATGTTGTTGAAATACTGAGTAGCTCTTAGGACAGATCAGGCAAAGCGATTGTAGATTTGTAGATTCTGTAGATAGCTTTTTGAGTGAGTTTTCTGGCAGATCCTATCTGTCTATGTCAGCAGAAGTTCCTCTAAAAGTGATATGGGGATTTCACCATCTCTTTTGTTACTATACCTAAAGCTGCAGTAGTCTCGCCATTTGAAGGAAGTACTGTCTTGATCTCTGTTACCCCACACAGAATCTGAATTTGAAATGTCTTCTCCAATGTAACAAGGATAAGATACATCTTAACTGTTTAACTCTTTAACTGTAATACTGTAATACTGAGGGCAGGTTTACATAAAACAAGTTCTGTATTTGTGGGACATCCCAACTGTCCTTAACAATGAGTATTAACAAATATAACATGTGAATTGCGTAATTGTGAACAGAGCAGTCCTTCCGCAAAGGTCTACTATCACTGGAACTCCTGCTGGCACAGTTCATGTGTTGTGTTGATCTCAGTACTGTATGTACACCTGAGTAAGAACAATCATAATTACTTGTGCAAAAAATGTATTTGAACTGCTTGTGTACAAGTATGGAATGGTAGCTATAGTTTGGATGGGATCCAGAAAGCCTTGGATGATACAGCTCTGGGCCAACAGTGTTGATAGAAGAAGCTTTCAATTGTGTTGATCTCTTTCTAGGCAGCAATGAGATGTTAATGAGTCAGACTTAGTTCCTTATCATCTGTTGAAAGAGCTTGACTCTGGGAAATGTGAAAAAGAAACATTTTACAATTTACTATATTGCCTTAAGGAATCAGGACAGTATCCCTGCACTGTGATTTGAAATGTATGGTGTTGAGAGTGAGAGGAACGAAAGTCATTCAGCAAAGAGTAGTGTTCCAAGGAAAATACTGCTCAGACAAGTATCACACTTCTTTCCTTTGTTTATTACTGTGCCTGTTACCTTCAGCAAATGACTGTTGTTTATCAGGCTGATAATTTAATGGGGACATTTGGATTTAAATCTGTTGAATCCTATTGACGATAATAGGATTAAGCTAGTTTAAATCTAAATACTTTGCTTTAAGTGACGGTGAGTTCATAACCTAAGCCCCACAATTTGTTTGGACTAAATTTTCTATATATCACAAAATTAAGGCTAAAGAATCTCTTAGCTTACTTTGTATGCGCTTGACTATTACTATGGGATGTACCAGAACAGAAGTTTAACAAAGACTCCACCAATACTTTTGAGATTACACTGTTTATTGTCAATAAAGTTATGATTTCCTCCTGACTTAAATCTTGTCTCAAAGCTGCTGTAGCCACAAGTGGGGGCTGATTTCTGGTTTAAGCTCTTAAGCCCATATGTTTTCCTCTTTGCACATAATAGCCTCTAGGTTGGAGCAAATTTAAATTTGGCCTTCAGCACAGGGGCAAAGGGTTGCAAGTCCAAATTGCCCCCCTCCTTAAAGATGTCATGGAACTCACATGCCATGTATAGGTTTATTTTTTTACCTGAATGGAACTTAAGTTTATTCACCCTCATCTTCTCTATCACTGACCTGAGATGAATAGAGAGATGACACTGCTTCACCAGGAGTTGACATTTGTCATCAGTATATTGATAGCCAGGTCAGGTAGCCAGCACCAGTTGATGTAAGTTTTCTGAGTAATTTTGAATTAGGAAACGATTTCTCCTCTCCTTACATATAATGTGTGTGATTCTTAATCTGCAAAGTATATATGCTTTCTAGGGAAAATGACCTGTTAAATTGTAGTTTAATTGGTATGCAGCAGGGAATCCATTTAGTGATTTTATCCTCATCTTCAGTTCTAAACTGATGATATGGTGAACTAAAACCTGTCCTTAGATCTTTGTCAAATGCATTTTTGGGGAGACAGGGAGTTGTCTTGGTTAGGCCAAAACTTGGATGAAGGGTCTATATACTTCCTGACAGAAGATCCCTGCCAGTGCTTGTGTCTTGCTGTGTTCTCACTGTTTAGTTATTCTAAGGTAGATTGCAGTCGTTGTCATTTTAAAATATGTGACTTCCCAGTAGCAAGTGGCAAGCCCATGAAAGAGGTCAGTGAATAGACATAGGCCTCCCTAGTCCAGTTCTAACATTTTATTTTCTGGAGCACCCTGGTTCTCATAATATTTCCTATAGAATGTACTCTGCCCTTTTATGATTGTTTGTCTGCAAGGCACTATATTCACTGACACTGTATAAATAATCAACAGTATTTATCTCTTCTGTTTAAAGAATCAGGTGATCATAGTTTGAACATGCAACTAAAAATGAACTATATGCATAATCAACAGCTGCTTCCCATTTAGTAATGTTTGGAAATGCTAAGGGCATGAACTGCCACTATTAAAGTGTTTAAATAATATCCTAATAAATACTAAACTAATACCAAATTTATGAAATGAGCTTTGACCAGAAACCATGGTGCAGCAAATTTAGGGGCACTCTGCTGACAGTAAGACTTTCATCAGAGGGAAAGGGAGGAAAACCTCCCTCTGTATTCCACCCCCCCCCCAAAGATTGCTCTAGAGCAGGGGCTTCTAACTTCCAAGAGACTGTGATCCACTCACAGATTAAAAAACTGGCAGTGATTTACCCTGTTTTTGGGGTGTTCAGGTCAAAGTTGTTGAGCTTCTTTTAGGGACAAAAATGTCAAAATTGAGGAAAGGGGAAACTCACTTACCAAAACATTGCTAAGAAAATAATATGTCTCACAACGAAAAGTCTGTCTTCCATTACAGCTATCATGCGAAAATGGAGGACAGGCCAAGGGGGTGGTGCTGGATGCTCTGATGACAATGCAAAGGAAAAGGAGAAGGAGACAGTGATCAACTGGAACCTTCCAGGGATCAAACAGTCGATCCCAATCGACCTGTTGGACACCCCTGCTCTAGAGGATCCTCCAGTGTGTCAAGCAAGCAACTGAGAGGGTCTGCATTTGTAAATTACAAACTGCTTATTGACAAATCAATGGGTAATGCAAGAGGTCTTCGGGAGATGTGGAAAGGAGATCCTAGGTATCAGCACTGTGAAACATGACAGGTTTGATAAGGTCTGGCCCTATTTTATAAGTTACATGAATAACTCACCTGCATCCACTGCACCATATAACAGGAAAATATATTTTGCATTTGTATATCCCTGGTCCTGAATGGGGTAACTGTGCCCCTGAAGGACCAGGTGCGCAGCCTGGGAGTCATTCTGGACTCACAGCTGTCCATGGAGACACAGGTCAATTCTGTGTCCAGGGCAGC
This sequence comes from Podarcis tiliguerta, assembly GCF_965153285.1. Taxonomy (NCBI): domain Eukaryota; kingdom Metazoa; phylum Chordata; class Lepidosauria; order Squamata; family Lacertidae; genus Podarcis; species Podarcis tiliguerta. The sequence goes on along the minus strand of NC_139535.1, from coordinate 68,474,398 downwards.
TGTTTATCAGCTCCATCTGGTACGCAGGCTGAGACCCTACCTGCCCGCAGACTGTCTCGCCAGAGTGGTGCATGCTCTAGTTATCCCTCGCTTGGACTACTGCAATGCACTCTATATGGGGCTACCTTTGAAGGTGACCTGGAAACTACAACTAATCCAGAATGCAGCAGCTAGGCTGGTGACTGGGAGCAGCCGCCAAGACTGGATTAGTTGCATTCTGGATTAGTTGTAGTTTCCAGGTCACCTTCAAAGGTAGCCCCATATAGAGTGCATTGCAGGAGATGGTCCTTCAGGTGTACTGGACCGAGGCCGTTTAGGGCTCTAAAAGCCAGCACCAACACTTTGAATTGTGCTTGGAAATGTACTGGGAACCAGTGTAGGTCTTTCAAGACCTGTGTACATTTCCGAGCACAATTCAAAGTGTTGGTGCTGGCTTTTAGAGCCCTAAACGGCCTCGGTCCAGTACACCTGAAGGACCATCTCCACCCCCATTGTTCTGCCCGGACACTGAGGTCCAGTTGCGAGGGCCTTCTGGTGGTTCCCAGAAGTTAGAGGGAACCAGGCAGAGGGCCTTCTTGGTAGTGGTGCCCGCCTTGTGGAACGCCCTCCCCCCAGATGTCAAAGAGAAAAACAACTACCAGACTTTTATAAGACATCTGAAGGCAGCCCTGTTTAGGGAAGCTTTTAATGTTTAATAGGTTATTGTATTTTAGTGTTCTGTTGGAAGCAGCCAGATGGGTGGGGTATAAATAATAAATCTATTATTATTATTATTATTATTACCTTTTAAATCACACTGTGACTATTGGATTTGAATTGTTTTATTTTTAAAAAACATTTAATACAGTGATTCTCTAATGGTGTGGCATTTGACATCAAGTATAGTGGGAAGATTCAAGGATAATAATAAAAGAAACATTTAAACATTTCAGTGTAGTATGGGATCATAATATGTTTTTATTTTCAGAATATGGATAAATATTTTTTCAAAATGAGAGCAAGAGCATCAAGTATATTAAGGACAATCCTAGTTGTCATTTATAATTATATTTTTGGAGTTATTCAAGTTCTCATGTAGCTGCATTGTTTTACACTTTCTGGATGTCCCACGATCATGTTATAAAATAGTTGTATTCCATGTTATAAATTAAGCATGAGCAAATTTTCTCTGGTACAGAGAAAAAGTTTGAGAACCACTGCTTTAATAAATACCTTTTGGAGTGAAATTGCTTTCCTCCCAGTACCACTGATTGAAGTCTTACTGTCAGCTGAGCAACAACACTGGACACAATCCACTGTGAATATAAAACTATATATAAAATTCTGAAAAGCTGGTACCTATTTATATCCTTCTCATATTTTACATAGTGAATATATATAATAGCTCACATAGTCCTATATATAAAAGAGACGTTTTGTCTTATTGTTGAAGCAGTATTGAATATATGCTTCCCATCTTTATTCTGCTTTCAGATAAGATGGCAATATTGGCAAGTAGGAAGGAATAACGTTATGGTGAAGTAGTTAAGTGTTGTTTGTCAACAACTGGAATGTGTTCATGTAGTCATGGTTTTTTGCTCAGTCTTAGATTTATGAAGAATTTTTCCTTCAGGTCACAGTGGTTTGATGAAAAGCCTGCTTAATTTATGCTTTGCTTTTGTGTTTTGTTGCAGTAACAGGTATGGTTTGCTAGAAGACATTCTGGTATGATTATATCGTTTGAGTCAATAGGCATGTTCTGTTTGGCACAGACCATAGATATCATGCTATGGGAGGTGCATAAGCTGCATACTTACAAATGTCTGGGCAAAAGAAATGCAGCCACTCAGGCAGAAATGGATTGAGGAATTGAAGGACTTGTATAAGATTTGCTGGGTAATCCATAAAGAAGTGGAAGTAAGGCATTGTGTGTACCAGCCTTCTGAATTACCCCTCAAAGTTACTAGCCTGCAAATAAATAAACAACCAGCCAATGTACCTGCCTTGTACTTACAAGAGGAGTTGGTAGAGTAGAGGGATCTTTCTAGCTTTTCTTATGAGTAGGTGAGGAAAACATTTGAAATGAAGCTGACTAGTGAAAGGCACATGGGATGTTCCCTGCCTTGTTCTCTCCTCACCTGGTTTCTGTGCCGGATGTGCAGAAAGGAGCTTCACTGCCTGGTTGATGAGCATAGAAGGCTTGTCAGTAAAGGCATGGGTCCCTGTTTCACTTCATCAGCTCATTATGTTTTTTTGTTGAGCCACACAAGGAACAAAGCACTCTTCTCTGTGTGTCCAGAACAGAAGCTTAGTGGACTATCATAGCAACCCAACCTTCCACTGACAGACTCCTTGATTTCCGTTCTAGGTGAGGAGGAGGCAAAGTGCCCTCCTATACAACATAAAACTGAGCAGACTGCCAGAAGAAGCGGGTGTGTGGGTGTGCGCGCACACACACACACACAAACAATATGTAGCACCCTTAATCGAAAAATCTCAGGATGGTTAACATTAAAATCCAATTGAATAACCGTGTACTGGAAGCAACCATTTTACATTCATCCAATTGACACACAACCATGCACACGCTCATCATTACTAAAGCTGTTCTTAATAGTTATAGTAAAAATGTTAGACTGGGGGAAATGGAGAGGCTCGGGTAGTGAAGAATGAATGCAAACAAATGTAGCTACATGCACATGGCTTAATTTTAGTTGGGAATGTGGGCTAAGGTTAGTGCAGTCCTATGTTACTCAAAAGTAAGTCCCATTGCTTTCATTGAGAGTTTTTTGCAGCTAAATGTGAACTGGAATGCAGCTTTAAGCCCAAAGCCATATAGAAGAGACAAATGTTGGGCTGAGGTTTGAAGGAAATTGGACAGTGAGGAAAGGGGATGGGAACATCAAATGGCAACAGAAAGGCATAGAGGGTCACCATCCAAAGTGTTAGCAGAGTGTAATTGTGACAGTATGTTAAGACTTAAGCTTGTGGCCATATGACTTTGGAAATGTTTATGCTTCAAGAGAGTTGAGCCAAATTCTTGTTCATTTTTGCAGTTAAGTGAGATAATACATTGGAGAAGATACTAAAATTGTTGATGTATTCATAAGAAGTTCTGCTCAGTTAAGAATTTGGTAGGCACCAAATTCCTGAGCAATGAGAGAGCTGTTAATTCCATTGTGTTTCTACAGTACTTCCACTTCTTGCCATAGTTGGTTTCTCAGTCACCTGACATATATCAAATAGTCTTAACCTGATGATTTGATTATATGACTAATGTTACATTAAGGCAGTGAATAAGCTATAGTGGATAGTAATGTACAGACTGTGTATTTGAATCTACAGAGAAATGATGAATACCTACATACTATTGGTTCACATATATTTTTGAGTTTACTTAATTATGGAAATAAGACAATACATCAGGAACTGTCAGAGCTATGTACTTGGGCATGTAAAAGCATGCCCCACAGAAACTCTGCATGCTAATCATTCTGCTGTAACTACAAGAACTAAGAGTGATATCTAAGTATGTCATACTCAGATTAGTGCCATTGAAATCAGTGAACTTGACTAACACTGGATATGACCCTAAATATCAAATTCTCTGGAATAATATCCAGCTTTTCTCCAAATAGTGTTGATATATTAATTTCTTTGTCTTGTGGCTTTTGTCCTGAAAACTGTAGGTCCTATGAGACACTTTGTTTTATTTCAGTGATAGACAAAGCTGATAAAGGTTTATTAGAGCTTTCAGAATGAAAGTGGATGAAGCCAACTTTGAATGTTGTTTTGTTGTCTTTTAGTTTGCTTTTTGCTTTGTTGGTGAAACAAGGAACAGCCAGGCTAGAATAATCCTCTGTATTTTGAATGAAGTAGAAACACTTTTGGAAACAGACCAATGCAACTATAACTTTACTAACTTCAGTCAGCAGGGCTTATCATAACTGGGGAATCTCGTAACTGCAACCAAGCAAGTTGGCAGCATTTTTATGCTTCCTTTGGAACAATGAGGTTCCAATTATAGAGAAACTGTCATCTCTGATACTCTCATAATATTGAGACTTAATTATTTTAATTCATTATATTGTTATTTGACAAAGAATGTCACATGAAGCCATATTTTATCCTGTTATCAAATAAACTGATATTTATTAAAGTGACAGAGCTTCAGACCTGGTATTAAAGGTGAGAGAAATAACCTATGCCCTCATAAGTTTATTCTGCATTATTACATTCCTGGCAGTTTCAGCTGAAATACGATTTTTAAAAGCCCCTTTTGTGTGCAAGATTATAACAGCCCTATGCCAACATTATTGCTACGAGTGAGGCAGTCTGTAACTGACGCAGACATGGATGCCTGTATATATCAGATACATGCATTGATACAAGTTTGCTGTGCATCAAACCCAACCATTGGATACTAAACTAAAAGATACCTTACTTTGAAAGATAGGGACACATTATTGTGCACAATGGGTATATTACATCACTTATTTCAAGACTTTTTTAATTTCTTACTGAGCAAATGTATTTAGCCTTAGCTTTCAGAAGCATATATTATATCAGAAATGACCCAAAGGCCTTCAGTTAATTAATAATGCCTCCTAGGGGTGGTGCTCATATTTTAGAGTGGAGGGTAGAATTTAGTCCTTAATACAAAATCCACAAGATATTATTGTCAGTTGTTTTAGTTTTTTCCTGGTTTTAAATTGTCTTTTACATACTTTTGTCAGGTCACTTTGACCTAAAACAACTACAGTACAAAATCCACAAGATATTATTAAGGACTAAATTCTACCCTCCACTCTAAAATATGAGCACCACCCTAGGAGGCATTATTAATTAACTGAAGGCCTTTGGGTCATTTCTGATATAATATATGCTTCTGAAAGCTAAGGGTAAATACATTTGCTCAGTAAGAAATTCAAAAAGTCTTGAAATAAGTGATGTAATTTATTGTAAAAAGTAACTGATAAATAAACAATTTGCGCATTTTAGATTATACAAGTTTGTGTAGAACTGTATTAGCTCAGCATTTACATGGTATTTTGAAATAATTTATTAGATCTGCTGTACTTATAACTATTTCTGGTGGTAGTTAGGTGGATAGGCATCCTGTGGAATAACAAAGACCTAGTTATTTATAGCTGTGCTGGAGCTTATTTATCATTCATAGCCAAATATTGGCAAACATAGCTCATGTTGCATCATGTCTAGTTCACTGGCACTGAATGTGCTTTTGCTTATGAAAGCATTTAAACAACAAACCATTCAAAAGCCCTCAAGACCACTGAAATGGTGATTTCTTCTCAAGGAGATACTTCAAAACTCACTAACATTCTTTAATAGAATTTTTAAATCTTGTTTTTCAAAAAGCCTTATACATAAATGCGTAAATGCTTGTATTTGTGTTTTGGGCATGAAACATGGCGGTTGGCTATACAGTACATTCATTTGATTTGAATAGCACTGCACTGTATCTCAGTGATACTGCATGTGCTTTGCATCCCAAAAGTTCCAGGTTAAATCTGACATCTTGACATAGATCTGGGAAAGACTGCCTGAAAGTGGTAAACCCTGGAGAGCCACTGCCTGTCGGTGTGAATGGTATTGAACTACATGGACCAATGGTATCACTCAGTATAGCAATTTTGCATGTTCTTAAGAGGACAGTACTGTAGTTTAGAACATATTAGGTAATGACAGGGGTGAGTAGGAAGAAACCACATCCAAAAATGGTGACATCCTTTGACATCTTTATATCCTTTATCCTACCAATTTCCTAGTATGTGTGATGTGTGTTGTTGTTTTTTTGTTGTTGTTTTTTGTCAAATGAAGGTAGTATGACTTTTAAAGATTGATATGTAAACTTCTGCCTTTGGGCAAAATGCTAAGTGTTTCAGAATAAATGTTCTTATTGTCATAGAACAGGGGTCAGCAACCTTTTTCAGCCATGGGCCGGTCCACCGTCCCTCAGACCATGCGGTGGGCTGGACTGTATTTTTTTGCGGGGGGGGGGGGGGAGATATGAACAAATTCCTATGCCCCACAAATAACCCAGAGATGCATTTTAAATAAAAGGACACATTCTACTCATGTAAAAACATGCTGATTCCTGGACCGTCTTGCAGCTTTAAAATAAATAAGTAGAGTTTAATTTTTCAAAATCACCCTTTTGTAGATAGTTGATGGTAGTGAAAGAATGTAGTGAAAAAACCTCTGGTTTTAATACTTAGTGTGTTACTTCATTTGATCTTCAGTGGTGTTTATCCTTCTACCTTCCAAGTATATTTGCCTGAGGACAAGCTTAAGGTTTGAAAAGTCACCTGCAATGTTGGTTTTTAAAGATAATTACTGATTGAAGTTTGCTTTTGCTTTTGTTATAAAGCTTCTAATTTAGTAAATAACTGTTGCTGTTTTGCCTGCTTAAAGGTTAATTAAAGTTACTAAGTTAATTGTTTGCCTTCTAGCCATGTTTCAAATAATACTCTTTAATATAAAAGCTAAACATCATAGCTAGAGCAATTTCATGATTTCCTAACACATTCTGTCTTTAATATTCATAGTAATATTTCTCATTCTGGAAAAATGGTGCATTTTGTTTAAAAATGTTGGGTAGTATCCAACACTGCTATTCTGCTAGTGCAACAGACTTCCACTTGCACAATAAAATCCTCCCTGCAGCCCTGGCATACCCTCCACATCTGCTCTAGAGGGTTGCAAGACCCTCTGGAGAAGATTTTGATGGTGTGGGGGGAGGGGAAGTCCCATAAGTCACACTTAGCATTAGATATAATCCATTACACTGGTACCTCAACTTATGAATGTGATCCGTTTCAGGGTGCCATCCACACCCTGAAAAGTCTGTAAGTAGAGTGTTGCTACTGCGCGTGCGCAAAGCACACAGATTGCTTCTGTGCATGCACTGAACCCGGAAGTAAACACTTCCGGGTTTGCCGTGTTCATAACCTGAAAAGCTGCAATGTGAAGCAAACGTAACATGAGGTATGACTGTACTTCCATTCTAGTTTATAAAGGAGGGTGTTACTGAGAAGGCAATGGATTATACAAAATACGTAAAGTGAGATTTATTTCACTAGCTGTTAATGTTTACATAAGATTCAGTTTTGCGATGAACCTTTGTGAGCTTTCCAGAACTTTTGAGAGTTTACTTGGCTCAATCTGTGACTGGGAGGAGTGGATTGACTATAAACGTTCTGTGCAATAAATAAGTCATCAAGCCAGATGTTTCTTGTGAAGAAGCTCTTCACTGTGCCCCATCAAGTGGTTATTAGTGGCAGTTAAACTTATTGCTCTGGAAATCTTGGGGTGACCGCATACCTATGTGTTTAGAAGATACTGCACATTAAATAATATCTTTTTATAACAGGAGTGGGGAACTGAGGGCTGCATTCTCTCATGGAAGAACTTCTGGGGGCTTCATGCCACTGATGAATGAGGCCAGAGGCAAGAATGGATTGTGACTCTTGCCTTCTATAGTAGGCTACTATCCAGTCACACAAAAGCCAGAGGTTCTATACCCACACACCCACACCCTCCATCTAAGTTACCAAGAATCATTGTTAGAGGTCAAGGACATATTCCAGCCAGGCAGAAGCACTCAATGTGGGTGCAGAGCAGGCCTGGGGAGGGGTGTAGACTGGGGAGAGGGACTTGCCCAGGATGAATGCCAAGGGTGAGATGGAGGCCTAGAGGGCTATATTTGGCCTCTGGGCCTACAGTTCCCCACCCACACTATATAAAGTAAGTGAATTTCATGGAGATTCCACAACTTAACTTCCTTCTGCTTGTAATAGACTGACAGCCTAGGCAGAAGTCAAATTATTGTGAAAATACTGTTAATTGAAGTTGACTTAAGAGGATATCCAGCTTTGTGATCAGAAATGTACTCATTTAATGAGGTTTTCCTGCCACCATTTCTTTACTGCAGCCCATGCACCCTCAAGAAGCCTCTACTGAAGGTTGCAGGACTCAGGAAAGGCCCAGTACAGTATGTGACATGGGCCGCAGTGGGAGGGGGCAATGACCAAAACTTAGATGGAGACAGGTTGCACGTGGTATCGCTCTAGATGACTTTTGGGAAAGAAAAGTGGTGGCCGCTGTGAATTAACCCTCCCATCCAAATTTGTTGTCTACCCTGCCCTCACCTTGGAAATCCAAACTAAAACTCAGCCCTAATTGAAACGCTCTTAGTGTGACTTTGCACTCAGCACACAGTGTTCACAAACTTTCTTGTAAGTAGAATCTTGTTCTTAACTTAGATGCTTCCTTGAGCTTAAGGGGAATCCTTTTAGATTTATGGCTTATATTTAGAGCAGTAGGTCAAATTAAAGCAGTGCTCTGTTCCGTCAGATGTCAGTAAGCCTGTTTTATAAGGGAAACCTTCCAAGTTCTTAACCCACAAGGATCAGAAGCTCCTATTCAGGGAGGAAGTGTAGGCATTTTTAGAGGTTGTTGTAAATTTGGAGATGTTTACTGAAATGTGTATTTAGAGTAGAAATGTCATTTTTAGGGAACCTAGAAACAGCAAAGCTGAGAGCATGCTACGGAGGATGGACACCAAGGAGGCTCTGTTGGGGACAGAAAGAAAGAAAAATGAGGTAGATCAAACGTAGATGGCAATGTTGTATATGGGAATGTGTGTTCATAGGCTGGCTGGTGGGAGGTGATTTGAATAACCATAAAAAATAGAAAGCTGAATGAATAACATGTTTAATTTTATAAAAACCTTTGATTCTCTTCTCGATTGGCCTATTCTAATTATGCAGGTAACATGATCTAAGAGTAGGAGTTCGTTTAAATAATGCTTTGCAGTTTTACATATCAAAGTAATTGCATAAGTTATACCAGTGTCATATCTGTAAGGCAAGTTGTAGTGTTGAGGCATTCCCTATCTTAAAAAGAATGCACCGGATGGTGTTAAAGGGGAGGGGGGGTTCATAAGACTGTCCAGGGGACAACCCTTCATCAGTTCTTTTACCTCTGTACCCATTTAGGTAATCAAATTGTTTTTGTTCATAGCAACATGAACCGTGAAGACCGGAATGCGCTGCGTATCAAAGAAAGAGAGAGGCGTAATCAAGAAATTCAGCAGGGTGAAGAAGCCTTTCCACCTAACTCTCCTCTCTTTGCTGAACCATATAAAGTTGTAAGTGCATGAGGTTTTTTAAAAATGCAGTTTTTATCTCACTCCAAATTAAAATAGTTTGAGGTTTTCCCCCTGTAATACAACTTCAGTATCATATGGTTTCATTAAAATATGAATAAATGTCATTTATATAGTGGTTCCAAGTCTTACATCCTCAAAATTCCTGTGATGTAGGCCAGAGTCTACAAGACACTTGACTGTGGAAGAGATTAAGACCTGTTGCTCTAGACCTAGAAAAAATAAAGAAACGTGGAAGTTGTGTTGTTATGATTTGAACATTTTAAAAGCAATGTTGGTGAAATATAAGATTACTAGAATTTTATGACTGCTCTGGTTTTAATACAAGGACATTGTATCAACATTTTTTTTTAAAAAAAGAAATATTTCATTATGCTGATATCATTAACTATCCACACTTTAAACTAGCTTGCAGTTGAACAGCCTAAATTTGAAATTATAGAAATGATAAATGTGAATTAGAGCCCTAAGTACTCTTTCCTTTGTAGTAAAAGAGTAATACAGCATATTAACATTTTTGAACTTTGTAGACAATAGTCTATTAATTATAAGTAATTGTTGGAGCTTGATGTTTTTAGTCTGGCTCTTTATGTGTAAGGTTCACTAGTTAATATTGCTAATTTGCTTTGTTCATGCAGTTAAATCTAATTGTAGCTGTTGTGAGTAAGATTGAAACCAAACTACAAGGAAGACTGGGTTATAAAATACTTTCAGTTTGAGAAATTTGGGTTTTGTTTTGTTTTGTTTTAAATACTGACTTGTTTTTGTGAGGCTGCAAATGTATCCCCATACACCTCTCTTTCTGGCAACAGAATGGTTAAAGGTTAATTTTTTTAAGTTGTGTGTCATTTAGCATGTGCATTTCACTAACAGTGACATATTTTCTTCATATCCCTGAATTTAAAGTTAACTTGGGTACATGTTTCCTTTCTTTCTCAATACCATATTACTTCTCTGTGTTCTTCAAGGTGTGGTTACTGGACAATCAATACCATCTAATTATTTTGGTCTGTGATTTTTAGTAGTTAGCGGCTCATTCAAGGTGCTTGTCTCAAAGTTGTGCTGTTTATTACAAAAAATACACATGGTGAAGGGATTTGTGTTGACTACTAAATGTTTGATATCAGGCAGCCTACAGAATACATTTGAATGTGTGTATCTATCCATGGTGAGATGGGAGTAAAGAGACCCATTGTCTCCTTTGCCATTTTTGTTTACATCAGGTTAAAATGGTTTTCTTTCAGGAGGCCTTTGCATTATGGGTGCTGTTTTCTGCTCTCTTGTATTTTAATCTATGTTTTAATTTTTTTCGGTTTCATGCTTCATTAATTATTTTTGTAAGCAGCTTTGTGATACATAGTAAAAAGTGTGGTATAAATTTCTTAAATAATAATACATGAAACACGACGGAAGGAGGGCAGAATGACCTGTCTGTCTGATCTTGTTCCTCCTTCAGCCACCTTACATTTAAAAATGCCACTTAAGATATCTATAGCACTGCTCTAGTATAGGCTTTTAGCCATGTTATATATGGATTGGCCTGGGCAACGGGGGCAGTTATAGAAGGGCTGAATTCACCCCCAGCTATAAGATTGACCAGTGCTGATTTTGACTAACGGTCACTAGAAAGAAAGAAAAACTGAAATCTTACTTGCTTCTTCTATCCTTTAAAAATATTCATAGGAGTGGAAGAAGCTGAAAGAAGGGAAAGTAGTCATTTATGTTTTTAGTCTTGTTTTTTAAAAGTACATGCATGATGGAAAGAGGTAGATACAGTCTACTGAAATACTAAGTAAGAGGAGTGCAGCTTAAACTACCCGAAAGGCATGTGAGTAGAGATTATAATAATAAATGAGTTTCAGTTATTAAGAGGATTTTTAAAATTATCTATTTATCTTTGTTGCTTGAGCTTTACTACTTTTAAAAATCTGATTGGTTTCTAAATGTGCAAAAACCAGTTTTCAAACTGTTTCTTCTAGCATAAGAAGCTTTTAGAGCCTTTCTCATTTTGCTCCCAGAACCATATAAATCCTAATGAATGTGACGTCTTGGGAATTCCTAAGAAAGCATCCTGAAAACCTCCGTAAATGGAGATTTCGCCTTTTGGTCCTTTGAACAGTTATTTAGCAGAACCAGGAAAGACCCTTATATGTTCTGGTTGAGAGACATGTAGAGGCACTGCTTGTCATGGCCACTTTGTTTGGTGAATGGTAGCGTTAGAAGGAAAATCTGGTTAGGGTTTTACAGAGAATCATTTGTGCATTTCTGGAATGATAAATATAATGGGTGATATCCAATGGTGCCAATTCACAAGCGGAACATATTTCTGCAGGAACAGTGTGACTTCCCTTCTCCTCCTCCTCCTCCTACAGCTCCCTGCATGCCCCCCAGGTCTGCTCTAGAGAGCTGAGGAACCCTCCAGTACATTGGAGGGCACTAAGGCTGCAGGGGAGGACAAGAGAAAGAGGAAATTCACTGGTGCAGTGTTGGACATTTCCTAATGACTACGCTGTTGGATTCCTTAACTGCAAGTTTTGTTTCTGTACAGAAGGGGTGAGGAACCTCTGGCCCATATGCCATATGTGATATCAAATGTGGGCCCAGGTATCAATGTGGTGTCAGAGGAAAACAATTGGAACCTTAAAGTGAGTTCCCTCTTGTGCCTTTGCTGGAACAAGACATGCTCCAGGATCTTCAAGTAGTTTGCATTGAAACCACAGCTCAAATGGGAGACTTTAAGCAGTGGTGTTAGTTGAAACTGCTTCCTGCTCCTAAATCAAGCCCCTTTGAAAGCGCACTGGGAGCACATATTCAGAGGGGCTCACCTTTGACTGCCAGATGGGTAGCCCCACCCACAGCTCAGATTTAGCGGGGGGGGGGTACAGCAGATACTGATCTAGACCGCTGGGGGAAACAGTTTGCCACCCTTGCTGTATAGGATGTCAATATGATATAAAAATGTTCTTCTGTTTTAGAAAAGAGATGTTTCTAATATACTATTTATACTGCACATCTGAAATGAGGCTTCTTTTGAGCTTTCTAAAGGAAAGGACACTTTCACAGGAGTAGAATAAATTGCATTTTAATAAACAAGTAACCAGTAATTGCTGAATCTTGAATATTTTTGTCATGAATATGGAGTTTGTGGAATATTCCATCTTCTAGTAAGAAACAATATGATTCAATATGATTGAAGAGCTAGATATAATTTATATTGGTTTTAGTAATAAACAATAGAGGGAGCCTCATCGGTTAATTAAACTTTGTTTTACTGGTGGCAATTAATAAAAGTGAACAGTACTGTTAGTATATTCATGACAAAATGAATTTTGGTGAAATCAGTAAGCATTAGCCATTGTGGATGGCAGATGAAATGGTTCCCAAGTTAATTTTATTTTCAGTGCAAAATAAAGACTGACTGCATTATTCTGTAGGTAAATTTCAAATATATGTTATCATAAAGGACATTCAGCTGACCCAAAAGTTTAATTGTAGAAGGAGTGTATTTTAAAATAAACTTCTGCATCATGTTTTTGTTCCTTACACAGACCAGCAAAGAAGATAAATTATCTAGCCGTATCCAAAGTATGCTTGGAAACTATGATGAAATGAAGGATTTTATAGGTGACCGGTCCCTCCAGAAGCTTGTTGAAATTCCTAAACCAACAGTACCATCAACAACAGATGAAAAATCAAACCAAAGTTTCTTTGGTGATCCGAGGCACAGTACTGGCTCTCATCAGAGCAGCAAATGGACGCCTGTAGGTCCAGCACCTAGCACTTCTTCCCAGTCGCAGAAGCGTTCCATAGGTTTACAGAGTGGACATGGTGGCCAGCGCAACAGTGGCAATAACACTAGCAGTAGTGGGCAAAGGCACGACCGTGACTCGTATAGCAGTAGTGGGAGCAGCAGTAGCCGTAAAAAAGCCCAGCATGGATCTGAACATTCAAAGTCCCGTTCTTCCAGCCCTGGAAAACCACCTGCTGTTTCTTCTCTGAACTCCAGTCATTCCAGGTCTCATGGAAATGATCATCACAGCAAGGAACATCAGCGCTCCAAATCTCCGCGAGACCCTGATGCCAACTGGGACTCACCCTCCCGTGTCCCTTCCTTTTCTAGTGGTAGTCAGGCTTTCCCTCCTTCGCTTATGTCTAAATCTAACACAATGTTGCAGAAACCTACTGCCTATGTAAGGCCTATGGATGGTCAGGAGTCCATGGAACCAAAGCTATCTTCTGAACACTACAGTAGCCAGACACACAGCAACAATATGAATGAACTGAAACCTGGTAAAGCACATCTAACAAAGCTGAAAATTCCGTCTCAGCCGCTTGACGTAAGTTGCCTTAAAAAATTTAAAATAAAATAAAGCTCATTTGTGCTTGTTCCATGGATTAGAGAGACTGCTTAGAAAAATACTTTTATTGACATCTGAGTTGTATGTAAGGAACACACCTAACTAAAATGCAGTAATTTCTTTTAATTTTAATTTCTTTGACAATTGAAGGATTTACAGCTTTCTGATCTGCCATGATTCTGATAACTGGGCATTTATGCTGGTCTGGCCCGGCACATGTTTTTGCTTGGGTGTTTCAGCTTTAAATAAACACTAATGTGACATTATTATTATTTTATTTACAACTCAGTTGAGCATCTGCTTAGTCATAGTGGAAGATAAAATTGTGCTAAATATTAACTTTTAATAATGGTGTTTTATTAACAAGCGTATAGCAGCCTTATCTACTTCCCAGTCACAAATGACTGGTTGGAATTCATTGCTTCATGAATGGATTTGCACAACAGGACTTTCCCTTCCTTTCCTTCCTCTTCAAGCCCCGCCCCCTCCGGTACCTAAAACTGTTCTGGAGGGTTTCCAAGCTTTGAGGGAAGTCCAGGAGACTGCAGGGGCAAATGAAGTCCCATTGCACAAGCAAAAGTCCATTCTGCTCAAACAGAGACTGTATTGGATACAAACATTCTACTTGGTCATACTCAGAGCAGAATAATTGAAAACAATCTAATTGAACTAAAAAGTAAAGGTAAAGGGACCCCAGACCATTAGGTCCAGTCGTGGCTGACTCTGGGGTTGCGGCGCTCATCTTGCTTTTTTGGCCGAGGGAGCCGGCGTACATCTTCCGGGTCATATGGCCAGCATGACTAAGCCACTTCTGGTGAACCAGAGCAGCGCACGGAAACGCCGTTTACCTTCCCGCCGGAGCGGTACCTATTTATCTACTTGCACTTTGACGTGCTTTCGAACTGCTAGGTTGGCAGGAGCAGGGACCAAGCAATGGGAGCTCACCCCATCGTGGGGATTCGAACCGCCGAACTTCTGATCGGCAAGTCCTAGGCTCTGTGGTTTAACCCACAGTGCCACCCGTGTCCCCTAATTGAACTATTACAGGTTAATTTGAATAGATTGATTTCAGTGGGTCAACTGTGAATACAACTGACTTGGACATAACACTCCGTTTGAAAAGAAAAAGTGAGAGAATGTGTACTGTCATTGTTCTGCAATGTCTTGCACTTTAAAATATAATTAAGATGCCATCTGCTATTTAATTTCAAGTATGAAACAGTATTCATATGGGCATTTAATTCTTCATAGATTACTATTTCCTTTTTCTTTTTTTGTGCTGGATCTGACAGTACAAAAAGAAATGGATATGAGAAACTGGGTTCTACCTTCTTCTTTGGCGATCACTCGTAGCTGAGTAAGATTGTCTTCCATAAACACGGTTTTAACAATGAGTACGTAAGTGAAGCATTCATGAAGCAGGATCGTTAAAATTATATTGCTTAGATTATCATTTTTCTCAGAAATTAAAAAGTTAATAATAGTTTCCCTCCGCTGCATACATTTTAGGAAACTTTGATGAGAAATACAAAGGTGTGAACAAGTTATGAAAAGATGTTTGCAGAGTCTCTTTTCATCTGCAGTATGAAAGCTGCTCTTTGTACCTTAATACTGAATTTGAATCCCACTTTAAGTAATTTTATAATAATTGAATTTTCTAGAAGTTTTATAACATTGAAGTACAGATATGCCAGTTAAATTCTGATCATCCATTTGTAGGCATCAGCATCCAGTGACATGAGCAGTGTGGATGAAATTCTAAAAGTAAGTTGTTCTCTTATTCTGGCTTTTGAGATTTTCTTGGTTAAATGTGTTGAATTTTTTGAAAAAATCCAAAATCAGTTGCCCCTGTATATTGCTTAACATTTCATTAAAAATCGATTATCCTTTTTTTCTCTTCTGTGTACCATTGGTATCCACCAGTTTGTTCTCTATTTTTAATAATACTTTCAGATTATTTTCCTAAAGTCTTCCTTTGGTAAAGTCTTAAAATATTTTAAAAGAATATTTTCCTGTATATTCAAATCAGTATGTTTTGTATTGCATTTTCTCTTCAGAAATTAAATAAAAAGGTAATTTAACCCCCCCCCCCTTGATTGAATATGCATAGTGGAAAAGCATATCAATATATTAAATTAGCAATAAAACTGATGGATTAAATAAATAGATGTTTTGTTTTCCTTGGAAGGTTTCCTTAAGTCAATCAAATAATCTTTGTGTATCCTGCATGAAAATGACATTGACGTAATTCTGAAAGACTAATCACAGTCAGTCTTGAAAGAAGATTATGTTGTAACTTCCTCTCCACTTATTCCTTCCATTTCTCTCTGGTAAACCTAAAGCTTTTAGGTTATTTGGTAAATATAGCAGTTTCATTTAAGACTCTTAATACAAATGAAGTAGAATCCCATGGGTGTTACTATTCTGAAGAATGACAAATACCAGCAGGACAGTGAAGGAGACAATTCATTCTCTCCTTTGAAGCCCCCCCATTTTTTGGGGGGTGGGGTGATGACGAGTGACGACTGTCATGGTTAGATGGGACCAAGGGAGAATGCAAGGAACGATTGCTAAAAATGTCTCCATCTCTTTTTTCCTGACGGATGCCTTTTGTCAGTAGAACAACATCCATTGGATTCCACCCATAGTTGGTTCAATTTATCCCTGCTCACAAGGCTAACAATTATTTTTTAATTCTCTGATCACAAAGTTTTGTTGGGATTGGTCATTGATAGCGTTGTAGTAAAGCAAATACTTTGGCTTGTGCAAGGACACCCCCCCCCCCCCATTTCTCTTTTCCCCTGCAGCCCTGTAAAATCCACTCCGGAGCATTTGGGGAACCTTCCGGTCAATCAGTAGGGGACAGGAGACTGCAGGGGGCATGAGAAGAGTAAATCTTATTACATGAGTTGGCATCCTTTCCCATTATTTTAATTTAAAACACTTGTAACCTGTGCTTTTGGTTTGAATTAAGTTAAAGGTATAATGGTTTCTGGAATCTTTGGTTTGTGTTCCGAACAGGAGATGACCCATATTTGGCCACCGCCATTGACAGCTATTCACACACCTTGCAAAACTGAACCTTCAAAGTTTCCATTCCCAACAAAGGTCAGTGGATAACAGAAAGATCATGATTGCACATGGCAGTTGGCTGATTCTAAGATAAGGAAGCTACCTTTTGTGGATCAAGATTTTAATTATAATTATTACAGCATTGTTCACTCTTTGTTTTTATTGGCCTCATGTTATATTGTTTGCTTGAAACTTCTGCTTTGGCTTTATTTTTCCTTAACTCTGTTTGCCTTTCATATTGAACTTATTATAATTGTGTCCTGTTCTTTCATCTAGAACAAATTTACATACCCTTTTTAACAGGCATGTTATTTCATGCATTCAGAACATTAGGTCATATGAATTGTTCAAATTCTCTTCCTGTCAGGAAGCTCCAGCTATGCTGTTTCCATACACAATACTTTGTGTTCTTTTAGACATCTTAAAATCTGGTGCAGCCACTTCAACAATAGTGACCCTGGGTTGATTTGTGAGGTTTATCAACAGCAATTTGTATTGAGCAGGTGACTTGAGTTGATGCTTAAGAAAACCCTTTTCTTGGGTAAACTCTTGTCTCCTACGAATACCCCAGTAGCTGTCTACAGTATATGCATATTGGAGGCTAGAAATGTACAGAAATTATCAAACAAGAGGACTTTAAATTTATCCAAAGAAGGCTTTCTTTAAAATGCTCCTGTTTTGTAGCATTTATTTTTTAAAAAGTTGCCGTGCTATTTGCTTTCATTTTTATTCAGTTCAAATATTAGTTCGTGGAGTGATCTCTCCATGTTAAGAGAGATCATGTTGTGGGAAAACTCTAATATCCTTTGCTTGAAAGACTTTCTGACAACTCATCAAAAGATTATAGCATGTATTTTTTTCAGTATCATGTTTTAACGTATCCTGAAGAGACAAACATGATACAGTTGTATCATTCTTGGCACATGGTTTCTGGTGGTGCCTAGGGCAAAGGTTTATTACTTACATAAATATGTTATTTCATAAACCTAGTGTTTGTTGGTCCTTAATAGACTCTGTTATTCAACTTCAATTTTTCATATAACTACATGAAGCGCTGGCAGTAGTGAATTTCTCAGAGTCATCTTAGACGGTTACCAATGGCAATAGCTTAGTTTTATGATTGCATTCTTTCTGCTGTTCTTGAAAAGGAAAGTCCTAGGCTCATTGGTTCCATGTAATCAAGCATAAACACAGTATATAGTACCTACATGATTATGTTGGCTATTTGCAGTTTAGAAGCGCTGCAGAGAGCTTGCTGGGGAGACCATGCATTAAAAAGAGACTCAAAAAGTACTTAAACAAGGTTTTAATAACAATAACAAAAACTCCATTTACACTAAATACATCAACAACAAACCAGACCCAACCACCAACCCATCCCCCAGGGTAATGGGAGAGCTAGGTGCTGCTCCTTATATACGACACCCAATTGCTGACACAGCTTAATCAATACAACTCAGCAGCACCTGCTATGTTTCACAGCTGTAAAGCTGGGTCTCGTTATTTTACTCTGGCCCTTGCTCTGGCCCCTTAAAGACATACACATCAGGTGGAACAATGATGAACCTTTACATTTAAAGAAACCATTCAACAGATTATGACAAATATGAATCACCTCCAGGCATGGAAACGTTTGTAGAGAGACTATTTAGAAGAAAGTGTGTGTTGTATTACTTTATTTCTTTCATGCCATTTACTTACCATACTTGATTAACATAGGCATCTGTTGGAACACACAAGACTAGTACATGTTTGTTGGCTATTTTTAAGTACATTTTAATGTATATTTTTAATTCAAAGAACTCAGGATGAATAATAGTTATTCAGTAGAACAACCATAACAAAGTAACAAAAAGCACAGCATTTTTTTGCATCTTTCAGCTGAACATATGTTACCAATCAGTTACCAAAAGTCTATGCCAGCAGCCAGGGTTTGAGCTGATGTCTAAGTGACAGAAGCATAGAAGCTGAATTGGAAAGGGCAGGGAGTTCTAAAGCTGGGGTGCACAGCAGAAAAGGCCTGCCCCCATGATGATGGTAGAATGCTGAAGAGATCCTTTGTGGAAAAGTAATTGAGCAGGAAAGTGCACTCCACACCACTGTTGACACTTGGGACCCAAGTGGTAAAGTGTAATAAAGGAATACCCTAGAAGCAGGACCTGCTCTTTTGAAGAGGCCTGCAACACCTAATCCAAAAACACATAATTCCTAGGCCTCAGAACTGTCCAATCATAGCATCTTCATCTTACCTGGATTCAGTTTATTACAGTTGCCTTGAGTGCCTCACCCAGCAGCTTCATATATATGTTAGATACCACTTAGGATATAAGGAAACCCTGCAGGACTGCATGGACCAACTTCCTTGGACTCAGGCAGAAGTCCCATCCCTCCAAACCACCTTCTGGAATAAACCCTGTGGGTTGGAGTGAAAACACTCTGACATTGTGTCTCCTACTCTGCCCCACGTATTCAGTGGTATCCGAATTTGTTGCAGTTTGTGGCAGAGGGTTCCAGTGGCCTTTCATCTGAACTGGATTTCAGCTGTCTAGTCACTAGTCAGAACAACAATGCTGGACAACTCTTGGAAAATGTAATTGAGAAAGCAAATCAATTCTTCTTTGTTTCCTTCATATAAATTGTGCCTGTAATTTGTATTTGGCCATTCTGGGACTCACACAGTGTCGGGCTTAAGCTGGTATGGATGAGGTCTTCTTACTCCCCACTAGAAGCTGACAAATCAGACTTAGATAACTCACCACCATCTTGGTACACTCTGGACTGTACCACCTCTTCTTTGGTAATGGCACTTGCACATCTCCACACTGCAGTTTACTCATCCTTAGGAGAACATCAAATATTGGGAGATGGGATAGGCTGGTGTTGCAGCGTTAGCTCTCCAGATGTTCCTCTGATTATCTCCTGCTGCTCCTTCACGTCTGGCTGCAGCTGACCTCTGTAGAGAATCCCTAGGCCCAGGACTGATGTGGATGCCCAGTGTAGATATTTATCTTACATGCAATAGTTGTAAATTGTCATATGTAGTTGTAAATTGGCATTATATAAATGTTAGCTTGTATAAATGACTGTATGGCATGAGTCATGTAGCACAAAAGTGGTAACCTCAGAATTTAGAAGTGGAAGCTTGATCCAGGAGAATCCCTAGCCTAATGTGCAAAGTAGGCATTTCCTTTTTCCTTTCCGATAGTCAACTATCATCACTTTAAATTTTATTCATATTCAGTGGGTTGCACTTAAAAACGTGTTTGGGGGACACCACTGTGTGTGTTCATTAAAAGAAAAAAAGGATGAGAAACTTTACCATGCGATCAGTGCCTTAAACCATAGGAAAGAAGGCATCAGCTTTTAGGATTCTCTTGGCTCTAAAGTCTGGGGAAGATTCAGATAGGCTTGGATAACACTTCAAAGGAATTGTTGTAGTTTTTTCTAAAATTTAAATAATCAAGCACAAGCACAACTAAAGCACTTCCTCTTTTAGTAGTCTCTGTTAAACAGATAAGTAACCTTTTTGTATTTTTACAGGAAGCTCAGCAATCTAATTTTGGCACTGGAGAACAAAGTAAGTGTGTGTTTGTATTATGTACTGAATTATTTCTCTGGTTTTTTTTTAAAAAAAGAATTTACAGTAAAATTCTCTTTTGGATGCTTTACTTGAATAAAAGTTCTATTGATAGTTTTTCTGGTCTTGTGGCTAGGATGCCTGGCCCAATAAAAGACCTGAATCAGAATGGTGTGTTCTCATTTTATCTATTTTTGTGTGTGTTCTTACTGTATTAGGAAGGTTTGATTTGAGAATTAGTGCTTGCTATTTTTGTTCCCTTTGAAAGTTGTAGCACATTTTGAGAAATCTTTGCCATTACGCTCTGAATGCTTTCATAACTCCTGTTTGTGAGAATTAAGGAAGTTCAGCTGGTTAAGGCACCCTGGAGAATGAGCTTAAAGTAATCTCTAGGTGAGAAGGATAAGTAACAGAACAGCTTCACTTCTAGCTTACTTGTGTTTCCCTTATTGGGACATAACTCAGAGCAGTCCTTGCCTGTCTCTGTAGCTTGTGTGAGACTGTGCCAATTTCTATTATTCTCTGCCCTTGGAGTGCTTCCATTCTTTAAACAAAGGCCGTTCTTTTTAAGAACTGGCTTTCTCCAAAATAATAATTATGACTAGGAATGCAGTCACTGTGAATGAAACGGGACTGCACCATTTAATTCACAACATCTGACTTAATGTCTTCTGTAACTAGGATAACTAATTGATTAAGTTGTAAAAGCATAAGTAGTTATTCATATACTGTGACTCCATTTAGATGGCACACAGCTGATTGTCAAACCATTAGTTTGGCATTTGGGCACACGTCTGTAAGCTTGCAAACTACTTCCCCTCCTTCCTCACAGGGTTCTAGAGTATGAGATAATTGTTGCTTTATTACATGTGAATGACATCTGAATCAGACAGATTGGTTATTTCTAAGATTAACTGGCCTTTATACCAGCAGTTAGAATGGCAGATGATCAATATTTGATTATTTCCATTTTCGAGCACCAGTTTCAAGTCTTGCCTCTCTTGCTGCTCTTCTTGTTTTATTAGAAGAATTTTATTGGAAAAGTGAACTTGAAAAGGTCACTGGGCCCCAACCTAGTATTTGTATCTTGCATCAGAACCTCCAACAAATGTGTGCATTGTTTCCTGATCCATAACAAGTGCATCTTGTTTCTCCTCCCTCTCAAAAAGCACCACTCTGTTTATATGGTCTGTTGTCAGTTGCTTCCATCTTCTTAAGTGATTCCTGAAAATGGTAGGCCGTCTTCTGGTGGCAACACAGTTGCTGCATTGACCAGTGAATTGCTAACATTGTCCAATTCTTCAAACCATTGCATGACTCAACATCCCGAAAGTGTAAACATTTTCTCATTGAGATAGCAAAGAAGCTCAAAACAAGTTACATTAGGCTGCAGTCCTAACCCTGTTTCCCTAGAAATAAACCCCATTGATTAAAATAGGATTTACTTCTGAAAAGACATTGTTAGGCTTGTGATGATAGTTTCTAGGTCTGAAGCATGTGATATTTTAACTTTAGGAAACATGATAGGATGAGGTATTTTGAAATGTTGCGTATTACTTTTGCCTTTGAGAACAAAAGGTTCATTGCTCACCTTCTGCAAGCAGGGGTGATAATGAAACTGCTGCTAAGATAACAGCATTACTAGCCAAATCATTAAGTAGCTGTGTGAAATAATAAACAGCACATTTTTGTCTGGAACAATATCTACTTTATGTTAAGGGAAGAACTTGTTTATATTTGTAAAACAAACAAGTCAAACTATTGAATCACTTCCAAGTCTGTGAATTCAGTAGTTGATTTACTGTTAGTCTTTCACGCTCCTTTTTTTAAGAAACCAGGTAAAGACATAGCTGTACATAGTACAGTAGTAAGTTTAGCATGTAAGTCAGAAAAGAAAGGGCTACTGAATGCAGTGGGTTAGCCCACTTTTGCAGTCTGCATCTGAGTCATGCTTGCCTCCATATATATCATTTGGGTGATGCATATGTTTTTGTAACTTAGTGTTCAGCAATTATTTTATCTTTCTCACCTCCAGAAAGATACAATTCTTCATCAAAAACATCTAATGTCCACCAGTCTAAATCGTAAGTATGCCCTATAATTTTCTCAGCAATATTTACAGTAATATTCTGAAAATATATATGATGGAAATGGCCATATTGATTCATAGAGAAGGAACTGCTAAGGACAGAAAATCTATATAGTTGCATAGTACATCTCTTTACTTTTAATATGCTCACTTTCAATATATGTTTATGAGTGATGGGATTTCTTAATCAGGTTAGTAATTCAACATGAAATCTTGAGTGGTGCTTCTTGATTATTTACTGCACAAGGACATCACTTTCACTTGAACTTTATATACCCAGGTGCACTTAATTCTCAGTACTTCACAGCCATAAAAGAACGTGGTTTACACTTGATGAAGGGGGACTATTATGGTCAAGGCTACACAATTTTTGCCTAGCTTGAGTAGCAAAGCCTAACTTTGTGATCTCCAGGCCCTCCCCATCTGTCCTTTGTTCATAACATTGCTTTGTTCAATGTCAAAGACCATCTCCTTCAATCCAGCTTCAGATTTGGAGCTGGAGAATAGCCCAGAGGTTGTTCCCATAAGAATAGCCTGCTGGCCCAGGCCAATGGCTCATCTAATCCAGTTATGGCTAACCAGAAGCCTGTGGGAAACAAGCAGGATCTGAACACAAGAACACTCCCCCTCCTATGGTTTCCAACAGCTGGTATTCAGAAGCATTACTGCGTCGAGCTATGGAGGAAGAGCATAGATGGCATATTGAGTAGTCCCACAATTGCACTGGGATTCGAAAACAGTTAGATCACCTTGGCAGCCCAGAACAATTGTGCAGTCAGTCTCTCCCCAATTTTGCTCCAAACCTGAAGCTGAGGGAGAACATAGAATTGATTGGGCACTGGGCTGTTGAGATATACTAAGGACTTTGGTATCCCAGCACCAAAAGGATAACCCCAGTCTTCTTCTGAAAGATCACCTCAATTTTTGTCTTGTGCTTCTAAGCTTGAGGACAAACCCCAGTTCCTCTCTAGTTCTAAGCTGGGACCTCTATTGTCACGTTTGCTCAGAGGGTGATGAAAAGCGTGTTGAGCAGAATGGCAGACCCCCTAACTGACCTTCAGAAGTATTGAGAGTTAGCACACCTCCCTTCCCTGAATTTATTCAGCAACCTAACTTGGGAAATAATGTCTAATAGTTAGTTTTTCTTGGTAATACTATCCATGTACCCAGCACTATGGGTAAGAGGGCAAGTCCTTGCTCAAGGAGCTTACAATCTAGAAAAATCCTGTATTCGAAATAAACATAGAGATGGCATATTTGGTCTTAATAAAACTGACCTCATTTCCTTGCAACGGCAACTGCAAATTCATTTCATTAAATAATAAGCAATCAGCATTTTTGGAGAGACTCACCTGGAGTGCCCAACTTTCTCCTAGTGCCCCCTTGGTAATCCCACTGCCCTTTAGGGGGCAGTACTGTCCAGTTTGGGAACCATTACCATAGATGAACATCATTCAGCTGCATGAATAGTCCTAAACTAGATATAGCAAGCTAACATTGCCAAGCAATTTTTGTTTTACTCCAGAACTACCCAGAAGGTATTGAATAATTTTAACCTTATTTCTGTTCCCCCCCCAGGTGTGAATCAAACCAGACAAAGTAAGATGCTATGTTTGTTACTGATGTCAAGTGTTGCTTTTAAATTCTTGCTAATGCAAGAAGTGTTTTATTCATATTTTGTTATATGCAGAATGTTAATTCACAGCCAAGCTCTTGGAGAGTTCATAGTAAAGCATGAAAGAGTTCAAGTTAATATCCTTGAATTATGTTTTAAAAATATAGCAGTGATTCTTAAGCAAATGGTAAAATAAAAATGACTTACCATTAATTTATGCCAGAATTTATGAAGCCTACTCTGTATTTAGTTTCCCTGTCTCCTACCTTTTTGGTGTTGTGTGGTCATGCAGTCTATGCTCTTAAAAGTTTAGTCTTAGCTTTTTTCAAAGTACATTTTGTCTGTGATGTACTGGCCTTTGCACTTGATGACTGCATTTTCAGTATAGTATTAATGGGTGGTGGTGCTTGCAGCAGCATTGCACCGGTGCCTATGAGTTCCCTAACCTTGTTAATTGGGATAGGATTCTGCTTAATTCAGGCCCACAGCGTTCCCCTTCCTCTCTGCCTATATGTGACTTGCATGGTGCCCCACTCAGTGTTCCTGCAGTGATTCAATGTCTTGTGTGTTTTCCTTGTTCCATCAGGACAACTATGCTACTTAATATAAAAGCTCTTCTGAGCCTATTTGCTCATTGCATTTTGTCACCCACCACAAGGATGTTAAGTGTCTTAATTTCTTCTGTTGTCCTTGTAATGGTGTAAGCACTTCAGGATTTTCAGTATGCTTCTTCAACCGAGTGTCAGTTCATTATGTAAAGGGAGGAAAATTAATGGCAATCATCACAAATTAGGTTAAATTGTTAGGATAGTATGGTATTATTTGGTAAAAAAACACACACCAAACCTTTCCTTTTTCTGTTTGTTCCTAGCGTTCTTATAAATGACTTGAAAATCAGCAGCAGCGAAGACAGTGATGTCGAGCAGGTTATTTTTCTGTTTTTTTAAAAAAATTCTGTCCTGCCTTTCTACCAAGCTACACAGGGGAGCTGACAGCACCATCAAAATAAATTAATACAAAGCACAACATTTAAAAAGGCAAAAACTAAAAATGAATAGAAACAAGCAACTAATACACTGTTTTAAAATAGTGTGGGAATTTGAACCCTGGGCTCTCAGTTCCTGGTCCAACTACATCATGCTGGCTCTCAGTTTTGAGAGTGTAGGAAGGGCTGGCTGGGCTGCTTTGCAAGTGAAAGGGAGAAAAATACTTGCAAATGAACATGTCAATTGACATTCAAAACCTGTCAAACAACATTTGAAATAGTATAACCCTGCTAGGATGGCTGATGGATCTCATATTATGTTTGTCCATAGGTTGCTTGTAAACTTTGGCCAATTATGCAATATTTTCCCTAGTTTCCATTCTTATAGATGGATAATGTTCATGTCAGTGAAAGGCAGCAAAATATATTTTTCCAGTACCCTTGTTGAGTGTGTTATACCTGTTACAAGGACAGTAATTCTAGTTTGGATCTTTTATTTCAATTATAGGATTCTGATAAGACTGTGCCAAGAGGTACACCTGGAAGGTAAATATTGGTTGATACACCTGGCATTATAAAGCTATGTTGAACTGGTAGTACTATAACAATTTAACTGTGGGGAATTAAGATACCTGCTTAAAGCAAGAGCCAATTAGGATTTCATCTTCAATTGAATTGCCGTGGGTCTTCAACTGGTTGGGTTAAACATTAAAATATTTCTTAATAGTCTTATGCATAAACTATTTTATCCATAGTTTGAAAGTAACTATGGATAAAATCCTATAGCTTCCTTTGATTTTTGTTCTACCTTTCCCCCCAGTAATTCTGAACCTTCCCAGCATACAAGTGAAGGAGCCGATAATTCTAGAGATGACTCAAGCAGCCATAGCGGATCTGAGAGCAGTTCTGGTTCCGACTCTGAAAGTGAAAGTAGTTCAAGTGACAGTGAGGCAAATGAGCCATCCCAGAGTGCGTCTCCTGAGGTATGATTTTTTTCCCTCCCTTGCATGTGGTCTTCATATTTCCCATATGTGTCTATACACAGCAGTAATGTGAGAAAAGGGGGAATATGAATGTTAGAGACTATGCACTGTTTATACCCAGCTTATTAATGTTCATTGATCTTCTTTCATTTTAGAAGCAATAATATCCAAGAATTAAGGTGGAACAGGACTTCCTATGTGCTCAGAAGTATACATAGAAACACAATCCAGCATGGCCTCTGAGCTTCTGGGACTTGTGGAATGCTTAGTGCATTGTCTATAGGGAGATCATCTGAGTTCACACTGAACGCCTGTTCTTGTTTCCACCTTGCTGGCCTATCATAATGAAGCAAATCACCATTGTTTTCCGTGAGCAGTTTCTTGCTTCTGTCCTTGGGAATGGGACAAAAAGGGGCCAAGTGGACCAGAAGTTAGGCAGGCTGTGAATCATTTAATAAAAATTAAAAATGATGATGATGATTTAGTCTGCAGTCAAGACATGGAATATTACATTGACAGTTTGGAGAGAAATGTAAAGCAAAGGGCTCATGCCTAGCAGCTTAAAACTATATTGGAGAGGGGGATTAGTGTTGGGGAGCATGTGTGCCATGCGGTTTAAAAATTCCCTTCACTGACATATGCAGGTTTGTTTCAGGCAGAAGGAGATGAAAATATGAATTTCCCCTTTCCCACTCTCTAGGCACCACTACCACCTATAGAGCAATAAAACTGTCAGCCAGCCAGAACATGGCTTCTGCTCTATGCTGGCCTCCATAGTATTCCTATTTAAGGCTCCTGCTAATGTGGTTCCCAGGCAGTGGGTATCCTTTTAACATTTTGCTGCAGGGCCTACTTGTTTGTTTTACAGTTAACTAAGTCAGCCATGCAGCTTGACAGTAATCTGCTGCTCCGAGCAGGGGAGCAATTGATCCCAGATGAGTAGATAAGTGGCCCGCTGCCCCCGCTGCAACTTGATGAAGAAAACCTAGCACCTTGTGGCAGCCCCCCTCTCCTGTTGTGACATGGCTAGGCTGGAGAGAGTACATACTTAAATCAGCAGTTTCCTCAATTTTCTATAGCAACAGAGGAGTAAGCTGCATAATGGATGGAATAAAATGTTTATTATTTATTCTTTGGTTTAGCTTGTTAGCCACTCGGGAAATGGAGGGAATGTAGGTATTGACTTTTAAGATTCCCGTTTTCTTTCTTTAGCCGGAACCACCTCCAACGAACAAGTGGCAGCTGGACAACTGGCTGAACAAGGTGAATCCGCATAAAGTATCACCAGCTTCTTCTGTGGACAGTAACATCCCATCAACACAAGGCTACAAAAATGAGGGTAGAGATCAGAGCACAGGGGGTGGATATGCAGATCAGAGTGGATCTAAAGAATCAATTTCTTCCACTCCTGGGAGAGATTCAAAAACCAGCCAGAAAGGATCAGAGAGCAATCGGGGCAGACAAAAGTCACCTGCTCAGAGTGACAGCATGACCCAAAGGAGGACTGTAGGTAAAAAACAGCCCAAAAAGACAGACAAACCATCTGTGGAAGAGCCCAGAGGGGGGCTGAAAATAGAAAGTGAAACTCCAGTAGAAATGACAACAAATATACCCTCTAACAGACACAAGGCAGCCACAAAAGGCTCTAGAAAGCCCAACATAAAGAAGGAGCCCAAATCTTCACCTCGGCCTACAACCGAGAAAAAGAAGTGCAAGGTTGCAAACAAGTCCTCCCAGAAATCCAAGGAATTCATAGAAACAGATACCTCATCCTCTGATTCTGATGAGAATGAGAGCTTGCCTCCTTCATCACAAACCCCCAAATATTCTGAGAGCAATAGGACTCCTGTTAAACCCTCCATGGAGGAGGATGACAGCTTTTTACGGCAACGAATGTTCTCTCCTATGGAAGAGAAGGAACTCCTTTCACCACTCAGTGATCCTGATGAAAGGTATCCCCTTATTGTGAAGATTGACTTGAGCCTCTTAACCAGAATACCAGGGAAGCCTTACAAAGACACAGACCCATCAAAAGTTGAGAGGAAGAATGTGTCCGAGAAGCATCCAAGGGAGCCCCAGAAAACATCCTCCGACAAAGGTTCCACCAAGGGCAAGCGGAAGCATAAGTTATGTCAGGTCAGTTTTCAGTATGTCGTTTTAGTGTCATCTAAATGGAGGGTTAAGGGAGTAGTCTTTCAAAACCTAGTGTCCTCTGTGCAATCGAAGATGTGTAGAAAAATGTAATGAACTGATTTAGCATTTTTAATTTTAGTTTTAAGGTCACTTCCATGAAGAAAAGAAAAAAGTTAAACAAAAGAATAAGAAAATATTATAGTTCAGTTGCGATATTTGCATATTGCTGTAAACTAGCAGTAGGTGTAACTCATACCCCAACCAGCATGGCCAGTAGTCAGGATTGATTGGAACTGAAGTCCAGCAATATCTGGCTTTCCCTGTTGTTTAACCATAATTAAAAGTTTGCCAGGAGC
The DNA here is from genome assembly GCF_965153285.1 of Podarcis tiliguerta. Taxonomy (NCBI): domain Eukaryota; kingdom Metazoa; phylum Chordata; class Lepidosauria; order Squamata; family Lacertidae; genus Podarcis; species Podarcis tiliguerta. The sequence goes on along the minus strand of NC_139535.1, from coordinate 68,446,061 downwards.
ATGCATATGGCTTCTGCTTTGTTCTTTTTAGTGGGCGCTACAAACCATAGTCCTTGGCTTAGTGTTTCATCTTGTGAAGCCAAGCTTTGTTCTTGATTTACTATGATCTCCTTGTTTGGATGTAATACTGAGGAAATGATCCAAACCACTAAATATTGTTTACTATAGTATGCAAACTGGGCCATTGCAATGTGATTTTTGCATTTAAGTTCACCTCAAATTTCTGTGGTTGGTTATAAATGTTGCCAGTAGTGCTTCAGTCAGTAAGTAGTCTGACTAAAATGTATTTGCTTGATCTTTAATGTGAATGGAGCAAGATCTCCATTAGCCAATAATCTATGTGCTAAACTGGAAGCTAATCGGTTTAGAAGGTAGTGAAATATGGCAAACTACACCCCACACATAGTTTATAGATACATGCTGAGAAGATTTAATTGTTACATGTAGTCCTGCGTTGGTAAGAAAATGGGCTTGTGTGATCTTATCCATTTCTTGCATTATAGAGTTTTGCAACTTTATGGCATCATGCCAGTAGATGCCCTGTTTACATAGATAAAAGTGTCCGCCTGAAAGTTACGCAAGGGAGCCTTAATCACACTTGTAGGCTCAGTTTGAAAATTTCTTTGGTGATTCTTCTTTTGTGAATGTTTAGCAGACACAAGATAAGACTTCGGAAGTTTGTCAGTGTGCAGTGGCTATAGTAAAGCAGCTACACAACCAATGAGTTTGTGGCGTCTTAGGAAAGTTATACATGTTAAAAACTATGCTGAATTTGGAACAAATACATGGCCATCTGTTTGGAATTAATGGCATGCATTTCAACCATTCCCTCTTGATAGTTGATCCACAGCTAAGCTAGCTATTGTTCCGAGGGCTCAAAGTGTCTTAAAAGTTGGGAAGGAAAAAGCAGCACAGTAAGGATTGAGAGGCTTGGGTGAAATCCAGTGGCATCTGTCCAACAGTAGAGCAGGCACTGTTGGCAGAATAAGTTCCAGATTCTCCTTCCCTACATCTTCTGCATGCCTCCATAATCTTCTCCAGGGGGTTGGGGGATCCTGTGGAGCAAATTGGGAGGGACCTGGAGGAAGGCTGCAGGAGGAATGGGAAGTCCCGCCAAATAAGTGAATGACCACTGTGCAGTGATCTCTATGGTCAGTGTAAGAAACTCAGGTGTATTAGCTAGGCACCAAATGGTGTCTTAAACCTAGCTTGCTGTCACCACAATGGAATGTCTATTCGCCAGGGGGGTTGGACTAGATGGCTCTAGGGGTCCCTTTCAATGCTACGATTCTATGATCTCAACTGCATTGCTTGACTAGAGCCTGTCCTTACAACAATTCACTTGACCCAATATTGCAAGAAGGAGAAACACACACATTAAAAATGGAAATGATATTAACTGTGAACTAAGACAGATGTTTTTAAACTGTGGTCGCCAACCTGGTGCCCAGGAATATCCTTGTAGGCGTAATTGGACCCATGCCAGTAGCAAAACACACCTGGGGAATATTGAACACTGGCTATTGCCAGTTGTTTGTTCTGATTGTCTTCCAACATTTTAAATACACTTAGTTCTTTTGCCTTTAATTTTAAAAGTGGGGCAAAATGTTAACTGAATGAGTGCGCAAAGTGTTCACACACCACTTCTCATGTATATGAATTCTAACAGTGAATTTTTTCCCATTTTTCTTGTGTAAAAGGCTTCATTAAATAATTCTAGTTATTCTTGTTGTGACTGTGTTGGTGGGGCACACTAAATTTAAACTGGATCAGTTGTGTCACAGCTGTTGCCAAAATCCTCTCAGCAACTATATGCACAATCTTGCATTAAAGGGTAATTAGGATTAATAAGATCTTTATAGAGTGTTTAAGGCATGTCTCAAAAATTCTCCAAATCAGGAATTTACGAACTGACTGGCATCATTCCTTTCTGTTAGTCATTTGTGAAGCCCAGTCTAACAGCAATACTATTATATGTTTGTATTTTTAAAAGCCATGTTTTATCACAAAATGACGTTAATAGACACATCATATGTCAGAGTAATAAGCCAAGGTATAAACAAAGGAGGCAAGAGAACATTGCTGCATTCCAGTTCAAACACTTCCTAACTTCCAACTGTTCCTCACTACAAAAGATTCTTCATAGTCTTCTAAGACTACATGGGACTAAGCACCATTGCAGGCCAGAAACAGCAAGAGAGAGAAAGATGTTGAAATCATCAAGCTCAGCCCCGAAGGGATCGCCGCTATCTCCCAATACTTTATGATGTGGCCATCTTCCTATATCTCTACACCTTAATAATTTGTTGCAAACAACAGTAATTCAGACAACAGTAATTTTTAAAGGGGGAGGGGGACTAGAACTAGTGTCACATAACCAGCCTGCCAAGCCTTTTTTCACTGGCCCACCAGATACCCTCCACTTTTTTGCGGTGGTGGTGGTTACAAAACAGAACATATATGCTGCAGTGTTCCCAGGAACTCTTCTTTCTGCTGTCTCCCTGTATTCTGTCTTTGCCAGTGTTTCCAGAGCCCTCAACTCACATTGGACCGATTCTTGGCTAGCATTCCCTTTGCCTTCAGGGAGTACTCAGCTTTCATTGCCCATGCTCGGAGGTGACTGGGAATTACCAGAGGTTCCACCAGTCTCCTACAAGTTTCATGAACAGCAAACAGCAGAGATCTTAAGAGTAATTTAAATCAATTAAGAGCCAGTGGGGCAAGTTAGGTCAGATAGCAAATTAGCAGGCACATCCCTCTTACGGTGGCTGTGTTTGCATGACCAAATCCTGGGTTAATAAGTCAGGACATGTATGAGCTTAGTGCATTGGCAAATTCTCTCTTTTCTTGCCTCTTGACTCTTCCTTCAGACAAGCAGTTAATCATAGTTTTCAATTTTATGTGAACTGAGAGCCATGGTTAATGGGATCCAAATAAACAGGATTCAAAAGCCAACTTTATACCAGCTCATGCATATTCTGGCTTATTTTCCAGTTTTGCATGCCAGACTTGAAATCTATATATATTACATATATTAGAAGACTTGTAGTGCTGCATCACAACCCTTTATTTGCATGAAGTCAAATAATAACCCCTATGGGACGATTTGCATGAAATCAGGATAGAGGAAAGGAGCAAAAAAGAAAGTAGAAGATGGACACACAGGAAAATGGAAGCTTTAACAACAGCAGAGGTTTGAGTAAAGCAGAGATGGAACCAAACTGAGGGAGGAAAGTGGTGATTTTAAACAGTGGCAGAGATTTGAGTAGAGTGGCAGTTTGAAACGTTTTGAGTACAGTGAAAATGAAACTGGGAAAGGTTCTGTTGCATTAACTTTTTGGTGTTTTCCTCTCTATTTTCCTTATCTGCTATTTCTCCATGTTAAAACTATTAGGAGTTGGGGTTTTTTTAAACACCTCAGTGTGCCCTTCTTCCTGATTTACTTAAACCTCTGATGTTGTTTAAAACTTCATTTCAGTGACCCTCTATTCCTGCTTTACTTTAAATTTCTGCCGTTGTTTGAGTATAGCGAGAAGAAAGAAGCAATGAGGGGGAGGAATGGCTGCTTTAACCTTCTTCCTCTTCCATTCCTTGGCTGCCTGATGTGATATAGATCCCTCAAATATTCCACAGTACCTTCCCACAAAGCATTTCACCCTTGGTACCGCATGTTTCCTTATTGAAGTTCCATATTCAATATAGTAATTTAGAAGATATGCCAATATTTGGACAACATCCTTCAACTGAATTTAACTTTTCCTCACTAAACAAGCTGACAGGCTAGTTCCTTACGATTCTGTTACTCTAAAAGATGCAGTAGCATGTATCATTATGGGATGTGTGCTCCAAGGGAGCTGCAGAATAGGAGAGAGAAGAAGGCATGGATATTGAGTGATCTGTGTTCAAGAGAGAGCTGAAAAAGTGGGAAGAGTAAAGGGAAAAAAGGAGTGCATGTGGCAAAAAGGAGGTAATAGGAAGCATAGGCATGGGGTTAAAGGTGAAAGCAAGGAAATGAAAGGTTCTGCAAAATACGAGGGGAAGGGGAAGCTCTAGGCTCTTAAAGGGGGGGGGAAGGGCAGGGGCTTGGTAAGCAGAGTGAGCAGGGGCACAGTACCTAGTACATTTATAGTATTTCATTTATATTTTTACCATATTAATGAACACCCTTAAAAAGTAATTTAATGTTTCATTTTTTTCTTCTATGAAAGGTTTAACATGTGCATTTACAAGGAGCAGTTTACAAATAGTAAATGTGTATTTTGCTAAACATTAAAGTAAGCCTTTAAATTGCACATTTCTTAGCATAGTAAATAGGAATAAATTTTCACTGGTGAGATCCAGTATAGAGACTCTTGTGTCAGCATGACAAGACCAGTTGCTGTTTTGACAGTCTATAGTGGGAGTAAACTGAGCTGTCACATTTTTGCATGCATGAAGCTATTAAAGCCACACTTAGATCTCCTTGTATTGCAGGAGTATGACATCTACAATACTTCAGCCTTATGTTCATTTTGTCAGTAAGGTTTATTGACATTATCTTGTACTGTTCCTGCAGGGAATGTTTTTATTACTTGCTGTATTATTATCTTAATCCTGTAAGTGGCTTGTTAAATCATTGTGGTGGTCTGTGAAAGATAGCTGCACTTATTTAATGTGAGATCATCAAACTTTGTGGTTGTTTCATTTTAGAATGCAGAGGAAAGCCGAGGCGTTGAAAGCAAGAAAACTAAACTAGAAGAAAAGGCTCCTTCAGCGCACAAAACTTCCAGTAACAGAGAGTGAGTGCCTGTTTACACTATGTAAGATCCGAAATGCATGAAGCAGAAGGTTTGCTCGGAGCACACAGTTTTAAAAGCGGTCCATTTGCACACAAAGTTCCAGGTTTTGTTTGATCAGTTACCCCTGCAGAATTGTCAGATTGCTTTCTTTAAAAGAAATCTCAATTTTGGGTTGACACAGCACTTGTTCAAAGGTAAAGTTAGGGGGAAAATGTATACCTGCTTTTAGCAAGTATTTCTTATAAAAAAGCTGCCATGTCAAATGCCCCACCACACATATAACATTTGGTAGTTTAAATTGCAATTTCTCCATTCTGAAGAGACAGCTTATAAGAGCTCCAATTTTTTTGTAAGTTTGCACCTTTCTGGATCATAGCTCGTTATCTCTACCTTTTTAGATCAGGGGTCACCATCCTTTTTCAAACAGTGGGCATATTTGAATTTTGAGAATGCTTTGGGCACCTGTCCCAAAATGGCCGTGGGCCACTGGTTGACCACCGTTGCTGTAAAGCGGGGCCTGGGCCACCTGTAGCCCTCCAAATGTTGCTGCACTGCAACCCCCATCATCTCTATTCATTTGCATCAAACAACATCTGGGGACAGGCTCCGATTGGTTGGTTTTTCTGTTTAATGTTGTACTTTTAGAGCTGCCATATTTTCTTCATTCTTACACGGGATATTTTTGCTAGTGGCACTTGAAGCATGGAATAGGTTTCCATAGGTTCATGGTTACAGTAACTTGCATTGGTTAATATTTTTATCCCTTCCCTGTGGGGCAGATCATCAAAGCAGAGTGCTGTTAAGGAGAAGGATCTTCTTCCGTCTCCAGCCACAACCCCAGCCACCCAGAAAGATTCCAAGCAAGAGCATGGGTCTCGGAAGAGAACCGTCAGTCAGTCGTCTTCCTTGAAATCGAGCAGTAACAATAACAAGGAGAGTAGCAGCAGCAAAGGTAGCTCTTCTAAACAAAAGAAGACTGAAGGGAAGGCCTCAAGTAATACCAAGGAAGCAAAGGTAAAAAGATTATACTTCCATCATAGTTTTCCATTGTCCATAACCTTTCGTTTGCACTTTTTGTAAAACCAAGCAAATAAGCCCTCTTCAGAAGAAACCCTTACATGTTGAACAAAAAATGGGAGCAGGGCTGCATTGACTGACCTGACCTATGCATGCTAGCTTGGCCTGCCCTCTTGTCCATGCCTACATCACAAACGTTTGCAAGGAGGTAACCTTCCTGTGTACTCTTGTACCAGCAAAGGCATCCATGTAATCTGGAACCAGTAGAATTTCAGGTTGCATGGATGCCTTTGTTAGTACAGCTGTAAGCACAAAGGGTTCCTCTTTGCAGACATTCATGCTATATGCTTTGTTTTCCACTCAGACATTGTAGGAGTATTTGACTGTTTTGTCTGGCTAAGGCTAGAATTTCACAGCTTTTGAGTTCTCTAACTGAGACATGACAGCTTGGAGTTTATAAGATACCTGTTAGAGCAGGGTGGTCCAATGTGTGGCCCAGGGGGTGTATATGACCCGCAATGCCTTTTGGTGTTCCCCCGGCAACATTTGATGTCCCCTGCAAAGGAGAAGGTGTGAGGGCTCTGACAGGGTTTTTAGAGTCTTCTCATCTCCTTTCCAAATCCTAGTTAGTGCTTTCTCAGCTTTGGGAATGAGGTAGGAGGACTCTAGGACCCTGCCAGAGCCTCGCAGCTCCTTCCCAAAGTGCAGCGCTCTTTTACTGGGATTTGGGAAGGCTGCACAAGGGCTGGTTGGGCAGGGGGTTCAGATTTTGGCCTTGCTTCCCCCCACTGCACGTAACAAGGCAGTGTGCAGCCCGTGGATTGTATGCTGAAGTAAACTTGATATGAAAAGTTGTACCACCCTGTGTTAGAGGAACCTTTGAGGACATGAGCACACCTTTAAGTAGACAACAAAGTTGATATGTTGCATGCCGGTAGTTCCTAGACTGCAAATGTTTCTCTGAATTAGAGGTTTCCTGTTCATCAGTGGTCAGTGTTTCATTAATAGGAACATAGTAGTAGATAAACTAGTAAGTGAAAGTAAATTTGCTTATGCCTCAAGCAAAACTAGAGCCTTGTAGAAACTAGGACAATGGGAGGACCTCAGAAAGTAAACAAGTGGCTAGATATTTCACCAAGGAATGTAGCTGCAAAAGTCTTGATTTTTTGAGCCAAGTAGAGTTGGACTAAACAGTGCTTTCACGGGGGAAATTCCAAAGAGCTTGTGTATGTGGCAGGAGTTGGTTTTTAATAGATTTTTTGGCACCCTTCTTTTAAGCCTACACTGAGTCATGTCTGGACCAATTTAAAATTAGGGTAATTAGTATCCCCTCATAGTTCTGCTGGGTTTTAATAATTCTCCTGCTAGGGTAGCATTGATGTGTTCTATTAATGCATTAGCCTAGTTGGCTGAGTTTCATTATTGAAGCAGAATTTGGTTTATCTGTTTTGTAAACAGATTTAACATACAGATGATGATTGAAAGAAAAACTAAAGTTGAATAGAAAGAAGACTGTAGACTCTCTTCATATATTAAAAGGGCAGTGTGATGCTTCTTGCTCCCCATGTCCCCTGTGAACCCGGTTCCAGGTGAACCCTTAGGAGTCTCACGCTAGAGGGTTTTTCTTTTTTCCGTCATCATGCTTCGCTGTTTCCTTGGTTTATCAGTGCCATTGGCACTGATCCTTTGTAACCCCCTGCCTTGGTTTTCCCCCTCTCATGGAGGAAGTACAAGCCAGTTAAACTTGTGTTGTATGAAGCTCCTTCCCTTCCTTTTACACCTTCTAACTCTCATTTTCCTCGTGACTTCACACAGAATCGCAGGTTCAAGTGCGCACACAAGGTTTCTCTCTCTCGGTTTCATTCCTTGTAACCTTTCGATTTGCGTGCTTTCACACCCCAACTCCATACCTTTCTCTGCCTCTAGCTGTTTTTCTCTACATTCCTCACTTACAAGCTCTTTCCCCGCTGCTTCTCCCAGCAGCCAATCAGCCCGTTCCCCCCCCCTTCCTTTTCCCTCTCTCTGTGCCTACAAGCACACACAGTTGTTTGTTCTGCTGGGTTTCCCTCTTTTTGCTTCCACTTCCCTCCAGAGTCTCTCGCTGTTGGTGAGCTTTAGGATCCACCCCGCTGGCTGTTTGTGGCTCTTTAATCCTGACAGGGTGGGACAGGTCAGCGCCCTCAAAGCCCTTGACACCCCCCAGCCTCCCAGCTGGGCCCCTCCCTTCCCGGGCAGATTGACAGCTAGAAAGACTGCTTCTCTGCTGCCGCCTCTACTCACAAGCACAAAAGTACGGGAGGAACAGAGAGGTGCAAAAAGCCCTAGGAGCGGGGTTGGCACATTGCACCTCTGCCTTACTGTGATGTATTTTAAGTTCAAGTTCAATAGGGGAAACAGCTGTTGGAGGGTTGGAAGAAGGAGCGAGACATAACAGTGATTACGGAGAACTGTTGGGGACGTGGGAGCAGTGATAAGAATGGTGGGCATCTGAAAAGTTTGCTGTTGTTATTAGATTTCAGAACTTTGGCCACCCTGGAACTTGTAGCTTTCTTTGGAAAAAAGTGCTGCACTTTGTCTGGAAAGTAAAATATCTTTGGTTGTATGCTGCACTGTTACATAATGGCAATATTCAGCCGTTGCTCAGGCATCTGACTGTAATTTGATCCTTCCTGCATAGTTCTACTGCAGCATAGGTTGGAACAGCACTGAGAACGAGACCTAACAAAGCTGTATAGCTGTGAGCATTAGAAAATGCCAAATAAATTGTATTAATTAATTATATGCAAACAATAACAATTGAGTTCCTAATTGAAAAGTGCCCCTGTTGTGTTTTGAATCTGTTGGAGTCCATATGGCAACAACTGTGTCGGTCAAACTGTATATGTGGTAAACATGAATGACGGTACACATCTGGATTGCATTTAGCCAGCCTGAGCTCAGCAAGTGAAGCACAAGCAGTGAATATTTGTTCGCCAAAAATCAGTGTTTTAACTAATTGTGGTCTGTTTTCTTTCAAGGAGAAGCTTTTAAATAATTCTTCAAACTGCCCTTCTGCCTCCACCATGACTACAGATAACTCGAAGTCCCGGAGAGCAAAGCTAGTGTTTGATGACAGGTGAGAACAGATAGAAGTCAGGCAGTTGGTATCTATGTTACCAAGAATGTGTGATGAATATTTATACTGACATCTGTGTGTCGTCCATTTTAGTCTTTTTGCTCTGTCTTTCTGACATGATAGTTTGGGTACCTTTGCACTCATCTGTTGCAAGGAGTTACAGCTGCCAGGAGTGAAATGCAGCATGATGCCGTCTGTTTCTGCAAACCTGCAGATCTTCTCTGAGCTGAATTAGTTCCCCTCTCCTCCCAAAAATACACTGTTCTCCTGAGAAGGGGCACAGCATATGCTTTGCATGAGAAGGGTCCCAGGTTCAATCCCAGACATTTCCTTCAGGGAGAAAGATTCCTGCCTGAAACCCTGGAGAGCTTCTGCCAGTCATTATAGATCAGGGGCTGGGACCACCAGCCTGCAGCCCAATCTTGGCCTGCCAGAAGATCCACTTTGGCCCACAAGGCCATTTCCCTTAAACCATGCCCACCAGTCCAAACATGGTTTGTTGTGGAATTGAAGGCCAGTACTATGTATCTGCTGTGCAAAGCTAGTAACACAGACCCAAACCAGTACCAAACCAAACGTCATTCCTTTGCCTCCAGTACAGCGAGAACACATTGTAAGCTAAAGTGCCACTGTGTGGATGCAATGCATTGTGCCAGTGCAGGAGGGGTGTGTTGTGAGCATTGTCAGGCCAGGAAATTAGGGCTTCTCACACTGTATACTGCATGCTGCTAGAGCAGCTTAGAGCTCCTAGATAACCCTCCATAAATGGGAGAGGCACCAAAGGGTAAGACTGCTCTGATATTATCAGTCTCACAGGTTTTCATTTTATGTTGCAGGACTTACTCAGCAGATCACTACTTGCAAGAAGCAAAGAAATTGAAGCACAATGCTGATGCATTGGTAAGGGAAATGCTAAACTGTTGTTTACTTAGAGGCATTGCTTATTGTCCTAGGTTGGCATGATCCCCCCCCCCCTGACTATTTTGCCTGACACTGTAGTAGTAATCCTAACTTTTATGAGTTGATTGTCAAAAGGCTTTATATTTCTTTAGTCTGACAGGTTTGAGAAAGCTGTGTACTACCTTGATGCCGTCGTGTCGTTCATTGAATGTGGGAATGCATTAGAGAAAAATGCTCAGGAATCAAAGTCCCCGTTCCCTATGTATTCTGAAACTGTGGAGCTGATCAAGTAAGTGATACAGAACATGCAACAAGCATTGTCATAAAAATGGGGTTTGGGAGCTCTGGCGCAAGTGCCTTAGTAAAACATTGAACAAAAATATTCCACTCTCGGTATTTTTCATCTTGGGGTTAACTGCAGATTTTTTGGCGCAAAGAATAAAGCACAGACCTCACATTTTTTCATTAAAGAATTGTGAATAAGAATGGAATGTTTTGACCTGACAGTTGCTTACATTATTTTTTGGTTGTAGGTACACTATGAAACTGAAGAATTACTCAGCACCAGATGCTACTGCAGCAGACAAAAGGCTAGCAGTGCTGTGGTATGTACAGTTTGAGCAATTACAGTTAAATAGCTTTGAAGGCAGACTATACCTGTATAATATACATTTTGTGATAAGGAAAAAACCAAAGCTTACTATCTAGCCTAATACTGTTTGTTCTTGACTGGCAACAGCTCTTCAAGATGTCAAGGAGAAGTCCACACTTCTACTTGGGATTTAGTATCACTTTAATCTTCTTTGAATTCAACTGTTCTAGTACTCCTGGTTATGTTACAGAAGTGCACTGTACATTTCCCATCACATAGCTGTTATTATTTGTACTGCCATTGGCAATATTCCAAAGTAATAATTAGTTTACTGTAGTCACTTCATTATTATGTACAATAAAATAATGCATTTAGTATTTTACACCACCCCCCCGACCGATTTTTGGTTAGTCATGTCGTGTTTTATTATTTGTTTGCACAATTTCATAACAAGAAAATTATATATATAATAATTAAAGTGATGGTGTTATTTCTTTTACTAGTCTTAGATGCCAGTCCCTGTTATACTTAAGACTTTTCAAACTGAAGAAGGAGAGTGCCCTGAAGTATTCCAAGACATTGACTGAACATCTAAAGGTAAAAAACATGTTCATTGTAGCTTTGGAAAGAAATTGTCTAACCCAAAGGGTTATTCATTGTGATCACCATGCTTCTCTATGCATGAATTTTTTTTTGGGGGGGGGGGGAGCGGTGTAGTTAAACTTGATGAATTGTGTAAGAAAGACATTTTGTATTAGGTGACTAATAAATTGAATGAAGAATAATAACTCCCATTATCCCTGACACCTGGCATCAACATACTTGGTGACTGCTGTATTTTCCAGATTTTATTGTACAATTTATTGAATGGGTTGTTTTTCCTCAACAGAATTCCTATAACAATTCTCAAGCACCATCACCTGGTATGGGAAGGTAAGTGTTTCTTTTATACACAGTACTAGGTTGTATCCAATGATGCCATTCAGAAAGGCTTCCGTCAGCAGAACAGGGAGGAAAGCATTTTTCAGCAATTACTCCTCCATTCTGTGCTCCATAGTCGTCTCTGGAAAGCCACACAAGCTTCTGGAGCAGATTGGGGGTTTGGTGCAGCAGCATGAGGAAACACTGAAAATTACTATCCTCCCAGTCAGTTGAACAGCACTGTTGGATACAACCAAAATGAGAAATCTAGCTGTTGATACTTGGATCATCATCAGATAAGTGGTGGTTTCTGTGTTCTCTCATATTCCTTCATATTCTCTAAGGGTCTGTGCACTGTTGCATTCTGAGGCTTTAATATGGTAGACTTTTTTTCTTACAGAAAAAGATGCAGATTTTCATGATTTAGTTCCATTTCTCAAAGGACTGTACTCCCACAAATTGAGAGGGAAACGCACTAATAATTAACTGACAAGATTATCACAACATTAATATTACTCGTAGCACTTACTGGAAGTGCTACATGGTTTAAATAAGAGTTTGCACACTTGGGTCTAGTAGCAATAATATATTGGCAATATTTTTTGTATATAGTGTTACACAAACCTCCAGGAAGAGTTAGCCCCCCTTGCGTCAGGGTGTATGAATGCAAAAGGATGCTATATGGGTGGTTAATCCCATATCTAGCATCCTGGACTGTGCACAATGTGATATGTGCTGAATTAGATCCATAAGTAATGGGTGACGTCAATTTTAATAGTTCTAATTGTCCCTATAGAGTGAATGTCAATATAGTTTTAATATTACATAATTTTTGTCAGTATCACATGCCTTCTCTTTTGGCTTAATGTTGATGGTGGCAAACAAATGTGTGTGATCTTTTTAATTATTAGCAAACCAGTCAGCATGCCGTCTCCAGTCTCTCCGAAGTTGTCTCCGGGAAATTCAGGAAATTACTCTTCAGGGTCAACCAACCCTTCAGGGAGCACATCTTCAGTTACTATTCCACAACGGATACACCAGATGGCAGCCAGCTATGTCCAGGTTACATCCAATTTTCTGTATGCCACTGAAATTTGGGACCAAGCTGATCAGCTTGCTAGAGAGCAAAAGGGTAAGACTTGGCTGCATTCATCTACCATCAGGTCTAGTCACATAGACCATGACATTTAAAGTTTTTTTTTTAAAAAATCAGTACTTAAATTATTGATGGTACTAGTTCACTTAAGACAGTAAAATGTCTGTACTTTCATTGGTACATTCCATGACCTCAAGAGACCCATGCCTCTCCCCAGCCCATATACTTTAAAAAGGGGGGAAAGAAGGAAAATTAAATAACTGAAACCAATAACACTGAGCCCCTAAGAAGCCATCCTCAGGCATTTTCTGGAGCACTTGAGCTGCAAAATGGGGGCTGGTGGCAGAGTCAAGCTTCATCCCCAAGCGTGCAAGCTACTCTTCAGATGCACAGATCAGAAGTGGGTTTTGAGCTCATTCAGTAGAACACACTTAGAAACCCTCCCACAAACAGGAACCCTGTCTTGTCAGATCACAGGGAGAGTTTCCAAGCTCATTAAACCCTCGTCAGACTCTCACTTGTCTGGAGGACCAGCCGGTAAGGCCAGTGGATGTTAGGAGACAGCTCCATCCCCATTGTTACAGCTCATGTATTCAGCTGTCTGCAGTGGCTCCCCATTCATAGAAGCTCACCCCAGGGAGTTTCGTCAGCACCTTCACATATATATACATATATATATATATGAATGACACCAGGTGAAAATGTTCCACTTCAACCAGGCCTTTGGCTGATTAATATTCTATGGCCTTTTAAATATGTTGTATGTTTGTGGGAGGGGGGTTTATTGTTTTGTATTCTAACCTTTTATTTGTGCTTTTATCCTTCCTGTATTTTTATCTTGTGAACTGTTATGAGATCTTCAGTTGAAAGGGTGTGGGTGGGTGCCTGCGCACGCACACACATATCAATATTTTTTTCCTATATACATATGTGAAGTGTTCTGAGGCTTAGAGAAAATTGACCAATATTAGAACGTTTTGTTTGAATGTTATATGAAACTTTGAGCACTTTGTTCTATCTAAAGTACACTAAGATCCCACTCTGTGAACACTTATTATACAAACCTTCAGTTATCTGCACTTGAAAGATTTCTACCCTACTATCACTAAATAAACGTCTGATTCAGATGCCCCAACATACAAATCAGTTAGCAGTTGCTCAGAGCCCGGAAAGGTTCTCTGACTGAGTTCCCATTCCTTGCTTTTTTATTTTGTTTAGCATTGAAGTCAGAAAAAATACAATTTTAATGTGAATTTTCCATCGTTTTAATCTTGGGGAATATGTTGCGTAAAGGTATTATTTCAATCTGGTTGCTTCTTCTTTTCTGCAGAATTCTTTGCTGAACTGGATAAAGTGATGGGCCCTTTGATCTTTAATGCAAGTGTCATGACAGACCTAGTACGTTACACAAGACAGGGACTGCATTGGTTGCGTTTGGATGCCAAGTGATAACTGGACTGAGGAAATCTAAAGCATAGAAGATACTTTTCTTGCTGCCTCTGATTTTTTTTTCAACACTGTGTCATAAAAAAATAAGGAAGACTGCCATAATGCATTGCTTAGTGGACTCTGAGATTAAGGAATGCTTTCATGTGTCTCCCAGCATCATGTGTTTGAGAACCTCCCAACCATCATGTTAATGAACTTTTTCAGTTGTTCCATTTTTAAGGTATTTAAAAAATAGTTTAAACTCTGCAACGTTTTAATGTAAGATGGATTCATTGAGCTGCAATTGGATTGGAATTCTAGTAATTATGCCTAACAAATCTGTTTTAAAACCTATTTATTTTAATTTGTTTTTGAAAGCTCTATTTGAGGGCTTTTTTAAGATTTAGCAATTTTTCCTATAAATTTTACCTGATCAAGTACTTAGTGAAGATAAAATGTAGACACTTTATTTAAGTATTTTGTGAGCTTTGTTATTCTGTAATGTCTTGTGGTGGTAGAGCTTGTAAGAGAAAGTCAGGGTTGATAGATTCTAAAGTGTAGGGACATATTTTCATGAATATCTCAGTTAAACCCCTAAATGACAGCCACAGGTTTATTATTGTACTAAGTTCCAAGGATGTTGTTCTATACATTAAGCCATTTTATTTAAGTGAGATGTAAAAAAAAATAATCTCTATGGACACTTAGCTTCAAAACACATGTCTTAACACTAATAATATGAAAACCTTCTAGGAAGTTGCATTTAATGCAATATCAAAGTGATGTGGGTCTCACAATTGAGCTTCAGTCTGCAGGTGTAGACCAGGAATGGTTTCAAATGGACAATCTTGTGCTTTGGTGCAGCCTCTGTTTCCTTGCTTGACTTTATTAGACACTGAAGCCACTAACTCACTCCTACATAGAAGTGATGCTTGTCCATTTCCAGTGGTAAATCAGAAAATGTGAGCAGTAACTAAACACCCTTGGGTTTCTCATGGTTAGGTGTACGCAGTGAGCAACATGGGGTTGAAAGTAGACCTATGATTACAGGGACATTTTAAACTGTTAACGTCCAGTTGCTTTAAAATCTTGCTTTTACCCCATTTTATGACACCTTCCTTAATGTTAAGTGTTTGTGATGGGAACAGAATCTTTAATTTTCAAGGAAATAACTGTGATCAGCAAAAATCATGCGTGGAATTCTAAGTGACTGCTTTAAGGTTACTAACCAGAGCACCTTTCCATAGAAGGTGCCTGCCTGACGAAAAGAATACTGCTTAGCATCCCTAACATGTCTGGTGTGCCTTATGCCTTTTTAGACGAAGATTTTGAATACTGTTTACAAGAGGTTTTCCACTTAGGACCTGGTATCCTGTATCCAGTTGGTCTCCTGCAGTACTTTGGTAAAATTCCACTTCCTTTTCCTGATAACTAGTGGCTGTCATTTGTTGAGAATACACACATTGGTTGTTCGTTAGAGTCAAACTCTGAACCCCTCTCAGTGTGGGGTTGTGGAATGCTGCTTTACCTGCCCTTGTCCCTGAACCCTACCCCAGATGTAAATGTGCATGTTCAAGAAAATGATTGCACTAAATTTATGTCTAGCTGTATAGCTATGTGCCAAAATGATGGCGAACGTTGAAAGAAGGAATAGAATTCTACATTGATTAGTACTGCAGTGTGTCCTTGGGACGTTGAGAAACTTCATAAATTATAGTCACTAAACTATAGCTTGCATAGTCAACGGAGCCTTGTGTTCGGATGTTTTGTACTTCAAGGAATGCACAGGTTCTCTTACCTTGATACTTTGAATTGTTTCCGATGAAATCAACTATCCCTTGGTTCTGTATTCACAATCATTAATGCTGTTTACTGTTGCACTCTTATCCACAAGAGTGCATTGTAAGAGTGGAGGGAAAAATACGAAGTCGCACCCATGCATACAGAAGATGATAAATCAAACAATATTTGAGAAAATGATGCAGCCTAGGATGATTTACTGTGGGCAAACTGAATTTCAGTTAAGCAGTAATGGGTGATGATGTATGAAATGGCTACATATTCTTTTGGTGTCGCTGTTTGGCCAGTGCAAATACAACTGCTGTCATATGGAACCTTCTTTAAACCACTTCCTTGGCAAGCAGTTTATTGTGTATGTGCCCGGCACACAGACTAAGAGAGTTTCAGATTATTTTTTAAAAAATAAAAAGAAATGGTTTCTGTGGTCCATTTCATGTGAGCTGCTTGTGTAGAGGTACCAGTCTCGTGAAGCAGTTTTAAAGCAGGCACGTTTTCATGTGCTTTGGTCCCAAGAGGTACAGCACAGATGCTAACTCAGATCCAATGGGTAGGTTTTTCCTTAACATTCAGAAGTGCCTGGCACACTTATTGTACCGAAGCCTCTACACTGTTAGCAGGAGTTGGATTACAAGCTCACTTGCTGTCTAGTGCTGCAGTGATCAGCAGGGTGATTTGGCTTGGTTTTGTACCCAGTTACCATAACTGCCAGTGGGAAAATCTCTCATTTTTTTAAAAAAACATGGTTTTCAGAAGTAGAATACTCTATATCAGATTGGATTTTTTTAAAAGAAGCTTCTTCAGATGAATCCTAGACATTTGTATGTTTAATAATTTAGCAAGGCCTCTGTAGTTTTAAATGTATACCTAAGCTAGCAAGCATTATCTTTTGTAATATATGCCTCCCAGAGGTATTATTTGTATTTCCTAAATATGCGCAGTTCTTTTCCTTCATGAATGCAAACTGTCTAGCAGTTTCCAGCCAGTTAAATTAGGAGTAGACAAAATTTCAAAAGGCCATCGAACTTGGAATTCCTTTGTCTCTGAAGTGCATGAGTAATTTGCCAAAGTTAATTGTTAAATGCAAACACATCATGAGCTTTTCCTTCTCTTCTCAAAGAGCAAAAGCAAGCTTAACATCTGCCCTTAAGATGCATTATGTGTATATTTTGAGCACTGGCACTGGCATTGTGCTGTTGTCTTTGTGTGGAAACTCTGGAATACGGGGTTTTATGGTTGTGTATTTACACATATCAATGTTGCTGTGTATCCCAGTGATGAGCCTTTTAGAACTGCTTAATAGTCGGACTAGGCTTGCTCAGGTGTTCAAGTAATTCTGAATTTTCTCTCAAAAGTTGCAGGGTCATAGGAGAGCAATTCATGAATGGTGGCACGAGATCCACCAGTGGAATTCTTTAGGTGTTTCACCAGCCTGCTGGCAGTGAGTGGGTGAGACACTGTAGCATTAGAAGCTACAAATGTTTCACTTCATCAGTCGATTCTGACTAGCACGTCCCCAAACTATAGATCAGTTCTGATGGCAGATCCCCTTAATAAAATGCCTAGGAAACACTGACCTTGTTGACACTTAGCTACTTCATTTTGTATCTTAAATGAACATTCAGGGTACCAGACTAAGATGACCCAGCGTGTTCAGTTCAATATGATTTAAATCTCTTGGCTGTAAAGCAGAGCAAGTGGCTCTTGACCTTTGACAGCAGTATGCAATTTGTAATATACATGTTTCTAATACATATATCTACATACATATATAAATGAATGAACTCAAGTCTGTCCAAAGTTTGTTATACTTGTGTTAGGTTATAGTACAGCTGACTATATCAATATATTTATTGAGTGCTGAGCCATCCTCATTTTGGTGATGGTGATAAACTTTGCATATTATGCTGGAGTGCTATCAGTTTCTTTTAGATTATTGAAGCTTGATTGCTGTGATACACGAGAAACCCTGTAGTGTGTGTTATGAGCAGCCACAGCAGGTAGGGAGTCTGGATATAATGGAGGGATTGCCAAAGGCAAGTAAGATATAGCTGTCGGCAGATAACCACGAAGCTTGCCAAATCTGGCAAATATCGGGAAAGACTACTTTTGCTATATATAGTAACATTTCCCTGCACTGTAAACTTTGCAGTATTTTTTATTAAGGGGGTTTCGATGGACCTGAGCAAATCAAGTCTGAATACATTTTACCCATACAAGAAGTAAGCAACAACCAGACCACATGGCAGAGTCCAGAATGGCAAATATTTCATAAATATTTGCGTCCAGGACAGAATGACGTTAAATTGAGTGGAAATCAGTATTGTGGGAAGTTTGGGTTTTTGGTAGCTAAGTTAATGTTGGAGATCTTTCAACAGAGTGTAGCCAAAGCTTTTACTAGTGTGCTCTATTCAGCAACTTTCCCCCAAGACCTAGAAAATGCAGGTTAACTGTACAGAGTATGAGAAATCAGTTTCGTTATTTTGGGTGGGTACTGGGGTGCTTACGGCATTTTAAAAATAGCAGTTATGGGAAATGGGTTGATTGTAACATTCTCACTGGAGTCAAGACTTTTGTAGAAACCCGAGTGTTTTTACAAAATGGCTTCTCCCGATTCATCGAGGCTTTAGGCAAACTCAGCCGAAGGCCTTTTGTTGCTTCCCGCTCAGATTAATTGTCAAAGTGGATCTAATTTTGGCTTGTCTTCCCAATTCCATGTGTAGATGTATTGACCACACATTTGTTTCTGGTAATGTAACTGAACAGAACTGGTGCTGGCAAATTGGGCTCAGACGTTTCCTTTCTCCTAGTTCATAGATCACATCAGTATTGGCAGCCAACATTCCAAGATGGTTGCACTAAAATAACATAGAACTTGGCTTCATGAGCCAGGCCAAAAGCCTCTGCAAGCACAGTTGCTGGCATATGTCTCTGGTTCCATTTTTAAATGGTTTTAAGAAGTTTTGTATATGGAGGATAAAGTGCTTATATATTTATTAAAGATCCTTTATCATATTTGAAATTACTTGGTAAAGGTGGCTTTTCTTTTCCTTTTGGGGGCAAATGTGTTGGGAGGGGGAAGTTGTTTTTAACCTTTGGCTTATCAATTAAAAAATATAAAAAAAATCCCTTCTTGAGCATGCAGCTTGGTACTGAACACAATTGGCAGGATGGCTCTCTGTTGTATGCTTTGTACATGACATGTCCATGTCTTATACATTTTGTTACTTATCAATGTATTAGTCATCTGTTTTCAACCAAAACTAAACTTTTAAAACAAAACTGTGACCCCCCCCTTTACTTTGCAATATATTTGAAATTTCAAAAGGGTACTTTGGGGCTCCAAATTAGGATTTCTAAGTCAGTATGTGCATTTCACGTATGTTAATGGTGAGCAAAGTATTATATACTAACTAGATTTCCCCCCCACATCTGTATAGTATATCTATGTATTTTGTGGTATTGAGATTATAGAAAGTTTAGTGTCTGAAATATGCGTTTAATGTGTATTTTTAAACAAATTTATGGCAATTAAATATTTGGAGAAAAGGGTATCACATTTCAATTTGTAAAGATCTTTTTAACTACTGTGTCATTAAAATGCTTTGTACAATGCAAAACTGTAACTGGAGAAACTAAGTTTAATAAATATCAAATAGATTTTCTGTATTAAACTTTATAAGCACTGTGCTTGAATTAATCCTTTTGTATGGGCCTTTCTACAAGAGCATTACACATTGGTTCAGAAAGAATTGTTCTGTTTGAGGATGAGTGGTATGCTGCTCCCATATGTTCCAAGTGGGGAAAACTCCATTTTATGTTTTCAATATGCACATAATTACCAATTCCTTACTATTAAGCCAGTTACATCATTCCCCACCACACAATTAAAGTTTGAAAGGCAAACATTGTAAAAGGGATGGCATCAGTTGTGGTACTGAGGTGCTTATTGCTCTTATGCTTTTTTTGATTTACCAGCGTTGAATAATTGCTTGAGGATTTAATGGGGGGAAACCTATATCATTCCCTTAGCTCCTGTAGAATGGTAAAGGTCTGTAGTTCAGCTTTGCTCAGGGTACTTCCAGGGTATCTTCCCAGACTGGCTTTCCCTTTTGGCTGGCATACAAGGCACATAGCAAAGTGTGTTTGCTTAACAGCTATTTAATGTCTTGCATAGAAAAACATGATAAACAGTACAAAAAATAAGATCGGTTTAAACTACTTGAGCTTCCTCTAAAGGACTGACGATGGAAAGATGTAGCCCAAATTAACATGTGCTTCTGACACATTAAAGTCCTTTGTAGCTGTCCATACAACAGAAGCTTTCATTGAAAATCTTTAAGCACATGATCTCAGGAGAGGTGATAATAAATAAACAGGGAGGAGCATTATCAAAAGCAGCAGCAGTTTCTTCACCTTAGTGAACAATCACTCCTGCGATACTCTTAAAGAACAGTGTTTGTTTCTGAAAAAGAAAAAAGCAATATACAGAGAGGAATTAATATACTTTAATACAGCTCTGTAATATGAAAGCAAAGTTAAATGTGATGGTTTTTATTTTTAAAAAACTGATCGGTGTCTGGTATTCGTCTTAAGGGGAGAGCAAATAGTGTCACCAGCAAACATTTCATTAGCACAGAGTAATTTTGTTTTTAGAACAGCACACCAAAAATAATTTTTTCTTTTAGTTTTTGGTGCTCAGTTGATGTATATTTTCAGGGAATAGTCTAATGACTAGCATAAATATAAATAGCTTTATTGACTAGTCTGTGTTTTACTGTCTTGATCCTAAACTATTTTCACAGTTGACATCTCTATGGTAATTCATCTGGCAATATTTAAAATGTTCCAGAAAATCTAGACTGTATTAAAGGCTCAGTGTAGTTTAAAGTTTATTCAGTTTAAAATGGGACAGTCTAAATTTGCAATTCCTATCATTCTGATTTTTTTAAATTTATTTTTTTGCGGGATTTGGAAGCTCAAAGAGTCACATATGTTCCTCATTTCTGTTCAGGATGACTCAAATGGCTGCCCCAGGCATCACAGAATTCATTTCAAGGAGTGAGATAGAAATTACCTGCATAGTCTTGTGGCGCATTCACTGTTATCCCTGCACGCTGCTCCAATTGGTCTTGAGATCCCTCTCCAGAAGGGTGTCATTCTCTTCGGCCTTAATAGCTGAGAGTTTTCTGGATGCAGAGGGGCACAGTGTGTCTGAAACAGAATTGTAGGCAGCTGTTATATATTTTGTTGAGGTCCATTTAGCTATTAAGCCCTCCTGATTCTCTGCAGAATTTGGCTGAAGTCATTTCTATATGGAAGCTATTGTTTATTGCTGTTTCTGCACAACCGTTCTCCAGACCAGTAGGAATGTCAAAACCTAACACTTCTTACATCCAAAAATACACAACTCACTGGAGTCGTTAAGTACACCGTTTTACTTTCTTTCCAGTACAAGTTACTGGTTGACATTCATTTCTATGGGACAAAAGTAGAGCTTGGGCTGTGTTGCAGTAAAGGCAAAACAGGCCTTTGCCTGGCCTAGTTAACACACACAACCTGTGTGGCAGCACAACATGTCTCCTCCAAAGTCCTTGCAATAGCCAAACCCTCCTTCCAAAAACACATGGCATAATGATGAGCAGAATGCTAATAACAGCTAGCAGTCATGCTGTCTTGATACGGCTGGTAATTCTGGTCTCTGTGAACTTGGCATAGCCAAGCATAAAGACACTTGAAATGCATGCCATGCAAATAAGCTAGCATCTCCCTCCAGTTTGGAATTGAAATACCAGAAGTGTTCTTACCTGAGACAGCAGGACTGAACAAGCGAAGATGACTGCCACAACTTTCAAACACTGCATCATCTTTGGATAGCTGTCCTGCGACAATCGTGTTTCCCAAATGATGTTAAGTCTCTTTCAGACATACTTGTCCAGCTGTTCTGCTTGGACTTTTATAGATGCAAATTGGCATTGCATCAGCTTATTAAAGGAGCAAAGATCACCCTGAGAGGCAAAGGGATTTCATAAGTTAATGTCTACTAAACTGATAGTCCAAGGTCTGTCCTGGAGGCTAAATATATTTACTTTTCCAGCACTTGTACTTTGATCGATGTATCAAACATGCCAACAGCTCCTTTTTTTAAACCTAGATCTCATCCAATGTTTCACGGTGTACCTGCAAAAGGGTCAATGGTCAGAGCAGAAAGCTTTTTTTACACAGAATTCCTTGGAGTTAATTGAAAAGAAGTGGGGTGATGGTAAGAGAGAGAGGATTCAAGCAATTTGGTTTTACCAGAGGGTGGTGCCTTTTTGCAGGCTCTAGATGCCCATCCAAAGGGCTACAGTCCTTTTTTTAAAAAATATTATTTTTTTATTTGATTTTCAAAAATATAAACCTACAATGCCTGAATAGGGAATAACTTCTGAATGTGCAGCAACTCTCTGCAACAAATCTCTTATAGCAGAGCACCTAGAGCAAGGCTTTCCAGACTTGGGTCTCCAGCTATTTTGGGATTACAGTTCTCATCGCTGACCACTGGTCCTGCTAGCTATGATGGGGTGATGGGAGTTGTAGCCCAAAAACAACTGGAGACCCAACTTCAGGAAACCTTAACCTAGAGGCATAGCACAGTGGTGAAGGGAATGAATCCCTGGTTGGGAATCTCCAACCATTAACTCATTAGAAGTACCCCAAGACAAGCCATTGTCTCTCATCTCAGCCCTCTCTCCCTGCCTGGAAAATGGAGATAAGATCAAACTGCCTTATCTGCTAGAGCTGCAAAACCTGGAATCATTGCATTTGTGGCAAGGCCCTTTCTTGCAGCCCTGATTCTTCCCCGCAAATCAATTTTCCAGACCAGGCAGTGGGAGTGTGCAGAGTCAAGTGCAGATGAAGGGCTCTTCATCTCCACCACCTTTTTAGTACCCCACCAAAGACTTTTTAGTAAGCTTAGCAGTCATGGAATAAGAGGCCCTCTTGTGGATCAGGTATTGGTGAAGTAACAAGAAGCAGAGAGTAGGAATAAATGGGCAGTTTTCCAGTGGAGGGATGTAGACAGCAGAGTCCCCCAAGTATCAGTTTTGAGGCCTGTGCTTTTTATTTGTTCATAACTGATAGGAAGTTAGTGAAGTAGTCAAGTTTGCTGATGATACTTAACTGTTCAAGGTGGGCTTTCTAAAGATTGTGAAGAGCTGCAGAAGGATTTCTCCTGAATGAATCAGCGGTAAAATAGCAAATGCAATTCATTGTAAACAACTGTAAAGTGATGCATATCTGGGCAAAAATCCCTAATTGCACATACAGTGGTACCTCGGATTAAGTACTTAATTTGTTCCGGAGGTCTGTTCTTAACCTTAAACTGTTCTTAATCTGAAGCACCACTTTAGCTAATGGGGCCTCCTGCTGCCCCGCGCCGCCGGAGCCCGATTTCTGTTCTTATCCTGAGGCAAAGTTCTTAACCTGAAGCACTATTTCTGGGTTAGTGGAGTGTATGTAACCCGAGGTACCACTGTATTGCACATATATACATACTGCATATATGCTCATGGGGTCTCTCATGCAATATACTATGAATAAGCCACAATATGTCTAACTTTACCCACCCAGGCCCTCCAAAAGATGCCAAAAAATGCCTGGCCACATTTTCAGTGGGTTGGGTGTAGGCTCTCCTAGTTCCACTTAACTGCAAACGTTCACAAACATTTAATATTTCACTTCACCTATGGCCCCCGCCTCATCCCCCAAAATCACAAGCTCCAACTCCAGCATTGTGTCCACTCTGTTTCATGTGTTCTATCCACATGTTTCCAAGTATGGTTATTAATTAAATCTCTAGGAAGCTAATCTTGGTTTGTTTGAAAATACTGTAGATAGAAATAGTGCTGTCCCTTGGCAAATAGGACTCCCAAGTGCAACACACTGGCTGAACATTTTCAGGGAAGAAAACACAGCAAAGCTTTATTTGGTGTTGCTTTATCCAAACTATTCATCCAGACTTTCTAAATCAAGCTTTTGTAGCCACCACAGGTGGTGGTAGTGGATAGGTTTGTAGGATTTGTCTATTCAGGGTGAGGCAGGGGTGAGCAATGTCCCCTAGTTTTCTTTTTGAAAATTCTCTCTCTGCTCCACAGTGCATACTGAAGCTTCTAAAGATTCATATGTGGCTCTTTAATTTTTGGTAACTTAGTTCGAACAAAGATAAACCTTTTTTGGGTCTCACTTGGGCTTGAGGGCTTGAACCCTCTTGCTGAAAGAGAAGAATTCTGGTGAGAGTACACACACAGCAATTGTGTCAAGTGCAAAGGTACTGGGACAGTACTGCCTCCTGAATAGACAAGTGATGGTGAAACTGTATTAAGTTCAGGAAATTATACTCAGTGAGTTCTAAAAGAGTCCCTGTCAGTTTCAGTTCCTTATCTTTGAAATGGGATTGGTGGAAACCCAACAGGGCTGATTCAAGAAATAACCAAGATAAAAACTGAAAATAATGCTATTCCTGTAACTTGTTTTAACTGTTTATAATACTGAATTTTAAGTTGCTATAGCCCACCTGGGGACCTGTTGGTGAAAGACAGGTAATAAATGTACTAATGATGTCAACAACATATGAAGAGTTATCTTTTGTATACAGTGGTACCTCGGGTTAAGTACTTACCGTAATTCGTTCCGGAGGTCCGTTCTTAACCCGAAACTGTTCTTAACCTGAAGCACCACTTTAGCTAATGGGGCCTGCCGCGCTGCCGGAGCACAATTTCTGTTCTCATCCTGAAGGAAAGTTTTAACCTGAAGCACTATTTCTGGGTTAGCGGAGTCTGTAACCTGAAGCGTATGTAATCTGAAGCATATGTAACCCGAGGTACCACTGTATAACACTTCATATGTTGTTGACGTTATTATTGTTACATTATTTACCTGTCTTTTTTAAAAAAAAACCCCAAAACCCTACTACTGGACTTTTTAAAAAAGTAAGTCTGCAGTTGGAGTTGATAAAAATAACACTCAAACAAATCTTTCAAACAGTAAAATGAAACAAAATAGTACTTTAAAAATATTTACTGGCTTTAGAACAGAATGTATGGGTTTGGAGTTAAATTGCATAAACTTTTGTTCCTGTACTAGTACACAGTACGATGTGCAATGTGTGCAAAAAGAACAAAGACTTTGGTGCAAATGTATCTGGGTGGAACTTGCACTGTGCGACTTAACCTCTGAGCAAACATGCATAGGATTGCAGAGTCAGCCACACTTAAACCCTCCACTTTTGTGTTTCTGAAGTACACACAGCCAATGCATGCCACACACACACACACACACACACACACACACACACTTAAAATCCATAAATAATTACCGGTATCTAGGGCAAATATCAAAAGCAAGAAACATAATTTGCTCCCATTCCTAAATGCGAATGCAAGATTGTACAGCTAATATAAAACAGGGAATACTTTTTGTACTCTAGGGTCCAAAACTCAAGGTGGTACATAAAGAATACACTTTGTAACTTGTGACGTCAAAATATGATGCCGATAGCTCAGAAAATTGATGAATCTTAGCTTTGTAGCATGGGCTAAAAAGCCTTGCAAGCTCATCTGTAAAACTGGAGTTTTACTGCTCTCTTCATTAGTATTTTTCTGATGTGGTCACAATAAGGGTGTGTGTGCACCTGTCTCCACAAAACCATTTGTCATGTCTTCCTTTCACCTCAGCAGTGAAACCTCCCAGGCAAGCAGGATAAAAAGGAGATGTACATTTTCTGCTCCCCTAGCAGCAGGTTTGTAGAGAGAGTATTAAATTACTTCCCGTGCATTCCATTAAGCAAAATCTCACAGGGCTGAACCTACAATTGGGCACAGTGAAGCAGCAGCCCGAGGTGGCTGATCCTGTGCCCCCTGGCCAGTTTATCACACAACCACTACACTTCAAGGTGTGGTGGGGAACTCCATCCTATTGCTAGTGTTGAAGATTCAGCTGCCAGTCTAATCAACTTCTGCATTTCAAAGGGGGAGGCGCCATTTTGTCCTTTTCCTCAGACAGCAAACTCAACCCAGTTTTAAAACGGAGAGGTTATCGGTTTCCTAGAATTACTCAGGAGAGAGATACTGAACAGTGCCAAGTGAGTGCTTAATTTAGATAAGATAACGCCACGTCACAGCCAGATTCCGCTACAACCTGTTCTTTGCCACTGGTGTCCCCATTCAGCTAGGGTCAGCCAGGCACTGCTTCAGCATTCTCCCGACATGCAGCTCACTGCCTGTTTGCTCCCTTTCAGACCTGTTTTATTTTAACTTGTTCTTCCCACCACCCACAGCAGCATTCAAGGTTTCTTTTTCAACTTGAGCCCCTCCTTCTCCACTTTCTGTGCCCTCCTCTAGCCATGCATCAGCCATCTATTCGGTGGGTGAGCATACACAGTACCTCACATACAGCAGCCCATTGCTATAGATAATGTTTTGTGTAAAATACTATTTTGGCAGGACTGACTGCTCTCTCTTGCTCTCTCTGCGCTTGACTGTTTTCCATCTCTCTTGTTCCCTTGCCTGTTCAATCGACTGGGCTTCAGATGTATTTCACCCCAATTTCAACAGAGCACGGAGACAACCACAGAAATAAACGTCTTTCAAATATTTGGGCATTTATTTTGTGACTGGCAAATAAAAGCTGAGGATCCAGTCTACAGTGGTACCTCAGGTTACATACGCTTCAGGTTACATACACTTCAGGTTACATACTTCGCTAACCCAGAAATAATACCTCAGGTCAAGAACTTCGCTTCAGGATGAGAACAGAAATCGTGCTCTGGCACCGCAGCGGCAGCAGGAGGTCCCATTAGCTAAAGTGGTGCTTCAGGTTAAGAACAGTTTCAGGTTAAGTACAGACCTCCGGAACGAATTAAGTACTTAACCAGAGGTACCACTGTATAAGATTCAAAGCATCCTTTCCTCCAGAGCATTCCAGCATTTCTGTGGAAGCGATGGTGGAAATCTGACCAATGCTGATCAGTCTTTTTGAAGCCAAAGTAATTTCCTATACCTTGTAGTACAGGGGTATGGGGGGGGGTAGTGTGCATATTTGCTTGAATGCCATGGTTTTAAAATAGTAACACCTCTCAGGATGGGGTGGACTCCCCTTCCTTGGAGGTTTTAAAGCGGAGGTTGGATGTCTATCTGTCATGGATGCTTTAGCTGAGATTCCTGCATTGCAGGGGTTGGACTAGATGGCCCTTGGGGTCCCTTCCAGCTCTATGATTTTATGATTTTTGAGTTCTTTGGTACAAAGGCAGCATATAAATGTAGTTAAAATGAATCACACTTTGCTCCCACTTCCAAGAAGTTACCAGAAACAGCTATGTGTTTGTGTATGGTTGCCATATTTTGGAAATTCCCCTCGGACGTCATTTCAACCTTTGGAATCCTGGTAATGTCCAGGAAAATCCAGACATATGGCACATATATGTTTGTATCAAAGATTCACCATTGCCTCTGTGCGCAAATCCAATTGCAAATTTTAAGCACTCCCAACTCTTTGGAAGTTCTTACTCGTGAAACAAAGAAAATATATAACAAAATACTGTGAAAGTTTCCATTTCTCCAAACACTTCATCTGGCTCAGAAGCAGGCAACTGGGCACAACTCCCATCAGCCCCAACCAGTATAAACAGTGATCAGAGATAATGCAGGTTTGTAGTCCAGCAACATGTGGAGGGCACAGAGTTTGCTACCCCGGTTGTAGGATGGTAAACAGAGAAAGGCTGGGGGGGGGGGCAGGGCAGGGCAGGGCGAAAGCAGCTTATGGTGATGTTATGGATTCTGCATCTTTTCAAAGGCTTTAGATGGGATCATAGAGGACCTGACATACATTCAAATGAGCCTGTGTTAGGTGCTGGTTTCCGGTTGCCTGTAGGGATGCTGGGAAGGTGGAACACACAACGGTTGTGTGTCAATAACGGAAAGCCACTTGTAACCATGGTCTCCCCCTGCCTAGTCTGAAAAAGAGTTCTGTAGAACTTGAAAGCTAGCACACTGCTCTAATATGGCTTTCAGGATTTTTCTTACGGGCCAGCACAGATACCTTTACCTTTTGGGTTGCTTTTTAAATTTATCATTCAGCAGCAAGCAGACAGATCAAGAAAGGTTTGTAAACGGCTGCTCCCATGAAGCTATTCAAGCAAAGGATGCGCAAGTATTTTATGCCTCTGATTACCAAGGAAATTGAGATAGTGCAAATGGTAACATAGTTGTTCAGCAATGGTTCATCCCTTGCTTTACAGCCGATGTGATGTGGCTACCTTTTAGTGGTCTGAGGGCCACATTGATCCTTGTCCCACCTTCCAGGTATCACATGGTAGTGGTGGGTGTGGCCACACCACATTTGCCCACACGTCTTGCAGACGCACACACACAGAGGCACACAGCTTCCCCTTCTCAGCTGGTCCATGCAGGTCATATGAGGAAGGGGCCTATCACCCTATCAAATATTTGATTTTATGACCCAGGGAGGATGCTAATTCCTGGACCATCCGTGGGCCGAATTTAGAAGGCGATTGGGCCGCATCCGGCCCCCAGACCATAGTTTGCCTACCCATGGTCTAACGGAATCAGTCTAAGACTTGTTGTTGTTCTCAAAATAGCCACAGGCACAAGGCAGCACAAAGGGGAACTAGCCTGAATGATAGTTGTTTATCCATTTGCAAGGTGAATGAACATTAGCACACTTGGCAAAGCCTATGTTTAAAATTACATGGAACAGGGTGATAAGAGGATGATTACTTGTAAATACAAGTGAGATCTGCAGCTAAGTGCTGCAGTGTGGAGTGTTCCTCTTTGTGGCTGGCTGGGCTAGTACTCTGTACTCTTCCAGTCCATACCATTCCCCATCTCTTCCCTTGACCCCACCTCACCTAAAGATTTAGCAATCCTCCACTGACTTTACTCACGTCTTCTTTGGGCTGTTTTATGGGAGGGCTGCTCCTCCCCCTACAGACTTTATCTGAAATTTTCTGTCTTCCCCACTCTCAGCAGTCAGCCAGCTTTCTGTGGGCACTTGAGCATGATTTCATTGGGTTGTTTTAGGGGGTTTCCTCCCCCTTTGTCCCCACCCCCACTCTAAACATTGCTTTTACTGCAAACCTTGAGGTTGCCTCAAGCTTGCTAATTTCTCGTGTGTGTCTATTGCGATTTTGATTACATAAGCAATGGCACTGAGAGAAGTGAATCAGAATTAGAATGCAGGATGATAGATTGACTTGTCATGATAATGGAGTTCATTGTTATACTGGCTACTTTCAAGCCAATACAGATCAGCTTAATATCTCAGCTTCAGTTTTAAATGCACTGGTTTTTTATCCATAGTGTCATCTAGGCAATTGTTTCAAAGCATATTCTTTTGACATTTGATCCTGAGAAAGAGAGGGAGGGAGACCTAATGTCCAAAATAATGCAAAGACAATACTGAAATATCTACTCAACATGTATGAACCATCTGTGGGTGAGTGGAGAGGAGGAATAGGGGAAAGCTCACCTCAATGAATCATAACCCCCAAATTCCCAGCTTAATTTTTTTGAAATTCCTAGCTACTTGAGATATGTGGGGAAATGTACACACACTATTATTGCTAGAAATGAGCCTGCTCCCTCATTCTTCCCACCTGCTTTTCTCCAAAGCCCAGGAAAAACTCCTGCAGAAACCTATGCCTCCGGCCATTGCTGCACTACAGGTCCCATCACTCCTGACCATTGGCTACAGTGGCTGGGGCTGATGGGAGATGAAGTTTAATAATATCTGGAGAGCCAAAGGTACCCTACCACCACTTAAAAAAGCCCCCACAAGTATAATACATACTGCAGCAGCACATGGATGTGGGTGTGCTCACCTTACCAAAGGAAGAAGAAAAAGGAACTAGCATGGTTGCTGAAACTGACTACTTTCACCAGCCCACCAAAGTCTCATAGCAAACTTGGGAGAGCAGACTTAAAAAATCAAGCATCTCTCCTGTCGAACGGTTTGAAGGAACACATTGAAATTATACCACTGCACTGAAGTAAGTTAAGCATCCATTTGTATGAGAGACTGTACGTAGTCTGCTATGGCCCTCTTTGGAGGAACAGCAGGATGTGTGGCATATGGAAAAGAGCTTATCTACAGTTTGCCTTGACTGGTCAGCTTCAGCCAGTCATCTCGGCAGATGGATGAGCTATGGATTTAGGATCCCAGCAGACTCTGCATAATGGAGACAGGCCATTTGTCATTAGCTAGTATCAACATTCCAGATAGTATTCCAGAAACAAACACCCTGGCTTTAATCAGCCTTTGCCAGTCTGGTGCCTCCCCCTTAGCCCCAACAACATACTTCCTTTCTCTTGCTAACTCTACTTTTAATTATGTGGTTCATCCCCCTTCTAATGCTCTTGGACAAAAAGGTCTCTGCAGCTTGAGGAATGAGATTATCGCCCCTCTTATTGTCCATTCCTGGTCGCCCAACCACTGCCAGTGTCCTTTCTCTTGGCAGATGAAGATGAGCAGGTGACAGCAAAGGTTGCAACGTTTTTAGCTGGTCCAATCAGAATAAGATCCACTGTTTGACAATTGATTCAAAACCCTAAAATGTATTTTACATAATTGACTTTTTATTTCTATTCTTTGTATATCGTATTGTTGTTTTATTGCTATGGCCGATGGCTGATGCAAATAAAGATTCATTCTCTCCAGCTTTTATTCCACAATGTGTGTTATGGCCACAATTCAGACAAATGCACATCTAATTGTGCATGCCCGGTATTCTATTTTTATTTAACAAAATTTATATACCACTTGATTGCACTAAAACCTCCAAGCAGTTTATGGTAGTTTACAGACTCGAGGCAAAACAAAACTGCAGTCACCTGTGCTGCGTAGCAAGCTTAGAGGAGCTTCAAAAAAGCCACTGGAAGTGCAGCACGGAGGGAGAGGGGAGGAAGCAGAAAAATGTTGAATGTTAAAGCCTGTTGAATAGGCTTAAGCCCTTAATTCAGGGATGGGTGAGCAACCTGTGACTTTCTGGGTGTCATTGGACCCCAACTCTCATCAGACCCAGTCAATATGGCCAGTGGTCCGAAGGATGGAAGTTGGAGAGACCAGGGTCACCTGGAAGAACACAGGTTCCCCACCCCAAAGAAACTCTGAATTCACACACTTAATAGTGCATTGTCTCACCCACTGGATTTATTTGTGTGGTGTTATATTGATAAGCAAGACAGTTGAAGTGTGCTGTTTGTATTTTAAGGTTGTATTTTACATTGTAGAGGGGGAAACAACAAACCGATCTAAAAGTTGGAAATGGAAATGTACTGGTAATTTTTGCTGGGCAGAGCCGTGGCAGCTTTCGACTCAAAACTTCCAGAATGGTGGTAGCAGCAGAGAATTACAGCTGGAATCCTGCCAAGGCTTACTTGGGACTAAACTTCCGAGTAAACATGAGTAAGATGGAGTCGTGCCTGTCTGAATTTCATAGTCATATCCCTCTCCTCCAGGAACCAGAGAAATTAGAAACAGGAGCAGGGAACTCTCAGCAAACTACATTTCCCAGGATTCTTTGGGGGTGAAGCCATTAGAGGTTTCAGCAAAATATGTGTTCGGCACGCAGATATACTCAAAGAGTGCCCTTAAGGTGCAAAAGTGACGGGTGTGTGTGTTTAAGTCTTGTACAAACATGTTATAACCAGTCAAACAATGCTCCTGTCTGCCTGTCAGCAAACTCCTTAGAACAAGAGCAATCGCGGGCGGTAAAGTCACAGGTCGCGTCAGCTCCCTGGCCATTTTCAATAGTCTTGCGGCCCTTTAAAGAGTGACGCATTTATGAGGCTATTAGCAATCCGTTAGCCTTTGGCGGTGCCGAAACACAACAAACAGGCTAAGTCTCCGTCATTGTTATAAGCCTGCTGCGGACCTTTTGCCTGTCCCAGCCTTTATTCTTAGAAGTTTGTCAGAAATTAAACGGACTGGGCTGGGCGAGGCGCGCGTTGCAGCAGCGCTCCCAAGGCGCCCGCCCTCAGGCCGCTCTTTCTTGCAGGGTGAGAAGCCCGGGCGCCCCCCTCACGCGCCGGATCGGCGGCCGGGGAGGCGACGTGGGCTCGGTGCGCCCTCTGCAGGACTCCAGCGGTAAAGGCGGGAACCCCCACATTCACATGCCTGAGAGTTGCCGAGCCCTCTCAGCCGTTTTTTCCACCCTCTTCCATATCCAGTGCCTTTGAGAGGCATATCCAGTTAGAAAGTTGAAAGGATACCTATCGCCACCCCCCGCCCGCCCCTACCAGCACTTTGACAGCTTCCCCTCAGGTGTGGCGAGTAAGTCCCAACCTTAAGGGAAAGAGTCGACTGGTGGGACCCTCACCCTCAAACGGGCAGGGTCAAACTCACACCGACCCACCCCACCAGCACCACCAAGCAGGAGCATCTAATGCCTCCTCGTTTTGTTTGGGGCGGCGGGAAAGACGAGGAGGGGGGAGAGTTGGCTTATTACATTTCTATACCCCCCCCCCCCAAAAAAAAAACAACCTTCATGGCTGAGTAGGGATTAGCCAGAACACGAACCAGATAGGTGCGAAAATGAATGCCTATTTGAAACCCTGGAAAACTACTGCCAGTTAGTGTATTGTAGTCCACTGATGGACTACTGGTGTGACTCTCTGCAAAGCAGCTTCTGGTGCTCCTATCATGAATGTGGACAGTAGGCATTTATCCCATATACAAATCAGAGACATACTATCATATGCTTTGCCCAGTGCTGGATTTACGTATAAGCTAAACAAGCTATAGCTTAGGGCCCCACTCTCTTGGGGCCCCTAAAAAAAAAAATAAAGGAAAAAAAACCCCTGGATGTACATTTCCAAATTATAAGATAAAAAACAAATAAAATAAAACCTACATACAGCAACAGTAGCAAATGGCTATTAGGTCCATAAATTACCATATAGCATATATTCAACACAAAAAACAGCAACAATTTGTTGTTGACAAAGGACAGCTGGACATACAAAGGGCCTCATGACCTTCAGTAGCTTAGGGCCTCATCAAACCTAAATCTGGCCCTGTTTGCATCACTGAGTGCTATGCTGTGTTTCATAAGCTGTTCCACTATTACCGGTATTTTTCTGTCTGTGCTACAACTTGTTATGGTTTACTCACATATGTTTAAAGGAACTTTACTCTGAAATTATGTAATTCAAAGGTAAACTCTACAGCTGCAGACAAGAATGGGCATTCCATTTATCTTTGCAATTTTTCTATCCTGCATTAAAATTTGTGTGCAGCACAGTAGCATGAAGGCACCTTTTTAAGCATGTTATGTGAAAACTAATATTTCAGGCACGTGCATGTCCAAAAAGAGCCAAATGTGTGTGCACGCCTTCTGTAGTAATTTAGCTTGGGTGCCCCATGCAGTGGCGGAGCTTCATGCTTCAGCACCGGGGGGCAGAAAGCAGGCAGGGGCGGGGCTGGTGTGCGTCCCAGGAGTGTGGCATGCCACCTGCAGGGGCATGGCACCCAGCACGGGCGGGTGGCAGCTGCGATGGCATCCCACTGGGATCACGCTGCCGGGAGCGGTGCGCTCCCCCCCCCCCGCACTCCTCTTCCTCCGCCAGTGGCCCCATGGTCACTGTACATCTTCTCAGCTGCAAGAGTTGACACATTAATTGTACTATTCTGCATAGAGAACTGGTACTTGTTTATTGCTATTTGGCACATTTGGGAGTGAAAAAAACCCATTTAGATGGAGGCAGATTTGGCAGTCAGGGTCATGGCCACCTGCAGCCATTTGCAGAGCGCAAAGGTGAGGAATCAGCCCAACACTGGTTTGCAGCCCAGCACCATAGCATGACTGAGCAAGCATGTAAAGAAGTTCACTTTTAGAATAAGACTACAGAATTTAGAATTAAAAGGCCCACAAAAAAGTGTGTCAGAATATCCCCAGCCACCAACATGAAACAGGAGTTGAAGCTCTGAGAGAATTCCCTTTATATTTCCTATCAGCCTGAAACCTTCCCACACCGGGCTACATCAATGAAAAAGGGCTTAGGTTTGAGGTTGGCTGCCAGTTCTGAAATTAAATGCTTTATTTATACATAGCTAGGGAAAAATCTAATAGGGAGAATTAATCAAATGGAATATATAACTTGAGTGGATAAACTTTTTCAGCCAGATGTAGGACTAGTCCGTGCTCCGCAGGCCCCTTTTGTTAAGGGGTGGGGCTGCCTACCTGTTGATCAGCTGACATCATTATGACATCAGGCAACAACTTCAAAATGGCCTTTGAAATTATGCAGTCACTCCTGTCAGCCTGGGCCCCATTTTGTTTGGTACACTGGTATACAAAAGAATCTGGGTTTTCAATAACCACACAGCATAAAGAGAATTATGAAATGAGTACACAGATGTGTCCAAGTAAATGGCAAACTTGGGAAATCTGTAAGGGGAAGGAAAGCACTGAATGCTTTAAGCAACAAAAAGGAGGCTTGTTTCATATGTGGTCGGTATGTAAAAGGCAGCCAAATATTGGAGAATGGTGTTGGGTTAATTGGACAAACATATGAAATGAAGCTAGACCTAGACCCAGGTATATATTTAACTACATTAAATATAATGTCCGAGATGAAAAACATACAGATCTGTATGCCCTCACTATTTTATATGAGAAAACACGGAAAAGTAATCATGTCTCTGAGACTGAACTACCACAAAAACTTTGAAAGCAACGTTAAATTATCAAATTGATAGTTCTCTTAAGGGGGAGCTCTATATAAAGAAGTTGCAGAAATGGATCAGTGATCTGGTAGGCAGGTTTTAGAGGACTGGAGATAAAAATATATCGTTCAAAGTAATAGTCTATGTGTCAAGCTTCTGTACGT
This sequence comes from Podarcis tiliguerta, assembly GCF_965153285.1. Classification (NCBI taxonomy): domain Eukaryota; kingdom Metazoa; phylum Chordata; class Lepidosauria; order Squamata; family Lacertidae; genus Podarcis; species Podarcis tiliguerta. The sequence continues at coordinate 68,411,533 of NC_139535.1, read as the reverse complement.
ACACAATGTGCTGCATAATAATTTGCTTATTGGCTTTTTAGAGAGATGAAGTCTGGTGAGGTCTTATTGGAAGCAAGTTCTTCAGAATAGCAGCAGAAACAACGTATGTACCTACTGTTTAGTAAGGAACACAGCTAAGAACTACCGTATTTTTTGCTCTATTAGACTCACTTTTCCCCTCCTAAAAAGTAAGGGGAAATGTGTGTGCGTCTTATGGAGCGAATGCAGGCTGCGCAGCTATCACAGAAGCCAGAACAACGAGGGATTGCTGCTTTCATTGCACAGCGATCCCTCTTGTTGTTTTGGCTTCTGAGATTCAGAATACTTTTTTTCTTGTTTTCCTCCTCCAAAAACTAGGTGCGTCTTGTGGTCTGGTGTGTCTTATAGAGCAAAAATACGGGTAATTAACCATCTCTTGTCACAGCGCCCACCTCCATTCTCACAGAGGCCTGCCTAGGGGGTTCACTGCAAAAATCTTAGGTAGTCAACAAAGACCTACTTAAAAAAAAATTAGCCCTTTTTTTTTCTTTAGCATGGGCAGGAGCACTGAACTTCATAATGTGCACCTCCCAGATCTTGAGCAGTTACGGTGCTTAAGCATGCCTTACTTCTCTTTGCTACCTTTTTCCTGTTCACCCCCCAAACCACCAGCATTCCATGTTTCAACTTCCCCAACCACAGATTTAATTGCTCAACGCACAAGCCCTATGCATGCATTCAAAAGAACATGAATTCAAAGGACCATGCATTGTCATAGTGTACCAACTTTCCCTTTGCAGTTAAGCTCTCACACCATTTTTTGTACATGCGAACAAGGCTATAGTAGTCAATCTGAACTTCCAGTTCCTTTAGACCCCCCCCCCCCGGCAGTGAGAACTGTCTATAGAAAACAATGGCGAAATCCAGGATTTTAGTTTAGCTGCGACTGGGCAGCAATCTGTCCTCTTTGTCCCCCCCCCCATCTGCTGCCTCCCTAAACAAAGGGAGAGCAAAGAGGGGGATTTGGTGTTCAGCGGGAACCCCAAAGTTTCCTCTCCATGTAGCCGATGAGTTATAGAGGTTTCTTATCTCTCTTTAAACATCCCATAAGTTATTTGTGTTCTGTTTTTAGTTAGCTAGTTAGTTCACATGTCTGGGGAGTCCCACCCAAGGGTTTAGAAATCACTACCTTGTTTTGGTGTGGCGGCATTTCCCCTTTAACTGAGATCGTGAACTTGGGTTGTCAGTGGCCTGTTAAATAAAATGAGTGAATCACAATTATTCCCTGGAAAGAGCAAACAAACAAGCCAAGCTATAACTGCTTCACATTTATTTCCAGCAAGTGTTCAGGTTTACAAATACATTCAGACAGAATTTCAGTTCCTCGACAGAAGAAAGGAATCATTAAAATGCTTTAAGCTAGCTTATCACTGGAAAACCCACCTACTTTTCATTTACAGACACGCTTAACTATTACACTAGAATGTAACTTTGTGTTTTAATTTGTATTTAGGTGAATTTTGTTTCCTGTTCATAAACCAACCAGAATAGAAGACAGCAAGCATTTGAACATATCTGAATGCCATATTTAACAGAGCTCATCAATCCAATCTGATGTAGGCTCATGGACAAGTTCAACAGATTCCTCCCCAACGCCCTCCATTCAATTGACAGTAATATGGGCCACTTCCCACCCCGATCCGTTTGAAGGCACTTCTGTGTAGAACTTAGCAAGAAACTTGCATGAAGTCATGCCTGTGTTCCATGTAGAAAGCTGCATGTATTATCTGCAGCATGCAGGTTACAGGTTACTGCCCACTCAGATGTGTCATCACACTGGATTTTGTCATGTGTTTAGCCACCCTAGTAAGGTATTTCCTAGACACACAACTAGGACATTTTTTTTTTTTTTTTTTTACAATTACATTCTTTTGTAACATGAGAGCCTTCAAAGTTAAACAAAAGGTTATTCATTGCTTTAAACAAACCTTTACATCTGGTAGTCATCATAATAAAGAACAGGAGCTGTCTCAGACAACCAGTTTCAATCACTAAAAGTACTTATTAAAATTAAGTGATTGAGCAGTTAGCAATAATAAAACCTTCTGCGCCCAAACACTTGTCATAAAATTTCTTCAAAATAAAAAATATTTTCAACATGATTAAAGAAGAACACTACAAAAGTGGCATGAAAGGACAGGCATTCTACTTTTTTGCTTATCTAGAGAAACAGCGCTTCCACTCTTCCCCTAGCCAAAACATTTCACAATTCATGTCTCCCCCCCCCCCCATTTTGAAGAAAAAAGATAACAAGGAAACCTCCTTATGCCCATACTTTTCCTCTTTCAAATCAGAGGGGGCTAATGAAATGCTGTCCTGAAAATACCTGCCTCAGTACTCCATTCTAAGTCTTCTTTTTTTTTAACCAACAGGTTACTTTCCTTCTACTGTTAAGGGAAAATATCACATTATTAATAAATCAGCACTGGCTTTATTGGCAAGTGCACTTGGTAGCAATCATATCTGCATATTCTTTGTACACAATTGATCCATCAGGCTCTACCTCCAAGACACTCATGGGGCTGTATTCAGCAGGTATGCAGGAGGGCCTGGGGACAGAGGGGTTTATTTTTTCATGTATGAAGTTCTGTACCATCGAGTGCATAGGAGAGCTATAGCGATGCTTAAGTACTCTTGGACAGTCACCTTTGCAATAGCGAGGATTGTATCTGTGTGGTGCAATTATCCAATTGTCCCAGCCCAGCTGGCTGAATCGCAGCCTGAAGTTGTGAAGCTTACAGTCATTTTGTGGGAAAAGAAAACGTTCGTAGTACTTACGTAAGTTGTCTATGGAAACTGATTTGCTTTTCTCTTGCCCATCTCCATCTCTTCGGTGACGAGGCTTTCTTGCGCTCTGTTTGAAGTCTTTTCCTGCCTCTCCTCTGAGACCTGCGAAAGGACCCCTTGCCAGCCTGGCTCGCATGGAGTTCCTTCTCTTGTGCTCGAGAAAATCCCATGTAGGGTGAGTTTGCTCACTGGTGTCATTGAGGTACAGGAGAAGAGAAAGTGATGCCCGTGTCATATTAAAGGGATCCTGTTTGGAGTTGGAGGGCTGGTCATTCGGGCAAACAATATTCACAGCCATGTAAACGCTTCTATTGTTAGAGGCTATCAGAGGCCAGATAAAAGAGGTCACATCAATCTCAGCCCGTTTGCGTCCAAGTTCAAAGTGGAAAGTCGTGACATGTTCAATATTGGGGTGTGCATGACCAGAGGCACCACCCGCCTTTACAACTAGATTACCTGTACACATAACAGCCCACGATTTAGGAAATGGTTTATCAAATGAGTAGAGTAAGACCGACTTGACTAAGTGCTCCAAAGCAGTAACACGGTCCAAGCTGAAGAGGAAGTCTGGTGAATGAAGGTCTCCTGCCAAAAGAAAGAAAAAACACTTTGTACCAATGATAGCAATCTATTCATAATATTATGTTATTTAAGCAGCAAATTCCTCACAACTCCAGCTTTCCCATAGCATTATAAGTATCAAGGAAGATTTCAATTCAATTTAGAGTAAGGCAAAGATGCAGTATATTCCTAGAGCAACCCCAGAATGTTTTAGAGGGGCCAAAAACGTGCATTTCTTTCTCTTGACTTTTCAGGTCTGTTCGACTTCCAAAAAGTTCAGAAACCAAGACGCAGCTTCCAGTTGGCTGCAGGAAGCTCCTGCAGCCAATCAGAAGCCACATCAGATGTTTGGGTTCCAAAGAACACTCACAAACCGGAACACTAACTTACAAGTTTGCGGCATTTGGGGGCCAAAATGTTCAACTTGCAAGGTGTTCAGGATCCAAGGTACAACTAATAAGGCTTGGATCCTAACTAGGGCTCAATTGTTACAAATTATTAAATCCAAACAGTGCTCACACACAGTGCTAAACAGATCTATATAAATGCCACCAAAATTATTATTGTATTTATTTATATCCCTCCTTTTTCCACTAACAGGGACTCAAGGCAGCTTACAGCTAAAGTATAAACAGCTAAAAACATAGGGGGGAAAGCAATCATTAAACAATTGAATGCACACACAATCTAATAAAACATACATATCATTCCAATAAAAACATCGCAGCTCAATCCCTTTTCTTAAAAATGGGCAGTTCCCAAAAGCCTGTTGCAAAAAAAAAAAGCCTTCACCTGCCAGCATAAGGACAACAAGGAAGGAGCCAGTCTAATTTCTCTAGGAAGGGAGTTGTAAAGTTTAGGAGCAGCCACCAAGAAGGCACTCTTCCTGTGTCCCAAGCATGCTTGTGAGGATGGTGGGACCAAGAGAAGAGCCTCCCCTAAGATCTAAGAGCTCAGGCAGGTTCGCTTGAGAAATATGGTCTTTTGGTTAGCCTGGACTGAATCCACATAGGACTTGATATGTGACAACCAGCACTTCGAATTGTGCCCAGAAGCAGCCATATGTTCCCTATAACCAGCGCATCACCAGTCTGGCTACAGCTCTTTGAGCAAGTTGCAGTTTCTAAGCACTTTTCAAAGGCAGCTCCATGAAGAGCACATTACAGTAATCCAAACTGTGGCCAGATGACCAGGCCCATTCCGAGTTTTCTGCCAAAATTAAGATTGGCTTTATTACAATCCCCACTTGGCCTATCCCACAAATAATTAAACAAAACTCATACAGTTTTGGATATACACCCAATAGTAACATTAGAAATCCCGTAATAGAAATCCAGTGTGAAGATACACATTAGAAAATGATAAATTCCCATTATTACATGCTTGGAAACATGAACTACTCGTAGAGAAGATCCATGTGAACTTGACCAGAGAGCTTATTGACCTCTAAATGTTGCATACCTACACAGGCACAAATATAGGACCAGCAAATTGTATTGTTTGTACCGTTATAAGAAGAACAGTACAGAAATTCAATTGATTTACAAGGGCAAGAAATCTACAGATGGGATAATAATTCAACCCCCAAACATCAAGTGCGTGTATGTGAGGTGTTTTTTTTTGGGGGGGGGGCATTGTCATCAAATATCTCCTCACTTACCTTTTGTTTGCCCTATGGTGAGGTGCTTGCCTTCAGCACATGGAGTTAAGAGTCGGACTGTGTTATAGAGATGGTTTATCTTTGGGAATCCTTCTTTGGTAGTAGACATTTTATAAAGCCTCTTCATGTATCTGAGGGCTTTGGAATCCAGTCGTGGCCCTGGCACACAATCTCCCAACTCCTGCTGATGGTGGTCAGACAATAACTTGGAAGGAGCAGGCAACTGGCCATAGCCATTTTCTGCATCTGGACAAAATAACAACACTGGAGGCAGCTCAGAGGCTTCTGACACCAGTGATGTCTGAGATCCCCCTTCATCCTTGGGACTGAGGGAACACAAGACACCATAAAAAAGTAGCCTTAGAGACCACAGACAAACAAGTACTTCCCCAAAAATCTTCATGATGGGGATTTGTCGAAGCAAAGAAACCACCCTTTCCACATGCAGTTCTGGTCAGTCAGTTCTGGTCTGGTCAGTTCTGGTTTCTTAAATAATATCCAGGTGTAATTCCTTTCTAACAAGGCATTAAAGGAAAAAACATACACCTGATGAGATAATCCAGTTTACTGATCATCTTAATACTCCACCGTGTGTCTCTGCTTGTTAAATTGATTGCTAAGCCAGGTCTTCTCCACTTCAAGGCTTAACTAAGCTAACTAGGTAAGTATAGCAAATGCTGTAAACCCAAGCACACCTACCTGGAAGTAAGGCTGCAGCCCTATATATACTTACCTGGAAGTAACCTCAGTTGAACTAAATAAGGATTACTACAAAGTAGACTTGCATAGATTGTACTGTTTTGCTTGCTCCGAATTAACTAAATTGTACCTCATTCTGGAAATGTGCTTAGTTTTAGTACTGTAGTTGCAACATTTCATTGTACAGTGGTACCTCGGGTTAAGTACTTAATTCGTTCCGGAGGTCCGTTCTTAACCTGAAACTGTTCTTAACCTGAAGCACCACTTTAGCTAATGGGGCCTCCTGCTGCCGCCGCCACACGATTTCTGTTCTCATCCTGAAGCAAAGTTCTAAACCCGAGGTACTATTTCTGGGTTAGTGGAGTCCGTAACCTGAAGTGTATGTAACCCGAGGTACCACTGTATAGTTGTGCACAACACCGTCACATATGGTTGCTGGTCTTTGATCTGAATTTTACCTCATCATCTTCCAAGACAAGACAATTATATGTGTAGGACATCATGAAACGTGAGAGAGGCTGGAAAGCCAAGGGATCTTAACTATTTGATTTTGCTTTTCAGCCAAAGGGAATAAAAGGAACCAGGAAAGTAGCCCGTTTTTTAATTCTTAAAATTTTAGGGATTAGTACTGCCTGTAATAATGGGCCAGTGAAACTACAACTTTTTAAAAAATCAACTAAGCATGTTTAAACCAAATAAACGCCAGGAGGATCTCATCAAAGAGATTTCTCTGACCCGGAATGAAGAAAATATTGACTAATCCATATAATGTTGATTGGGTTTCAGATATGTGTTGGGGGAGGGACTTTGAGGCAGAAATCCCAGGCTTCATCAGCAGAATGAGCGCGAGGGCTTTTCAAGTATGAGAGTGCCGGCTTGCTACACTCATTCCCATTTCATTCCCATCTTAGGGGTTGGGGGGGGGAAACTGTGATACAATTCAGTTCAGAGCCCAAAATTACTTAACTGCACCACTGTATGGGATGCTGCTCTTGAAGACCCCTTGACTTTAAGAGGTTTCTTGTGAAGTTTGAGCAGAAAGCCACCGCATATAAAGTCATCTTTACTCCAATCTAGTTCCCAGTGTGTTCTATGTGCCTACAGGTATTGTACATCAGATTAGTTTGGGGGTTTTATGACTGCTTATTATTCTGATTTGTTGAAAGTATTTACATAGTTTGTTTTTATTGGTTTGTAGCCATTATCAAATGTTGATTCGAATATATGAGTAGAAGCAGTGTTTTTTCCTAGGGGGTACTCAAGGATACACCGTACTGGCACCTCTTTTTGTTGTTAAAAAGTGTAGCACTTACTGTAACAACTTCATGGTGAGTACCAGCACCTATTTTTCTAGGGGAAAAAGGACTGAGTAGAAGCACAGTGAAAGTATTAAAAACAAACAAACCAGGATTGGAGCTGTGCAGCTTGAATTCATGTCTGTCCAATCAGAAGTCAGCTGCATTGTATTCTGTGGGACTTGTTCAAAAGTAATTGTTCATAGGATTGCAACCTCTGAGTTGGATCACTTGATTCATAAAGCCTTATGCAACCAAGAACACCAATTCTTCCAAGAACTGCTGCTTCCTGTATAAACCCTGGGTTTGTCATCAGAAACCTTATTTAATTTTTAAAATGAATTTGAATAATATTTTTACAATCTGCAAGCTTTTCTTTGTGTGCCTCCTCTGAAAGAGGTTGCTTGAGTTCTCCAGGTGAGAGGGGACCACAGATTTCAACCACTGATTTCTGAAGCAGACCTGCAGATTAGGTTTGGACAAATCTGTCAATTTTGGCTTATCTCAGTTTCTCATTTTTCCTGTCTATAATTCAGTTTGCCACATTTCCATATCAGTTTGCAGGTGTGTGTTTTGTTTTGTTTTATTGATCTTTGTACCCTAATATAAATATTTCAGTATGCGGTCTTGACTAAAATACATGTTTGCAATCAGTTTTCTGTAACATTATACATTTTTGTGTGCTAATTTCACACACACACACACACACACACACATATATATATGCACATTTTTATAAACATCATCCCTCAGTATAAATATTTTTGAACATGTTTTTGATTAAAGAACTGCATTGCAAAATTCAAGAAATGTGAATTTCAAAGAATAACTGTATTTCAGCCTAAGCATTGTTTTGGGAGGTGTGAAATAGATAGGTTTGCACTGAGCTGCAAAACAAAACAAATTTCTTCCTCATTGTTACTGAAGATATGGGCAGAATTAGATTTTCACATAAAATAGTTGTAGTGCTAGCATTAAATAGCTTTGCCTATGTTGTTGATCATTGTGCCATAAATGACTTCAATGCAGTTTGTTGATATGAATATACTTATGCCAATGTAGCGTTAATCGTTGCAGAGATAACAGAATTAAAGAGCTTGGAAGGATCTTGGGTTCATCTAGTCCAAACCTGCTAAACACAGATACTGCATTGTGCAGGTGCACCTTCTTGCCACCAGGGGACGCTGTAGTAACTGTAGGAATATTCAGTTTGGAATGCAAATACAGAGTGTTTCTAAGGATGCTGCAGCCTTAAGGGCTTTTCTGGATATTTTGATGCATTACAAATATCTGTAAATTACCCATTTATTAAAAAGGATCCAGAGAAATTCATCAAGGTAGTTCTGTTGCAAAGATAACATTTTCCCCATTTTGTTTCGGAGGACCTTCCAGGAAATGTTTAAATTTTTCACTTTGTTCACTTTGTTTGTAAATATAGTGCTTGTGCTCACAAAGATCCACCAGCAGGCTAGCCTGAGTAATGTCTGAAGGATGGATTGCTTTGCTGCAGGGTAACAGATATACAATGCTTTAAAATGGGGGAGATGCAGTAGCAAGAGGGATCACTTCTCTTGTTTTACTAATATGAATCCTAAAGATAAATAGAAGAAACAAGATTTTTAAAAATGGCAGGGTACTGTTCTGGTGGAGGAGTGAGAAATGGTAGTTCTATTGAATGTCGCCCCCTTTTTTTTTTAATGCTACCCCTTTTCTTTTTCAGGGTGTTATATGTTTGAAAACAGAAATAAACCAAAAACATTTTAAAGACTGCAACATGGAGTGGGCATGAGAAGAGGGAGTTCTGTTACTCACACATACTACCCAGGTAAAGGTAAAAAGGTAAAGGACCCCTGGATGGTTAAGTCCAGTCAAAGGAGACTATGGGGTTGTGGTGCTCATCTCGCTTTCAGGCCGAGGGAGACATTTGTCCTCAGACAGCTTTCCGAGTCATGTGGCCAGCATGACTAAACTGCTTCTGGCACAACGGAACACCGTGACAGAAACCAGAGCGCACGGAAATGCCGTTTCTCTTCCCGCCACAGCGGTACCTATTTATCTACTTGCACAGGTGTGCTTTTGAACTGCTAGGTTGGCAGGAGCTGGGACAGAGCGCGACAGGGTGAGCTCCCATTGCCAGGTTCCTTTACTTTCTTATTGGCATCCCAGGCATGACTGTAACTAACAAATTATATGAGGCTCTTCTTGAGGGTGCACCAGTGAAATTTCTCTATTCGCAAACATACACACCAAACCAAAAAACTCCAGCTGTTTTCAGATTTTGAAAAAGTACAGCTGCTTTCAGAATTTGGATCATAGTGAAATTTGCATGCCACAAGGAGAGTTTGACAACGAAGTGAGGCAGGGTGGAATACAGATGTCTAGCTTTGTAGTTAATAGTTCCACCATATGCAAAAACAATAAATAAAAACTGTTCATGAATTGCAGCCTGCAGTGAGCTGCTACTTAAAATGGCCTTCTAATAATAGTGTAAGAAGAAGCTGGGAGAGTATGGGCATATGCAAATTGAACATTTGCCACCATGAAGAAAGTCTACACCCTTTAATCCACCCTTTGTGGATTAAACCAAAATATGAAGAGCATGAGATCAGTTCACTTTTAACTGGAAGGCTCCTTAAAGGTACAAATCCCCTAGTAATGACTGGTTAAGTCCAGTCAAAAGCGACTATGGGGCTGCAGCGCTCATGTCACTTCAGGCCAAGGGAGCTGGTGTTTGTCCACAGACAGCTTTCTGGGTCATGTGGCCAGCATGACTAAACTGCTTCTGGCACAACGGAACACCATGACGGAAACCAGAGCGCATGGAAACACCGTTTACCTTCCCGCTGCAGTGGTACCTATTTATCTACTTGCACTGGTGTGTTTTCGAACTACGAGGTTGGCAGGAGCTGGGACAAAGCAACGGGAGCTCACCCCGTCGTGGGGATTTGAACTGCTGACCTTCTGACTGGCAAGCCCAAGAGGCGTAGTGGTTTAGACCACAGCGCCACCCGCAGTACCCAGGTACACCCACAAACACATCCCTGTTCTTGCATAATTACAAAGGACTTCCTAGTGGTGGTGATGAGGAACTGCATTCTCCTGGAGACAATACATTGACATTTAAGTAAGGTAAAGGTAAAGGTACCCCTGCCCGTACGGGCCAGTCTTGACAGACTCTAGGGTTGTGCGCCCATCTCACTCAAAGAGGCCGGGGGCCAGCGCTGTCTGAAGACACTTCCGGGTCACGTGGCCAGCGTGACATCACTGCTCTGGCGAGCCAGAGCTGCACACGGAAACGCCGTTTACCTTCCCGCTAGTAAGCGGTCCCTATTTATCTACTTGCACCCGAGAGTGCTTTGGCAGGTGCTGGGACCGAACAACGGGAGCGCACCCCGCCGCAGGGATTCGAACCGCTGACCTTTCGATCAGCAAGCCCTAGGTGCTGAGGCTTTAACCCACAGCGCCACCCGCGTCCCTTAGACATTTAAGTGCCTGCTGGGAATTATTATTACATTGTCTAAATTTCTCTATCACTTACCCCAAAATACCCTGGGCCATGTGCAGAGTGCTGCATAGAGTTTAACAATAGAAGTGCTCTTCAAGGATTGACATCTCGACCCATGTTCCAGGTAAGTACCAACTGTATGATTTCTGAATGGAAAAAGAAGGGAGCTGTTTTGTAAAGCCTGGAGAAAAGCTATTCTTCCCACCCTGCCCTCTGGTCTGCTAAGTAAGACTAAGCAGTCTACCAGTGATGCGTCTCTTCACTGGCAGAACCCATCTTTGGAACTGCCTCCCCAAGGAGATGTGTAAGGCCGCGTCACTGCTGGTTTTCAGGAGAATTTTGAGGATGCTTTTATCCCAGCTCACATTTCATTAATGTGGTATGCTTGAAAGCATTTGGCTGCTGGTGGTTTAAATTAATGGTTTTGAACAGTAATCTGTTGTTTTTATTGTGCTTCTGATGTTTTATGACTTTTAAAATTTCCTTTTATAGGCTGTCTTGTGAGGGCACTGTGCCCTGAAAGACAAGCCAGGAATTAATTTACATTTCCCTCCTCCCCGTTTTGCTTCAGCAGAATAATACATAAAATAACCCCCTTTCCTTGCCAGTTGTAACTTGATAAAAATGTCACTCCTTTCCTAAGTTTCTTCCCTCGTTATTTCCAAGAAAGAGGCTCGTGTTCTGGGATGGCTTAATTACTGTTGTTGTTGTTGTTTGGTCGTTTAGTCGTGTCCGACTCTTCATGACCCCATGGACCAGAGCACGCCAGGCACTTCTGTCTTCCACTGCCTCTCGCAGTTTGGTCAAACTCATGCTGGTAGCTTTGAGAACACTGTCCAACCATCTCGTCCTCTGTCGTCTCCTTCTCCTTGTGCCCTCCATCTTTCCTAACATCAGGGTCTTTTCCAGGGAGTCTTCTCTTCTCATGAGGTGGCCAAAGTATTGGAGCCTCAGCTTCAGAATCTGTCCTTCCAGCTAGGGATTCATCCAGTCCAGCCTTTTGCATGATGAATTCTGCATATAAGTTAAATAAGCAGGTAGACAATATAGAGCCTTGTTGTACTTCTTCCCCAATTTTGAACCAATCAGTTGTTCCATATCCAGTTCTAACTGTGGCTTCTTGTCCCACATAGAGATTTCTCAGGAGACAGATGAGGTGATCAGGCACTCCTATTTCTTTAAGAACTTGCCATAGTTTGCTGTGGTCGACACAGTCAAAGGCTTTTGCATAGTCAATAAAGCAGAAGTAGATGTTTTTCTGGAACTCTCTAGCTTCCTCCATAATCCAGCGCATGTTTGCAATTTGGCCTCTGGTTTCTCTGCCCCTTCGAAATCCAGCTTGCACTTCTGGGAGTTCTTGGTCTACATACTGCTTAAGCCTGCCTTGTAGAATTTTAAGCATAACCTTGCTAGCGTGTGAAATGAGCGCAATTGTGTTGTAGTTGGAGCATTCTTTGGCACTGCCCTTCTTTGGGATTGGGATGTAGACTGATCTTCTCCAATCCTTTGGCCACTGCTGAGTTTTCCAAATTTGCCGGCATATTGAGTGTAGCACCTTAACAGCATAATCTTTAAAAATTTTAAATAGTTCAGCTGGAATACCATCACTTCCACTGGCCTTGTTATTAGCAGTGCTTTCTAAGGCCCATTTGACTTCACTCTCTAGGATGTCTGGCTCAAGGTCAGCAACCACACTACCTGGGGTGTGCGAGACATCCATATCTTTCTGGTATAATTCCTCTGTGTATTTTTGCCACCTCTTCTTGATGTCTTCTGCTTCTGTTAGGTCCTTACCACTTTTGTCCTTTATTATAGTAATCTTTGTATGAAAAGTTCCTTTAATATCTCTAATTTTCTTGAACAGATCTCTGGTTTGTCCCATTCTATCGTTTTCCTCTATTTCTTTGCATTGCTCGTTTAAGAAGGCCCTCTTTTCTCTCCTTGCTATTCTTTGGAAATCTGCATTCAATTTCCTGTATCTTTCACTATCTCCCTCACATTTTGCTTGCCTTCTCTCCCCTGCTATTTGTAAGGCCTCGTTGGACAGCTACTTTGCTTTCTTGCATTTCCTTTTCATTGGGATGGTTTTCGTTGCTGCCTCCTGCATAATGTTACGAGCCTCCATCCATAGTTCTTCAGGCACTCTGTCCACCAAATCTAAATCCTTAAACCTGTTCCTCATTTCCACTGTGTATTCATAAGGGATTTGATTTAGATTGTCTCTTACTGGCCCAGTGGTTTTTCCTACTTTCTTCAATTTAAGGTCAGGATTACATTTGGCAAATTGAATGCCCCTGCAACCCCTCAAATGGTGGCAGAACAACTTCTATCTATGGATTTTTTTCACAGCTGATTCAATTAGGAATCCTGGAAAAGGGTATTGCTTCTATATTTGAAAGTTTGCGTGTAATAAAGCAACAGCTGTCAGCCCAATTTCTCATACCAAAACATTTTTCTCCTCAGTTTTGCTTTCTGGAAGGTTGATAGTTGCTACCCTAACATGGCTGTTCTGACTTCAGTATAGGGATGTGTGAATCTGTCCGTTTCAGTTTCTCACTATTCAAATCTTAGTCAATCCTCCCCATTTCCACATGGTTTCATTGGGAATTTGGGTTCTTTCTTTTTTAAAAAAAAATCCTCCTGAAAATCTTACAGCATCTTACTGCAAACCAAAATTTCCTAATACACACAGGTGTGCGAACACGCACTATACGAAACTCCAGAAAACCTGGAGACAAACTTTGTCTTTGCGATTACTGGATTGCTTAGTGCCTGTGCTGTGTTATGTAGTCAAAGCTATCAAGGGATAAACAGCTTTACTGATTATAGTAACAAACTCTGGTCATCCTTATTTGTTTCCATTAACTGAACTATCTGCAGATGTTGGTCAGGAGCCTGAGCATAGGGGCAAGGTGGGTGACCAGGCTGTGGGCCAGTAAAGTTCACTGAGCAGTTTTTTCTAAGGCAAAGTGACTGGTGTGACTCAAAGGGGGTGTCAGTCTCGTGGAGCAGATGGAGATGGGGAGAGCGAGAGATTGGGCTAATCCATTCTTCCTCTTGTTCCACGGTTTTTGCCAAGGGAAAACTGCTCTTCAGTGCTCAGTTGAAATAAACAGATCAGGTTTCTACAGATTTCCATTTGTTCCGATGTAGAGCTAAAGAGTGGGCTTTCCTTGGGAAAGAGCAGGGCAAGGGGGAAACCTCTCAGACTCATGCTTTCTAGGCACGGGACAAGCGGAAGTGTGAGCGAGTCGTGTCAGGCAGATCTAGACTGCAGGGAAGCAGTGTGTCCCTGACCTTTCCATAGCGAGATAACACAGGACTGATGCTATGCACACCCAGGAAGGGATGTCTATGGCTCTAAACCAATCACAGCCTAAGGGACCCCTAAAGCAACGAGGTGAGATGAGGAAGTTCTGCACTTCTTTGGCCTTTTGCATTGGCCAAATATTTATCTGTAGCATATATTTTATCTATTAGAACATTACCGTATTTTTCGCCCTATAGGACGCACCGGCCCATAGGACGCACCTAGATTTGGGGGGGGGGGAATAAAGGAAAAAAAATTCCCCCCCCCCAGGCACGGGGCTGGGGTGGGGGAAGCCCGAGCTTCCCCCCTCCCCCAGCCCCCAGAACAGGACCCAGAGCGATGCCGAAGCTGCGTGCAGTTTTGGCCTCGCTCTGGGAGCTTGCAGGGCTGGAGGAGGGGGAAGCCCTCCGCCAGCCTTCTAACCAATTCGGGGGACAGCGGGAGAGTTTGCGGGGCTGGCGACGGGGAGGAGCAGGCTTCTCCCCCCCGCCAGCCTTCTAACCAAGTCAGGCTTCTCCCCCCCAGTTTGTGGGGCTGGCGGTGGGGCTCTCCTGAAGCCTGGAGAGGGAGAGGGGTCGGTGCGCATCGACTCCTCTCGCTCTCCAGGCTTCAGCGAAAGCCTGCATTCGCCCCATAGGACGCACACACATTTCCCCTTCATTTTTGGAGGAGAAAAAGTGCGTCCTATAGGGCGAAAAATACGGTACATTTTTATGTTTATGTTTCGGTAACCCAGAATTGAGCGTTTTTCTTTAGCTCTACCTGTTTGAATTTGTTAAGGAGAGTGGAACTTGCTGCCCCCCACCCACCACATTTTCTTTCTCTCTCTTCATAGGTAACCCTCTGAAATACTAGTTCACAGGGTTGTCATATGAAAATTCAAACTGCTGCAAACGTATCTGTTGAGCGCTTTCCTTCCCATTAGTTACTGCATTCCTTAACATTCCACAGACCTCATGAGATCTGCTTTCTTTTGCTAATGAAAGGGAATGGCACTGTTGCAAAAGTAGCTTTTAATTTCCCCCCTCCTAACTGCAAGGCTTTATCGGCAATCTGCGCAAAGCAGTAATTTACTTTCTTGTTAGGGCACTTAAGAAGGGTCATAAGTGTGTCCTATGCAAGAACCAAAAGACACTGTTGCAACAGGTAAAAAAGTGGGGGCAGGCAAGGTTAGCAGTGATAATGCCACCTGTTGGATCCTTTCCTTTGAGTCAAATTCCGAGCCACTTAAGCCAGTGATTTGCTGAGCTCTCCCTAGACAAGAAACAGTCCATTCATATGCCAGGCTGTCAGCAGAGCCTGCTTGCCGTAATGCTCATTGACTGGTGAAGGTTTGATTCTTATCACAAAACATTCCTTACTGCAACTTCAAGTCATATGCAGCTCAGTAGAGAAGTCTAGTGGGGACAGGCAGATTGTGATTCTGGCTGCAAACATGCCCATTACTACAAGGAAAATTGGGGCATGCCCTACGTGAGGATTTGGTTTAGAAGATGATATGTAGTTCCAAAATCTTTAGACAAAAGTTCTCAAGCTGTATTCTTTGAACCATACAGCACTATACTGACATTAGTCAGAGGTTGTTCTAGGAGGGTGGCAGGTATTAGTTAAATCCTCAAACTGCAATGGAAAGATAATAAAATCCAAAGATTAAAATATATAAACACAGGCCATGGTTATAATCAAATCCAGAGATTAAAACGTATAACCCAGTCCACTTGCTGGTGTCCTTGCAGATGTTTATTTTAAGAAAGGGTATGCATCTGCTGGCAAATGCAACAACACTTTTTGGCCCTATGGGCGAAGTGTTTAGGATGTTAAAGTAAGCTCACTGCTTCTCAAAATGTATGAAACTGTACATCATAGCTTACTCTGTATTTTCACATCAACCTAGAAAACTCACTGGGTGCACTCACCAGCATCAGCCCCTTATTTAATTTGTTTAGTGCACTACACTATTTATTTTTATTTTTTAAAATGTGGATTTTACTCTCTGTGTTTGGTATTATCCTTAACACAGTGGCTATGAGTAACCTAAGGCTGAAAGGCTCTTTTAAATCAGGGCTTTTTCAGTGTTTATGTCAGGCATGGGTAGGCTAACCAAGGCCCGAGGGCCAGATCTGGCCCAATCACCT
Organism: Podarcis tiliguerta; assembly: GCF_965153285.1. NCBI lineage: Eukaryota > Metazoa > Chordata > Lepidosauria > Squamata > Lacertidae > Podarcis > Podarcis tiliguerta. Next base: position 68,395,542 of record NC_139535.1, on the reverse strand, counting down.
TCTAAATCCGGCCCATGGACGGTTCGGGAATCAGCGTGTTTTTACATGAGTAGAATGTGTCCTTTTATTTAAAAAGCATCTCTGGGTTATTTGTGGAACCTGCCTGGTGTTTTTACATGAGTAGAATGTGTGCTTTTATTTAAAATGCATCTTTGGGTTATTTGTGGGGCATAGGAATTCATTCATATATTTATTTCAAAATACAGTCTGGCCCCCTAAAGTCTGAGGGACAGTGGATCGGCCACCTGCTGAAAAAGTGTGCTGACCCCTGATCGGTTTGTGGAGCTGCTTGCTAGTGAAGCTCTGCCAGACTTCCTCTTTTTTAAACTGGAGGCAGATACTCCATTTATTCCAGTCAGCTTTAAAAGTATGAACTGTGTTTTACAGTGCAATCTTAAACATGTCACTTCAGAACTATGTCCCATGGAGTTCATTGAGACATGCTTCCCGATAAGGTTTAGGATTAGAACCTCACTCTGTTAATGTTGATTTTGTTGTTGTCGTCTGTTTTAAGGCTTTAATGTTTTATATGGTGCTGCGTATTTTTATTGCGTTTTTAAATTTTGTTCGTTTCAAGGTATCTGACATATTAAAGGTAAAGGGACCCCTGAACATTAGGTCCAGTCGTGACCGACTCTGGGGTTGCGGCACTCATCTCACTTTTTTGGTGGAGGGAGCCGGCATACAGCTTCCGGGTCATGTGGCCAGCATGACTTAGCCACTTCTGGCGAACCAGAGCAGCACACAGAAACGCCGTTTACCTTCCCGCTGGAGTGGTACCTATTTATCTACTTGCACTTTGACGTGCTTTCAAACTGCTAGGTTGGCAGGAGCAGGGACCGAGCAACAGGAGCTCACCCCATCACATGGATTCGAACTGCCGACCTTCTGATTGGCAAGTCCTAGGCTCTGTGGTTTAACCCACAGCGCCACTCGCGTCTCTTATCTGACATATAATTTGATGTAATTTGCGCTATTGTAGAAAAATGTATTGGTTGTGTTTTGGCAGAAAAGCACTATGAAAATATTAAACTAGATACAATTTTATCAATGATAAAAATGACCTAATGGATAGGTAAGGTGTTCAGTGTGTCATTAAGACAACGTGCTTTTCAATTGTGCACTACAGTGATGTTGTGGTTTAGGATACCTCTAAATGTGCAGTAGTGGAGTAATGGACATGACTCTTACCTCTGTACAAGAGGCTATAGACCACCCCTACAAAAGTCAGAAGTCTATGCATGTACACATCTCTTCATTCCCCATCCAAGCAAGCAAGTGGATAATCATAGTCCCAGGATGCATTTGGTAACATAAAAGCCCATGGAGCAGAACCAGTGAGGGATACAGCCTGGGGTGAAGGGTGCAGTCAGGGGAGAGTTGTGAGGGCCAGACAGAAGTCTGGAGGGCTGCAATTGGCACTGGGCTTGAGGGTCTCCAGCCTGATTTAGTATGTGGTGACATGGGATATATTTAGCTCCGCCCTCTTGTTAAACACACCTGATTAAAAAGTTAGAGTTTAGACATCTTGCTTAGTCAGAACTAAGGTATCTCACATACTTTCTTATCAGTAGAAGTATTTACTACATTGTCAGCTTCTCTCTACAGGAGGAAATACATTTTTCCGAAGTACCTTTTATATCAAGTCAAAGACTTGTTCTGCAACTTGGTTAAATATTATCCGATTCTTGTAATACATCAGTTCTCAAGTACAAATGTGAGATTCACATGAAAGCTCTTTCTCAGGGTGCCTTAGGCTCAGTCCTATACCCATTTACCCAAGTGTAAGTCTGTTGAACTCACTGGGGCTTGCTTCTGAGTAGACATGCCTCAGATTGCGCTGTAAGTATTTAGTGTGTCATTGTCATGCTTTCCACTTTTATGGGGCAACCATACGATGGCATCATCAAATTGTTGTGGTCCTGTGTTTTCCTACGCTGCTTCCATCCTTTCTCAGACTGCCTTCCAAAAAGACTTGTCAAATCTGACTTCCCCCCAAAAATGGAACAGCCACTCTCTCTCTGCTGCAGATTGCTTTAGACTACTCCTCTACCCCTTCTAAGAGGCATGTTTCTGACATGTGCAGTGATACATCAGGCAGGGTGAACCTATTGCTATTTCTGTGCACCTTCACTATTATGTTCCAGGCCGGGTGCCATTTTATTATCATGCTAATTTTTAAATTCAGTCTTTTAATTAGAGCTATAATGTCTCAAGCTATATTTTTAAAGGAAATATTTGTGCAATATTGCTGAAATGAAATAACATTAGCATGTTCAAGTGGGGGGGGGGGAAGAAGACTATAATAACCTCCACTACCTTTTTGGCTGCTGCCATTTTAAGCAACATATTAATTCACACCCCACCCCATGTATGAAATTTGCCCTAAAATGCACTCGAATAATTTTTGACGTCTTGAAAGTAATCACAAAATTGTCATTTAAATAAGCATATTCATGCAAATTAAAGAATAGAATTTAAAAATTGGTGTGCAGTGGAGGGAGTTGGTACACCCCCCAAAAAAGTGCTATGCCCCATTCCGAAGTGTGGAAAGTCAATTCCAATTCCACTTGTATCTTACAGCAGAGAAGCAGTGATTGGTACAGCTCTTAGTTGTATCCATCCAGATACATCTCCAACCAGCTTTATTCATGCCTTATGGAGCAAAATCCAAATGAGACCCATGGGCTTTAAGAGTTCATTATCCATAGCTTAATGTGAATATACCTGCGTTTTGAGTAAGCTGGGAAGTTTTTCTGCTAAAGAGACATAGGTAAATCTGGTTCTTATTCTGTCTCTAGAATATTACGATTTTTGTTTGTGAGAACAATCCCACAAGCTACACCCATGAGAAGAATACAAAGCAAATTGTTTATAAGACAGGCTAATGATCCATCTGGTTCATTATTGCCTACCTGGGCTGGCAGCGCCTCTCCAAAATCTCAGGAAGACCTTATTCCAAGCTCTGTTGCATGAAAACTTTTTGCTGGATCTGCTGAGGTTGAACTTGAGATCTCACACCTGCAATGCAACTGCTGCTGCACAGCTGCAGCCCCTCCCAGTAGTTATTTATACCTTAGAGTTTCGCTTTTTATTGTCTTAATTCTGGACCACTGAATTCAAATACATACCTGTCTGACACCTGCGTAGATAGGAGTATGAATTCTTCATACACCATGATTTTCCTCGTGCATATCATTTGAGGGGGGTACTTTTGTGAACAAACACCATAATTAGGAAAGCAACCATTAGCTGGCCATCCTCTTTAGAAAGGCCTAACTTGTGCCTCTGCACTCCAAATATATTCCTTACAAAGAGCTGGAAACATTCCTATCAAAATGTTGCTAATGTCTGTCAAGTAGAGAAAGAAAAGAATAAACAAGGAAGTGATTAAAGACTCTTTTCCCTCAGAAACAAATGAGTCATGTGAGGTCTATATTATAAGTAGAGAGCATTATGAATGCGCGGCTGCCCTGTGTGCTGTTTCAATACCTTAAAAGATTCTAGTTACTAACTGAGCCTTGAGCTGGACTGTAATCAGTGGCGTAAATCCCCCAGTTTATCCTTTTGTCCAGTGCTGGCGGGTGCTTTCCCTTTTCTCTTTTGCATGAGGAGATCTGGGTCAGGCTGAAACGCTTTTACTCTGAAGCCAGAGTTTCAGGTTCATTATTCTAGCCCCACCTACTTCCCCATGATTGGACAGGGAATCCTTCCAATTACCTTTATGATCTAAAAGTAGCTAGGGGAACCAAAGAAAACTCAAAAGAAGCGGAGTCCTCTCTCACTGTGCTTTCGGAAATTGCACTCCTGTGTGGGAAGAGAGTTAAAGGAATAACAGCAACATTTTGCTGCTTGCCAGCACTCCAAGGGAAACAATGCTGTTTGTCAAAACCTCGATCTCTTTCAGCCAACAGCTTGGGAAGTACAGTTAAAACAGAGGCAGCACCAAATGATGGCAAGCAGGTAATTATGACTGGTTTTTGTCAAGGGTTCTCTTGACAGCCTATCTTTAGAAATGACAAATTCAGTCGGGGAGAGAGATGACATATGGTATAGACATTATATTGATTGGTTCTGATTCCTGGTTATGCGTGTACACATCTGGAGGCAATAAATCATTAAGGAAGGTGAATGGGATTTATAGAGGAAGGTGGATTTGAAACTGCCAGTGGGAGATTGAGAAAGGCATTCTGTTTTTTTCTTACACAGTTTAGAGTTCAGTGATGTGGTACTTCAGGACGTAAAATGTGTAACTGACCATTTGAACCCAGTTTGTTGCATTTTTTTTAATGTGAAAATTGTTAACAGTGCAAGGAAGTTGTCTTCCTGTTTGAAACCTCAGGAAAATGGAGATGAAAATGATGAAGAATGCATTGAAATTCTGTGGGGCTTTTTTTATTTGTATTGGAGCTATAGCTGACTTGCTTTTATAGAATTAGAATAAAAGTAAAAAAAATAAATTGCAGCGTCGTCTGTGCTAGCCTTATGTAGTAAGATTATATCTTGTCTAGAGTAAGAGTCCTTTATTAATTTAGAATGAGCTAGGCTAAAATTCAGAACCACTTTGGCCCTATACCTGGATTAATTCATTCCAGAGATGTTTTACTGACTGCGGTAGGATCACTTAAGAGTCAGTACAGGGCTGCGGCCATCAGATTTGCCACATTTCCCTCAATACGCACCAGTTGGAAGCTAAATGGAAGCTTTATTATTCATTCGCAAAGCATTTGTAACAATTGCAAGGGCAGCAGTTACCTTTTCCATTACAGCTGTGTGGTGCAGGGATCCATTAATGGGATTCTCTCCTGCTGCTGCCAAGGAAATAAGCAGAGCTGTGTAGAAACAGCCACTCCGTCTCGACTAAAAACTTCAGGGAATAAAGGCTAGCAATTCGAGATTGTGTAAACTTTTGCACAATTTTGAAACGAAAGAAATATCCACATCGGCTGAGAGCCTACATATAGGAGCAGGGCTGGCCCAAGACATTTTGGCACCTGAGGTGGGCTCCAAAATGGCATCCCCCCTCGTCACCAAGGAAGAAGGAGTGAGGGGAGATCTACATCAGGAACAAGGGGGAGGGAGGAGAAAGATTGGCATTGGGATCTGCTGCCCCTGTGAATCCTGCGTCCAGAGGCTATTACCTTGCCTCTTGAATCAGCTGGCACTGAATAAAGATCTACATTGGGATCTGCTGCCCCAGTAGACCCTGCTGCCTGAGGCAGTTGCCTTACCTTGCCTCATGGGTGGGCCGGTCCTATACAGGAGTCTCATATCTGCTTTGGGAAAAGCAGGTTATAGCAGAATAACAATGCCTTCTACCAGCTTTGGCTAGTAGCCCAAGTGCAACCCTATCTAGATGAGGATAACATGCCTTCAGTGATCTATGCCCTGGTAACCTCACCACTGGATTACTGCAACGTTTTAGTGGAGCTGCAACTGCAGCTGGTGCAGAATTCAGCAGCCAGATTATTGAAAGGAACCACACAGTCCAAATGCATAAATCCAGTACTGCGCTGGCTGCTAATTTGTTTCTGGGCCCAATTCAAGGGGCTGGTGTCAACCTATAAAACCGTATGTGGCTCAGGTTCTCTGTGCCTTGTGGAAAACTTTTCTGCATATGAGCCTGCCTAGATCCTGTGGTCAGCATTGCAGGTGCTTCTCTGTATGCTTCCAGCCAGCGAGGGTTCAGAGGGCAGTGAGAAGATTGTGGGTCTTCTTAGGAGTGGCCCCCTGTCCTTGGAATGCTCCCCCCAGGTATTCCTGGTGCCAACACTGACAAATTTTCAGTGTCAAGCAAATCTATTTCTTGCTCCCTAGGTATGTATTTTGTTTGCAACAGCTAGTGGTATTCCCTTCTTTGGGGGCTTTTTCTGGGAGTTAGAGCTGAGTTGTGTGTGGAAGGATTGTTTTTCTGATTTGATTAGCTTGTGTTGCGTGCTGATTTTAAATATGTTGCATTGTATATTTTACTAATATTTGTGCGTTTGAGACATTTGTGTAAAATGGCTAAACTCAGTAATGAAAATGAGAGATTTGCTGTTCAGTCCTTTGCATATTTACTCAGAAGTAAATTCCATTATGTCCAATAGGCCTTATTCCCTGATTGGCATACATAGGCTATCTGTGACTGTGTTGTGTGATCATTGCAAGGAAACTTTAAACAGATATGCAATAATCACTTTTTCAAAAAAGAAGTTAAAAACATTTCAATCATATTCAAAAACCACCTATTTCACTTAATGTAGTTCTGCTTTCAAGTGGAAATACCATACAAAAATACCATACAAACCCATTCGAAAGATTTTTGGGGAATTAATGATTAAAATTAATCCTGTTTCACTAAACTGAAGATGCATAAACTCAAGGAGAAATTTTACTGGTATTTAAAAAATTATAGTCAATAAATTTATATCCTGCTTTTTAGATTTTCTTTTGACAAGGTAGCAAACAGTAATACATAAGTTAAACAATATATAACACTATATACAACACTGCAATAAAACACAGAATATAAAAACAAAATACTCATAAGAGGAATAATAGGAATCAACCAGTCAAAGTCTATAATTCTCAAGGTTTTACTGACTTTACTCTGGTTGGAAAAAGTTCTACAACCAAAATTGTTAAATTGCATCAGATAAGATATTGGTCTCAGTTAGAAACTTTGTATAGGAGGTATGGGCTTCTAACAAGGATGTTATTTCAGTAATGATTGAGAGTCTGATAAAGCTTTAGAGGCCCACTTTTGGATGTATTAAATATTAAACTGCAAAAGCAGTGTATTTTTAAGTGCATTTGTTATGAAAGGTTAAAAATTAAAAATACAGCTATAGCAGTAACAATGCATCATCATCAAAGGTTAAACAGGTTGAAGCAAAGGCATTTCTGCCCTGGAATGCATACCGAAAACCAGCTCATTAACTGGTTGATAAAATTATTTTAATATGGGACCTGGGATGGCATTGAACTACCCATTAATATAATGATTTCTGCTTGTGAAATAGAAATTTCCCCCACTCCCCTGGTGTGCCCTATGCCCCCACGATCTGCTTGAGGGGGTTGGGAGAACTCATAGAACAGATTAATGGGTATGCAGAAGGAAGAGGGAGATGGGACCAAATTACGCACTGTCAAAAATGGAGAACAAAAGAAGGCACAGGGATGCATAAAGTGACATATGCTAATTTATATGTAAAGATGCACATTTAGAAATAATTACTATGATTTTAATAGAAATAGATATCACCATTGTTGGGGAGACTGTAACCAAGGAGACTTGCATGCCTGCTAAGGATAGACAAATCTGTCGATTTCGGTTTCTACCAATTCCTTGTTTTTCCATTAAGTTTAATTCTACCCATTTCCACATCAGTCTGGTTTTTTTTTAAAGTCAGCATCAAATTTGTATGCATTTTTGCATACAATTTTGCCGGATACACACATAATTGCAAGTTATTTTATCTAACATAGTGCATTTCTGTACATTATGTTTTACTAGTATGAGCATTTTGGTGTGTGCGCACTTTCTCGTAATATATGCTTCATTGTACTGAGGGGGAGGGGTGTGAGTTGGAGAACTTTGCATTGAAAAATTCAGAGAAGTACAAATTTCCCAGGCTTTTAAAGTTCTGAGTTTCATCTGCATTCATCTGCTATTTTTAATTGCTGGTTTCTTTATAAGTTTTTTTCTTCTGATTTTATCATTTTGTTTCTGATTTTGTATGTATTTTGTTGTGAGCTGCTCTGGGAACCATTTGACTGAAGGTCGGTATATAAGGTTATATACAGTGTATAGAAGAAGTAATGGCCAAACTTTGAATTAAGTGAAAGGTCCATGATTGAATTGATCTGTGTTTTATTTTTATTGAAAAGCAACTGGCAGGGGAAGGCTGCCTCTAAATTTGATTGGAGCTGTGGGTTAGGGGATGGATGCTGTATAATTTCGCAACCTAAATGATGAAATAACCTAATTTTATGGAGGGTGTGTGTGATTTTAGACTACAGGGGAAAAGGTTAAGCACCACAACTCCAATCAAATTTGAACCCCACCCCCCACCCCATGCACAGCTGCTTTTAAGTAAAACAACAACAACATTGGTACCTCCAACATAATGATCATAGAGCTTGTGTAAGAAGCATAGATCTCCTGTGTAATGTGTAGTTTGGTCTGTAGCTGGCCAGGAATATAGGATGCTTTTGAGGACTACTAACCCTGGTCTGAACCATGACAAGGATTATGGTCCTTTGCTCGCAAGTGGCCCCCTAGCCTTTAACATGCATGTTAGAGGGGTTGTGGGACACAACATATTCTCGCCATCTATATCTGAAACAACAGCAAATGTGTTGCAGGTACTTGTGCTCTTTGTATGTGGCCTCATCCAGGGCAAATGCAATTATGCCGGTGACATTGTCATCTCCTGCTTTAAGAGTAGAAAGTTGAAGAATACTTCTTGTGCCAGAATTGGGAACCTAATGGCTGCTTTTAGATGATCATATCTCTGTTTAATAAACCAAGATATGAATGAGCCTTTATTTGTTTCTCTGTTAAGTTTGAGGTACTATTGTCAGGTAATTAAAATCCATGTAGTTCTTCTGAGGCCAGCAAAACAGACGTATTTTGATCGTATCTTCATCTGCATGTCAGGAAACAAACAAGAATGTGTCATTTTGCTTTGTGTCTCCTTTTCCCTTCACTAAAAACCCTACTTGATTTCAGATGACATTGGCAATGTGTGTGGCAAAGGAAAGCTGCATAGTTCTGATTTAAATTGTTCTGTTGTCAGCACTCCTTGCCCACCTTTCATCACCATTTGTGCAGTGAGATCAGAGAGGGTCAACACAGACTTCTTGGTTTATGTGGGTAAGTGGCATGTGAGAAATTAAGTAACTTCAACTGTGGGTGGGTCTCATGTCTGCAGACATCCCTGAAAGATGCCCTTTGGCTTCAGAGGCCTCCAAAAGGCTTTTAAATAATAAACACTGTGGAATGTTAATGTACTCCTTGTATACATGAAAATGTAAATAAATGCTGTTCTGGTATTTTATAAATAACTCCCACATCTGGGGAAAAGCTGGATTGCCCAAAGGAGGGTAAACTGGAGTGACCACACAGGGTGAAACTATACTGCTGTCCACTTTAATAGTAAAACTTGCATTGACTTAAGGGATGAACAGGATTTTTACACGAGAGCTCAGCTTTATTACAGATAAATTGTCACCTGATACAAATGAGCATTGGTCCATTTCTTGCAATGTTTACCCCTTGGAACACAATCAACCACAAAGTTGCCTTTTACATGTTCCACTGAGAAATGAATGGTGAATCCTTTGCATATCAGGGAGATTCATGTGTACACTGGAACTTCTGCTGAGGTTTATGCTGAAAGGTTTGCTGAGTGAGCATCTCTTTCAATGGTTCATAAGATTCAATAAAATGTGGGCTTGGCTCCAACTATTCAGATCTAGTTTTTAGTAAGGTCCTCTTTTACTTTTGTCTAGAAATCATCAACCCGTCAGCATGATCATGCTTCATATTCCATTTTTTCCTGGCAAACAACAGCTAACACTACAATGATGCTTTCTTCCTCATTGACTCTGGCATTCAGAATAAATAGGAATGCTGGCCAACAACCCTGCCACAAAAATTTATTGTCCTGTGTCCACTGTCCTTTAAAGTATGCCTTTTCCTTAAAAAAACAATCATTTTAAAAAAGTGCCCCTTTTTAATTTGTTAAAGAGGCCCATCCAAATCATGCTACCCTACTGCGGTAGCCATCAACTCCATGGTGGTATAAGAAAACCTAAATGGATGAACTGCATGCCAAGTAAGAATTTCAAACACTCAGAGCTCAGTTTTCTCCAGGAATGTTTGTTTTGTAGCACCAAAAAAGAGATCATTCCATCTTCCTGCCTCATATTTGCAGCAGGCACATGTTCTGCATTACTAGGGGATTTGTACCTTTAAGGAGCCTTCCAATTAAAAGTGAACTGAGCTCATGCTCTTCATATTTTGGTTTAATCCACAAAGGGTGTAGACTTTTTTCATGGTGGCAAATCTTCAATTTGCATGTGCCCAAACTCTCCCAGCTTCTTCTTACACTATTATTAGAAGGCCATTTTAAGTAGCAGCTCACTGCAGGCTGCAATTCATGCACAGTTTTTATTTATTGTTTTTGCATATGGTGGATCTATTAACTACAAAGCTAGACATCTGTATTCCACCCTGCATCACTTCGTTGCCGGTCAAACTCTCCTTGTGGAATGCAAATTTCACTATGATCCAAATTCTGAAAGCAGCTGTACTTTTTCAAAATCTGAAAACAGCTGGAGTTTTTTGGTTTGGTGTGTATGTTTGCCAATAGAGAAATTTCACTGGTGCACCCTCAAGAAGAGCCTCATATAATTTGTTGTTACAGTCATGCCTGGGGTGCCAATGAGAAAGTAAAGGAACCTGGCAATGGGAGCTCGCCCTGTTGCGCTCTGTCCCAGCTCCTGCCAACCTAGCAGTTCAAAAGCACGCCAGCGCAAGTAGATAAATAGGTACCACTGCGGCGGGAAGAGAAACGGCATTTTCGTGCGCTCTGGATTCTGTCATGGTGTTCTGTTGTCCCCGAAGCAGTTTAGTCATGCTGGCCACATGACTCGGAAAGCTGTCTGAGGACAAATGCTGTCTCCCTCGGCCTGAAAGCGAGATGAGCTCTGCAAACCCATAGTCGCCTTTAACTGGACTTAACTGTCCAGGGGTCCTTTACCTTACCTTTTTTTATAGGAACCTGGCACTTAAGAACAGAAGAGGAGCTTTGTAGGTCTACTGAGGGACCATCTGCTAGGGACATTAATTGGGTGTACGTCCTGACAGGCAGGGTTTCAAATAGAATTCTATTAGTGGAGCCTCACATCTGGATTATTGATTGACACCTGTTTTGAAGCTGATACTGATGAAATAAAGACCACAAATTGGGCTTTGGCAAAGATGATAAAACCAACCACTCTTAACAACAAAACCTAGCCATGGTCGTGGCTGGATTATCTTTCATTTGGCTCGAAGAAAGGTGCTTGATTGCCGTGGTTGTCTTTTTCCCTTTCTGGGGGGGATTAAATAAATAAATCCCACTTGTGCTCTACACATGCAAAGCTTCTACATTTCAGCCTGTAACCCATAAATCCACTTCCTGGCACCAGAAACTTGGCCCAGGCACAATAGAAACTTAGGTCTGGCTTTTTCACTAGCTCTTGTTTACTTGGCCCGAATTTCAGCTTTGTAATGAGTTTCAGATTTCAGGACAGAAGTGAACAGGTAGATTCCACTTCCTACCTCATCTCAGGGGACTGGAGAATGGTGTCCCTTTTTATTTCAGGCCACCAGTTTAAATCCAACCCACACTGCTGCTGTTTGACTCTTATCACATCGGCATCCAAGAGGCAGATTTAGGATGCCTAGTTGCCCTGTGATGAACAGCAGTGACACATCTACCCAAGAGGCATTGAAAGAAGACCACAAGGCTCTTTTATTTCACATTGTTTCCCTGTAGGAGCTTGTTCCCGTGACACAAAATGCCTGTCAAACTTCAGCTATTCAAATGGCTGTGACATCTTGCATGCCAGCTACAGTAATACAACTTTAATGTCCTGTTCTATATTTGGCACAGTGTTCTCGCTTAGGGGACTTCAACAAGTTGCAACTTTTAAATTGCAGTTGGAAGTGGCAAGGCTGTTCTCCCACCCCACCCACTTCTAGTTAAGCAGGTCAAAAAAATAACAAGGATTGCTTGGTGACCCAAGGTTGTAGTTCATGCAGCTACACGAAGAAGAAAAAATGCACCTGACTGACCTCATGTTCATTTCACCTGGAAATGGAGCACTTTGTACACTAATGGAACTAGATGTTACAGCAGACACCAAGTCTTTTTTAGCTCCTGTAATCCACATTGATGCTGCTATATCAGCAAGTCTGCCTATAGCTTGTCAGAAAGTGAGAGGAAAAGTGGGGTGGCCTCACGTACTCCAGGTCTACCCACCACTGGGATATAGGTTCTGGCCAGTTATGTTCCTGGCAAGCAGAAAAAGGTTGTTCATCCCTGATCTAGAAGATTATTTTACGCAAAAGAAGAGTGTCCATTTGAAAGAGTACCTATTATTTGGATTATTAGTTCATTCTGTCCAAAGGAACATGGGAATCACAACAGTTTCTTCACCATTTTAACACATGTGATCCAATAGTGAGTGAATGTGATGTTTACGAGGGTGGCTGCTGTGGTTGGGGAAAGGGGCCTATTTTCTAAAAAAATAATCCTGAAGATAGGATGAGAATTCCCTCAAAAGAGCCACTCTTCCCAGAAACATTAATCTGACTGACTGCTGTTTAAATTTCATTGCCTACCCTGTCTTCACTTAAATCCATATTCTTCAACAGGTTGTTTTAAAAATATGTTTTCCATCTTAGATGCTAATGTATTTCTGGGAGAACTGGAATTTCACTAATCTTTCATTTAAAGTAGAAATCATTTAATACTCAAGATTTGGGGTCAAATCTCAGGGTGTGTGATATGCTGTGCCCCTTTTTCTGTTAGAATTAAGACGCCACTACATACAGATTTGTTGGTGTGTACTGTATATGCTAAGGAATGAGTGTGGCTGTGGGTTAAACCACAGAGCCTAGGGCTTGCTGATCAGAAGGTTGGCAGTTTGAATCCCCGCAACGGGGTGAGCTCCTGTTGCTCAGTCCCTGCTCCTGCCCACCTAGCAGTTCAAAAGCACACCAAAGTGCAAGTAGATAAATAGGTACCGCTCCAGTAGGAAGGTAAACGGCATTTCCGTGTGCTGTTCTGGTTCACCAGAAGTGGCTTAGTCATGCTGACCACATGACCCGGAAGCTGAACGCTGGCTCCCTTGGCCAATAAAACAAGATGAGTGCCCCAACCCCAGTGTAGTCTGTGACCAGACCTAATGGTCAGGGGTCCCTTTACCTTTATCTTTTACTGTATAGGTAATAACATGCAAAAAACAACAACCCATTCAGGCATTTGGGCTGGAAAACATGTGGGCTTAAAGTTGTGATGAAATATGCACCCATGCCCAACCCCTCATGTCTCTGCATGGGCCTGTTCCACTTCCTACCTTTCCATACTCGGGGGATTCTAAGTGCATTTGGGCAAAAGTGTTTTGAATCCTCCTTGCTCTCAGAAACCGTGATAATGCATGAACACAATTGTGGTTCTCTGTGCATGTGAGCTAAATGCTCATTATTACTGGTTTCCTCAACGTCATTCAAAGGTCTTCCCTCAATGCTGCGTCACTCTTTTTAAGAATTCATCATTGTATGGTCAAAATGAAATATATTCTGTCTGAGAGATTGCCAGTACCCACCCACACACTGAGCATTGTAATCTTAGCCTTGAACTGTGGAATGTAGTCGTACACATGTTATGGCCGAGCATCCATTGTGTGATGTAACTGTGGTGGTTATCTATTGTTCTATCCAGCCAGTGTATTTTTAATTTCTGGATTTGATTAAATGATTAACAGTGCAATAGTGTGCGTGTCACAAGGAAGCCCCTTTGAGTTCAGTGAGACTTACCACCACCCCAAGTAATTTGAAAAATTTGCTCCAAGCCATAAGCAGTTCTTAGTTTGAGAACTTTTCAGAATAGAAGTCTCTTTCTCTCTCTTGTATTTGAGGGCTGTATTATTTATTTAGGCACCCTGTAATAAAGATGCCATTGTTTCAGAGCCCTGGCAGAGAAAGCAGAGAGCCAAGCTTTGCCTCGACCACGTAACAATATCGGCCACCCCAGCAGAAGCCACCCTCCTCCTTTATTTATTTATTTGCTGCTGCACACAATGACAAAAACAGCTAACTGGCATGCCTCTCCCTTTGTAGTGCATGCTTGTAGTACATGCATGAAATGCATGCTGCTTGCTTTATCTCTTTGATTGTTGACAATGATGTCTTTTTTAATGTTGGTTGTTAATTGTGCTTTAATGCTTGTTGCGTGCCGTCCAGAGACCTGTAGGTGTTACTCAACTGACTTGTTGCATTAGCACAAGGGTTACCTCTAGCACAATGGGACTTCCCCTCCTCCCAATGCGCGGCAGCCCCTCCCCTCCCCAGATGTGCTCCAGAGGGTTGCGGGGGGGGGGGCGTCCCAGAATAAATTTAGGGGTTCATGGAGTGCTGAGCTGTAATTCTTGTGCTAAGAGGTCCCTGACATGATGCCATGCTGAATCTAACCCTGTATCTTCTTTATTTGCCCTGTTTTTCATACTGTAACATAACCCCTATATCAGGGGTAGGCAACCTAAGGTCCGTGGGCCAGATGCGGCCCAATCGCCTTCTCAGTCTGGCCCGCAGACGGTTTGGGAATCAGCTTGTTTTTACATGAGTAGAATGTGTGCTTTTATTTAAAATGCATCTCTGGGTTTTTTGTGGGGCATAGGAATACCTTCATCCCCCCCCCCCAATATATAGTCTTGTCCCACCACATTTTCTGAGGGACGGTGGACTGGCCCATGGCTGAAAAAGGTTGCTGACCCCTGCCCTATGTGTTGTGAGGGAAGGACCATGGTTCAGTGGTTCAGCATCTGCTTTGGATGCAGAAGGTCCCAGCTTTAATCGGCGGCATCTCCAAGTAGGGCTGGGAATGTCCCCTCTCTGAAAGCCTGGAGATCTGCTGCCAGTCAGAGCTAGATGGACCAATGGTCTGACTCGGTATAAAATGGCTTCCTATGTTTGCATATTCTCTTGTGATCATAGAAGATATTGCATAAAACACTGGTGAAATTCTTTTTAGCTTGCATCTAGAAGAAGTTAGTCACACTTTAGTCCCTTTGAAATCAGTAGGTAAACATTTAAATCAACGTGACTTGTCAATGGAAATAACTAAATATCCTTTGGATCCAATCCATTGTTTTTCTCTCTGTAAATTCTAACAGGAAAATGGCGCCTGGTCAGAATTCAAATAGGAAGCCCATAATGATGTGAGAATTGGATAAGGCAGAAGTTAAGGAAGATGGGTCAAGCAGAAAACTGAATCTTGCTTAGAAATGCTCAAGACCCAAGTACTCATTAGCCATGAGTAGAAATGCTGTAACCTGGAGGCTGCTATATAATAATGGATCCCAGCCAGTCAAGAAACCATGCTGGAGGCCACTCAGAGCCTAATGTCCAGGGTAATGGCCAAGAAAGATGGCTTGAGTTTTATTTTCAATTCTCAGCCAATTTGGAGTATTCTGACTGCTGAATGATAACGTTTTTTAAAAACCTTGTTTCGCTATTATAACAATATACTGTACATTCTCCTCTTCTGCACAAATAAATGCCACCGAATACCTTCATAATCCTTGCATAGTTTCAGAGGTTATTGATAGATATCAGTTGAAACACGCATTCTGAAAACCAATTGATTTTGGACGCAGGATGATTTAACCAATGGAACTGTTTGTTTCATTTGTTTGTGACTGCCAGACTCTGCACAATGTGGAGCAAGAGATCAGGCAGAAACACTTACGGGGATGTTTGCAGAGTTGGGCGACGTGGAGAAAGCCATCCATCATGCAACTGCTTGGGGACAAAACGGGGGTATAATAACCCTTCCCTACTATTTTAAGAGAGATTTGGATATCCCAGGTACAAAATTGACACTTGGGAGATTTTTTTGGGGGTGTGTAAATACACGTGTGTCTGTGTATTCATTCAAAAGTACAGTTTATAACAATAAAAAATACACTTGGAGACTTCTGACTCCCAATGAAAATCAATGAATTTAGCTGATTGCAGTCCTGTACATACCTCCATAGAAGTAGTCCCCATTTAGTTCAATGAGACTTACTATAAGGAAAGAGGGTATAGGAGTACCACTCCAGAGAGAAGCTGCCTTTTTGGTTTGGAATGTGCCCTGTCTCCTAAATCCCATGTAGGACTGGTTCAGGGACTTTTGCCACTGTCGGTGTCGACTCTCTCCCTCCCCCCTTGTGATATCAGAGGATTCTGAAGCACAGCTTCAGTTAGCATTAGATACCAGACATGCCAGAAGCAGTGTAATAGTAGAAGAGGACAGGAATGTGTTTCCTTAAGCTGCTGGTGAGGTCAGGGAAGCTCAGTCTAGGTGGTTAGGTCTAAAATGCTGAATAAAGAATTGGTAGAGCCAAGATAGGTAAGAGTCTGTTTGTAAGAGTCTAGACACAGGCTTCTAACACAGCCAACAGCCCTAGGATTCTGCTAATCCAGATGGCTGTTCCCTAACAGTTGGGGAACCTGTGGCCCTCCAGAAGTTGGACTGCAGTCCCCAGTGTGGTGTAGTGGTTAAGAGCGGTAGACTCATAATCTGGGTAACTGGGTTCGCGTCTCCGCTCCTCCACATGCAGCTGCTGGGTGACCTTGAGCTAGTCACACTTCTATGAAGTCTCTCAGCCCCACTCACCTCACAGAGTGTTTGTTGTGGGGGAGGAAGGGAAAGGAGAATGTTAGCCGCTTTGAGACTCCTTCAGGTAGTGATAAAGAGGGATATCAAATCCAGACTCTTCTTCATCATCATCACCGGGAGTTGGCCCGGGCCTAGATGGTTGAACTGGCTCTGACCACCAGGTCCAAACATCTGTTTCCAGCTCATTCATCCTTCCTGGACATTAATATTACTGGTTATCATATTACAACTTTACTTTTACAGTGGTACCTCAGGTTAAGAACTTAATTCGTTGTAGAGGTCTATTCTTAACCTGAAACTCATCTTAACCTGAAGCACCACTTTAGCTAATGGGGCCTCCTGCTTCCACTGCGCCGCCACCGCACGATTTCTGTTCTCATCCTGAAGCAAAGTTCTTAACCCGAGGTACTATATCTTGGTTGGCAGAGTCTGTAACCTGAAGTGTCTGTAACCTGAAGCGTCCGTAACCCGAGGTACCACTGTATTTCTATCTATTCTCCTTCACTGTTGCACAGCATTACAATGTCTGTAAGTTATTATAGTGACAGACAGCCCCAGAAACCAAAGCAGAAAGACCCAGTTAAAGGTTTTACACTGACCTTAGTTAAGGATGGGCACAAGGAAGGCAATGCAACTCATCCTGCACTGCAGTCCTGATGAATGTGGCTCACGGCTAAAAACTAACAAATTTCCATGCCTTGGTTTCGTTAGCTCTGTCGTAGGGGTGGATTTTATTAAGAGCAGAGCAGTGGAGTGTATTGCTAGAGGAAATGCACTGTTTAAGCAGAGACCCAGCTTGTAAAAAGGTTCGCTTTTCATGAGTTCAGTTTGAAATCAGAGGGAAGGCAAAAGGCTCTGAGTTTATGGTAGTTTATGTCTGTGAAAATGATGGTGTAGACTAAGAAACTGACATGTGCACATTTTCCCTTGCTTGGGCCTCTTGGGCAGTAATGATAGAGGGTATTTTTCTGCTTCACCACAACTCATTATATTTATACACATTATATTATACAAACACACACACATCTGCTGGAAAATTGCTATTCTGCCCAGACCAAGATCACAGTATCCCATTTCTTGTATTGCCAGCTATGGCCAGATTGCAGTCTTTAACAGGATCTCATTTACCCCTTAGCTTCAGGCAGCTCAGATAAAGCCCAGAAAGACAGGTTGTAATCCAATACCTTGTTTGAGACTTCAAATGCCCTGAGAGATGCTGATCACCAAAGTTTGCTGGAGGGTTCAGAGGGTAATTGTCAGTTAAACCTGTGTTTGCTGCGAGAAAAACCGTGTTATGTAGATAAGCCTCATGAACTCAGTGGAATGATGGCTTGACTCTGGGCTTGTCCACACTGAACTTTACCATGTATCTGAGGCTGTCTGAGTCCAAGGTTTTTGGGCATCCATGCTTTTGGTGACTAAATTTGGATTTCCTCAGACCTTGGAAAATCCAAAAAGTAAAGCAAAACCCAAAGTAAATCTGCTGCTATACAGACTGTGGCTGTTTGCATTCTAGTCAGTCTATCAACAGTTTGCACCTGGGCAGCTGATGATAAAGTCACAGTGAAATATACTCAGAGTCGCATAGTGATTTCATGCTCTTTATTGCATCTCATAAACAGTGAATTCCTCCCCAGAACCTCAGGCTTTATATACATTATTTACACAATGGGTCCCATGTGATTGGCTGACTCTGCTTCCCTCCTAGAGCCTGATTGGGCTGCTCCTGCAGGCCAACCCAGTTGTTGCATTCTAGGATCCTAGCTCAGTACATAACACACAGTCTTCCTCAGACTCCGAAGGCCTTCTGGTGGTTCCCTCACTGTGAGAAGTGAGGTTACAGGGAACCAGGCAGAGGGCCTTCTCCATAGTGGCGTCCACCTTGTGGAATGCCCTCCCATCAGATGTCAATGAAACAAACAACTACAGTGGAACTTGGGTTAACAACTTAATTCGTTCTGGAGGTCCGTTCTTAATCTGAAACTGTTCTTAACCTGAGGTACCACTTTAGCTAATGGGGCCTCCCGCTGCCGCTGCGCTGCCACCGAGCGATTTCTGTTCTCATCCTGAAGCAAAGTTCTTAAGTTGCCTTAAACTGTTTTTAACATTGTGTTTTAATTGCTATAATCTGACCTGGGACCAGGGGATGAAGGATGAGTAATAAATTGTCGTAATAACAATAGCTAGGAGAAAATCAGCTGTGGAGGTGGAATGCAAGGGAGAAGTGCTGGGTGGGAAGAGGGTTAAGTCCGGCATAGGCAAACTTGGCCCTCTAGATGTTTTGGGACTACAACTCCCATCATCCCTAGCTAACAGGACCAGTGGTCAGGGATGATGGGAGTTGTAGTCCCAAAACATCTGGAGGGCCAAGTTTGCCTATGCCTGGGTTAGGTACTCACCATCACTATCAGTTTTCTTCCACATGTTATACCCAGGTTTCTGTAGTTAGGTTTCCCCTGAATGTCCAGCCTGGCCCAGAAGGTGGTGCCTTCCCCACAGATTTTTTTTTTTGCTTATAAATCAGGTGAAGCTACAGGTGCCAACCCTGTAGGCGAATGGAATCTGAAGAATTTAGTTTAATATTTACCTTAGCCATTTGTACTTTGATAAGCAGTGGGTCATTCACAGCTGGGTACAAGACATAACACTGGTAGGCTAGTCATGATGTTTGCTTTACATTTCACATGCTTATTGATCGCATTCTTTTGAGGATGGCTGGATTTTGAAAAAAAGATTAATGGCAGGTGGTGGTGGTTGTCTCACATTTCTGAGAAGCCATTGGGAAAAGGCCTGCTCAGTACCTAAATTACTGATATGAAACACATAAATTAACTACAAATTAGATTCTCTTGCCAGCTGCAAGACAATGGACCAAGCAGGCAATCACTTCAGGGCATGCCCCAACAACATCTTATAACCCCAAAAATGTTTCTAAATGTGCTGCTCTGTTTTTGATTTTTAGGGTTTTGTTGCTGTTTTGTTTGATACCGCATAACATTGTATTATATTGTAGCTTGTCAGTTTCATTGTTATAAATATTGTATTTGTTTTTTTGTAAACCTCTTGGAGACTGTTTTAAGGATTAAGCGATATACAAATATATTAAATAGGCAAATAAAAATGAACCCCATAAGGCATTGCAGAATAAAATGAGCAGAGAGTGAGAGGCTGGTGGTTGTCTGAGGACTTTAAGAAAAAGGCCCTGGTCAGAACACAGGAAGAGCCCCAGGCAGATCAAGCTAAAGGCCAACCAGTGCTGGAGGCAGTAAACGTCTGAAAACCAGTTACAGTACTGGGAACAAAAGGAGGCGAGAGTGCTATTGCCTTCAGGTACTCCATGTAGGCAGTGGTGGACGTTGGGCTCTCAAATTTCAGTGGCACCCTGTGTCACCGCTGCCTGCAAGGACAACCTGAAGGCAATAGCACTCTCCTCTCCTGTTGTTACCAGTAACTGGTTTTCAGAGATGAAATGCTCAGAGCAGTGTGATGCAGTGGACTATGCCTCTGAATACCAGTTTCTGAGAATCTGTACTGGTTGTGGGCTTCCTGTGGGCCTCTGATTGGTCCTTGTGAGAACAGAATGCTGGACTAGATAGCCCACTGGACTGATGCAGCAGAGCTCTTAGGTTCTTCTGAAAGATGGTTGGCTTTAGACTAAAGGTAAAGGGACCCTGACCATTAGGTCCAGTTGTGACCGACTCTGGGGTTGCGACGCTCATCTCGCTTTATTGGCCGAGGGAGCCAGCGTACAGCTTCCAGGTCATGTGGCCAGCATGACCAAGCCGCTTCTGGTGAACCAGAGCAGCGCACAGAAACGCCGTTTACCTTCCCGCTGGAGTAGTACCTATTTATCTACTTGCCCTTTGACATGCTTTCGAACTGCTAGGTTGGCAGGAGCAGGGACCGAGCAACAGGAGCTCACCCCGTCGCGGGGATTCGAACCGCCAACCTTCTGATCAGCAAGTCCTAGGCTCTGTGGTTTAACCCACAGCACCACCTGCATCCCACTGGCTTTAGACTAGGAGGACATAAATTGCAAACCCTGCTTAGCCATGATGTTCATGAAGAAACGTGCTGGTCATATAAAGCAGTACAACTATCTCATCCTAGCCTATGTTTCAGGATTGTTATGGGGAAATAAAACCAAGGCCCTTTTAAAGGTGATGGCTGATTTCCTTTTTGCTTTCCACCATCCAGCCCCCTGCAATGGCAGCGTGTATTAAAGCACTTGGCTCCATTTGCTATTTGTTATGTACTGAGTTGAATAGGATCCAAACTGCAGCAGTGTGATTGGTCCTAGAACAATAGGATCCAAAATGCAGCAGTCTGATTGGTCCTAGAACAATAGGATTCAGAATGCAGCAGTCTGATTGGTCCTAGAACAATGCAGCAGTATGATTGGTTGGCAGGAACCACCCAATCATGCTCCAGATAGAAGTGAATCCACAACCTGATTGGCTTACAGTAGAATTCCGGAATTAGCCAATCATGTGCAGCCCATTGTGTAAATAATGTATATAAAGCAGATACTGTGAGGGGACTTTCATTCATTCCTCCTCACCACTATGAGCTGGATAAAGAGCATGAAATCACTTTGCGACTCTGAGTATATTTCACTATTTCTCGGGCCTCTGATAATCACTTAGTTTAATGTAATCCCCACCCCCACCCCTGGCAGAGAATTACAATCACAACACCGAGTGCCTTCCCTTCAATATGCTTTGAGTTATCCCAGCAGTCTGCAATATGAGATTGCCAGGACATTTCTGGAAAGTAGCATTGTGGCTGTTTTTAGCCACAAAACAGTTTCTGAAAATAAAAGTGTCACTTTAGACATGAGCTGGATTTTCAGCAAATGAATGTCTTCCTTTCTTCCAGATGCAAAAGGTGCTTTGGCTGTGTGTAGTTATTGCTAGCTTTTCAAAACGCACGGAGACTGAAGCTGCTGGTTTCATCACTTTGCTTGGGAATGTAAAAAGCTTTTCTCAATATGTGTTTTCTCTTCCAGAACGTTTACACATAAAGAGTAATGTTTTGGCATTGTTTGAGGATTTGCAGAGGCCTGGGGAAAAACTTAAGTGTGATCCATGCTCTTTGTGCAGATAAAAGAGTGCCCTTTTTTTTATCTCACATAGATTTCAAAACTATCTCGCACATTAAAATCAGTGGAACTTACAAATGCTTAGGCTGGACAATGCATGGGACTAAGTCCGACTGAATTCACTGGGGCTTATTTCTCAATAAACAAGTACGGGATTGGCTCGTTGGTTTACATCCCATCATATATTCAGAATGGCCTTGACATAAACATTCCATTCACCACTTGGGGTTGGAGGAATCATAGAATCATAGAGTTGGAAGAGACCACAAGGGTCATCGAGTCCAACCCCCTGCCAAGCAGGAACCACCATCAGAGCACTCCTGACATATGGTTGTCAAGCCTCTGCTTAAAGACCTCCAAAGAAGGAGACTCCACCACACTCCTTGGCAGCAAATTCCACTGTCGAACAGCTCTTACTGTCAGGAAGTTCTTCCTAATGTTTACGTGGAATCTTCTTTCTTGTAGTTTGGATCCATTGCTCCGTGTCCGCTTCTCTGGAGCAGCAGAAAACAACCTTTCTCCCTCCTCTATGTGACATCCTTTTATATATTTGAACATGGCTATCATATCACCCCTTAACCTCCTCTTCTCCAGGCTAAACATGCCCAGCTCCCTTAGCCGTTCCTCATAAGGCATCGTTTCCAGGCCTTTGGCCATTTTGGTTGCCCTCCTCTGGACACGTTCCAGTTTGTCAGTGTCCTTCTTGAACTGTGGTGCCCAGAACTGGACACAGTACACATCAACAGGAAGTCCTGTTGATGTGTGTAATGGATGCAAAATTTACCCAGGGTCCTCCCTCCTGCTTGGGCCTTTGTAGTTTAGTTTACAATTCCAAGTGACATCATTTTACAATTCCAAGTGACATCATTAATTTAGAAGGTTTTCCAACCACTGGGTGTTATTCTCTGGGAATGCATCTCAAACAACCTCCAATTAATGGGGTTAATTTTCCATCCAAATCTAAAAAGTCTGTAGAATAGTGGGGAGGGAGTTTAGTAGAATATATATATATATATATAAACAGGCCAGGTTTTCCTTAGACTTGCTTACTCAGGCTATGACTATTAAAAACATTTAAAGAGAGCTACTTAATGTCAAACTGACTGTTGCTTTATTAAGCTCTTGGAATGAACTCGATGGCAGCCAAGAAGGTATTACATGGTCGTTTGTAAATCAAAGGTGCTATGGCATTTTCACAAGGTGTGTGCTTGAATTTCTCTGTTCCTTGTTTGGATTTCTCAGCTTCTCTAGAAATGAAGAGTTACCTAAATGCCAAATAGGTTGTTCTGATTTAGAAGCCCAGTTAAGTCCCACTTTGCACCATAGTGGGTGTCATTCAAGTAAGCATTTCTCAGAGTAAAGGTAACGGACCCTTGACCGTTGAATCCATCTTGCTTTACTGGCCGAGGGAGCCGGCGTACAGCTTCCAGGTCATGTGGCCAGCATGACTAAGCCACTTCTGGCGAACCAGAGCAGTGCACGGAAACACTGTTTACCTTCCCACCAGAGCGGTACCTATTTATCTACTTGCACTTTGACGTGCTTTTGAACTGCTAGGTTGGCAGGAGCAGGGACCGAGCAATGGGAGCTCACCCCGTCGTGGGGATTCGAACCACCGACTGAAATTAATGAACATGACTTAGTTACACCCATTCATTTCGATAGGTCTGCTCTGAGTAAAACTTTCTTGAATACCAGCCAAGGATCTGATTTTTATACCCAAAGAACCCATTGAAAACCCTTCCCCCTATCAATGACGCCCTTGGTCCTCTTTGTTCTTTTCTTAGGAGCTGCCTCACTTGTTTGCTATGTCTTGTAAAAACGTAGCTCCACTTTATAAATTAACTTATTGTAATGACTCCCCACCCCCCACCTCCGTCTGCGCTGCCCTTTGGCTGCTTTCCACATTCCCCTTGGCTCAAAATGATTGATAGTGAAACTGTCCTTGAAGCCGTGCAGGAATGCTAAGCTTTTTTGTTCGAAGCCTGGTCTCCTCCAGTGAAATACCTTCTTTCGGTCTCTCTGTTCCGTTGAAAATCATATCCTTATGGAGGAATGAATTTAGCAGGTTTCCCAACCACTGGGTGTTATCCTCTGGGAATGCATCTCCAACAACCTCCAATCAATGGGGTTGATTTGGCATCATTTGGACCACAGATCTGGCAAAGGGATGACCAGTGTGACCTTGCACATCAGAATCAGAATCCCCATGAAATTCCTATGAAGTAAGGAGCGAGGGGTGGATGTGTCCCTCATAGTTTTTCTCCTCTCCAAATCGTATACTCTTAGAATTGGGAAGGACCCTCAAGCATCATCTAGTCCAACTCCTTGCAATGCAAGAATCGCCACTAAAGAATCCCTGATAGATGACCATCCAGCCTCTCCAACAAAGGAGGTTTGAAAACTTTGACTGCAGGCCTCAGTCTGGTGGCATGTTAAACACCAATTTTGGGTGCACGGTTCTGTGACCACTGAGGGATGTTACATGCTGCTGAGGAGCATCTGATGCCTTGCTTTGAGGTCCTTCTTATTGTGACGAGGTGCTTACAGACGGTTCTGATTATATATGGTAGCAGGGATATCAAGTTGTTAATAGCAGAAGGCACTGTAGCTGTCAAATGCTGCCTGTTCCAGCCCTATAAAAGTGGACTAGTTTTTAAAACCTTTGGCAGATTTACACTCTAGTAGCTGCCATGTCATATTTCTAATAATGGAGCATCTGTGGGCTGCTGCTTGCCTTTTCCATTACTGTCTGAATAGTTGCACTTGGTTTGGTGTGTTTTGCAGGGCCAAAAGTATTTGCCTGTCATTATGATGTATAGTGCACAACCAACAAAGCAGTTTATCATCAATATGGATGATGTTTCTGGTATTTCATTCTGGTGTTCCTTCCTTCCATAATCTGGAGGAAGAGCTTCCAGACTATATTTTAAATAATAATATGATGATGATAATAATAATGATGATGATGATAATAGAGAACATTAAGTGGCTAAATCAATGTGGCCTTTCATCCCAGCAGCTAACCAAGCACAAATCTATAACTACTTAGGTTTTTGATGAGGCAATGGAGACAATTAGAGAATGATTTTCTCTTGTACAATAAACTGGGTGTTGGATTGATGTGTGTAATTGCATTAGAAATTATTTAGTCAGCATGCATTTATGAGCCTGACACCCTGGGCCCCAAAAAAGCTGCAGGAAAATAAGTTTCATTGCCACCGAAACTGCTGCATAATCCTTTAAAACATAAATATTTGGCTGCCCTGTTGTTTGCCATGGAAAAAAGAACCTTCCAGTCTTGCAATGTGCAACTAGTATATTTTATATTGGGATATAAATGTGTGCTTTATACTTTCATTGTTTAGAAAACATTGCATAGGTGGTATCTAACAACAGGAAGATTAGACAGAATCTAGACAGTTTAAGTGATCATTGCTAGTGATGTTGAGCTTCTGTAGTAACTCTATTGCATGTTTTATGGGTATGCCCCAAATTACTAAAACTCTACATTCATGGAAATACTGTAGGTCATGATTTACTGGGAAATTGTTTGGTGCCCAGGGTAATTTTTGAGGTAACAGGGAAGTGCTTGAGATAACAGCTCATTGCTAATTGCAGATTGGATGGCTGTTTAGATTCAGAAAACAAAACCCTCTATTCTTTGGGTGTATGGATACCAAGGGTATGGAATATAGATTATATGACAAACTTGACAGCTATGGTAAGTGTCAGAGGGTAACTTCCAATGATGTCTTCCCGCTTGTGCAATAGAAACCCACCTTACCAAACGGAATTTTGGCCTGTCTTCCCTGTGCATCTGATCCTGAGAGCTGAAGGGAGAAGGAGAGGAAGAAGCAGCAGCAGCCCTGTTGCACAAGCAGATGCCCTCTCACCTCTTCGTTGGATCTCATGCAGAGAAGGAAAGCAGCATGGTCATAGGCAGAGTTCATTTGTACCTAACCCATGACTTAGCACAGATGAGCAAATGCATGGACTTCTGGGGAGAAGTTCATGGCTACTTTGCTCCTTCTCTGGTCCTTCTGCTGCTGTGCAGTGCTTAGTGTAGCTTGGCTTAGTGTATCAACTGAATCCAAGTGTGTGGTGTAGCTCTCTGCAGGCAAACCATGAACTGTGAACCATAGGGCAAACCTTAGTTAAAGCTTGTGGTTTGCTTGGAGAGAACTAAACCGTGAGCCTTGCTTCAGATGACCTGCTAAACCAAACCATGGCTTCGTTCAGCACAGTAGCAGAACAGCTGGAGAAGGAACAAAGCAGCTGTGATCTCCTCTGGGAGCCCACATGTTTGCTCATTTGCACTAAGCCATGGTTTGGCTTAGCGTTACATGCAAACTGGAACGTTATGCATTGGAACAACAAAGTTCAAGGCACTATAATAAATTCATTTACTTACTGGAGAACATATAGTTCAAACTTGACTTATGTTAAGACTGAGATTAATACAATATGTCAGAATATGTAAATAGAGTGAGTGATATTTATTAAATTATTCATCATGGAAGTTATGCTAAGTTATAAACTGTTTTGTGATTTTTTAAACTATGAAATATGCATTTTACAATTTTCATTATCAATGTGCCTTAATGGTCACAAGACACAGATTACAATTTTGGACTCTGTGGCTCCTTCCATCTTCTGTTACTTTGTAACCAGTGATATTTGCTTTTAATCACACTTCTTATATTTTGGGTGGAAAAAACCTTGATGACAGGCAGCCAAGATGCCTTTACCAGATTAAACAGATATCCAAACACCCAATCTAGAAGATATCCTTAGAACATGCCAGCACAAACATACAATTATCCTCCTTTGAGATAACATGTTATGTTTCAGCAGACTGGCTAAGCAGTGTTGATCATGAGACCATAAATATAACTTGAAAGGGGTTTAATAAAAGTATTGAGGACTGGATTCTACTGTCCCAGGAATTTTGGCCAGAATCAAACCAGTTGCTTTAAATGCACTGATAGCCTGGGGGTTCATGCATTCATTCATTCCCTTTGACTGGCAGTTTCCAACAGTTTCAGAAGATGTTTGCTATGTGGCATATGGATGTGGTGGTGACCTCTCCAAAGTTCATTTTGGCACACGAAACTAGCTGCAATGTTCTTTGGGTCCAGGTGCTTGTTTACAGACCAGATAATTTCCTGCTGTGGAAGTGAAAGCATTTCTTGTGTAACATCAAGGACCTCTCCAGTTATCTGCTGACATCGGCAACAAGACTACTTCTGATAATGTATTTTCTGATGGCCATTACCACTACTTTTGTTAGTCCAATATCTGAAGGCAGTCAATTTATTTCTCTGGACTAACTTAATTTAAAAATGTTTTGGGGTGTTGTGTTGTTGTTGTTTTGGACACTCACCAGCTTGCTAAAACCATGGACATAAAATGCCAAAGTTGTCTTAGCATTACAGTGGTACCTCGCAAGACGAATGCCTCGGAAGACGAAAAACTCGCAAAATGAAACAGTTTTTCGTTTTCTGAGGTGCTTCGCAAGACGGATTTCCCTATGTGCTTGCTTCGCAAGACGGAAACGTCTTGCGCCTTTTTTTTTAAAACCGCCAATGCATTCCTATGGGAAACTGTCAATACACAGTGGTGCTTTGCAAGATGAAAAAATTCACAAGGCGAAAAAACTCGCAGAACGAATTAATTTTGTTTTGCGAGGCACCATTGTATTGTTCTCCCATCTTGTCAATGCAGACAGAATTCTGCTTCGTGGGGCAGGGGGAAATCAGACTTCAGACAGTCTAGGACTGGATCCAGACACATCAAAGAAGTGATTTAGTTAAATGAGTTGTAAACTTCACACAGGGAAATCCTGTTGGAAAGCAGGACTCCACAGCGCCATCTGGTGCTATATGGTTATAACGCATATAAAGCGATTTATCTTTACAAATGTAGCTGAGTCCTTTTGAAAGGTATATAATGATTTCAAAATGTCATCATGGAAATTTGTAGCAATTGTTTTTGTCTAAACATGATTGATCTAGCAGGACCTTTAGTATTTGACATATATTTTGAGCTATTTAGAGAATTCTAGAGAAACAAAGGATAACACTACTTCTTAGGTTTGTCAAGACATTTGTATTAATATGTGCCCACATTTCACAGATAAATTTGAAAGGATCACACACACTTAAAATGCAGGCTTTGGTCAAAATAGGAGGGACACTGCATTTCTACCAGTAAGTTCTAGGCACAGCCAAGGACTTCTAAGTTTTATTTCAGTTGAACAAGTGAGCATGTGTTTCACGGAAGAAATTGGGCCAGTTCAGATAAAACAATCTTGGCATAATTTATTTATGAAACAAAAAATGAGCATTGTGCCTGGACACCCCTTCTCTCCTTCCATTGTGTGCTGGTTTAGGTGCTTGTCTAATGATTTGTGCCCTGTTATACAGAAACCAGGAAATTGTGCCTTAGTCTCTGCCTACTAACCAGGATATGAAAACTAGAAATGGATCAGATTCTGTGTTCTTAGTTTAATAAACCATGGTTTATTGAGCCAAGATCATTACTTCTGAACTGGCCCACTATTTAAAGTTTGAAAAGTGAACCTTTGGACCCTTATGAAAAAAATGCAGCAATCCTTGCCAGGTCTTCAAAAGTTTTGCTTTTTATATAAATCCTTGTCTCGATGTGATAATGAAGCTAAATATTAACACAGCACCACTTTGTTTGGTAGATGTGATCTTCAACTCAGATGCACTGCAAATAGTTTCCCCAAAGCTTTACACAATTCTAAAAATTTCATGTTTTGTGAGAATCAAGATGCCATCAAATCTTATGTTTATAAAACAAAAATGTAAATTACATCTTTCAAATTATAAGCACCCAAGAAGCATAGTGTTCACTATTCTCATGCCTGAAGGATACTGGTACACACTCAGTGAAGGATAATACTTATAATATATCCAAACAGAATGAGGGAAGCTGTCTTCTTTGTAGTGATATATAATCTGATACACCTTTTTTTGGCTAAGGAACAGGACAAGTTATTTATGAAATGCAAGTGTTCACAGCAATGACAAATTAGGGCGGCTAATTAGCAAGTGAATCCATATTCAAGCCTGAGAAAGTCCAGATGTGGAATCAGTTGGGGCAGAGGCAGCTAACATAAGAGTACAGAAGATTCCTAGTGACTCACAGTTGAACTCTGGGTCAAACTCTAAAATGAAAAAAACATGGTTGGGATGGTAAGGAAGCAGACAGTAATGGAGGAAGAACTGGGAACTCATGGACAGAGACAGGATCTATGAAAGCAACATACAATTTTTTAGTTTTTTGGGCCAGAGGAGGGTTTCTGTAAGAAACTTTAAGTGTACAGAGACAGCATTGAAAGTCAATGTGAATGTTACATGGTGAGAAGAAGGACAAGTGAAACCTGTTTCACCTTTTATGTGATTCCTGCTTCTATTAGATATTTGAATTGGCTCTTGTGATCAACCAATCAAATGCTTATGGGTGGGGCTACTGAAGGTGGCCCGTGAATCTAACTGGGCTATGTAGTAGTAAGACAGCAGTAAGCAACACTGATGTGTTTCAATCACCTCTTTTCTTTCCTAGGATCATCTCTCCGTTCATGAAGTGCGATGATGACATGTGAAAATATCTGCAACAAAATATGATTAGTCATGGCCATAAAATTAAAGACCTCTTAATATTATGTCAGTTTATTACTTGGAGGAACAGACTGATTAGTGAAAGAGAATATGTCTTCTGTTGAGAGTGAAATATCAAGATGGAACCTCAGGCACATCAAAAGAATAGCTGACCTCTTGGAGCCAGTGGCCTCACCTAGCGATGCTAACAGGTTTTCACCAGATAAATCCATCAGTGGCATAGACCGGTGCTTACACATTCCTGGAAAAGCAGACTCTGCTTATAGTTCTTTCTCGGGTGGCTCAAATATCCCAGAGTGTCCTGTCCTATTTTGCTATAATGAGCATGATTCTCTGCCTCTAGAGCAGCTATCATATATGGACTCAGGATATGTTAGAGGCATTTATAATCCCAGTGCAATAAATCCAGCATTTAGACAGATGTATGAAGACAGGGCAGCGGGCAGCCACTATATATTGGAAAATTCTGGCCTTGGCAAGCCATATGGAAGCACTTCTGCCCATGGGATGCCATACCAACCATCACCACCATTGGCTAGATTTCCATCTCCTCACCCACCATCCCCACCAACTCGAGTTGATAGCTATAAAACAAACAGAAATGTAGATCCTGGAATTTGCTTTGACCCCAGTATGCAAGCAGATGTGTGCATTCAAGATACCGACTCTCCAGCAAACTATCACAATGATTACTGGCTCTCTAGATGGGAGGATGAAAGCCCAGTCACAGAAGAGGGTGACAGTTTGTATCCTGCCAGTCAACATATCTCTAGGAATACCAGCTCCACCATATCCACCACACCTTTCATTCTTCAAGAAAATTTAAGGTCTGGTTCTCTGGTCAAGACCCGGAATATTTCGTGTGCTCAAAATTCAGTCTGCTCTTATGCATTTCCTGAGCCAATGGAGTCTAAGTCCTCTCCGTCACTACATACCAGCCACAACGCTGTTAATGATACACAAGAGAACAAACAGTATTTTTATGCCTGCAGTGTACACAAACCAGCCTTCGCAGCAGATCTGCCAAGCTGCGTGGCAGTATCCAGCACAAAGAAGGGGCAGCTTCATGGTGTTCTGCATCCATTCAGAGTTGCTGATCGCTCAGGATTGGACCAGGATGAATACGAAAGCCGTTCAAACTTAAAATACACTGACAGCTCTCTTTCCAACAAGGCTGTGCTAGGAATGATTGAAAGCCATGAAGGCAACAAGAAACATTTCTTCAGCTCTGAAGAAGGAAGCAGAGATGTCTGGCAACCACTTCTAAATCAGCAATCCAGAATGCAGAAGCCACTGCCTCATGGTTTGGACCTCACAGAAACACCTCACTGGGAAGTCCAGGAGACAGCCAGCGCATTACCGTATTATAGTCACGATGCTGAGACCTCTGCTTCCCAACCACTGAATGGGTTTAGAAAAGCAAAGAAAAATGACATGGATAGCAGCCCTGAACTTCTGGTGAACCCCAGGCAAGAGGAAATGCTCAAGCCTGTTTGTTTTCCAAAGCATCATTTTTCTAAGAAAACTGAAAGCCAGCCCCCGGATGACTTTGCCAGTATAAAGATAAACAGAAAGACAACTCCTCTGCTTTACTATCTTTCTGGTGGGAAAAATCCCAGTTTTATGAGTCATGAAAATTGGACTCAAGAAGGAGGAGGAGATGATGTTGCTTTAAGATCTCCAAGGAACAATCTCCCAATCTCTGCAGAGCCGATAGAGATACCAAGGGACACCAACCCATGTGTGGATAATCCTGGCAGCAACCATGAAGGTCAAATTCTAGAGAGTCCTGCATCATCAGTGGATGAGAAGTTCAAGAACGACTATCGGGAAAAACTAAAAGTTGCTCAAAGAAAGGTCCTGAGAGAAACCTCTTTCAAGAGAAAGGATTTACAAATGAGCTTGCCCGTTCGGCTGAAGCAGACACCGTCTTCAAGGCCATCCATTCAGCATCTCAGGTCTTTGTCATTATCTAGTACAAACGAGGACTCCAAGTTGATTCCTGCCTCCAGGCCACTGGAAAGCATCAGCAATGAGGAAGAATCAAAGAGGCCACAAGCTGCCCGAATTGGAGGAAGGAAAAGGGCTACCAAAGAACAGAAGAAAATCTCTTATTCTGAACCCGAGAAACTCAACCAGCTGGATGATCAGAGAGATCAAAGCAGTCCGTGGAGGAAGCAAAATGCAAGGTCCCGGTCCGATGAGATCAATGAACAAGACACTAAGATCATTAGAGGTAAAGCTCTGGAAAACCAGGGAAGGTCTCTTTCTAAGGCAGAACTGAAACAAATACAGCACAACGCACTTCTTGACTACATGGAACGAAAGATTGGGCAACGGCCTGCCACTGGGCAGAGCAGCGCACAGCAAAAGCCCCCTTTGCAACCGAGGACTTCAAATTCAAAGAAGTTTGTGGAAGACAGCACTTCCCATCCCAGTGCCAGCAGAAAGCTGAGGAATATGGATGGTATCTGCCAGTTTCCTGTTCCAGGGAAGACTCAGGAGCCACCCTCTTTCCCTCCCAGTTTAACATCTGCAACTGCTGCCACCATGACCGACAGACACAGCACCAGTTCCCCAGTGTTTGAAATGGCTAATGAAGGAAGTTGTGCCAGCAAGTGTGACTCAGCTAAAAGTCTTCTTCACTCAGGTTCTGTCTGCAGCAGAAGCCGAGGGAGATCAAAATCAACTCCTCCTCCTGTGCAGGTAAACCAAGTAGCTATTTAGGTCACATCCACACATTTGTACCACTTTAATAGTCACAGCTTCCCCATAGAGATGCAACTCCCAGCATCCTTAGTAAATTACAGTTCCCAGGATTGCGAAGTTGATGTGCTTGAAATGTTCTTTTAAGTGTGTGGCATGGATGTGACCTAAGATATAACTTGCCACTTGCAATTGTATTACTGATAAGTTGCTATTATCACTTATCTAAATGTAGACCAGGAGTCAGCAAACTTTTCCAGCAGGGAAAACTGTCCCTCAGACCTTGGGCGGGGGGGAGGTTGGACTATATTTTGGGGGGGGGGGAGGGGGAGGAATGAACGAATTCAAATGCCCCACAAATAACCCAGAGATGCATTTTAAATAAAAGGACACATTCTACTCATGTAAAAACACGCTGATTCCCGGACCTTCCGCAGGCCAAATTTAGAAGTCGATTAGGCCAAATCCGGCCCCCAGGCCTTAGTTTGCCTACTCATGATGTAGACCATGAAGGAGTATCTTGCAGTGCACCATCAGGATGCATTTTGCCTGGGTAGAAGTCCTCCTGTTGCTTGTACTCGAAAGATAACACTGGAGTTTGGAAAGCAGATTGAAGAAAACAATAAGAAAGCATGCCTTTATTATGCATGGTGCATTCTAATAAATGTTAATAAATGCCTTCCTCAACTTAGGGCCCTTGAGTTGTTTTGCACTAGAATTCTCATCATCCACAACTATTGGTGATCCTGGCTGTGGCTCATGGGAGTTGAAGTCCAACAACATCTAGAGGGCAGGTTGAGAAAATCTGCTCTAATTCAGTAAACTGAACAGTTCCAATTCTTGGTAGGTTAAATTATTCTTAAATTATTTTCATTCTGATTTAAGAAGAGGGCTAGCAAGAGTTGGAATTGTTCATATTATAGAATTAGAGCAAACCAAAAATGAAACTGATGATTTCATATCCTATACTTTCTCTGTCATTGAGACCATTGAGGCTTAATTTTGACTGTTCATGCCCAGTGCTGCTTGAATTGTAGCATTCTGTAATCTCTCCCCCTCTCATAATTTAATGCCATAAAGCAGAGCTACAGTATATCTGGAATCATGCATTATTGAAATAAAGTGATCTTTGCAGGACTTAGGAATGTGAGGCTAAAAACTGCTGCAACACTTTCTTCTCATATCAGTAGCTCTTCTGTTCCATATTTTCTAATACAGAAGAATTGGATAAAATTATATAATAAACTTCTGGTCTCCTAACTTCTTTTCAGTTCTGACTTTTCCAGTCTGAATGTGCCAGCACAATCATGAACTCACCATAATTTTGTTCTTTCAAACAGCTTCTTCATGAAAGTCCGATTGCCAATGTAAAATTCACTTGTAATGTGCAAATCTCGAGAGTAGTACAATTCCCTATATGGAAGTGAATTCTGATTAGGAATTTTTGTCTTTTGCAAAGAGGTGCTTAGATACTATGCAAGGTATCCTGGCATAGGTGGTGAATCTTGATGGATTTCCATTCCTCAGAGAAACCACACAGGTTCTGCAGCTTGCCATTCCAGAAGAGGCTCTGTTGTGTGAACTGCCCCAGCCTCACTGTCTTATACTCCCTGTTTAATACTCCCCTGGTTCATCCTCCGCCCCAACATCAGCTGTTGGCTTTTTTGATTTCTGTCATGCTCCATAAACCTTTTCCAGCTTCAGGGGAGAAATATGCACTTCTCAGTGCCAACATTTGGAGGACAATGTCTGTCAACAGTGCTGGAAAAACAGGATAAGGAAGGCAAACAGAGGCAAAAGGGAAAGAAAAAATAGAGAAAGAGCAGTAGTGCTACCTACATATATAATAAGAAACTGTTCATAATCTCTTTGGTTTTCAGGAGACAGAAAAAAGACTCCTGCTAAGGGTAGCTAGTCACTTTTTGTATTACGGATCAGGAAGCAGCAGGCGAATTCTGTTATTGGGCAAGATGGACCTTTGGTCTGTGTCAGGCTGAGGATAGTGCAGCTTAATATTTTCCTGGTATATGCCATTCAACAAATGAGGTTCTGGAGCATGGCAGAGTACTCTGGCACTATGCCTTAGAGAACTCTTAAGAGAGGGCTAAAGACCTTATGGACCTCAAGATGATGTTGCATTCCAATTTCCATCATTCCTGACCATGGGCCATGGTGGTTGCTGGAGGGCTGCAGCTTCCCCATCTATGTGTATTACTACTTCAGAACCAAGGAAAGTTTAGGGTCTGTCTTCTAATGTTTCTTCTTCTGGAACTGAGGGACCTTCAGTCCAGTCCCACCTCAACTACATATGACCTTCGACAAGTCATTGCCATTCAGTTTTGGTTCCAGATGTGGTTTGGTAACCAACTCTAGGTAGCTATTGCTCACAATATACTTACTAAATTATCAAGTACCGTATTTTTTCGTGTATAAGACGCCCCCATGTATACGACAACCCTATTCTTTGAGCCCAAAATTAAGAAATAAATATTTTAAACATTCCGTGTATAAGACGACCCACAATTTTAAACTTAAAAAGGGGGGGAAATACAGTCTTATACACAGAAAAATACAGTATGTTATAAGCAAAAGGTTTGTAGAGCTTTTCAATATAAAATAAACGACATGCATCACCATGATTGAAAGAGATTCCTTCTAAGACTGCTCATTCTAAAGTAACTAGTAGCTTACATTATCCACCACAACCAGTTCCTCTTCAGAGATCTGGAGCAGACTTATTCTTACCACTAGAGTTGGACGAGCCTGCTGGTTTTGGTTTCTCTCAGCTTCTTGTTTATTCAGTCTTTAAGTTCTCCAGATTTCCACATCACATTGTGATCTTTTAAAAAAACAAACAAAAAGAGTCTTCATAAAAATTTGCCAGCATTTTACTGTGAATTTCTCAGAATAAAACATTTTTGTGTGCAATTTTCTGTAATATACACATTTATGAAAGCAATTTTCCTTAACACAATGCGTTTGCGTACGTCATTTTCACTAATATATATGCCGTTTCATGCACACCCTTGTACACCTCATTTGGTACAAAATCTGGGCATTGCAAAATTCAGAAGAGTGCATATTTTGAAGGATAGCTACATTTTTGCCATAAAGAACCCTGTCAAATGGCAGCGGAATGATGAAGATTTGGATTGTGAGCATTGGAATTTGGAATAGAACTCACTAAGCTATATGTATGCTGCTGTGCTAAAATGATACATATCTGCTTATTTTTTCTTTTTCCCCAAACTTCATTCTATTTCTCTTGGTCATAGCAAGGAGCAAAATCCCTCTCTGACTGGCCATTATTTATTCAGGCACTTATTTGGCTGCTAAGAGTCACCTGGCTT
Source organism: Podarcis tiliguerta (assembly GCF_965153285.1). NCBI lineage: Eukaryota > Metazoa > Chordata > Lepidosauria > Squamata > Lacertidae > Podarcis > Podarcis tiliguerta. The sequence goes on along the minus strand of NC_139535.1, from coordinate 68,360,315 downwards.
TGCACACACATAGACAAGCCTGTCTGTGAGGACTAGAAAAGGGCTTGCTGCTGTCTGTGTGAAAGGTGGGATTCTCTGGAAGCTCAGTCTTGGACACAATATTCTGGAGGAAGCCAATGGATACAAGATGGTCAAATTAGCCATTTCATCTTGAGCCTGTGGCAGCATCACAGAAAACACAGGTCCCTGATCATTTCTCTGTTTTCTGCTGGTAGCAAGATGTGGGAATGCCATAGAAGAGGGTATTAAAAGAGGGTATTAACAGTGCCATAGAAGAGGATATTAAAAGACTTCCTTTCATATTTAGGGCTGAGAAATCTCTTCCTAGTCAGTTATCATGCAAATGAAAAGTAGAGAGCTACAAAGTCATATGGAAAGGTCTCCTCATCATAAAACATGGTTGTTTTCCATTCCCAGGTTTTCTATAGCTCCACAGCCTGCCCTGCGTTGTCGGCTCAAGACCATGAATACTATCCCACGCACCCCAAGTAAGTGTGCAAATATTCACAGGACCAGCTCTTATGATTAGATTTTCACTGTGTTATGTCTTGATGAGAATAGGCTTTTCCCATGAGTTCATTCATGTGGAGAACCTAAGACAGGCATGCCCCATTTCAGAAGTTTGGCCATTGCATCTCAGAAGGAATTTCCATTTGCTTCTGGTTCTATTTCCATTGGACCCTAATGTTTTAGCTACTGTGATGGTCATGGAAATTGTTTCTGGGAGGCCATCGCTGTATGGGGTGAGTCATACATTAGGTTTGTAGCGTAAGTGCATCACTGGAAATGTGTCTCATGGTAAGAACAACACAGTTAAATGTCTGAACCAGCTCTTAGTTCCACCCAAACATAAAAGTTTTTTCAGATACATCTGAGCAATTCTACCTGCCAGGCTACTGTGATATAACACTGTGCAACTTTCCTATTGACCAAGCAATGCACGAAATCTCCTGGGTACAGTCACTTGCCCCACCATCATTTTGAGACTGTGCATGAGGACTGGGCGAATGTATGTTCAGGCTTTCTTGTGGATGTGCACGGTTGCTGGCATAATGGAATTGCATTCTCCATTCAGTTCCCATTCATTCCAGCACATATATTTGTTGATCTGCCGCTTTGAAAACAAACAAGTGAATAACAAAACATCTGTATAACTGAAAGGGTTTAATGGTTCTGCCTTCTATGTAGCACTATTGGGGTTGCAAATGAATGCAGTGGTTGCAGATAATGGTTTTAACTCAGGATGGAATCAAGAATGAGTGCAGCAAATTCAAGAGTTGGAGAGTGTGTTGTTTGGTGTGTGTGTTTTTTTGGGGGGGGCATTACCACAATATCTCTGACTTGGAGATTTCCCCTACATCAACCATCAAATTCAGGGATATTTGAAGAAAGCAAGAGCTTCTGGATCTTTAACAGCTCATGGAATTAATCCAGAAGAAGTCTTAATTTCTATCTAGCCATTTCTTTTTCCTTAGGAAGAACTTTATCTTGTGCATGCCACACTCCTTAGAATAAATGTTCATAAAACTGTCATCTTGATTCAGTAGATTCCAGTACAAATAAATTATTATTGTTATTGTTATTTATTTTCCTTAAGAGGGTCTTCACCAGTGACCTGGTCTATACATGCAGCAGAAAGAACTGTGCTACTTCCGACTGTACATAGAATGATACTGTTGAATGCTTCCCTGTTTTTAAAAGGTCTTCACTGCAGGTAGAAAACTAGCACAGCATTGAGCAAGCCCTGTTGCACAAGTTCCCCTCTCCCAGTTTGGTAGGTTTTTTTGTTTGTTTTATTTTTACTTGCAGGGAGTTTTTGCCATGAGGCAGCATTGAAAAAATATCATGATCTACCTGCAGTCTGGAGTAGTACAACCCACTCTGCCCCACCTCAAGATTCTGCAAACTTATTCTGCTGTATATGTAGATCAGACTTGGCATTTTCTGCAAGTGAGTAATAAACACATGCAAGAAAAGCCCCTAGAAACGCAATGTAAACAGCGGCGGAGGAAGACTCTCGGGCACCTAGGGCGTTGGGGGCGGAGCGAACCACCCATCCCTTCCCTATGGGCGCCATGGGCCCCGTGCTGTCCAGTCCTTATGGGCACCGTGTGCCTCGTGCAGCAGGGGGCACGTGGCGCCCATAGGGACGGGGTGTGCAGCGCCCACAGGGAAGGCACAGAGCGCACGGTGCCCATAGGGACAGGGCACACCACGGGGCCTCAGCCACCCTACAGTTGAGAAAAACCCCACTCCACCCTCCCACTATATATAAGGGTCTGGTGATTTCTGTTTCAGTGTATCTGAAGAAGTGTGGGTGCACACGAAAGCTTATACTCAGAACAAACTTAGTTGGTCTCTAAGGTGCTACTGGACAATTTTTTAAATTTTTTAATTTATTTCGACTGTTGTTTGAGTCTCTCATGGGCCTCAAAATGTGAAGAAGAAAAATGTGAAATGGCTGCAAATGGAGCAGAGGAAATTCCTCTCCATATTCCAAAAGTGCAAACAGTAGTTCTGTTGCCCATTATTTGAGATCATAGCTCCACCATCTGATCTCCTGTTGAAACAGCATTTGACTTGCAAGGGGGAGACATGCCTAAGGAGAACAAAATGGAAGTTTCCTCTGGATCTGTTTATAACTCTTAAGATGAATGCTTAAAATAGAACTTTAAAACCAAAGGGAGTTTTGGCACAGATGCAGTATAAAAAGACGGGTTAAAACTCAAGTTAAGTGAAGGATGGAAAAATATTTAGATGTAAGATTATCCCATCAGTAAGCACAGATTTATAGACTATGGATGATGCATTTTATTATCTTTCACTGACAGAGAAAGCCACAGGCCTGACTAGAATAGCACACTTCAACCTTCATCAGCTACCTCCATTTCCCGCACCCTTTAAATTCTTCAGTTCCTTTCCAGAACGAAATGTGGTACCATAACTGCATTCCAGTGCATTAGGATTCCAACTTCAAAGCAACTCATAAAAGTGCTTCAGATTTATTAGGTTTGCACAGTCAGCTGCTCTGAAGGAAGGGAACACATCATTTTATAACCCACCTGCCCCCAATATATGCCTGTTGTTATCTGATGGTAGGGACATCTGCACTTTTAATGTGTGCATTAATATAGCAAATGAACAAGCTGTTGTTTGCACGCACGCACACAAAAAGCTGGTGTTCATTACCTAAGGTGGTTGTTGCCCTGGGCAGAAGCAGGACAGCTAAACACCCTTGAGAGGGAATAGCTAAGTGATCACATAGAAAGCCTTACACAAAATCAATTTGCGTGTTTCAGTTAACATCACTGAGGGTGTGCTTACCTAGCAGATTTTACATATGAATAAGTAACAATTGGTATCAGAGAACTTCCAGGTGCTTGCTTTTCATATTCAGGTTGCTGCTCAGGTTATGAATCTTCAAAAGTTTAGTTTTTATTTTTCATTTTCTCAGTTCAGTGCTTCTCTACTATTTCCATTTGGCGCTAGGTGGGGAGGGAAGCCTCATTCTGTAATTAGACAATGGAAGCTGGTCTGTTAGGGCAAAGCATGAATGAAATGAAGTGACTCTGCTTTTTAATGTATATATTTGAAACCAAACTTTAGCTCCCCATCAAAGGAGAAATTGGAAGCTGATCCATCTGACAAAACACATGCTCTGGTGGCTGCAAAGCAAAGTGCTGGAAGAAGAGGGGAGTCTATGGGGGAACCTGGGACCTCTGAAATGGCTAGACTGTCCCCATTGAGCCAAAGTACGGATCAGCTTCCCCATCTGAAGAGTTGGCATATTTCCTCTGGGCTACAGACGGGCAAAGACTGGCAAGGAGAAAAGCATCCAAATACTTTGCATCATTGTGAGCCTGCATCATCTGGGCTCAGACAGCCACACGTGGAAGCTGTTGGAGGACAAAGGGGGTCAAATTCAACAGTCCATGAACTGAAACAAGCCCCTGCCACAAATAAAGTCTTGCACGCTTTCCCAAGTGTAAGCAGTGTACCCCTGCTTTCGGTTGGCAGGTTGCCTTCTCCAAACCTACCTTTGGAGCCTCTTCATTCTTCACCAGCCCCTCCTGCTCCTGCTGAGATGGACGATGAGGTTTTGAAGGAGTCTTTCGGCAGTGGCTCAGATGCAGCCTCTGACCTCCCTTCCCTCCATAGAGAAAGTAGGAGTTTTATTCCGAGCAGAAGAGCACCCCAGCCTGGCCCGATGCCTCCGGCTTCCAGAGAAGGAAAGCAAGTCAAGGAAGAGCCTAGTACCAGGTAAAAATAAACATTCCCATTTGGGGCCAATATGTTCCTATTTATTCTGAGCTGCCATGTCAACTCAGAGAGAGCACACATGCACATATAAAATGTACAACATGTAGAAGGCAATGCACTCTGCAAGCCCCGGGAAAAGCTCACAATCACTTTGGCACAATCAATTTGGCTTGGAAAAGTGCAATTTTGAAGGAGAGGAACAGAATGTTGCTGACACTATATTCATGCTTGCCTCCCTCGACTGCTTCTTAATAATAGTCTTGAGTTTTGGGAACTGCTGGGACTGGAACTGGGGATGTTTGTTTCTGTGTGCTGCTGTCCCATGTGGCAGGCTATGGGAACTGCAGCCTGGAGTATCTTCCTTGCTGCAAAGCATTCTCAGTCTCTGGACCAGCCTTCTCCATCCAGGCTCCAGGGGCAGCCCCTACCACTAGGGGGCGTGATGCAGTCACCTCAGTTGACAGGTGCTAAGGGGCACAGATGGCAGTGAGATGTTGGGAGGGCAGAGATGTGTGTGGTACACAGCAAAGTCTGTGTGACCCTTAAGTTTGGGCCACATTCACACCATACATCTAAAGCATGGTTATACCATGCCTGAAGAATTCTATTGTATACAACACAACACAGTGGCGCCAATGTAACTCAAGTAACAAAAACAAGAGGTTTTGGGAGCACCTTTGTCATGAGCATGTTTGGTTAAATGTGGGGCAGGGGGGTGGGAGAGCCTGAAAGACATAGCAGCTAAATATCTGATTTTTGCTTATGCACAGTAAATAATTAGATGCCGCTTACTCTTCGTCCATGCTAGGAAGCGTCATTTGTTGCATTTCTGTGTGATGGACACAGGAGCAGAATCAGTTGTGGGGAAAGGTAGCAGCCCCAAACAATTCCTGTTGTGTACTCAATGTACCTTTTCAGGGGCCTGTACTTGAATAATCTGGTTTCCCCATTAATACTTGCTAGGTGTGATGCAGTCTTACTGGGTATGGCTCTGTGTGTGCACATGTGCACATGCTTATGTTTCTATACGATGGAAGTGCTGCTCTGCCTTGCTGAAAGACAGTTGTGTTTCTATTTGTTGTTAATAATAATAATAATAATAAATAATAAAGCTGTTTATAAACCTACCAGTCATGAACCTGAAAGCAGGACTTAACCAGACATGGAAGCTTGAGCGAGTACTCCATCCCAGGAACCCAGAGGCAAAGAAGAAACACAATAATTTTATACAGCTTTGTCTTTCTTCTAGCTTCCCTGTCCATGAGAAAGAAGAATCTAGTCTTGGAAATAGCAGAGAAGATGAGAACTCTCCTGAAAAATCACATGGTGCAGACATGGCTCTTGACTTCCCGGCTTTCAAAGAACAGAACAGCAGACATTCTCAGCTGAAGAAAGAACTAAGTGACAAACCCCAACTTTCCAGTGCTTCTGGAAGAACCCAGTGGCAGCAATTAGAGGCAAATAACGCAACCCATGACTCAGAGAGCAGGGCGTATTATTGCACTGCCTTGTTAGACAGCCAAGGACATAGAAATACTAGCCATCCATTAGCAGATTCGAGAGCTCTGCAAGATGAGCATGACTGTAACTTTCCCGCACAAGGCACAGATTTATCTTTAGCACAGTCAATATCGACAGAGGACCAAAGGTGCGAAGACCTTGCGGTTGAGATTATTGCCAAAGACAAGTCTCTGGTTGACATCCTCACGCCCCATCCCACCAGGAAGACTGCTCTAGATCTCATGGAAGGCCTTTTCCCTGTGAACATTTCAATGCCAGGCAGATCCTGCAGAAGGAAGGAGGGAATTCAGTCTGTCCAAGAAAAAGAGTAAGTTTATATATTTCTTATTATTTGTTTTTTATTAAAGATTTTATTGGGTTAGGAAAGTACATACACTGTAAGTTTATATGGCACAGAAAACCACAGGAACTATACTTTGGGTAAGGGCCGGGGAATCCCATCCTGTTTTGCCACCTGAGGTGAAATGGGAAGGTGCTCTCTGGTATGCATGCTGCACAGAACTCATCTACCCTTGCCAGTCCTGCCAAAGCCTCACTTACTGGGTCATGTGGCTTCCAGGTACCAGCGAGATCTCATGAGGGTCTCTGCAAAAATTTGTGGGGCACTTACAAGATTTCACCAGAACCCACAGCATATGCTTCTTCCTCGCTTCGCCAGCAGGGAGGCGCACCTGTATTGGCTTCATACCCCACCCTGCAGGGAAATCATTTGGGAGGGGAGTCTCCTTATAACCCTGAACTCCCATTAAGAAAATTTACACCAGGGGTTCCTAACAAACTGTGAAGTGTGGTGACCCAGCAGGCATTATAGTATCTTTGTTGAATTAGTGATACTTTGAATGCCATCCCAATGTTGGAGAGGCTGGGAAAGTGGTTTTGAGTGCTCTGCCTGAGCACTTTTTTGTGATCAGCAATATCTCTGTTAATACATTATTTGTCACATTGTTAAAGAAGCATTTATAATGATTGCTTTTTATTTTAACAGCCAAAGAAGCAGTGACTGTGCAGCAGACCCATCTCATGGAACTCAGAGTTTTCCTGAGCAAAGTACGGACCAAATTCTGAGTAAAAGCAGTGAAAGTCTTGATGATCCAGACAGCATTACATCAAAGAAAGTAGGTAGACGAGTGACCATGCAGTCTTGTATATGTTTATTCAGATAGAAGTTCTGTTGGGTTCAGTGGGACTTCCTCTCTGATATGTGAGTGTAATAGGCCTGGGGAAACTTCAGACAACCTTTGGACAACCATCCAGATCCAGATTTTGGAGGTCTCCTCAAGCCATGACACGTGACACACTAGCAGCCACCCTCCACCAGTTTCCTAAGCTTCCATGTTTGTCTGACTGCATCCTTTCATACATACATATAGACATACATACATAATTGTTTTAGTATGCTACCATTCTACAGTTAAAACCATGCTCTAGGCGGGTTACAACATATAAAAAACACATAATTACAAACATAACAAAAGTAGTCATAAACAATAAAAGCCATCAAAAAGCACACAACCCAATTGAAACAATTTCCACATAAATTATAACACATAAAAAAATAATACCAATAACAGCAACAACCTCCTCCAACAAAAAACCCCTAAACAACACCCTTTCCTTTCCTTTAGTCTCTGTCTTTCTCTCTCTCTGGTTCTCCCTCCTGCTCTCCTCCTCTGAAAAAATGAAGAGAAAAAGACAGAGAAAAAGAAACCAGAGGCAAATGTGGGAGTTTAATAAGCCAGCCTTAGAGGACAGCACCTAGAGCATTTAAATACATTCTAGGCCCACTGTTGGTTGTCACACATGTGCCTGCCAACCTCCTGGTCAGGGTGTCTCTTTCTTTCTTTCTTTCTTTCTTTCTTTCTTTCTTTCTTTCTCTCTCTCTAGAGAGAGAGAGAGAGAGAGAAAGAAAGAAAGAAAGAAAGAGAAAGAAAGAGATGCAGACTAAGGGCTCATCCACACTTCCACTTGTCCTCTGCCTGGAAAGCACGGGTCTGGGTGCTTTTCCACTTGCCCCATGCTTTCTAGGTATGAATCTGAGCAGTTTTGCCTTTACTCTATCACTTCCCCCTGGAAAACATGCTCTTAAGCGCTAAATTGGAGCAAACGTCAATCCACAGAAAACCCGGTTGATGTTTGCTCTGATTCAGCAGTAAACAGAGGGTTTTCCCAGGAGAAGGGGCAGGGCAACTCTGTGTACAAATGTGTGTTTGTGTGTGTGTGTGCGTGCACAGGCGTGAAGATATGGCACTTCTCTCTGTGTGTACACGCATGCATGTGCATATGGTGCGTCTCTGTGTGTGAATGTGATATGTTTAGGAAGACATTAGCCCGAGAAAACAAATGCACATGAAAACCAAATACCGTCTCAGCTGTGCCCAGTTACCTACAGTGGTACCTCAGGTTACATACGCTTCAGGTTACAGACTCCGCTAACCCAGAAATAGTGCTTTAGGTTAAGAACTTTGCTTCAGAATGAGAACAGAAATCGTGCTCCGGTGGCGCAGCGGCAGCAGGAGGCCCCATTAGCTAAAGCGGTGCTTCAGGTTAAGAACAGTTTCAGGTTAAGAACGGACCTCCGGAACGAATTAAGTACTTAACCTGAGGTATTACTGTATTGATTTATGCAAGAGTTAAGCATGAGCTTTTCCCATTGAAATCAGTGGTGTTTTAACAAGGTTTAATTTGGCAGGCATGGTGCAAACATTCAGCTTTTCTGAAGTGACACACAAAGAAGAGCTATAACCATGAGATTAAAAACCATTTTTGTCAGTTTGTGCAGTTCTGATAAGTTTAAGTTGCCTTCCTTAACATCAACAGGTTTTTGCTCTTATTTTATACTTTCCACTGGTGATTCCATGATGTCTTTGCCAGAAGATCTAGCATACATTGGTTCTGTTTTGAATAAATGCACTTTCTTGCCTCAGATTCTCCTGCTTAGAAATAGTTTGATGGCTGTGAACTGGGTGAGACCAGGCCACGAGCCCTACATGAATGAGACCTGGCATCCCGTGGGAATATGATATGCTTCGTTTTGAGATCTGGCAGCCCTTCCTCTTGACAGGCTTGGTGTGTCATATTGGCTTTCACAATGCAGAGAATGAAACCATAAACTGAGGAAATAGTTATACTGAGGCTCCTTTGGCAGAAATCCCAGGTTTCTTTGCAAAGGAGGCTCGCTAGTCATTAAAACTTGGCGACATTTCAACTCTGCCAGTCATGTTCTGCCCACCTGTAACTTTCTTCGGCAGTTTATAAGCTGTTGCTTCCTATGATGAACCTGACTTGTCCCAGCCATTGATATAAGCGCCAGTGTTGGACAGTGGTTTGAACACCAGACTAAGATCAGAGAGAGCCAAGTTCAAATCGCCACTCAACAATGAAGTTCACTGAGTGAACTCAGCCTACTCAATCCCTCTCTCCCTAGCCTATCTCATAGGGTTGCTGTGAGAATAAATGGGTGAGCAAGAACCTCATAAGCCACTTGAGCAAGGCACAAAGGTAAATAAATAAATCATTGTTAAAACGTGGCCATGATGATCTTACTGCCCTCTGTTTTAAAAACCATTTTAGGTGCCTACAGGGGCAGCCTAGTTAGTATAAACATGCATGTTCAAGTTCCTGTGGCTGAATCCCGCCCATCACACACATAGACAGGACCCCCTTATTTACTCCATATCTGCCCTACCATGCTTTTTCCCATCTAAATGTTGATAAAGCTTGGCATCAGGCAGAGGTGTGGCTGCCTCAACTCTGATGTATAGTGACATTCATTGTGTGCATACCAGGGCCTTGGAGACAGGGGAATCTGACTTTATTGTAGAGAGTTGAGGCTTTAAAAGTGGGGACCAGTAGCTTGCTTTCCTCCACTTCCTGGAATCTATTTTTCCTCTTCTGCCTGATGCCTGCTTGAGGACAGATGGCTGAGCTAGACCCCATGGTGGTGTGATGTATTTTGTACCCTTATGGAAATGCCAGAAACAAAGTTATTTGGTGACTGTAAGTCTTGAATCCCACTAGCAGATGAATCTCGTGGGGTGTCCAGAGCACAGTCTAGTCCTTTGTATTAGATGAATTTCAGCTGATAAGGCTCAAGGATGTGGACAAGGTGCTCGGACTTTAGACCCCTGGGGTGGTTCCAGTCCTACTTGGATGGTCGTTCCCAGAGGGTGTTGCTTGGGGAATGCTTTTCTGAAGGAGCAGGTTCATAGCTTGGGGGTACTCCTGGATCTTTTGCTGTCACTTGAGGCTCAGGTGGCCTCAGTGGCCCGGAGTGCCTTCCATCAGCTTTGGCTGGTGGCCCAGCTATGCCCCTGTCTGGACAGGGATAGCTTCACTACTGTTGTCTATGCTCTGGTAACCTCAAGGTTAGATTACTGCAATGCATTCAGAATCTTCAGCTAGTGCAGAATTCAGTGGCCAGGTTGCTCACCGGAGCAAGACAGTTTGAGCATATTACACCAATCCTGATCTGACTGCACTGGCTACCAATTAGTTTTGGGGCCCAATTCAAATTGCTGGTTTTGACCTATAAAGCATTAAATGGCTCATGACCACAATACCTCAAGGACTGCCTTTTTCCATATGAACCTACCCGGACCCCGAGATCATCTTCTGAGGCCTTGCTTCGTGTGCCACCTCCTCAAGAGGTCCGAAGGGTGGCAACACAAGAACAGGCCTTCTCTGCAGTGGCTCCCCATCTGTGGAATGCTCTCCCCAGGGAAGTTCGCCTGGCGTCTTCATTATATACCTTTAAGCAACAGGCAAAATGTACCTTTTTAATGAGGCCTTTGGTTGATTTCATTGACATCCTATGCCCTTTTAAAAAGTGTTTTTTTTTGGGGGGGGAGGTAGGTTATTGTGTTGTTGTTTTATTTTGATTATATATTTTGTGGTTTTATATTTTGATTTTGTTCTGTGAACCATCCAATAATATTATTATTATTAATAATAATAAATAAATAATAATAGCAGCTACTACCACCCAGGCCAAGTGGTGAAAAAAGGCATTCACCTAAGAAAGATTTGCCAGCATTTTCATTATAATAAACTGCATTTGTTTTATTTCAGAATTGTATAGCTTTGCGCCTGTATTTTGTGAAAAGGCTTGCTTCGATCAGTTTTCTTGAAAATGAAGTATATACTCATAAGCAATTTTAGCCCAAGCTTTGTGTCCCTTTTAGGATATCCCTGTAACCTCAATAAGACAATTTTTGTGGTGGCAAATATGGAGCAATAGGCCTTCCTAGCTGTCCAATGTTTTAAACAGACTTGGATTTCCTTCACTCCCACAGAAACTCAACTAGGAGCTTAAGGCAGTAAAAAGAGGCTTATAAACCCTGCCATGCCAGGTAGGAGAGAATTTTGGCTCAAAATGTTCTCCTCCGAAGTGTTCCTTCAGGGCCTGCCACCTTATCTGAGAACCACCCTACTAAAACCTGTCTATCAAAGCCAGTTCAGTTTCTCAGTGGCTTCCTTCCTTGCAGAGAGAACTTATTTCCAGCATCCATTTGAAGCTACAGGATCTGTGGCTTGAGAGGGAGCTTATCGAGTCTGAAGCTAAGGGGTATGCTGTGCGTGGCAAGGAGCTGGAGTGCCTGGTCCAAGACCTGTGTAAACCCAATGAGTACGAGCGCTACATGATGTTCATTGGTGATCTGGAGAAGGTGGTGAGCCTGCTGCTGTGCCTCTCCAGCCGCCTTGCTCGGGTCCAAAACGCTATGGAGAAAATGGATGAAAACACAGATGCTGAGGAGAAGGTGAGTTCCAAGGCAGGAACTGAGGGGAGGCTGTTTTACTATATGCCCTTCAAGATACGACTCTTCTGGTTGCCTGGACATAAATTTCTAAATCTGCTGCAACAATGCGGATTCCATGATTAATGGTGCTTAGGATCCAGTATGTAATATTGACCTTCAGCAGCTTGGGTGCTGCTGTGATGTGGCTGATCCCAGGCTGTTTGCTGGTAACATTTGAAGGCGGGTGTGTGTCACTTGTCAGTAATGGGGTGAGAAATCACCATGTTGCCAGCTGTCCCCTATCTGACTTCTGCCCCTCGGAAATCTTGGACAATTTTTCAGTGTTCCACAATACGGAGGTCTCTCAGGCGAAGTATTAACTCTTGTTTGGAGACTGAAACTAGACACACGGCATAGGAGACAGCAGAGGAATTGGGAGTAGGGTGTATGGGATCCCTTTCATCTCTGGCCATTTTCCCCTTCAAAATTATTTCCATAAAGTAAAAGATGGGTAGAAAAGTAGACAGAAAGCTTTTTTAAGAAAGAAAGAAAGAAAGAAAGAAAGAAAGAAAGAAAGAAAGAAAGAAAGAAAGAAAGAAAGAAAAAACAGGGAAGCAGCTAGGGATGGGTTATGTTTTGCAGCCTTGTCTCTACTGCACCCTCAGGCTGGCAAGAAACTGTTCATACATTTACTGTGTGTTACATTTAATTTGATCCTCAGCCAGTCTTTCCACCATAAGCTGTACTTGGTCAGACAAGCACAAATATTTCGGGGATGGGGAATCATTCTGCAACTTCAACGATGTTGGTAAAATCCATTTGTTTGCTCTGATCACATTTCTGTCACTTCTTGGGTTCATAAAATACACCACAGTTAACATGAGCCATATTGAAACCCAGCCAGATGGGCAGGGTACAAATATTAAATTACAATTACACAGAGTCTCTGCTGTTTTTATGTAACTTGCTCTGGTATTACTTTTCGTAATGAGGAGCAGATAATAAATATTATGAATAAATAGGCATCCGTGGGCATTCTCTGGCCACGATCCACACTCAGATTCATGGTAGATTAATTTAGGGCATGATAGGAATCAGTTCCGGTTTTGTTAAAATACAATGCAAGTTCTAAACACAAAGTGTTAGGAGGACCAGTTGACTGACATCAGTACAGAAGGAAATATTCATTGCATGTTATAATGTTCGCACACTAATTTCTGAGTTGTTTTCGTTGTCTTTAGGAGTCATTAAAAGAGCGGCACAGACTCTTGTCCAGGCAGCGGGAGGATGCAAAGGACCTGAAAGAGAATCTGGATCGGAGAGAAAGGGTGGTGTCGGGTATTCTTTCCAAATACATGACTGAAACGCAGCTTCAGGACTACAAGCACTTTGTACAGGAAAAGACATCGCTATTGATTGAACAGAAGGACCTTGAGGAGCAGATTAAGTTTCTTGAAGAGAAACTGGAGAGGTTGGAGAAGAGTATTCCTACTTAAAGCCATATTAGCAGGCCACTTGGTTTCGTGAATGAAGCGACTGTGCTAGAACTCCATCTGTATCCATGGAAACATTTAAGAAGGGAGCAAGGCTGTGTTTGGTGACTTCACATAGGCATCTCCGTGCCTCAGTGCTGACAAGGGCTTAATTGGCCCAGGCAAACATTTTTAGGAGAAAGTGACAAAACCTTAACTGTAGGTGGCAATGCATTTTATCTTGGAATGACTGATGCAATGGGTATTGGCTTTCATTAATGAGCTGGTGCGCTGTTTTTCTTTCCTGCAGACTGCTGGTCTGCTTCCAGACTGACATCATCCCAATAAAGAATATATAAGTATCATAAAATGTTTTCCTCTTTCTGGATGGAGTGGGTATTTAATTGACAGGCAACGTTCATGTTTAAATGGGAAACGCCATAGTACCAACTCTGTGGCGCAACACTTGCAGGCCTTTTAACAAACTCCTTTTCCAGTTTAACCACAGGGCTTCCCTCTAACAAAGGGAGCAGCTTGCAGGGCCAATAACTCTGGGCTCTATGAAACAGTCATTAAACCCAGCCTGGAGCTATTCACGTACTAGAATTGTTTCTTCGGAACGTGGGTGTGCAGGATGTTGAGGAATACCCCTTTCCAGCTGCCTTTCTTTCTTGCTCCCCTACCTTACTCTTACTAGGTGTGCTTAAAATTCTTTGCAATTTCCCATATACAGCAATATCTTTTTCAAAATATGTACCCAGATTTTATATGAAATAATTGATATCCTATGAATGAGTTTTTCTGGACAGCATTCCATTTAATTATAACATTCATTCCTTAAGAAGCAACAGACATAAGAAGCTGTCTTATACTGGGTCCAACCATTGGTCTGTTCTGATGGGTGCTGGCTCCAGGGATTTGGCAGTTCTTCACCAGAGCAACCTCAATGCTTCCCCCTGCCCTGCCCCCCCCCCCAATGTGGAAGAGGTAGGTCATTGCCTAATAATTCTCTTAAGCTCAATCTGATCTTCTTGAATACTCTGTGCAAAATGGAAATGATAACACTGTTAGAGTGCCTCTCTGCTGGCCTTGGCCAAAACCCAACTTTGTCACCATAGAGTGTGGGGTGTAGAGGGCATAACTTTCCACTCGGCTAATCTATTCCAAATGCTGGTTGTGTTTAATACATTTTACAATGATTGATATATTAAACTGTCCATTTTCTTTGATGCGAGAATCTCTCCTTTCTAATTGCAACATAAAAATCAGAGTGGGGTAAATAAATACACATGGCATTTCTAGGCATTTAAAAATAATTAAACCAAAACCAAGTACCTCAAAAACACAGGGTTTGGTGCAATATACAGCTCCAGGGAATGTACTCTTCCAACTGGCCATATGCTATGTTATGAATTGTTTTGCCACATCTTCCTTTCAAACACCCACCACCATTTGCACATTTGTCGGTTACTTTGACTGCCTTTGTCTAACAGAAGGACAAGGAAAGGGTGCTGAATGAGAAAAGGACAGAACCGGTGGACTAGAACGATCAGTTCAAGACTAGGATGGGGAACATAATGTTGTTGGAGTACAGCTCCCATCATCCCTGACCAATGGCTGTGGTGGTTTGGGGCAGATGGAAGTTGCAAGTCCAACAAAATCAGAAGGGGCAGTTGGTTCCTTAAACCAGAGAAGGAACACTGCAAGTCTCCAATGGTTAATTGCAGTTGGGATGAGCAAAAGGGCTACCTTTCAGATCTGGTTTTCCTATCAAAGGTAATAGCCTTCTCTTACAATCAACAACCTGAGATACTGTGTAGGAGAAAGAGCTAGTATCCCTGACATTAAGCTCAGTTCCAAGGAAACCCTTTTGCCCATCACAGTTGCAATTAATAACTGAAAACTTGCCCATGACTTAGGCCAGGGATTGGCAACCCAAGGCCCATGGGCCACAAGTGGCCCACGGGAGTCATTTAGCCAGCCCACAAGCAGCCCCTGAACCAAGCCGCCTTCTCAGCGAGAACCTTCCTGACCTCTGACTTAGGCCGTATGCATCCCGTGCGCTCCCACTGCCTGTTTGGGAAGTGGTGCGCACATGTTAGCCACAAACCATATCTCTCTTGCATCTATTCTATTGTTTCTTATGAAATACTGCATTTTAATGCATTTCACCCCAAACCAGCTTTGATCCAAACTGAGAGAAAGAACAATCCAGCTGCATTTTGAGCCACAGCCTTTGGTCTCGTCCACACTCCCACTTGTCCTGTGCCTATAAACCACGGCTCAGAGCAGTTTTCTGCTTGTCCCATGCTTTTTAAGAAGAAGAAGAAGAAGAGTTTGGATTTGATATCCCGCCTTTCACTCCCCTTCAGGAGTCTCAAAGCGGCTAACAATCTCCTTTCCCTTCCTCCCCCACAACAAACACTCTGTGAGGTGAGTGGGGCTGAGAGACTTCAAAGAAGTGTGACTGGCCCAAGGTCACCCAGCAGCTGCATGTGGAGAAGCAGAGACGCGAACCCGGTTCCCCAGATTACGAGACTACCGCTCTTAACCACTACACCACACTGGCTCTCTTTCTAGGCATGTATCTGAGAGGTTTTGCCTTTGACCTGCTGCTTTCCCCCGGGAAACCTGCTCTTTAGTGCTAAATCAGAGCAAACATCAGTCTGGAGAAAACCAAATCAATGTTTGCTCCGATTTAGCTCTAAAGATTGGGTTTTCTCAGGGGAAAGAGGCAGGGCAAGTGGAAGTCTGGATGAGCCCTTAGCGGCAGCAGCGCAGTCCTAAGCACAGAGAACTAAGCTCCACTGCGTTCAATGAGGCCTGGAATCTGTGCAGATGTTATTACAACTGGCTATGTTCTGTAGCTAATTCCTCTGCCCTAGTGTCACATCATCTTAGGAGTACATCTCTGGGAATACTGAACTCCAAGCATGCTAACCCCTGTACCACAAGACAGAGACACTTGCATTTGAGGGACTTTTGTCTCTGTCATTTGTTGGAGGCTGTGCATTTACATATCCCCTGCACTGGTGAATGAGCACCTTCTAGTGGCAGCAACGGATCCTTTTGCTTGTTCCTCACATTCCTGTTACACCAAGTGACTATGACCTTTTTTCTGCACTGTTGTATAGCCCAGAAGCTGTGAATCAAACCGGCCAGTTGCTACATGCTGCAGTCTACAGGTACAGAAAAGGGTAGACACAGCACACATAGAGAAAGAGAAGAAACACAATATTTAGCTCAACAACTTTGCCAAAAAAAAAAAGCTCAACAACTTTCCTGTCCTGATTTTCCGTGTTTGAAATATGGGGACCCTACCTTACAACACAATATTTAGTATTAAACATCCTGCTTTGCCTTCTCTGGATTCATTAGTTCAGGGATATTCCCCCCACCACACACATAAACCCTCCCCAAATGTGCTCTGCAGGGTTTGGGGGAACCTTTGTAACAATTTTAGGCTTTGCATGGGGCTGGAGAAGAGGGGGTGAAAGGCCAATTTGTGCAGAAATGCTTGTGCTGATGGGAGATTTGCTTAGTGTGACATTGGCTACAAGCCTTAGTTTAGAGAGCTGCTTTAGAAATGATTATTGTTTTTATTTTTAATGTTAGTATTAATATTCTGGTCTTCTGATTGAGGATTGTGATATAGGTTTTGATTGTTTGAATGCATTAGCTGCCTTAAGTTTTTTTCATCCTTAAGTTGGTAGAATATATGTTTTAGGATAAAAATACAGAGGCTGAGGTCACTCCGATTCATGGAGGTTTGGGGTCAGGGCTTGCTGCTTGCGCTCAAATTCCTCTTGGCAGGAATTTCATACTATTTCCCTTTATCTGGGCTGAATTTTGAAAGCAGAAATGGCTACAGTCTTCCTTCCTTCCCCTTTCTTTTTGAAGAACAAGGCAAAAGAAAGCAAGAGCAAAGCAGAAGTACAGCCTAGATCTAAGTCAGGCACTGGCAAAGATGCCTTCAATCAAAGGTCTATCTTGCCCAGGGTTGGGGAATTTGCTTCATCCGGAGGACCACATTACCTCATGGACGTTTTGCGGGGGCCACATGCAAACGGTAAGCATGGCTAGAGGCAGAAGTGTGTGGAGCAAAAGGTGCGACTTTTACCTTTGTACAGTGAAACACTGAGGTTTCTACACACATACAGCCACATCGCAAACACATCTCTTTCGCCTCCATCCAGGCAAGCAGTAGGCATTATCCCACTCCCAGGATGCATGCCAGCCATGCAAAGGCACCTGAGGAGGAAGAGTGAGGCTGTTAAAGGGTCAAGCCTGGGGAAAGGCGGTCGTGGCCTGGGAAGGGCCGTGGCCTGGGAAGAGAGGCCTGGAGGGGTGCATTCAGTCCTGTGTCCTGAGTTTCCTCACCCTGATCTAGTTCATCATCTTGTTTCCAGGAAGCCCGGAAATAGGTACAGATAAGAGAGATCAGAATATTTGCAGTTTGTGTCACTTTTCCCGTGCTTATTCATCCATCCTGTGTCCACGTTGGCTTATGGTTTTTCATTTTTAATCCATACAAAAATTTGCATTTAAAGATTATACAACTCCATAATTTTTGAGCATATTTTCTGCACATCTCTAAATATAATTTCTCTTAAAATACACATTTTTGAGATGTTGTTTTTGCCAAGAGCTGCACTGCAAAATCTGAGGAAGGGCCAAATTTGAAGGCTACCTCTTGTTCCCATCCACACCTCAGCTCACAAGGAGGAGGAGGAGGTGGAGGAACAGATCAGTTCACATCTGAATTTGAGAAAGATTAAATTCCTCAAGCATCCCCACCCACAAGGCGCTCTCTCTCTCTCTCTCTCTCTCTCTCTCTCTCTCACACACACACTGAATGTAGGTTCACACACCAACTATCACAGTCAAATAGACAAATTTGTAGAGGCTGCTATGGACTTAGATCAGCAAGATGTTAAAATTCCATATACCCATATAGTGCAGTTCCACCCCTGCAAACGATACAATTATCTTCCCCCTCCCTCCCCCGTCTCATAGTAGAGTTGACTTAACATACTGTATGATAAGATAATCATGGGTCATAGGTGGAAGGTTAAGACAGCAGCCACAAATTGCTAAATGTTCACCCCCCCTGCCTTTAGCCATGATAGCCAAATATGCATTAGATTAAGCAACCGAGCTCTTTAGATCTTGCATTCCATAGCCTGTTCAAAGAACTGGAAAATTACTGGTTTGCAAAGCTACAGGGGACTGTAACCTCCCCTTTTGCTCAAGCGGCTTAACCAGCTGGCTCAGTTATTACACACATTTCAAAAACTATATAAAGAAATCGATGCGTTCCATCGCTACTTCCATCCCACAGGATCTGCAAGCAGCCTGGGAATAGTCACTTATTATTCATGTGTGCCTTTTCTCTTAGAGCTCCAAGGTAACTCAGAGCTGAAAAGTAGGTGTCAAGAGAGAGTGCTTTCTGGTTATGTAAGGTTTCATAACTCTGATATAACAAAGTGCAGTGCAGGCAGTAGCAGGAGAGGTGGGCGTAGAAATAGTAACAAGTGAGATGGGGAGGGGGATGCACACATACAGGCAGGAATGGGAAGCAGGTGAGCGTGTAAGAGGCAGAGCAGGACCCAAAGGAATATGCTGGTGCTGTTTTTTACATTACCAAGCACCTGTGTGGAAAGGGGAGGGTGGGAGGGAAAAAGTGGGAATGACTGAAAGTGTGTTTGAGTGGCAGGTACAGTGGTACTTTGGTTCTCAAACTTAATCCATTCTGGGAGTCCTTTCGATGGTTCAACAACCAAGGCGCAGCTTCCAATTGGCTGCAGGACCTTCCTGCACTCAACTGGAAGCCACAGAAGCCGTGCTGGACGTTTGGCTTCCCAAAAATTTTCGCAAACCGTAACACTCACTTCCAGGTTCGCAGGAGCTGATTTGTTCAGGAGCCAAGCTGTTCAAGTACCAATGTACCACTGTACTTGAAGGCATTACGATTTCCCAGACAATAGCATGTGTGAACTGGTATACTCACAAATTGACACGCAAATCAGTTTAGTGTTTTTAATTGGTGTTCCCTTAAGATGGCCTTTGAATGCAATCATAATCAAGAGCACACAGTCTCCTGTGGAGGCTAGGCTAAGGTCTTACCTTAAAAATGACTGGCCTCTGTAGAATTCCTGCTTGTTGCTCTATTCTTGAGGCAACGGGTGCGTATCTGCAAAAATGCACAGAGTTTTGTATTAGCTGCATTCTCAAATGTAACTTGGAGCAACATGGTGCTTAGTACCATAGTAGGTTTAGAAATAGTGCAGTTTTGCCATGCTGTACCCATCTTGCAATGTCTGGTATGTGAGACTAGCGCATGAAAACACAACTATTTTAGATAAACTTTATTATTATTATTATTATTATTATTATTATTATTCGTTTTCACAATTTTATACATTTTAACTTTAACCATTTCAAACATTAAAATAAAAGGTTCTTTTGAACCTTCGGCCCTCCTTCCCTCCCTCCATGGGTTCCATATTTAAGATTAAATTCACTGCATCTTTTACCATTGTCCATCTGTTATATATCCATATTTACCATAGTCGATTCCACATTACAAGTGTCATTACATCCCTGCCAATGATTTTAACTCTTGAAAGTGGTCTTTACTATTTTAGATAAACTTTTACAGGGTTCTGACCATGGGAAGTATAGTCCACTTTGTCTCCTACATATAGGCATAGTTTGTTACCTCTGTGTAATTATATAAACTGAAGTCACCCCTCCGGAGTCTAAAATGGAGACTGTAATGTTGAATTTCACCAAGGAGTTTCATCGATGTCTGGGCAGATTGAAAATGGGAAGTAACATAATGAAATGCTTCCTTGTACAGATTTTTTTAAAAAAAAAATACTACAAATGGAAAGCTAGTCTGGGGAATGGCTATAGTGAGCCCCTTCCCTAGTTTTTCTAAGGAGGAGCTTTCATCCCATGTGCATTCTGAGGAGATACAGCACAGATTCAGACACAGATGCATTGCCTCCATTAGGACACTGCCTGCACAAGTCTTTCTCTCTCCCATCATGGGTAATGTCTCCAGATAAAGCTTTCTATGCCCATCAGCAACAGAGAGCTGTGTGCAGGTACAGTGTGTGATAAATGCTTTGTGGCTCACTCTTATCCTTTTCATAGTTCTCTGCAAAGTAGCTGTAGAATGGAAGATTAAAACCCTTCAGTGAGCCTTATAAGTCTTAGCCTTCAAAATCTTATTATACTGTGTGAAGTACCAAATATAATTCCTCCATGGAGAACATAATGAACTAGACATGTGCACTTTTTTATATAATGGTAATCTTGGTGGGATGTGAGAGAAGTTAGGCATCCATGTGCTAAAATCTCTCTGGCTCACGAGCAAAGCACAGCCTCGCAGCTCTCTTGCTGAAGAGTATTAGGAAGAATTTAAATAGGGAGCTGCATTATAAAAAGTCAAACCACTGGCCCACCCAGCTCAGTATCTTTTTTTGCTGACTAGCATTAGATCGCCTGCTTTTTTCTACAAGCAGGGAGCATTCCTAGCCCTATCTGGAGATGCCAGGAATCAGCCTTTTGGATGTAAAACATGTGCTCTCCCCGTGAACTAAGCCTAGCTCTCTGATGATATTGCTACATCCTGTATAAAATACATCTGTGTACAGCACAGAAGAAGCCCATACATAATACAACCACAACCTTCAAGTTACTAACTTGTGCTGCTGCAAATTTGTTACATCCAAGATTCAAAGGCAGAAATCGAAGTGATGATATCACTGATGCTGTGTTTGATTGAATTACAAAACAAGCAGCACACTTGGGGCTAGAAAAATACTTTCAAATGTTGCTGATACAACATCTTCAGGTATTTGGGTCAGGCATGCAGTCTAGGATTCTGCCAAAAACACCCCCCTGCAACATGGTGGCAAGGCCTTTGCACAATACAGCCTCTGACTCCTCTGGCTTCTTGTCTGCTTCAGATTCCTCCTGCAGCTTGTGAAAAACGGTTCTATGTTTGGAAATACTCACACCAAATCAAGAAATAAACTGACATGTGAAAGTGTCAAGAAGCTTGTTCCAATCTGGGCAAAGCTTCAGTTTTTAGAAGTCCGTGATAAATATGACAAACATGAAGAAGCAGAAACCGATAGATCAGATAAGCTTGCACCCATTCTCACAAAAACCAAACCTCAATTATTCCATCTGAAACAGTATTTATGAATTGTACCCACCAGTGCAAATTGTGACTTCTGGTTCCAAGTGCAGGCCCACAGAGGTCTTCTGGGGACACACTCCCATGCAAATCATGTGACCTGCCCAAGATCATAGGTGCTTTGGATGGGGACTGTGCTCTCACACGCACAAAAATTGAGGAGTGTGCATTCCATTGTGTCTGGGCTCTTCTTCATCTGGATCTCTAAAGATCATCTGGATCTTCTTCATCTGGATATCTAAGGAAATAAAGGAGTCATGACCCACACTGTGACGTGGGATGCCCCCTTGCATTGAAACCCCTTCTCATGTGGCATCCTGGCTCCATTCAGATTCCCCATGCACACACCCAGCAGGCCATGTGTTTACTTTACAGGGTAAAGTTGGAAAGGTTGTCTGGCCCAAACCCCATTTAAAGCTAAAGAATCATAAAGAGGGAGAGCAGTTGGTCAGCAGTAGGTTGCAACTGGGTGGCAGACTGAACAGGAACACAGGTCGCCTGGTAACCATCTTCCTCAGTATGGCGAGATGTACTGCATTTCTATTTAAATTATAGTAATTAATTCCGAGTGTACAGCTATGCACAAAACATTAGCATATGCATTTTTGTCTCTTTGAAAATAGATACTCTTTTTTGTTGTCCTTTTTTTGTGTGTGGTGCATAAATGGCCACCTACACAGCAACTGTAACCTGTGCATTTGGACTTTCCTGGGCCTAAGCTACTGCCTCACCTTCTGCAAAGTTCAAAGCCCTTCTGGTTGCTCCCATGAGCAGCTGTGTTGCAGTGAGATCTGTGTGTGTGCAGCTCTCCAGATTTGGTTTTGCATTCCGGAGACTCCACAGTTAATTTGCACGTGCAAACCCTCCACACTCTTCCCTTTAATGCACCAGGCCAAGACATGGATTCTGCCTGTGGCCCTGTTAATTTATAACTGCACAAACTGAAAAGATGCACAGCAGCAATCACACAGGGAGGCAGTGCTGGTTCTGAAGCAAAACCAGACCCCGAATTCCTAAAATAGCTCCCCAGGGTCCAGCCAAGTCCATAAATTCCCTCCACCCCATTGCCAGCCGTGGTAAAACTTTGTCTGAGCTAACTCTTAAAGGTGAAAATGCTGCAACTTATATTTCAATGTGGATTTCGAATGAGCACGGCCAAATTACCTATGCAGAGTATTGTTCTGTATCAGAGCAATATAAAACACATCTGCTTGGGGGGCAAAACAACCATATGGTTTCACTTTGAATACTGTATCTTGTGCTTAGCCACTGGCAAACTGGGGGTACAGCTTCAGAGACTGTTTTCTATCTTCACACTCTACAACATATGCCTCACGTATCATTTTTCTTTGGGTTCTCTCTTATACTACTGGCAGTTCCGCTGCTCTCTATTATACGAACCAACCTTTGGTTTGATATCTCCTCTAAAATTTCAGTTGCTTGGATCATAGGCTGCAAACTTGCAGGTGCACTTAAGAGAAAAAGACAAACAATAACTTTAGCCATTATAAGAAGTGAAAAGCAGGGCCAGTGATTAATCAGGGGCAGGACCCAGGAAACGGAAGCAGTAACTAACCTCAGCATCATAAGCAGGGTCTGTCCCTGCTAAATGGGGGCAGAGGATGCACGTGCTCATTTGTTTTCACTGCGGACAATTACTACATTGTGCCTAGCCAATGGCCTGCTCCAAGGGCATCCTGTGAAGATCCTCATTTAGAGGTTTCTTCATTACTGCATTGGCCCTGGAAACATCAATTGCTGTCACGGTGCCCGGCTTTACTTAGATTCACATGCAAATCAAACAACAAAGCAGACCAAGGGAATGTAGGTCAATGTAGCCAGAAAAGCAATACATAGAGCGAGGGCCAGGGAAAACAAAATCTATGCACATGGTGAATTAAAACAATGTTTTCATAGAAGTAGCACTGCAATCTTTCATGTTTTTCTCTCCCATTATTCAAAATAGGGGGTCCACAATCATATACAACTATTTTCCATCTTTGAGGAAGTGCAGAAAGTAACCAGATCTCAAAGTACCTGCAGAGGCAGGGTAGAAACAACTGAAGGGGAAATGGCAAGCTGCCATCATTTTCAGAAGTTGTGCAACATGATTCTTTGTGTGTTTACAAAATACTCATAAGGGCTGCACAGACGATCTGATTGAAACACAATTATTTTTAAAAATCTGAGTTGCTTTTAAAAAATGTATATTAGATCTTCATTTTTTAAAACTTCTGTTGCAATATCTTTTTAAACAAACTGAGCGGGAGTCACCTATCCAGCCCCATCCATGGAAGCTCTGTGTAAGGACTTCTGCTTGCACAACAGGGCTTTGCCTCCTGCCTTCTCCTATCCCCTGCACACTTCCTGTACCCCCTAAAATTAGTTTTGGGGATTATTAGAACCCACCCAGAACAGCACTTGAGGGGAGGGGGGGATCATTCTATCTGTCAATCTGCAATGTACAGTGGAGCAGCTGGAAGATCACAATGTTGAATTCCACCCAATCTGATTTTTAAAAGAAAACTAAATTTAAAACAAGTATGTCGAAAGCTACACTAATAAATCCTCAACACTAAACCATGTTCATCTGTGAAATGTGTGGTTACAATTCAGAGTTGAGCATTTACAAGCAAAAGGATGTTTATGCTTGCATTAAAGTTAGTTTCCCTTCTAAACCAGTTTTTAAAAGAGATACTAGTCAACAGAATGCACCATGTTCCTAATCCCTTGGAAGACTAAACCCCAAACCTGAATCCCTGCCACACTTCCTTTCTCATTATGTTGAGAAATCCTTAGGAGTCCATAAATGGGCCACAGTAGCTTAAGGAGTCTTACACATCTAGTGATAGCATCTTTAAGCCAAGACCTGAAGTTGCACATTTAGACTTCATTTCAATTATGCACAATCATATTTCCATTTCTTTAGAGGACAAAGGTAAACACCTACACCTAACTGAACTTTAGTCTGTGGTAGCTGGCTGTGGGCACCTAGCAAAGTTAGGTCTCAGGAAGAACATGTTTATGTTCTGGTGACAAGATGTGCTCTGCCTACAAATTCAGAATGGTTGTTGCAGAGTCACTGAGATGGCTGGAGTGGGGCACTGTGGCATCCTTGTGTGGTTGTGATGTAAGGGTACGTGCCCCCCCCCCTACCATCATGAGCTTCATGTGTGGGCAGCTTGTGGGTATTATTCATACAGTCCTGACTGGTTGCCACGAGAGGTTTGGACTCTGCGGGAAATTTCAATTCAATTTTTCCATTTTCTAGTTCTGTGTTTTTCTCGTTCCTTCTGAAGCTGTGAACACATTTTGGATATTTGGAAGGGGGTATTCTGCTGGTGTAAGCAGTATTGTACCTCCAGTGTGATATGTCCTGATGTAATATGAGCATAGGATTGTTACATTACTAACCTGCAGTGGGAGAGTTTATGTTATTATCAGCATGACAAAACAATTACCTCGGGTAATAGGACAAGTATTTTCTCATACATTTCAATAATCATAGGCTGAATTCTTTGTATGCTTTACACTGAAGGAAATGACTAGTTGTTTTGATGAGGACTTTGTCAATGCAAGAACCAAAAGATTAATCCCACACATTTTTATAATAAAAAGGAAGCTCTGTTGGGACTCTGCTCCTTTGAATTACCCACTGACTCATTAATCTTCTATACCTTTACAAGGGTGAAGTAAGTCCTATCAAACCATTCAAAATTAGGTAGACAAGGGAGCACTTCATTTCATAATATTCAGCCAACACCTTATATGAGCTGTTTTACTTTCTTGCAACCATAGAATATATGTACCATATCAATTTGATAATGTATTTTCTTTGCGCAGAAGGAAGCAAACTGATTTGTGGCTATGCTCCTTTTATAATCTAAAGTAAAACACATGAGACATTGTGAATAAAGGGGGTTTTTTTGCTTCCCATTGTGGTAGTTATATATAATTTGCTTGTGCAGAGCAATTACTTCTAGTATAATGCGAATGCTGTTATTTACTGCTCATTCACTATGTTAATTAACTACAGCTTAGATAACTAAAGTGAATTAATGTCATTGTTCACTAGAATGGGTAATGAACCATCTGATAACATCATTGATTCATACAGTTGCAAAGTCTTGGGGGGGGGGGGATATTCTCTGTACTGCTAAGTCCCTGCCATACCTTACAACATAATCCAAATGGATGTTTAATTATTATTTTTTTACATTTTAATGAAAATTTTCAGTGGAGTAAGGGAAATGGGAAAAAAACAACAAAACAAAAATAAAAGTGTTCCAAAAGGTAATCCAAATGCTATTTGTTATTCAATGCTTGACTTTCTCTCTCTTTTCCTGGTAAGGCTCTCATGACTTCCATGGGTATGTGATTAGTAAAAAAAAACCTCAGCATGCTGTAAGTTTGTGTATAAATGCAGTGATGCCAAAAGTGCCAGCTGACATGGATAATATAATTCTGCTGGTCATGTAGTTTGGGGCTGCACTGAACTAAGTTATATTCAGAGTAGCTTGACTGAAATTAATGAGCCTAGGTTAGTCATGTCCACTAATTTCAATGGGTCTACTCTGAGTAGGACTAATGTTGGCAATAACCATTGTTCTAAGAAACCCCTAGTTTCTTTAAGGAAAACTACTACAGAGATGCTTGGAAAGCTTGCCTGAGGCAATACCCACTCTTAGTCATACTCAGTGTATACATTCATTGATATCCATCCATTCATTTTAATAAGGCTTCTTTGGGAATGACTTTAGTTGGATATTACCTATAAAATATTGCAAATGAAATACGCATGTTACATATGAATGGCACTTGTTTTCATCCTTGATTAATAAATCAGTCACACTGGAGAAACAGTCTTTGCATTTCCCTTAGGATGCAAGTACAGTGGTGCCTCAGGTTACATATGCTTCAGGTTACAGACTCAGCTAACCCAGAAACAGTGCGTCAGGTTAAGAACTTTGCTTCAGGATGAGAACAGAAATCGTGCTCCAGCAGCGTGGCAGCAGCAGGAGGCCCCATTAGCTAAAGTGGTGTTTCAGGTTAAGTACGGACCTCCGGAACGAATTAAGTACTTAACCCGAGATACCACTGTATATTCCTTTTACAAACACCTGCTTCACAAAGAAAGGGGTTTGGAGAAGGTCCACTTTTAACAGCAAAATGAGCACATAGCCAAGGGCTGGTAAACCTCATATTTGAAATCCCTGAGAACCTTTCTCTTTAGCCAACCTTTAATATAAGAAATGAGCTCAGCTGCAGGTTGTTTTGCAATCCTCATTCATCTGCCCAATGGCTGTTAAAACTGAACCCGCACTCACTCCCCTCTTTCTGTGTGAATGGGGCTGGCCCAGATTTAAACACCCACGTCTGGCAATGTTTGGCCCTAGCTCTACGCTGGATTGAGCTTGCTATTTTTATTTGCTAAGAATGGGAACAGAAACAATTTGTTAGCTACCCATCTCTTGAGCAGATAAAGTCCTACAACAACTTGTGGAATACTTTAGCAAAGACTATTATGCATATGCACACATAGGTAGCCAGAAAGTAGTACTGTATTGAGTTTATTAAAGCAAGGCAGATACAACATTCCAAGAGCCAACTTGTGCCACAGTAGGGCCTTTGTTTACTAGGCCAAAGTCTGATGTAAAAATCAATAAAGGTTACAGCCATTGCCTGTTTGGGCCCTTGGTGTATTCAGAGATTAAATGTGTGACACATGAGACTGACCAATCATACACTAATCCTTTCTGAAGTGAACCTACTCTTCTTCAATAACAGAATTTTAATTGTCCCAAAACTGCAACTTTTGGAGGAGGGACTGGATGTATCGCTTGGATGAAGCTGGTACACAGCACTAAAATCACAGCTACTTTGCTCTTCCCCTGCTCCTGCAAAGTAAACAATGGTTTGGCATAGCATTATGTTTGAACCTGGAATTGTGGTTTGTCTCTTGCAAACAATCCATGAGCAGCAAGCCAGGAACAAACCTATGAGCTCAATGTTGTTTGGAGTTAAGTGTAACTGTGATTTAAAGTGATTCACAAACTCGTCACAGAATTAGGTTAGAAGTCCCCATGCAACGCCACTAAATAGTCAATTGTATTAAAATCAATTTATACTGAACTATCATCCATACATTTTTTTTAATGGTGGGACAATAATTACCCTTATTTACAAAAGGCTTTTAGTTCATGCAGAGCATTATTCAATCAAGATGAGTATCATACTGAAAATGAATTTTCACAGAGCCACAATGTCTTTTTAAAAACTACCCACAGAGCCTTACCACTTGACATATTTTAAGTTAGTTATGTCACTGAGATGCACACTTCTTTTGAGTGTTTAATGATGGCTGATGGTGCACCTAAAATGCCCAGCCTTAGTTTACATAAAAGTTCATCACCAGAAAGACACCAAAACATGTCAGTATTTACATAATATACAATATAAAAATAACTATCTTAAAGAGCTATATTTCCATTAGTCTATTCCTCATATAAAAATATGTACCCTAAATAGATTTTTCCTTTTGTTACATTTTTGTTACATAACTTTTGAAAAGTTATACTCAGAGGACAAGAGGTTTGTATATTTTGTCAAACTGTTATGGCATTTATAATCACACAGGTTTTCATTAGTTTGCAAAAACTATTATATATATATTCTCTGAATAAAACAAGACATATCTCCACCTGCAATCTCAGCCATGCCTACTCAGAATTGAGTCCTATTGAGTTCAATGGTGCTTACTCCCAGGTAAGTGGGGCTGGGATTGCAGTTTAAGTTGATAATATAAATACAGCACTGAGGTAGAGATGCTTAGGGCTTTTTCTTCTCTTTTCTTTTTAAGTTGGCTAGAGCCGATTCTCCAAATTCATTGTATATTTTGTTTTCTGCATGCAGTAAAATTCTTACTAGGAGGCATTTTTAATACAAAGTATAAAATATAATGAACTGCCCTTCTCTCTAGCATGCCACTAAAATTATGTATCCCTTTTCAAACATGATTAAAACTGTAATAAAAAAAAAATGACATTTTGAATTTTTGGCATCTGCTTTAAAAGCCAAAGCAAAGCTTTACTACGGCATAACTGTTCCTTCCTTTTTAACCATAGGGATCACAGATTCACTGAACTGTAAGGTGGATTTCATAAGAATTGCATCCAATGCAAACTATTACAGAACACGTTCAATGTTTTCAATACTAAATATGGCACAGCATTAGGAAGGCAGCACTACCTTTAATTAACTCATTAATCTGTGCTGACAGGCATGGATGGGATGCAAAGAACCTCCCTGAAATGATTTTCATTCCCAAATCAGAAGTTTTTAGAGGCTATAAAGGAAACATTTTGTTCTTTAAAAATTGTGCATGCCGTGAACAGAACATAGTGTTTGTTTCAAGATGTACTGCTTTATATGCAGTGGCATCTATCTGAAATTGACATTTTTATTCCCGTCCTTTTCAGACATGCAACTCAATCCTATTCATGCTTCCTCAAAAGGAAGTCGATTGTATTCCATGGGACTTCCTTACTCCCAAGAAAGAGTCTTAATCCTATACAAACTCACCTGGGAATACGTGCCATTGGCTTGTGTATTACTTCTGTGTCTGGGACTGCACTGTTACTTAATTCATTCGGTTTTAATGGACCTTTCATCACTTAACAAAATAAGGGTCTCACATTAAACTCACTCACTAAAACAAAAGAAAACAAACCAAGCCCTGCATGAAATGTCACATGGATTTAGTAAGGGTAATTTTTGCTGAGCAAAACTATTTTCAGTGAATTGTATGAGGCAAAGATCACATTCAGGAATACTGAATTCAACTGGTATTCAGATACAACCCTATAGAGAATCCATTCAGTCCCTGGATTAGACATGCTAATGAGAAACACATTTAAAAACACAAAAGCAGAAGTATTTCTGCGAAAGAATAAGCAACACATGACTGCTTCAGTATTCATATTATTTTGATTTCAGCAAGACAGAGCCTAGTGACCAAAAAACAACTCTGAAACTGGTCTGCGTTTTGTCGTTGCTTCCTCTTGGTCATCTTCCACTGCCTCAGATAAGGAAGAATAGGACGAGAAAGTCCCTCTGGACTTCAGCTTCCTCCTTGGGGTCGAGGCTGCATTAAAGAACTTATTGAGTGTAGCTGGTTTCTTTAAGCCTTTGGTCAGCTCATAGAAAGCAGTGTCATCAGACAAAAGCCCCAGGACAGCACTGGTGGAACTCAAAATGGAAGCCGCCACTTTGGGGTTCTTCTTGATGGAGGCGTTGTGTCCAGAGACCGTGTGAAGGTGGGGGTCCCGCAAGAGGTGTCTGACTGCAAAAGAGGAGCCCTCTTTCAAATATTGAAAGGGTTTCTTCCCACTGTAGTCTCTCAGGTGAACGTTGGCGTCGTAATCCCTGACCAACTGGGCGATGACTTCCTCTTGCCCATGTATGGCGGCGATGTGGAGCGGGGTATAACCGCCGTAGGACTTGGAGTTCACGTTGACATGAGCGCCACCTTTCTCGGCCACCTCGATGACTTTCCCCAACATCTCGCAGTTCCCGCTCTTGGCTGCCCAGTGCAGAACGGTGAAGCCGGTCATGAAGTCCCTTTTGCTCGCCAGGTTCTTGTCGCTCAGCAGCAGGCCATGAAGCTGCTGGGACCACTGGCCGGCTGTGGCCTTCACCAGCCACTCGTGCTC
The DNA here is from genome assembly GCF_965153285.1 of Podarcis tiliguerta. Classification (NCBI taxonomy): domain Eukaryota; kingdom Metazoa; phylum Chordata; class Lepidosauria; order Squamata; family Lacertidae; genus Podarcis; species Podarcis tiliguerta. Next base: position 68,330,404 of record NC_139535.1, on the reverse strand, counting down.
AGCGGCTTCCAAAGGGACGGTCGTAGCAGGACAGTCCGCTTCCTCGCCCACCTTCTGAGACTTCGGCACCCTCCTCAGGTAAGGTGAGCTAGACCCCATCTCTTCCAGCTGACGCCTCTTCATGTAAGGTGACGTAGAGGGGGTGATGGCCGGGAGCCCCACCTGGAGCCAGTCTTTGACTTCGGGCTGCTTCGGGTCGGGGCTCGGGTCCTTGGGCTCCTTGGCCCCGCTGGCAGGCAGCACACAGCGCACGGGCAGCATGCAGGGTTTCTGGGGGGCAGCTTTGGGAGCCAACTTCTCTTGGTCCCCGGGGGCTTTGGGTGCCTCCATGCCCTCCTTTTGAAACAGGCTCTTCAACTGGGACACAGGCATTGTTGGGCTCGCCTCAGGCCCACTTTCCTGCTCTGGTCCCTCTGGGCCGGCATGGCAGGCAGGCGACAAGGTGGCTGAGCCTTCCTCTCCTTCCTCTTCCTCCTCCTCCTCCTCCTCCTCGCCAGAGCGCCCCCCAGCGGGCGCTGCGCTCACTTCCGCCTCCTCCAGGCGCCAATTCTTCCTCAGCACCACGAACTTCGCTCCGTCTTCCTCCTTCACGACGGCCACGTTGTTGACGAAGTGCTTAAACCGCTCGCGGAGGGCGGCTCGGGCTTCGGGCTCCCCGCCGGGCGCTTCCAGGAGCGGCTTGAAGCGGCTCAGCAGCTCCGAATTGCGCACCTTGCCGCCGCGCTCCCGCAGGAAGCCCAGCACGGCAGCCTGGCTCAGCTCGGGCTCAGCCATGCCCGCCTCAGCGCGGACAGACGCAGCGCGGGAAGAGAGAGAGAGTCGGCGGCGGCGTCGCGCGCTCTTTCCCGGGCGGGTGAAGCCACCTGCTGCTGCTGCCGCTGCCGCCGCCTCTACTGAGGGAAGGAGCAGCTCTGGCGCTCTCCCAGCTGGCCGGCAGCGCGGCGGGGTGGAGTGGAGGAGAAGGAAAGGCCACCCACAGCCGAGGTGCCTGGGAGTTGTAGGCGAGGACACACCTGAGGCGGAAGCCCCGCGCGCCTCTCCCGAAGCCGAACGCGGCTTCCAGGCACCGCCGCAAGGCTCTCCCCACCCCCGCCTCGCTTTCCCAAGTGGTTGCGCCCGCAAAGCGCGCATCTCGGGTTCCATCCCACGCGAAGAAGATAAAAGCGAGGCGCACTCCCCCCCCCCCCCGCGCAAGTCAGAAATGAAACATTCCTACACTCGTTGCCATTGATTCCCAGGAGTAGCTGCGCGGCCAGTGGCAGGTTGGACGGCTGCATCGCCATCGCACCGAGCTAAACCAGCAGCTCGTTGATCGAGCGTGGTATCCAATGCGGCGGGCGTCGTGGACCCGGCAGAACCGCTTATTTGCTCGTGCAGCTGCCTTGAAAATATTTTCAGGGTTGTTCGTAGTAGTAACCTTGCCTATGCACGCTTTAATAGAATGCTCTGATAAGGAGAATTAAACGCGTCTGCAGTTGCCATCAGCGATATCTGGTAGAGCAAGAACCGCAGAGGGAGAGGACATATTTAGGTGAATATATATACAGACCATCCACCCACTCTTATTGCTACGCTTACTTGTTTATAATCCGGCTTTCTCGAAGGCTGTGTACACATTGCCGTTTACTCGGGCTCTTGGGCGCTCCCACTGCTGGTGTTTCCAGCTGAGTACACGTGAGGATGTTAGCCAGGATCCATAGGCATCCTGTAGCCGCTCCAGAAATTCTGCTGTTTGATGCATTTCCCCCTCAAGCCAGCTTCCATCTGATTTGAATACGCAAATATGCAAATATATTTTGAATATGTGGTTAGACTGAGGTGTGTGCACTTGACACAGCTGCTTGTCCACAGGTGAGAGCCTCACTGAATAGTGAAATGTTAAATTACAGCTCCCAGGATTCTTTGGGGGAAGTCATGTGCTTTCAGTGTGCTTTGAATGTAATCTAACTAGAAAGGTGGTCCTACATTTTGGGCTCGTACACACTTCCTCTTGTCCTGCTGCTTCCCCCTGGGGGAACCACTCTTTAGCACTCTATTGGACCAAACAGCAGTTCGGGTTTTCCATGCATTGTCGTTTGTTCCTGTTTAAAGCTAAAGAGAGGACGTGCTCTACTGGCATGTTGGCAGACAAACTCTGCACCACAGAGATGTCTGCAAATGTGACTTGAAGACTGACAACATCAACCCCATCATGTAGTAATCTCTTGCAGACGACCACAGTGCCTGGAGACAGACAGTCAACTTGTTTATCCATAGCAGTGACCAGAGGAGAAATGACCACTGGAAGGAGCACAGAGAGAATAATGCCATGGTGCATCTTCAGCAGCACAACCAGATGCCTACATCTGCACCAAGAGCAACAAAACATGTCTCTCCCGTATTGGTTTCTACAGCCACAGCAGGTGCTGTAACCTTCCAACACTCTGACTTCACCCCCAGAGGCACACTCCTCCATTGTCTTCTGAGAAAGATGGATGCCAACCCAACCCTAACCTTTTAGCCAACAGGTGGAGAGAAAATGTTACCTTAATCTGAACCCGACCAGAAATTTGTAGAAGCAAAAGAATGCTAAAATTATCCTTGCCACATGAATAGATGACACAAATGACCACCTCCCTCATGTTTCCATGTCTGCCATGGTAAGTTATTAGAATAGTATATAGTGGACTGCATTTCCCTTCCTTAAGTGATTTTAGAAGAAGGAATAAGCTTTGCTAAGAAGTTGTCTTCCATCTCGATAATATTGCACAGTCCACCCTTTCGCTACCTACAGCTGGATATGGAAGAGATTAAAGGGGTCGGCAGCAACAGCATTTTTTAATTCCACTTGCCAAACTAACTTCTGAAGGCAACGGATCAAATAATTTTTATAGCAAGATTGCCAGGGCTAATAAAAGATGCTTACTTGATTTATTTCTGCCACAATTTCCTGAAGTAATGAATACTTTTTGCCCTCAGTTATCAAGCCAAAGCCGCAGCTTTCAGTACAATTATTGAGGTTTGTAAATTGCATTTTTATTGTTCCCAAGAACCTCTCATCTGTATGCATCTCAAGCTGCAGTTTTGGTGACACATATATTTCCAGCTGGCTATTAAATCTGCCTGCTTCTGTAAAGCAGGCATAACAGTCCATAGGTTTACATGTAGGGAGTGGCACTCGAGTGCAGGGACAGAAGTGAAGCACTTGTACAGTCATACCTTGGAAGTCAAACGGAATCTGTTCTGGAAGTCCGTTCGACTTGCAAAACGTTTGGAAACCAAAGGGCGGTTTATGATTGGCTGCAGGATACTCCTGCAGCCAATTGGAAGCCATGCCAGATGCTCAGCTTCCGAAATCGTTCAAAAAACAGAACACTCACTTCTGGGTTTTGATCATTCAGGAGCCAATTTGTTCGGGAGCCAAGGAGTTTGGGATCCAAGGTGTGACTGTATTATACATGACTATGGTGTGAGGTTATATTTGTCATAATTGTTTCGACTATATGAAAATGTGCTATTGTTTTTATTGCCGATGGCTTTTATTGTGAAATCACTTTGAAGTATTTGATGGGAGGCAATTTGTATGTGGAAGTAAATAAATACATTTCTATGAGCAGGAGGAGGGTAGGTGGAGCAGGGGCTCCTCTGTGCTGGCACCCTGCATGGCAATGGCATCCTAAACGTCTGTTGGGTCCACTAGGGCCTAAATGAAACTGGTACCACCTTGCTGATGCGATGGTCAGGATGGGTGCGGCAAGTGTGGTGTCCCCTGCCTTGCTTGCCCAAATTGTATCTGGATATGACAGTTTTAGTGGCTCAAGTCATCGTTTACTCTGCAGCTGCTGGGACTATTAGGCAAGATTTCGTGGTTTAAATTTAGCATTCTGAAAGGAGCATTGCACTGCTTTGGATTGCCAAATGAATTTGTTATTGTAATGTAATTAAATATATTGCTACATGAAAATGAATAGGATCATGCCTTTTTAGGTTTCTGGAAAAAATTAAAGTGCTCTGCAATTCTTGCCTCTGGTCCCTGTTAATACTGATGTATGCTTTGGCAGGACCAAAAAGGCCTTTTTGCAGGAAGACTACACTACACAACAGTACCATGTGTTTGTTTTTGTTTTGCTCTCAGGGTCATGAAATTAAATCCTGATCTACCCAACTGTTTGCAAGGGGGTGATTTTGTGCCAAATCTGCTGGGGAGGCAAAGAGTGGTGTGGTTTTTTTTAATGTCTTTCAAAATCAAATGGGAAGGTGAAAGTGTATGCATGAAAACATTAGCAGACCTTTTCGCTGTGTAGACGCTTGTACAACTAATGAAATCAGCTCTGGATAGACTCTTCCGACAGGGAAGGGCCATGAATCAGTGGCAGAGCATATAATTTGCATGCAAGAGCTCAGGGTACCAGAGAGAGTATACCTCTTAATACCAATTGCTGGGGCACACAAATGGGGGAAGTGCTTTTCTGTATCTTCCCCTACAGCTGGACACATACTGAGCTAGATAAACGTGGTATAAATCAGCTTCTTATGTACCTAAAAGTAGTCAGAAATCTTGAGTGAGCCTAACCACCTTGTGTGACTTTCGATCCATACAGCTCAGAGTCATATCATATATTCACTAACCCCCATTGTGTCAAGGCACTGGTTCCGATTGTGCATAGCCTCTCCTGACCCAGATTTAATAGATAAGTAGTGCTGGGTGCCATTGGCATCCTGATAACATTGTGCCCCACATATTCTGGTGACATTCCAGGAATGTCTGCAGCTTTAAGCCTCTAGAGCACCTGGTCTAGAAAAGAGGTATCAATGACTGGGCAGTAGTTGTCAAGTGCCTCAGGGTTCAGGGAGGGTTTCTTCAGGAGGAGATATACCACCACCTCCTTCAAGGGACCACCCTCTCATGCGAGGATGCATCAGTTACCTTCTTCAGCCACTCCCACCCCAATCTGTTCAAACAAGCCAGGATGGGCAAGAGTTGAGGCGGCAATTGCTGGGATGGACAGTCACAAGCACCTCATCCACATCTTCAGACCTCTGTAACTGGAACTGACCCCACAGAATCAATAGGACAACAGCAGGCACCTCGCCAGAGCAGAGGCTGCTTTAACAGGAGCATCCAGATCTGTGTGCACGCAAGTGATTTTATCCTCAAAGCGCCTACAGAACTTATCACACCCGGCCTGTAATAGTTCTCATGTCCCATTAAAATTGGGGCAAGTGACTAATCCTCCTGCCAAAACATTCTGCAGAATGTTCTGCCATGCTGGGTCTTGCTGTCTTAATACAGCCCGATCCTTTTGTTGCTTATAGCCCTCTGGTGTTTGTTGGCTTCTTGTGTAACTTCCTTGCCCCGCCTTTCACATTGTTGACACACTACCGCGCCCTTTGCCGAGGCTACCTGTTTTGTTTGTGGGAATTTTGTGGAGATGACCTTTCTCCTGGAAACAGCTCTTTGCCTTACAGAGATTCTGCAGTGCTGATATATTTCCTGCAGAAGGCTGTCCTGAGTCTTTCTAGCAGCAACAGCTATATAGTGCCATCCCTCTTTCTGATGGAATCATTTGACTTCATTACTTCTTCTGTGTTCCTAAAGCCCTTGTCTGTGTTGGGTTTTCTTATATTTTCTGGGTTAAGCAAGCAAAACTGAATGAAGCACACACACCTCGTTTTAAGTGAGCCTTTGAAGAGGCATTCAAGGCATTGATAATACATAAGTAAAGTGAATAGTTGCCATAAAGCATGTGGATTATTTAGAACTTTCTCTGTCAATCTAGCAGTGCTAAAATGAAAGCTAATGGGATGGTTATATTTATTAAGTGAAAGGCAGACTGTACATGCTCAGAGGCACTGTTTCCACTTTCAGAGCTGAACTAAGACTGTGTAAGCAGATCATGGGGGTTAAGATTTGGTGAGCTCTAACTTTTGTACAAAACAACAAACAAACAAAACCAGAAGCTTTTCTTTTAAGAATTATGGGATTGGAGTTACCTAAACAATATAAAAATATATTTATGTATGCAACCACTGCTGCAAGAATGGTATTTGCCCAAAGATGGAAGGAAGAAGATGTCTCATTGAAAGAAGAATGGCTACAGAAACTAACGGAATATGCAGAAATGGCAAAACTTACAGGAAGAATAAGAAATCAAGATAACAAAGTCTTTAAGGGGGAATGGAAATCATTTATTGAATATTTACAAACTCATAATAAACAAATTAACACATTATCTGGATTAATGTAAAATGTGCACTATTGAAAGCATATATAAAATGGATGGAAATAAATATAGTTTTAAATCAGAGACACCTATAAGTATAAGTATATTCAGGGCCATAGAAATGTACAAAATATATGCAAACAACATTATTCATGAATATTGCACTTGTATGTGGACTGATTTGCTTGCAAAACATTTATGAGCTGCAATCAAGAAAATTATGTGCCTCCGTGTGCATGCACTTGGAACCAGAAGTCCCAATGGTGGGTACAATTCATAAATACTCTTTCAGATGCGATAATTGAGGTTTGGTTTTTGCGACAACGAATGAATGTTTATTTTGCTATATGTACAAACACTGGGAAGCCACAGTCACAAGTTCCTTGTACAAATAAACTACGGCAAAATTAATGTCTGATTATCATGTTTAGCTATCTATGCTCAGGTTTCATACTTCTTTCCTATATGGAAGTGCTTATAAAACTGAACAACATGTGAAAATATTATTTATTTAACTTCCACCTCGCTGCTGCCGCCACCCCTGCGAAAGGAGCCCAGGGTGGCAAAGTACAAAGGAGCAAAAACAGTACCCACATTTTAAAATGTTTTTTTTTAAAAAAAAAACAAAACAAAATATTCTCACGGCTAATAACTTCAAAGTTGCCAGGATCAGCTTTGGCAGTTCCTGTCAATTCCAAATATTTCCCCTTCTTTCTTGTCACCTTTGCTATGGAGTACATTTTGCAATCCCTTTGATAAGTCTCCAGCTGCTCAGGTGAGATGTCCTAGTGGTACACAACCTTACCCAGATTTGGTTTCCTATGGAACAGTAGCAGATGGTGCGGTGGAACAGAGACACTTTCTGGACCTCTCAGCAAGTGAATCATCGCTGCTCACCAGGAGGGAGAGTGGAGGCCGAGGTGGCAGGGAGAGTGGTGGAGTGTCAAACTGGCTCTGCTGGTGTGTTTGGACCACACCAACGTCACTGCCACCTCACCTCTCCCCCTCCTGGTAAGCAGAAGCACTTCACCTGCAGGGAGGTCAAATAACCACCTCCACCCCACTTTTGTCATCTACTACTACTTTGGAAGAAGACAGGAGTGCCTGGCGTGCTCTGGTCCATGGGGTCATGAAGAGTCGGACATGACTAAATGACTAAAGAACAACAACTACTACTTTGGAAGGAAGTTGCTGGAGGCTTCTGGCATTTTGCAAAATCTGGGTTTATTTACATATGCTCAGACTGTGCATGGGTGGCTGTGCAGTTTAAACACTCCAGTCGAAAATACCACTGGCACACATCAAATCTTTAGGAAGAGACAACTCCCCAAATGCTTACAGAGCTCTCTTCCTCTTGTGCTGTGCTCAGAAAACTGCAGTTTTGTTACTTTTCTAAGATACACAGCAACTTAGATTACATCGGTGCCTTTTTTCCTGGGGGTACTCAAGGGCACCTTCCCCGCCCCCACAAATGTTAAAAGTGTGGCCCTTACTGTAATAACTTCATGTTGAGTACCGGCACCCATTTTTTCTTTTTAAAAAAGCACTGGGTTACATCATCCTTAGATGGGAGGTGGAGAGGTATATCCCTCCATGACCTTTGCCTCTGACTGGTTTTCCTATGTAGAACAATAAAGAGTGGGCTTGTATCAATAAGTCGTCTTGTAACAATTAGCTCCCATCAGTGCTACTTTTCTAGAAAAATAGATGCCTGAACAACTCCCTTGTTCTCTTAGAACGGCAATGGTGCCCACCTGAGAAATGCTGGAACTGAATTCTGGTGAGTTCCAGGTGAAAAAAAAGCCCTGGCTTCTATGGAGAGACACCTGAAAATCCTGGGCTACTAACACTTCTTTGTCAAGTCCAAGATTCCAGCCAGTAGCCCTATTAAATCTGATAGCTAATAATAATAATAATAATAATACCCCACTCATCTGACTGGGTTGCTGCAGCCACTCTGGGTGGCTTCCAGCATACACAAAAACAATGAAACATTAAACATTACAACACTTCCCTGGTCTAACCCAAATGTTAAAACATAATTTAAATCATGAATTCTTAGGGTAATGTGTGTTTCCCATCACCAGACCTCAACTAAATAAGTTTTTACTGGTTCCTTGGTGAATTAATTTTGTAAAACTGTCAAGGCATGCCTAACTTGACACATCATTATGTTTAGAGCACCTACCTCTTAGAAAGCCACCCACTGTGTTTGCCTTCAGCATCTGTAACTCTTCGTTTCTTCATTCAATTTGTAACTTACACCTTCAGAAAACAAAACCTACAGAACCATTGGATGGAATCCCAGGGGTGTCCTGGTGGTGTGCGTGGAAGACCTTTGAGGCCAGCGGAGGTATCTATGTTAACAGAAAAGGAAGGTGCGGAACTGCCTTATATGAACTTGGACCAGTGACCCAAACCACTCACCATTGCCTACACTGACTGGCAGTAGGTCTCCTTTCACAACTGTATCTGGAGATGCTGCAAATTGATTCTGGGGCCTTCTGCATGCTAAGCAGATGTTCTGACACAGAGCTATGGCCTGTACCCCTCAAAAGGAAGGCAGAGTGTTTTTACTGATTCATGCTTCCTTCCATAGTCCCCATGCCACCTTCTGCCTTGTTCAGGAGGGTGGGGGAGTGGCAGAGCAGCTGTTGGTAAAAAATACCCCCTCTTCCCTTTCATTAGCTTTCACTGGATGAAAAGCCCTTCTGTGAGCCCAAGGGTGCTGACTCAAATCTACCCAAAACAATTATTATTATTAGCACAAATATTGTTGAGACAGTACTGAGTCTGTACCCTCTCTCAGCAGCCTGTTAGTGCCAATGTGTTTCCCTTAAAGTCTAAGCAGAAGGCCAACATTACTCTATGAATATTACAGCAGAAAGTAGCTCAACGAATAGCATCTACTAGGTAGAATATTTTGTATTCATCTAAGGATCAAATGACGTGAGGGGTGGGGAATTATGAGTGCTGAGCTGCATTTGGTTAGAGGGTGTTTGTTGTGGCTGCTGCTTTTTGGTTGTGCACAAACTGTCCCAATCTTAAACTAATATGTGCCTTGTACTAGAGAAGAAGAGATAGAGAATGGAGACAAGGATTCCGTATTAATTATCTTGATTTAGGCACTGGTAAATTATTATTGCTGCACCACACACAGCAATTTAAAAAGTCTGAAAGGATGAGACCCTTGTCCTGAGGTGCTATCAATCTAAAATTCATATATTGGGGGAGAGAAATGAAGGCGGGGGGAATTAAGGGTGGAATGTGCTTGTGTTTCAACTACACATTTTTAAGTTCAGTTAAGTAGAGTACAGGGACAAGTGTCCTGGAATGCCCTTTCTGACCAAACTTGTGCTGACCTGCCCTCAGGTACTAGACTGATACTCTTAGGGTTGCTGACCTCATTTCCTCCTTCTTCATTCTCAACTTGGGAGAGGACATGTCTTTTGTGTCTTTCCTGTTGAGACGCAAGAGCAAACATGGCTCAAGGCATCTCCACCTTAGTTAAATAGAACTAGGACCTTTCCAGTCAGACGTGTATTCCCATAATAAACATAGCTTTCTTATTTTTTCTAAACTCAGAATCTCAGTGTGGTTATATGCAGGGTAAACTTCTCCAACCAGGATTCAGCATAAAGTTCAACTTCTGCTGAGTGACTTAACTCCTAACGCAAGCAGATTTCCACCCAGATGTTCCTTCCCAACCAAACTTATGGTTAAAAGCAATTTAAGTGACAGCCAGGCTTCACTGTTGTAAATAAGGTGTGGCATCATGTTGCAATACAGGTGGAGAGAAAGAGCAGCAATGCCGAATGAGCCGGAAAAATATGAGAATGAACAATGTGAAGAGAAAGTCATGCTTCATAGCTGAACGGTAGTGAGCTAACCCTCCATTGTGAGAACTGGTGATATTTTTAAACTGTTCTGACCAAGTGAATCTGCTCCTGGAATGCAATCTTGCATTGTACAACAAACAGAACCATGAAAGCCAGGGCTATCGAATTTCCTCATTCATATTTTCCTTTGAAACAAAGGGTGTGCTATGTGCAGGCAAAACAGCTTCTCCATTGTTAGGGTGAAAGACGCAGTAACATTTCAATGGATAAACAATAAAACGAGATTGTGGGGAGACGGGGGGGGGCATCCACAGATAAAAGGCGTTCTCTGAGCAAAGAGCTGGATACAAATCAAGAACTAATTAAAAAAAAATTCTTAGTGTTCTAGAATAATCTTTTTGCTCAATTTTTTAAAAGTGCAGTTACACTTGAAGTTAGACATGATCTAGGTTTGTTGGGCAGTTGTTGTTGTTGTTTAGTCATTTAGTCGTGTCCAACTTTTCGTGACCCCATGGACCAGAGCATGCCAGGCACTCCTGTCTTCCACTGCCTCCCGCAGTTTGGTCAAACTCATGCTGGTAGCTTCGAGAACACTGTCCAACCATCTCGTCCTCTGTTGTCTCCTTCTCCTTGTGCCCTCCATCTTTCCCAACATCAGGGTCTTTTCCAGGGAGTCTTCTCTTCTCATGAGGTGGTCAAAGTATTGGAGCCTCAGCTTCATGATCTGTCCTTCCAGTGAGCACTCAGGGCTGATTTCCTTAAGAATGGATCGGTTTGATCTTCTTGCAGTCCATGGGACTCCCAAGAGTCTCCTCCAGCACCATAATTCAAAAGCATCAATTCTTCGGCGATCTTCCTTCCCCCTCCCCAGTTTTTTTTTGGGGGGGGCAGTAGTTTATTTGTTAACAACTTCAGATATGCAGATGACACAACTTTGATGGCAGAAAGTGAAGAGGAATTAAAGAACCTCTTAATGAGGGTGAAAGAGGAGAGCACAAAATGTGGTCTGTAACTCAACATCAAAAAAACTAAGATCATGGTGCCACTGGTCCCATCACCTCTTGGCAAATAGAAGGGGAAGAGATTTTACTTTCTTGGGCTCTATGATCACTGCAGATGGTGACAGCAGCTGCGAAATTAAAAGACGCCTGCTTCTTGGGAGAAAAGCAATGACAAACGGCTGGGGTGGGGAGGAGGACTACTTGCCCCCCTTACCTCTTTTTCCATCTCCCCCTTCTGATGCCGCTTCTCTGGCCTGCCACAAAGTCTGAGGGACAGTGGACCAGCCCACAGCTTAAAATTTTTGCCGACCCCTGTGCTATATTGTAATTTATGGACCTAATAGGTATCTAAAGCCATTTGCACATATCAAAATATGTATTTTATCAAAGTAATTGTTGAACTCAAATACAATTAAGAAAAAGTATATTAATAGTGATTGGGGGGGGGGCAAGAGAGTGGGGCCCTAAGCTATAGCATGTTTAGCTTATATATAAATCCGGCACTGGGGAAAGCAGCTTACTTTGTAGCTAGACTTGCTCAAATGGAGGCTTTGCAGCCTAGTACCTATGCTTTTAATTTTGCTGTCAAGGTTGGGATTTTTAAAACTCTGTTCAACCCACACATACAGGAGCCTGAAGCGATAAATTGCAATTAATACATTCTCTGCTACCCTTTAAAACCCATCCCACAATTCTTGTAACTGATGTGAGATTTTTCAACTTAGCCAGAAGCCAAGTAATAATCAGTTAAAAGTCTGTGCTTGAAAGCCTAGAAGTAAGAGGGTGAACCTGGTATTATGGGACAAGAGTGGAATCAACTCTGCTTCCCAAGCTTCATTGCAGCTGGACCAGGGTGGCGATACTGCATGGTAAACTGCTTACCTGTGCAAAGCCCAGCTCATATTTAAGATTGTTTGAATTTGCTGGACAAAGAATAGAAAACACAAACATCTGTGGAAGGGCTGCCTGGTATGCAAATTGTAAACAGCAGACATTAAATGTATACAGAGAAATTTGCCTTACGTTGAACATGCCCGCATAGCTGAGTCAGAATGTGCTGGAGTTCTTTATGTAAGTTGCTTGGAATATAGGTTACCTTTCAGGACATAAGTGGGAGAAATAAGCAGCTTTTTACTACACTTCACAGGTCACCTTGACTGTTCCTGGATACAGGATCATGTGGGGAAATGGCAACATGAACAGACCTGCACACAGATACAGCTAGCAGCAGATAACAGGGACTGCTGTGATCAAAGGAGCTGGTGGAAGTGCTGCTGCAATCTTGGAAGCTGGTGGCAGCTTCTGCTGTCTTAATTCAAATACAACCCAGGGGAAAATATTTCCGGCTTGCATCTGTGTCTTGCTTGAGTTCTGAATGCAGTGGTGGCAGTAATAAATGGCTCAAACTGGCTATCTTAAATCCCAAGTTGTTCCTCCCCACACCTGTTTTTACATGAGCTGGGATAATGGCAGTTATCTAGCACCGAAGTGATCAAGGGGAGAAGCAGAGATGGAGCAACAGGTGGTTGTATCTGGTGCCTGCCCCCAATTCCCTACAGTCCTATGTTATGGTTGGTTGTTCTTCCACAGGGCCGCATAGCGTGGTGGTGATGCTACTACTATAAATGTCAGGTCATCACCAAGACCTGGGTGGGGGAGATACTCAGGTCTGCCCTACTGGGTACTCCTTGCAGCATCAAGCGAGGGTAGAGGGCAGGGCAGGGGGAGTTGCTGTGGTTCATCAGAGTTCATTCTGCTTGAAGGAGGCAGTGGTAAAACCACTCCTCAAGAAACCCTCCCTGGATTTGGAAAATCTAAGTCATTACTGGCCAGGTGCCAATCTCCCCTTCTTGGGCAAGATTCTTGAGCCATGGTCCAGATCAAGATGCTCTTGGAGAAAACAGATGTTTTAGATTCATTTTAATTGGGGTTTAGGCCTGCTTTTGACACAGAAACTGCTTTGGTCACCCTGTATGGTGACCTCTGTTGTGAGACACACAGGGGAAATGTGTCCCTGTCTCCTCAACCCCTCAGTGGCTTTCAATACCATTTATCATGGTATCCTGGAGCAGCTGTCAGAGTTAGGAATGGGCAGCACCACTTTGCAGTGGTTCTGGTCCAACTCGGACAGTCATTTCCAGAGGCTGATGCTTGGTAAGTGTTCTTTGACTCTTCACTGTGGGGTTCCTCATAGTTTTGTTTTATCCCCCGTGCTGTTTAACTGCATGAATGGAGTCATCCATCATTTTGGAGTACACACTGTCAGCAATATGCTGATGACACACAGGTCTACTTCTCCTTTACATCTGCAGGTGAGGCAGTGGGTGGGCTAGACTGTTGTCTTGCCTCGGTAATGGACTGGATAAGAGCCAACAAACTGAAGCTCAATCCAGATAGGAATGCTCTGGTAACTACTGGGTTAGATTATCACTGGGCAACAATTTTTTACTTTTTGAATGTTGTCTAGATTTCTACAACTGATTTAGGGTATTTTTGCACTGCTGAATCAGGAAATGGCATCCGTTTCTCTCCATCAGGTCAGGTTTACTGTAAACTGAATGGTGGGCATTGATAAAGGTAAGTACAGTGGTGCCCCGCAAGACGAATGCCTCGCAAGATGGAAAACCCGCAAGACGAAAGGGTTTTCCGTTTGCAGAGGCGCTTCGCAAGACAAATTTCCATATGGGCTTGCTTCGCAAGACGAAAAATGACGAAAAAATTTGAATTTTTTTCCCGCTCCAAAACCCCTTATTTTGAATCGCTAAGCTGCTAAAAGCATTTTAGCAGCAAAACCGCTAATCTCCCAAGCGTTAAAAAGCCGTTTTTAGCCCTTAAAATGTCAATAGCGCTAATAGTGCTACTCCGTCAATGGGCTTGCTTCGCAAGACGAAAAAACCGCAAGACGAAAAGACCCGCGGAACGGATTCTTTTCGTCTTGCGAGGCACCACTGTACACGTAAATTGCATGTTGCGTCACCATTTTTCAAACTTCAGGGCTTGAACTTCCGTTTCTTGGAACTCCTGGAATGCTCAGCGGCAGAGAGGTCTCTCTTCAGAGTCCAACAGTAATCAGCCATCATGACTGTGTCCCAGCGACCCTGATACCTGGTCTCCATCTCTTTCATGTCCTGATGGAATCTCTCCCCCTGCTCATCACTCATTGAACCCAGGTTCTCAGGAAACTGGTCCATATGTGAAAATAGGTAGTGCATTTTGATGCTCATGTTGCAGCCCAGGTTTCTGAAAGCAGTCAGCATGTTGTTGACAAGTTCTGCATAGTTTCTGGCTTTATTGTTGCCAAGAAAGTTCTTCACTACCAGAAGAAATGCCTTCCACACTTCCAGTTCCACTTCGTTCATTGAGTTTCTGAACTCTGGATCTCTGATGAGCTGACGGATTTGAGGACCGTCAAAGATGCCAGCTTTCAACTTCTCCATGGTCAATCCTGGAAAAGTCTGGCACAAGTAAGTGAAGCAGTCACCATCCTTGTCCAGAGCCTTGGTGAACTGCTTGATTAAGCCGAGCTTGATGTGCAGCGGTGGGAAGAGTATTCTGTCCACCAGAGGGTCGTTGATGACGTTCCTTTTTCTGCAAGGCACCCATTCCTCCCGCACAGGCCAGTCCTTCTTCGTGTAATGCTGAGCACGGTCCCTACTATCCCACATGCACAGAAAACATGGGTACTTGGTGAAGCCAGACTGTTGTCCCAACAAAAAGTTCACCATCTTCAGGTCAACACAAATAAACCACTTATGCTGATCACAACCAATTTTCTCCAGCACATACTTCACCGCTTCATAGTTCTCCTACAGTGTACTCGAGTGAGCCAGGGGTATAGAGGCAAACTGGTTGCCGTTGTGTAGCAGAACACATTTCGGTGATCGCTTGCTGCTGTCAATGAACAGTCTCCAATCTTTGGGTTTGTACCGTGGCACTCCAAGCTTGAGCAGAAGCTGCGCAATATCTGCACAGTACACCAAGTCCTTCTCTTCCGAGAAAAAACAGAGGTTTTATGACTTCAAACTGATCCCTTTTCGACATAATCACCCAGAACTATCGGACCTGAATACTTCTTGTCATTAAAATAATCATTTCCAATCAAAACAATTATTTGACATGGCATTTTACCCCCACCAACTTCTTCTAAATGCTCCACACAAGTGTACATGTGAACAAAAATGTAAAAAAACGACATGTGGCCATAGCTCAATGTGGCCTGACCTGATTGAGCAAAACCAATGTGATTTTTGGATTCAGCGCATCAGATTCGTCCTAAATCAACTGAAAAAACGCAGACAACAAATTTATTACAAATTATTGGTTGTATGTGGGGCTGCCTCTGAAGATGTTTCAGAAACTTCAACTGGTGCAGAATTCAGCAGCCAGGTTGCTCACTGGGGGCAAGATGGTTTGAGCATTTCACACCAATCCTAGTCCAACTGGCTACCAATTAATTTCCAGGCCCAATTCAAAGTGCTGCAAGTCCGCAAGGCCTCAAGGACCGCCATTCCCCATATGAATTGACCTGGACCCTGCACTCATCATCTGAGGCCCTTCTTTGTGTGAGTCCTTTTTTAATATAATTTTTATAATTTTCTTTTTTCTCATCACAAATATACTTCTATCTATAACATACAGTTTGTATAACATATTCCCCTGCCTCACTTTTGACTTCCATCAACTTCCATTTCTGATTTGTTATCCTCTCCATTGTATTTTGCTGTTTTTTTTTACAATATATCATATTTTCCCTTTGTTATAATATTTGTTCCCTAGCCATAAAATTGTGAATGTTTATTTAAATCCTACCATCGAGTCAATATTCTTTTCTTGTTTCTGCAAATTCTTTGTGTGAGTCCTTGAGAGGTCTGGAAGGTGGCAACACGAGAATGGGCCTTTTCTGTGGTGGCTCCCCACTTGTGGAATGCTCTCCCCAGGGAGGCTTACCTCTGTATTTGTTACATATCTGTAGGCACCAGTTCAAAACATTCTTTTCCCAGGCCTTTGACTAATTAAACTATCTATGGCCTTTTAAATGGGGGGGGGGTATTGTTATTGGTTGTGCCTAAATCTGAGGTAGGGATTTAACAGTGGGAAGCCAGCAGGAAGCAAAAGAAAGGATTAATTGTTTCCACCTGCGCAAACAAATATGGACCAAGCAGGCGCCCATTGGAGATTGCAGCCTTAATGGCTGCCTTGGGTTAAAAAGAGAGAAAATGTCTCTGGTTTGGGCTACTCACAGACATTTAAGTCAAATGTTACTATGCAGTCTCAGACCCATTAAAAAGCAAAACACAGAATTAATGTGTGCCAACTGAGCCAATCTTAGGACTTTGGAGAGAAGATACAAACGGGTGAAATCCAATGCAAATGTTATCTCCACTTCAGAAGCCTCCGAAACTGTTTGTATTATAAGCCATGAAAGGCTCTTGGTGATACTCATGGAGAGATGAACAGGGACGCATCTTCTCTGGACAGTCGCACATTGTTTGCCTGCCAAGGACTCGCTCTCCTTCTCTGAGGGCAGCTTTATAGCCACTCATGGACAGATCCCGTGATGTGTGCGGCAGTGTTTCTCAGATGTTTTGAACTTCCACAACCCCCTTCCAAAGTTATTCTGCCCTCTGGGATCCCACGACTCACCCAGCGCCAAGCAACTGTTCCATAGCAGAATGGGAAGAGATTGAAAACATAAACTCCTCACTTTCCTGAGTCTTCAGGTTATGGTAGAGGTGCCCGGATCTGTCACTTACCATTTCTGAGTGCTGCAGTTTAAGCTAAGCATAGTGAGAGACACTCTCTCTCTCTCTCTCTCTCCCTCTGTGTGTGTGTGTGCATTTTTGTGTTCACTACGAGGATTTTTTGTTTTGCCTTAGAATTCAAGAGACATATCCCTTGCCTTGCCGTGGTGAAGGGGCTTGAATAACTCAGAGAAGCTATGAACTATGCCAAGCAGGGCACCCAAGATGAACAGGTCATAGTGGAGAGTTTTGACCAAATGTGATCCACTTGGAGGAGGAACTGGCAAGCCACTCCAGTATCCCTGCCAAGAAAACTCCATGGACAAAGACAACAGGCATATAAAACAACAAATCCCTTAACACAGGCTATCTGACCCTATTGGCTCCAACTGTGTGGCTATGAGAAAAAGAAGGTTGGCCAGGATAGTTCAGGATTTGGAAGCCATCTTGGATATGATTAAGGGACATCAGCCTTCAAATATCTAAAACGGGTTGTGGGCATGGTGCCCACGGTCACCATGGCACCTTTGAAAGCTTTCTTTCGTGCCCCCAGACAGATGCCCTGGCCTCTGAGTTTTCTACTTTAAAAAATAAGAACTTCTCTAGCCCTTCTAGAAAGAACATTATGGGACAAAATGTGCAGATTGAGTGTGATGTGGCCACGTGTGTGTGTGTATAATGCTGGCATGATAAGTATAAAATTCTTGCAGATGGCTGTTGCTCTATTTTATCTTATGTCATGCTCCCCATGGCAGCCATTTTGTGGCTGGCACGCCCAGCACTATCTCAAAATTTGAAATGTGACCACGAAATGTTTCAGAAAGGTTGGTGACTCCTGATCTAAAAGGATGACACTCAGAAGATGGAACAGAATTTGTCCTCTAGGGGGGCTAGGGAAAAAAACAGCTGGAAATTTCAGGGGAACAGATTTCAGCTAAACGTTAAGAGAAACATCCTCACAGAACAAGCTGTTCAGCAGCGGAAGAGGCGGCTTCCCCAAAAGGTGGGGAGCTTTCCTTGACTGGAGGTATTCAAGGAGAGGCCGCATGGCCATCTGCCACAGATGCTGTAGCTGCTTCATTTAAAAGAGGATTAGACAAATTCATGGAGGATAAGTCCGTCCATGGTTACTAGTCATGATGGCTGTGCACTGTCTCCAGCATAAGAGGCCTCTCTGAATACCAGCTGCTGGGGAACACGAGCGAGAGAGGGCTCCTGTTGGGAAAGAATGCTGAACTGAACACTTCCACCTTGCCAAAGCATCACCAAAAGAGAGGACAAAGTATGATGCAGGTCTGCATAAAGGGGTTGATTTGTATGTAGGGAATGCACATTTAGAAACAACAATTTTGATAGAAATGCAGTGCATCTTACTATAGTTGGGAAGCCTGTGGAGAGCCATAGCTACAGGGGGTGGGGGTGGGGGAGGCTAGCCATGTTTTTTTACCCCGGGTGAAGCTTCCAGAGGGACACCATTGAGACTCCCAGCCTGTGTGTGTACACAAATGCACATGGGATGTGTGTGCCAAACTGGATCTTTGACCCGGGTGAAATAAATCCTCATTTCGCTCCTGAACTGTGACTAGGTGACCTGAACATTGTCCAGGTTGCTACCTGTCGATGGGCAACTCTAAAAGGTCCTCCTCTCCCTCCTTGTGAGTTTTTCTTTTAATCTGCAATCTGGGCTTAAACCAGGCAACCCTTCAAACTGAGGGCTGACTATCCTCTGGCAGTTCTTCAGATGCAGGACATTGCTCTGTAAAAAACAACATATGACCACCCTAACTAGATAGACTTTTGTCTCATGTTCTTCTCATGTCCTTATCCTGTCCTGCAATTCACGCGTGGAGCAGGGGGTTGGACGAGATGGCATTCAGGATTCCTTCCAATTGTATGAGTTGGAAAACACAGTGGGGCAAGCCCTACTTGTTGCACATTGGCCAGGTATCTAAAGCTGCCTGTTTGTAAAGAAAAGCCTCAGTGTAACTCTACTCCGAAGTGACTGAGTGAGACTCTGTCATGATAAATGTTGAGCTGCCTGTGCAATAATAGTTTGTGAAAACAAGTACCTCACAACACAAACATACTTGCTTTACAGATACCTAACTTCACAGAAACAAACGTTTCCATTATTTGTATGCTCTCTACACTTATCAGTCAATATCAACATTGTGTCGTAACCATCTTTACCAAGTGATCTCCTTGACAGGCTGCCGTGGTTGGAATGTACTGCTTTCTATGGTGCAGTGATTCATGCTTCTCCTCAGAGCCGTCTTTCCCATAGGGCTTAGTGGTGCGTCATGCCAGGGCGCCGGCCTCTCAGGGGCACCCCAGCAAGTGGGGAAACTGTGCGGCTTTGCCAGCGGCCTCCCCTTTCTCTGCATGCCTGCCAGCTGCGCCCCGCCAACCATAAGACTGGCGGTCTTGCAGCTTCCCTCCCTAGCCTCTGCGGGGATCACTCTCCTCCCGAGGAGGCTTGGGAGGGAAGCTGCGCTCTCCTCCCACGGAGGCTTGGAAGGGGCACAACTTCACTCCCAAGCCTCTGTGGGGATTGCTCTCCCGCAGCGGCATGAGGGAGAGTTGCACACCCCCCCCCCCCCAGATAGCTGGCATTGCACAGCTAAGGCCACCCCAACACCATCTGTGGTAATTGGGGGGGGAGGGCACTGGGTGGATATTTGCACCCCGGTGCCGCATCTGCTAAAGACAGCCCTGCTTCTCCTTTTGATGTAAACCACTGTGTAAGTGACTAATCTGGTCCCATAAGAAAAATGGAAACTTCTTCAACAGATCTTCATTTTGTAGTAGTGAAGACAGGGCTTATTTTAAAAACGAATCTCCCTGTCTACATCTTCCATCTCCCAAACTGAATTATATCTGATTTCCAAACCCTGAATTCCGATTTTCTTAATTGGTTTTAGAGATGAGTGCCACATCTCTGGTCTTGCTCACTTGAAAATTATAAGGACAGTAAGTATCCAGAAAAGATTAGTGCATGATCTTGCATAGCCTCTAACACTCAGTCATAGTGCATAACAGGTCTTTCTTTCCTATTATTGTAAGAAAGGAGGGCCTTCTCGGTAGTGGGACCTGCCCTGTGGAACGCCCTCCCACCAGATGTCAAAGAGAAAAACAACTACCAGACTGAAGGCAGCCCTGTTTAGGGAAGCTTTTAATGTTTAATAGATTGTTGTATTTTAATATTCTGTTGGAAGCTGCCCAGAGTGGCTGGGGAAACCCAGCCAGATGGGCAGAGTATAAACTAATAAATTATTATTATTAGTAGTAGTAGTATCAAAGGAACATCAATGCCAACTTTTGCCCTGCCTACCAGAGCCATCTGCACACACAAACTCAATCCATCATACTGAAGGAGGTTTAGCCAGACCTGCCTGGCTCAGCTGGTGAGGAGCACTGCAGTTGTACCTCCTCAAATGGAAGCCACTGCTGGCAGCATCCCCACTGGAAATGGAAATGGTGAGAGCAGAGCTGGCTCCTGAGCCAGCCCTCCTCCCATCATGTGACAGCAACATCACTGAACCACCCTGGGATCTGGCACAGCAAGGGGTGTTTCCCCCCCCCCGCCACACCCTTCCTGTCAACCTGGCTGGTGTGAGCAGTGGTGCTGAGGTGCAGCAGTGGCTTTGCTCACGCTGGTTTGGATTGCAGCAAGCCCAGGAAAGTGAAATGTCCTGTAGTATAATAAGAAAACCGTTCACAGCCACTGAAATGTAGCTTTTGAGGGTACAAAAATTAAGTGGAGAGAAAAATACCCTCTTCATTTATGTGAACAAGTGAATGTTATTACATTACCAGTATATATTTATTTATACCCTGCCTTTCTCTCTGACAGGGACTCGGGCCTGAACATGCTTGAACATGGTAATTAGTTACATACTCTGTGATATCTGGCCTGGTTTTGGGTATTCATCTTCAAGTCTGGAGGAGAGGAGAGCTTTGGTAGGATTCATCCATTACTAGTGGATGAGCACTTTTAGGGGTTTTGTTTTATTGTATTTTTATTTGATGCATTTTGGTTTTGAATATCAAGGTGTTTTGGTTTTCATGGATTTGTAAGTGCTTTGAGACATCTTCATGTGAGAAGATTGATGAAACGTATAAATAACTCTCTTACATTCAAAGTGGATTTTGTATTTGACAAAATGGTATCTAATCTCATCTTCAAAGGGGAAGATGTGAACAAGCTCACAGTGTATGGCTCTCATCTCTCAACTGGACAAAGGATTAGGCCAGGCCAGGCCTGCTTTGTTAGGATATTAATACCAGCTTGCTCTTAATCTGCTTGCTTAGGATTTGCTAGTTTTATGGTTGTACTGGAAAGGTATTGGTTTTATTTTAAATTTTTCCATTGCGTTGTACACCACTTCATTATTTTTTAAAGTGTGGAGTGACATAAAAACAACATTTAAATGTTTATATTTGAGGCACCCCAAGCAGCTGCAAAGAAGATGCTGATCATAATATCCATTGCTTGATTAAATGTTTTTGCTTTCCCCCAAGTTACTACTTGGGCTGGCTCCAGAAACAAGGCCATTTGAGACCCAGATGGAAACAGGCCTCCCATGCAGTCTTCATGAAGTGCTTCCCCACCCCAACACCCGTGGGACTTATAACAGATATATTGTTCAGCACAAACATATTGTGATCAGAATACAGTGGTACCTTGGGTTACAGACGCTTCAGGTTACAGACTCTGCTAACCCAGAAATAGTACCTTGGGTTAAGAACTTTGATTCAGGATGAGAACAGAAATCGCGCAGCAGCAGCGTGGCGGCAGCAGGAGGCCCCATTAGCTAAAGTGGTGCTTCAGGTTAAGAACAGTTTCAGGTTAAGAATGGACCTCCAGAACGAATTAAGTTCTTAACCTGAGGTACAACTGTAGTAGGATGGGCATTCCTATGAGCCCACAGAACTTTTGAATACTTGGTGCAACATAGTGGCTAACAATAAGTGGAGTTGTGCGACTGTTGCAAATAAGTCAACAAATGGGAACACCTTTGATTGAAAACTTCCAGTCGCTCTCAAAGGCTGCCCTCTTATTCCAAATGAGCCCCCTTTAATTCATTGGGGCTTCCTTCAGGGTAATCTTTGATAATATGGTGCCCTGAGAGAGCCCAAAATCTGGCACCCCCCAAATGGATCTTCTCCATTTTGCGCCCCTTCAGCTCAGCACCTGGTGCAGGGGAACCACCCGCAGAGTGATAAATCCTGTGCTGCTTTCTTCCTAGGAAACATCATAGGTTTTGCGCTCCAAGTGACCCTCCAGGATGATTTGGTCCTCCACTTCCCACCAGTCTCAGCCAACATGGCCAATGCTGAGTGATGCTGGGAGCTGTGATCTAACAAGATCTAAAGGACATCTGGTTGGAGTGGATGGTGTTGGGGTTATAGACAAGCCACTCTTCCCCTCCCAGCAAGATAGAGAAAGGAGCATAATATCAAGGTCTCACGTTTTCTGCGTCTCTTTCTTTATTGCCTCTGTAGCCCACCTTTTCTTCCAAGGAGCTCAAGGCGGAGTATATTATTATTATTGCTTATTGAATATTGTTTATTGAACCACCCTATACCCGGGGGGTCTCATGCTTCCCGCTCTCCCCCTGCTACCCCCACAACAATCCTGTGAGGTAGGTTAGGCGGCAATGATCTCTGCGCTGATACCTGGGGAGCTCTTGGAAGGAAAGCTGCGCAGCTTCTCTCCAGCCTCGCCGAATTCCGCCCGAAAAACGCAGCGACCCAATCAAGCCCCGGACTACAACTCCCGGCATCCTTCTCCGGACCGCACACGCCGGGCAGCTGCGGTTCGGCGCCGCCGCCTTCCCCCTTGCCGCTCGCGGGGCGTTCTCCTGCCGGACGGGCTGGGCGTCGAGGCTCCGTGGGACGAGCGGGCTCCCCGGTTCCGCCAGCTCCTCGCCGCCCCGCGGCGCTCCGGGCGAGGGCGGCGTCCCGCGTCCTCCCCAGCCGGAGAAGGGGGAGTTTCCAGGAAGTGGCCATATTGGATTCATTCAGTTGCCTCAGCCCAGGGAGGAGGAGCAGGAGGAGAGGAGCAGGTTCCCGGCAAGACGGCTGCCTAGAGCCCCAGGAGCAGGAACCCCTTCGCCCTTCGGCCCCCGGATCTCCCAGCCATGGCTGCGACGGAGCTGGAGCGCTTCTCTGTGAGTAGCAGCCGCAGCAGCAGCCTCGTCTCTAGCCAGGAGGGCAGGGGCGCCGCGCGCACGCCGCTCCCTCCGAGAGCTAAGAGACCCCGACTGGCGGGGTCTGCGCCCTGGGAAAGGGCTCGCCGTGGGGGAGTTTAGGGACGGGGCTCCGGGCCGCGCCAGGGCTGCCTGTCTGAATTGGGCTGAGCTTGGGACATCAGGGATCTCCCGGGGAAGGGAGTCGCCGCCTTCTGCAGAAGAGGCTGCGCGTCTGGGCGCACTCTCCAGCAGGCAGGCGTGTTGTCACTTACTCACCAGATTGCCAGCCCCGCCACGAAACACGCGTTTGGCAGGGTGGAGGGGGGCAGGGGGGGGCTTGTGCCTTTCTGCCAGGATAGATGGCGATGGAGGGACTGGGGTGGGGGCGACCTGTAGTCCTCAGTGAGCGCGACTCTGTGGGAGCTAAGGCTGCGTTTCCCACCCCTCTTACCTGGGGTAAGCCCCGCCGAATTCAGTGGGGCTTATTTCTGGGTAGGGTTGCAGCCTCCGTGGGGGGGGGGGGGGACTCCTCCATGGGTTTTGTACAGCTGCACCAGGCGCCAAGGCTGCCGCCGCTGCCGCGTTTTCATACATGTGGCCTGCACCCAAGGAGTGGACTGTCGTAGGGAGTCGGATAAGACCCACCAGCCGACTTTCTCTTTCCAAATTATCGGGGATCTTCCCATTCCGATGGACTTTTCGCCCTGCCCTGCAGTATTTGTTTAGGCTCTGCGGCAGGAGATGGGCAGCTGGCCTTCAGGAATGGAAACAGCAGCTGCAATTCAAAAAAGCGTCCTTGCAGCTCGATCTTGTGCGTGTCTGCATGGGCTCGACTCCCACTGCTCACCTCTGAGCAAGTCGCACTGAAAACAAGGGCTGTTTCTTGTGGATGTTGTGTGCAGGATCTCAAAGAGATGAGCCTCTTTCATTCTGAACCAGCTGTCGCCCAAAGGGGATTCTTCTCGGTGCATTTAATCTTAATGGAGTGGGAAACCTTTGGCCCTCCAGATATGCTTTTTGAAAAACAAAAAACCCTGCTATGGTGGCTGATGATCAGGGCTCGTGGGAGTTGGAGTCAGGAGGACCACAGGTTCCCTGTCCTTAATTTAATAATTCCTGGGCGGGGAAGTCAGATGCTCAGCAGAAGTATTACCCACATAGTTGGCTGCCAATATATTGCTGCGATTACTTACGCAACTCGAAACTTGCAGTGCATAACAGAGAGAAGCAAAAGTGAGCTTTTCTGTTTGCTAGTGGCTTTTACTCTGTGTTAGAAACTGGGAGAGAAAAGCTAGGAGCCAAATGGCTCCTGGGTTGTGGACGCCAAAACAGAGTGTCTAGTTGCCGTTCAGCAACACTTTTTATTTATTATTGCATAGGCATGAACTAGTACGCAATTCACATAAGTGACATATTGTTAATATCACATTTCTAACAGAAATTGTTAATACATGTTTAATTTGGTGCTTACTCTACTGTATTCTTAACATATTGTCTATCCTTAACATATACTTTGAGGCTTCAAAGCACATACATTTCAATAATCCTTGAGTGTCAGCCAGGTGCAAAAAAATGGGACCTAGACTTTTTGAGCTGCTTGCAAATGGAGAATCTTTATGCATGAAATGCACTTGGCTCCCTGCTAATTTCGAACCCTGCTTTTACTCTAGTAATGATGAGCAGCTGTAATTATGGGCCTGAACCTACCATTTCTACTGAGGCTAAATAGTATCTTCCTATTGACATAAGTTGATTATAGAAATGTGAACTGTCTGTTGGAAGTCCCATATGTGATGTTGACACTGCACATATATATATATCACATTATCTTGGACCTGAGAGTATGCAAACACAGTTCAGCTAACAGTCCAAACCTCTATCAGCCTTGAATTCCTCAAGTCTGTGATATGCATTCGCGCAACATGCATGAATGAAATTTCATGTCCATTATGCATTTAACCACTCTGTGCTGTCTCTTTCAGACACCTTTTATCTAGCTCTGTGAAAGAATGAGAGATCTCCTTCCCAATAAAACCCTGGGATATACTAGTTTTATGTATGCCTTAGTATGCTTACTAAAACAAACAACAATTTTTTTCTTTCAGAATAATTTCTTTTTTGAAGGCTGATTGTCAAACCTCTGTGTGTGCCATTATCCTGTCTAGAACACAGCCAATGTTTTGTTTGAGTTGCCAGATGTCTCTGGCCATTGCAAATCCTTAATTGTGTAAATGTTGGCATCTAAACAAGACAGAAGCCAAGGAATGGCTTTCTAAGCCAACACTGTGGGTGTCTCTGAATGGCAACATCATTTAAATGCACATTTATGAGGCACAAACTAAGACTGTGCCTTGTAGTGTGTTTGAAATGTCAGATGGAAAGTTTGGGAAGTGTTTTGTATATTTATGTTGGGTCTGCAGGAACCTCCTGTTAAGAAGAAATGAAACAATTACAAAATGTACAGCTGCTCTTATATATACATTGTGTACATATAACTGTATACATTGTACAGTAATCTCATTGCACTCTATGAAAGGCACAGGTTAGTTAAAACGATCTGAGCCTTGCATCTATGGGTTTCTAACTGCTCATTTGAGCAATTATATTGTTTCCTTCCTGGCTTTTAGCTTGTGCTAATTCACACAAGCATTTTCTCTGGCCATCTGGAGGTTTATTTATTGTGTTGCAGCCTATGGCATAAGTCAAGTGGAACTCTGTGTTTTGAAATGAACCAACTCAGGGTTGGCTAACTCCTGCACTGGGATTTTCTGAAGATGCAAATTCTTTAAATGAATGTAGGGTAATATTCAGAGGTGTCTTTCTGCTGGCATAGCAGCCATCCCACTAGCCGGAACCCTTGTTAATAGGGTAGTCAGTGGAACATTGTGTGCGGCGACATTTGCATGTGCAAAATATATAGTGCAACTGCGGCTGTTATATATGACAGTTGAGCTTGTGCACTGCTGCTGGCACTGTTAAGGGGTAAGTTTGTTAGGAGTTGCTGGGAATTGTAACTCTGTGAAGGGCAAACTCCTGTGCCCAGAAATATTTGAGGGCAAGAATGTGCTTCAAATGTGCTTTAAAGGTACGGTGTGTACACAGCCTGGTAGTTGATGCCTCATAGGGGGAAATGAAAAAGGGGGAGAGGCATTGTAATGGGTGCTAGAGTGAAATTTATTTATTTATTACACATCTATACTGCCCTTCATCGGAGGAATGTTTTTGCCTGGTGCCTAAAGATATGTCACAAAAGCGCCCGGCGAGCCCCTCTGGGGAGAGCATTCCACAAGCAGAATGATGGAAATTGCGTTCATACCCAAGAGACAAACACTCCAGTCCAGTAAACTGAGCTAAACGGTGGTGCCTATATATGCCGGAGGACAAGAGGTATATCGGGACCTTCTGTGGAGTTTTAGTGTGGGGGCAAATCAAAGTGGGAGAGTTGAGATTAAAGCAAGAGCACAGTTAATCTGATGGGTAAAGCAGCCTGAATCAACAGGGCTTGCAGCATTTCCTCCTGAATGGAAAGCTCTTCCATGTGGGGGGGGGGAGTGGAAAAAAGTATCATGTGATGATCACATGTCTGCTTCACTGATGGCATGCACACATGTACGGAAGCTGCACTTGCCCATGTGTGTGCAATGAAATGCACGTGTACATGTCACACTGTTGGTTGCAGTCTGCATGCAGTTCGCAAAAGAGCGCGTTTGAAATAGTGCACAGAGGAAGACAATCCAAAGTGAGAATGAAAGCATGCAGTTATGCACAGGAGCATAAACTGCTGTTCTTGGGTACATTATGGCAGGACGGCAAAACTTGATACTGGAGCAGGCACTGTGGGATTAATGGGATTTCCTCTGTCTATGCACACAGCCAAATTGCGTATCTTGAAGTGCCTGCAACGTGGACCCCCCACCCCAGTCCATCATAACGATGGAATTTCACTAGTTATAGCATAAATGCCAAATAATTGTGGTAATGCCAATTTTTTTGAGGGGAGGAATAACTTAAAAGTTCTGCTGTTTGTTGTTAGTGTTGAAAGCACATCCATGTAGGCATTGATACAATGGGAATAAAAATAAACCGAGTTGAGGGTTTTGCTAAAACAGCAAGCTCAAGTCATTTGTATTCCCTTCCAGCGCCAGTGCCTTGAAACCTTGCCAGAAACTTGCTCTCAGTGGTTACTTGTGTTTCTATTGAGAGTAATTAGCTCGGAGGAAAATTGTTCCCGTGATAATGTTTTGAACCACTCGGAATGCAAAACAAAGCACAAAAGTAAGCGCTGCTCAGGTTTTTGCTTTTGTGTGGCGTCAAGAAATCTAAAACATCGTTTCTATTAGGTGAATGATGCAGGCAGTATATGCGGAATAATTGCTACCAGAAGCCAAGCTGGATGGGATTTGTGTAGGTTTAAAGCTGCCATTGGCGGTGTTCAAAAGCTTATATGTTACTGTAGAGTTATTCAGGAGGAATTACAATGATGACCAACACCTTTCATTTTCATGTATCGGGACTAGCTTAACTTCCCAAGCTCAAGTTGTCGTAGTTTGAGCTAACATAATATATAGAAATTCTTTTCTCTCCGTGGTTTGAGTGCATCCCTCCTGTAACATCTCCTCCTTCCCTTCTCAGATCTCTGAACAAAAATGTTGAGCATTCTGCATTAGTTTCAAGCCCTTACACAGCTCTGGCTATGGGGAGAAAGTAACGCATGAAATGAACTGGGCTGTGACCCATTTATCTGAGTGCTGCACAATCTATCCTTGGAAAACATTTTTCGATTCAAAACTGGGGGTCTGGTGATACTGGATTCAGCAACCTGGCTTTCGCTCCCACCCCCCTCCATTACTTTTTCCAAGGACCAATACTAGTTTGAACGTCAAGCGCCATTCCCCTGAATTGTAATACTTAGGAAGGCCCTCTGTCAAGCAAGAGGAGCTCAGTGTTTAGTTATTATGAAATATATTGTGGGAATTGTTCTGCATTTTGAAAATTAAATTTAAAATATTGTTCAGAACAGTTTGTTTTTCACTATCATAAATTTCGGGTATGTTTGTGTAAGACAATGGAATGTGAATACCACCCCCCACCCCCTGCCAGCCCCAGTTGTTATGTAAGATTTTGCTGGAGCATCAGTGTGCTCTGTCTGCCTGTGACCTTAATGATGGCCTCTGGAAGGGCAGATCAATCCTAATTTAATTAGAGATGTAGCCAAACTGAACATCCATCCCTGCACGACCATGAAGCTTGCTAGGTGGCCCTGAGCAAGTCACGATCTCTCAACTTAATCCATCCTACAGGGTTTTGTTGAGAGGATAAAATATAAATCTCTGCCCAATAGTGGCACAGACGTGGATTCTTTAGTTTTGTTACATTCTCGGGGCTGATAACCGATATCTGCTGAGTAACTTGGTGCCCCTGAAGATATACAGTATACACTAAATGAAATCCAAGGCTGCATTCTTGTGCACACTTGGAAGCAAGGTCTAAGGACCTCCATGTCCATAGAAGTCACTAGAAAGTTAGCATCCATCCATACAGTTTGGCTGCTCATTACTTTGGCCGACTTTGATTTAGGTGCTGAATCACTTTCCTATCCTGTGATGCCAAAAGGGAGGGCAAAGAGTTGATTTGGTGCTCATAAAACATGGTTGAATAGCTACTTCACAACTGCACACCTGCTCTGACCCTACGGGAATTACAGTGCAAGCCTACATTTCTATACAGAAGTACGCCCCATTGAATTCATCGGGACTTGCTCCAAGTTAAGTGTGTGTAGGACTGCAGACTTAGCATTTCACATTTTGAATGTTTTCATCTTCATTGCAATAGCTGGTTTAAAACTCTGGCTGGTTCTGAAACCAGGTAACCATAGTTTCCCAGTCTGGATGGAATGAGAAGGTATGGTTAGCTGAAAACTTCCCAGCTTACTGCAGTGTATGCCAAGGAGTGAAAAGGTGGCAAAATGACAGAGAGCATAATGACAGAGGCTTGTGCATATATACTGGCTTGTTTAAGCTGAGAAATGATTGTCAGAACCAGGCCATTATGTTACTTCTATGGGGGAGTTCTGAGCTTCCTTTTTAAATACCAGTAGTGATCATTGAATCCAAGGCTGTGGTTGGAATAACATTTGATTCTCAATACTTCCAGCACTCCCACAGAAACCCTGCATGACCTAAAAGCCAATGTCATATGGGATCCTGATGAATAAGGACTCCATCTCACACAAACACCCAGTAGTTAATGTCTCATTATTAAGCCATTATTCATGGTTGCAGAACTGGAAGTGTGGAATGCATCTATTAAAAATAATTGTAA
Organism: Podarcis tiliguerta; assembly: GCF_965153285.1. Taxonomy (NCBI): domain Eukaryota; kingdom Metazoa; phylum Chordata; class Lepidosauria; order Squamata; family Lacertidae; genus Podarcis; species Podarcis tiliguerta. The sequence continues at coordinate 68,301,105 of NC_139535.1, read as the reverse complement.
TTTAAGTGTGATATGAAGAGTGTATCTCTGCTGCTTCTCTGCAACTCATCTTGATCCCTTTCTCCTTAAAGCTTGATGGGAGCAACCTGAAGCATAATTTTTTCCCTTGAGCCAGCAGCTTGTGTTTCAGCTCTGCCCTGCAGGGCTATAGTTGGGCTTCGGGATATTTAGCGACCCTTCTGAGCACGTGTGAAGCGCCTTCTTGGTGCTTCTTTCATAATTCACATTGGGGATTTTGTTCTGGGTTTGTGTGTTCTGGGTTGTTCATTTTGAGATGGCTATATTGTGTGCCTGGCGTGCTCTGGTCCATGGGGTCATGAAGAGTCGGACACGACTGAACGACTAAACAACAACATATTGTGTGCCTGATGCCCTTAATACACACAACAAATGTCGGTTGGATTGGACACCCTTATGAAGCATGTCACTCTTCCTTGTCAACTGTTGACATTTCTAAACGTTTGTCCCACATTAGATTGTATGGGTTTGGGGTTTGTTTTTCATTTTTCTTTGGGAAGCTGCCTTCACTTCCCACACTATGTTTAAAACAAGCCAGCCCCTCTCTTCTCTCTATCCCCCTCACCCCCACGTTGCTAAATGCAAAGTGCGATGGAAGGAACTATTATAAGAAGCTGACAACTGATGTGGCACAATCTGGGGAGCTGGGCTTGTTTTGCTGGGCTCCCCCCGTGCTAGTGGTTTTATGCTTCACCCTCAGCTGCTGAGGTTTGATGTAAAGCTCTTGAGATGATAGGGTGTTCTTGGCAAATAAAGGAGTTAGAAAAACATTTCAGAAATGTTACCAATAGCTAAGGCAACAGTGTGAGAAGAGGTCATGTGTCTCTCTCTCTCATTTCATAACAGACCACAACTGTGAAATGTTCTGTGGAGGACTGCTGTGGGAAAGTAGATGGCTGTGATTTCCCTTTTGAATTGCCTTGGAGCCGGCTTGGGATGTTTCCTACCTCACAAAAGGATATAGGGCAAATAATTCCTTTGCAGAAAAGGGAGTTGAGTCAGAGCTGTGTTCTTAGATTTCCCACCACCACCGTGGAATTGGGATGACATGAGCCTCCCTAGATATTCTCTAGGAAAGGTGCCATATGTCATGTCCCCAAAGTGCCTGTTTTCCAATCACCATCCAACTAATTTACAGTGGTGCCCTGCAAGACGAATGCCTCGCAAGATGGAAAACCCGCAAGACGAAAGGGTTTTCCGTTTGCAGAGGCGCTTCGCAAGACGAATTTCCCTATGGGCTTGCTTCGCAAGACGAAAATTGACAAAAAATTTTGAGGGTTTTTTTCCGCTCCAAAACCCCTTTTTCTGAAGCGCTAAGCTGCTAAAAGCATTTTAGCAGCAAAACCGCTAATCCCTTAAGCCTTAAAAAGCCGTTTTTAGCCCTTAAACTGCCAATAGCGCTAATAGCGCTACTCCGCTAATGGGCTTGCTTCGCAAGACGAAAAAACCGCAAGACGAAAAGACTCACGGAACGGATTCTTTTCGTCTTGCGAGGCACCACTGTAATTTGTTGGGCCGACAGCTTCCCTGCATGCATAGGCTGGTGCCTTAGCCAGATTAAAACCCATGGTTGCTGTGATCCTGTACTTCTCCTACCAAGGGGACAGGTCTTGTCTTGTCTTGTCTTGTCTTGTCTTGTCTTGTCTTGTCTTGTCTTGTCTCTGATGCCTCTTAGTGCATCCTACCAAGGGCAGCATGAGGGCAGGAATGGGGTTGTGTTGGCAGGGACAGATGGGAGTTGTAGATCAAGGTATCTGGGCATCACTAGAATGGTGAAGGCTGTTCTACCCTCTTCTTGAGCAGGGAGTTGGAGCACAGACATGGATCATCCCTACAGTTGCACAGCACTTTCCAGGTTGTCATAATAATAATAATACAGTAATTTATTATTTGTACCCCGCCCATCTGGCTGGATTTCCCCAGCCACTCTGGGCTGCTTCAAACAAAGATTAAAAATACAGTAAAATGTCACACATTAAAAGCTTCTGTAAACAGGGCTGCCTTCAGATGTCTTCTAAAAGTCTGGTAGTTGCTTTTCTCTTTGACATCTGGTGGGAGGGCATTCCACAGGGTGGGTGCCACTACTGAGAAGGTCCTCTGCCTTGTTCCCTGTAGCTTGGCTTCTCGCAGTGAGGGAACCACCAGAAGGCCCTTGGCTCTGGACCTCAGTGTCGGGGCAGAATGATGGGGATGGAGATGCTCCTTTAGGTATATCGGCCCAAGGCCGTTTAGGGCTTTAAAGGTCAGCACCAGCACTTTGAATTGTGCTCGGAAATGTACTGGGAGCCAATGTAGGTCTTTCAGGACCAATGTTATATGGTCTTGGCAGCCGCTCCCAGTCCTAGAACCTTAGAACTGCAATGTGACTGATGCAATGCAACTTGCAAGCCCTTTCAACTGCTCCTTTCCTATCTCTAAACTTAGGGTGGGGAGAAGAGAGATGAGACTGGCACGCATCATGTTTACCACTGCATGAGTGAATTTATGGATTCATGGCCCCTTTTTTCCGCTGCTTGGCCCTCCAGATTTAAGGCACTCATCACCTACATCTGAATGACTATGTTTTATTTAATTTATTCATTTAATATATTTATATCCAAGGTGTGTTAACTCCAAAGATTTTTCAGAACTGCTTATGAAACAGACATTGAGATCAAAAGGGAAAATGCCAGAATATCAGCAACACAGGTAGTTATTAAATCCACATTAGCCATGTTCAGGGCGGCTTACTCCTAGGAAACTTGGTATATGATTGCAGCCTTAGCCTACATAATTGATACAGGGTACATATAGAACCTTTGTCTTAGGCTGCAACAGGAGATATATATTTATATTCTAGTGCAGACTTGTCTAAACCTGTGCCTGGGAGAGAACTTGAGTGAACAGGAGATGAAGGGCCGGACCATTCTTCCTCATTTGCACCAGTGATAAGTGGATAGTATTTTAGTCTTGGACCTGAGTCCCCACTTGAACACAGTTCTTACCTTGGGCTGCTGCTTTTCTCTGACCTGCCCTACAGTTCTGCATGGATAAACCCTCTTTATACCACTCACCTTGAATGTCTTGGAATGGTGGGCCTTGCACAAAAATGTCTAAATTTCCAAGGATTTGTCTTAAGAGTTTTGAATGAACAACTGCTTAAGGATTTGAAGTATTTAGATTTCAAATGTGTATCATTGTGTTATTCTGTTGCCAAAGAGCTTTGAGACTGGTGGCGAAGGGAGCTTTGAGCTCCTCCGAAAGTTCGACTGAGCAGGGGCTTGCTAACAGAACTGACTGTGGCCTTTCGTTTTCCAAACCAGACGCTGTTTATCTTTTCCAGCATGTACTCATTTGGGGAATGGAATTCTTGTTCTGCTGAAATCATGAACTTTCTCATCCTTAAGGTCATTCTGGAGGAAATGTCTTTCATTTTTTTGTTTCATGGTTTCCCTCTGTTTTTTCGCTGACTTCTCCAAGGTCCAACTTACGTTTGCAGGAGTGTGTTCTGTGCAGCAGTGATAAGAGGCCCAGTTAATTTGGTATAACTGTGTCTGGCCTCTGCCACTTGAGGCTGTAGATGGGAGGGCCCCCAGATTTCACCGCTCCTCCAAATAAAAATAAAAACAAATCCCTGAACATGACAGGGGGAATAGTGCTGGTATAACCTTCTTCCTTGTACGGTATTTTTCTAAGAACCGTAAAAAGATAAGTAAACAAATAAAGAGCCTGCCTGCTGAAGTGGCCCAGGTCCAAGACAGGTTTACCACTTTAGTGAGAACTAGACCAGAGCAAACCCTAATTTTGTTCCTGTGTGCTCTCGCAACATTAGGCTGCCTTGTATAAATACAGCAACAGATCAGAAAAACCTGATTAAGTGCAACATTCTTTCACTTTGTGTAGGGTGGGGGAGCATCATTCCTGAAGCCTTACCCATCTATCCAAATACTTGGATGGCTATTCTTGCAGTGTGCACACATTGACAGGGGTTAGAGTTTTGACCTGATCTGTTTATCTTTGGCTTATTTGTCTGGCCTAGAGAAGGGAAGAGGTACCATAACTCTGATCTGTAGATGTCTGTCAGGTTTTACCATGAATGCTTTTAGAAAACATTGGAGAGGATTCTGGCAGGGGGGCAGTGTAGAGATATTTGACTGCTGTAAAAATGTGATTCGGGCAAGAGAACTTAGCACCTCTTGCAATTTGTGCCAAGGGGAACAAGGCCAGGCTTAAAAGAGACCTGCATAAATGTCAATATTATACACACAGGGAGTTTCATGTTTCCCCTGCTCCCATTTCATTCCTCTGCACTGTGTTGCTGTTCTCCTCTGCTGGGGTTTCCCAGGCACCACCTTGAGGATCACATGGGGCTGTAGTGACAAGGGGGCACAAAAAAAGTCTACATGGACAAAATGCTATGCATAGCCTTTTGGATCCCATTTAAACTCTCCTCCCCAAATTTGGAGGAACTTGGAGTCTATCCTTTGTTTAGGTAAGGAAAATATTATAATGCAAAATTCCAAAGGGTTTTTTAAATACTTAAGGCATAATGTAATCCAAGCATGGCCAGTTAGAAATATGAGTTTGTATTTTGGTGTTGTATTGATGTGTACAATACTGTCCTCTTCTTTTATAGTCAAATACAGGTTGTTTTTTTTACTTTGCATTCATGCCTGCTATTGAAATTAAAAGCTCACCAAATGTCCTGTTTGTCAGTGTGGGAAAGAGAGAGCAGCTCTCCGCTGTCATGAATGGGATGGGCAACTGGGAGAGCATGTGTTTCTGGACTGAGCAGCTATTTCTTTCACAACGTACGTTTTTAATACCTTGATCATCCTTCAGCTATGCTTATAGCAATGAAGAAGTCGGAGATTGAGCAATCCAGCACATACCTAAGCAGAGATAAGTGACATATTGTTTGCTTTTTAAGGTGAGTCCAGAAACAGCATTTAGATAAAGAGGCTCAAATGTAAGATCAGCTTGCTTGGTAAGAGCCCCAGCCCATTGAATAGCCTTCCATAAATGTGCTGGGGCTGTTGAGGAAAAGGCATTTTTGCCTTCCAGAGAACCCCATTTTGTCAGCATCAGAGAAGTGCTTCTAAAAGGTCAGAGTGGCATTGCTAATAAAGCTCTTGCTTTGCTGAGCAGAAGCAAAGATTTTCCTCTCGGTGCTTGCGGTTCTAATGGGTACAGCAGAATATGAGGACGGGGTTGTTGTTTTTGATCCCTTAAAGGAAAGGAAACAGCAAAGTAATGGGTTGGAACTTGTGAGCTTGGTGGGCCAACAAAGAGGTTGATTATCTTCACATTCCTAGTGAACCAACTTTTTGCAACATTCAGTGTCCATTTAAAACACATGACTTCCTTCAAGGAATTGTGGGAATGGGAGTTTTTTCCTCAGAGACACAGTTACCAGCATCCTTAACAAGCTACATCCCAGGATTCTTTGGGGGAAACCATGTGCCTCAAGTGTGCTTAAAAAGTGTGGTGTGAATCTGCCCACAGATGCCTGTAGTTGAAGGTACAAGAAGAGTATGAAATTTCTGTTGATGCATTGACTGGAGAAGGGTGGTGGGAGAATCAGAGAAGTCAATAAACATCCCACTCTGAAGTGGTTTACCTAGAGGCAGACTTTGGTCTTTCACTTTTCAGCGGCACATCATGAGAGGCCAAAAGTCGTCTCCCCCGGCCTCCTTCCTTTCTGCTCATTTCACTACATCATATTCATAGCACCCTGCAGCGCCCCCTAGGCTCAGTACCCAGTGCGGCGGAACCAGTCACACTGCCCAAAACCCACCTCTGGTTTACCCATTTTGAAAGTTGTGCAGTTTGTTACAGAAGCTTGAAACAAAGCTTGAAAGGTTTGGTTGCTGTGCACTCCAGATCAACAGAAGCAGCATTGCAACGGAGTTGTTCGGAAGATTCTCCCTCCTTCATTCCTGATCTGCATTCTGGGATTGTACTGCAGCTTGCAAATGAAGGAGCTGAAGAGAATGTTACCCTTCCTGTGTGTGTGTCCCCCCATCTGCTCAAGTTGGCTACGAGTGTTGCTTAGCACAGATGCAGTCTGGGTTTTTGGATGCTTGAAAGCGTTTGTTCCTGAATGGTGAATGAACTGATTCTTAAACAGCTTCATCATCATCATCAAATGGCTGATACCTACTTAGTTTCTGACAACAAGAGTTCTGCTGTACAAAATGAATGGAACTTTGGATTTCACTGAACAAGCTGCTGTAATAACTTTAGAGGGCCATTGAACGGCCTACCAATATTAAGGTCACATTTGGCAATTCATGTGGGCCAGAGGACCACAGCTAATTATCATACATAGCTGCATGTAATTAATATAAACCATTGCCTCTAGGCCACCCAAATTCCTCAGTAGCTGCATGCAACAGTCCTTCTTATGAGATAGATTTCTGCTCTGCTTACCCACACCCTGCTTTGTGAAACAGTTCTCAAACTATTCTTCCTCCCCACCACCCCCCCTCTCTCTGTGTGTCTCTGTTTCTGTCTCTCAACTCCTGGCTTGGATTATGATGTGACTGCTTAACCAGTGACAATATCTTTTGCCCAATTACTGTACAAAATACCCAATTTATCCTAATCCTGTACTCTTTTTTTTTTAATCAGGGTCTGTATTATCCCACTGAGCCACAGGATGGGATAGTTTGCTAAGCTGTTAAAACCTTTCATTCAGGAAGCAAAGAAGTCCTATTTAAATCAATGCCATTCCTTTGGAACAGAATCAGAGTGTTTGAGGCATGTGCCACAGAAGGAAATGCGGAATGACTGAAGTAGTTTCTCTCCTGCTTTGCAGATGTTGTGGGACTGGAGGAGATCCTTAATTTCCCACTGAGCATATAGTTTTTTCCAGTGCCTTAGTCCAATGTCTGGAAGTGGTGCTCAAACTCTTTGCTCATAGGCACAGTCTTTGCAGCCTTTTTTCATATTGAAAGGCAGAAACTGGCTTCCCCTTGTGTCCTTTGCTGGTATGACAGAGGGCTTTCCCCTTTGTAGGTGCTCAGGCAATGAGGTTTGTTATGAAAAATATTTATAATGAAAACCAGGCTTTATATTAAGGTAGGGGTTGGCACACAACAGATTGGGATCTACTGGTATATTTCCAGGGGGCTGCATTAGATCAGCATGGGTTTTTCCTGACTCCCAGCTGTTTAAACATTAGCAACAATTAAATAACCCCCCCCCCCCAAATCTAAATTAGGCTGCTAAAAGGAAGAAAACTAACCAGGAATAGATATTTGTGTGAAAGGACTGTGCCCTCAGTTCAGTTCAGTTCTGATATTGAAAAATAAATTCCTAGGCTTGGAATGTAGTCAGAGGCACCCTGGTTTGTTTTTTTTAATTTTAACCGCGTGGCTTTTGCTTGTCGTTCTAATAGAAAACAAAGTTGATTTGACAACCATGAAGGCTTCCTACCCCTGCATAAAGGCATTCTTGACACCTCTATAAAAGCTTGACAACAGTAAATGCACTCGCTTCACAATCAGTTCTGAACATCAAATATTTATTGATGCCGGCAGGTTTCTTAAAATAAAAAATTGTGTGTGTTGCACATGCTCACCCCAATGTAGCCTAGCAAGTCCATGATTCTTGAGCAGGGCCAAGGCAACCCACCCTTCCTCCATGAGTTCCCTCACCTCATGGACCGGGGGGGGGGGCAGTGGAAAGCAGCCTTTCTGCAGCTGTAGCAAGTCTTTCAGTTCAAGAACTATATCATAACCTGTTTTTGAAACTGTATTCTGATGGGTCCTTGATTGCATTCTGCTGAAAGTACCTTGGATCTCAAACGCCTTGCAAGGTGAACATTTTGGCTCCCATACGCCGCAAACCTAGAAGTGAGTGTTCGGGTTTGCGAATGTTCTTTGGAACCTGAATGTCCAACGCGGCTTCTGCAGCTTCCGATTGGCTGCAGGAGCCTCCTGCAGCCAATCGGAAGCCGCACCTTGGTTTCTGAACATTTTAGAAGTCAGATGGACTTCTGGAACAGATTCCATTTGACTTCCAAGGTACCACTGTATGTTGCATTTATATTTATTTATTTATTAAATTTATAAACCACCCTTCACCCAAAAGTCGCAGAGCCATTTACAAAATAAAAATGCAAAATGAAAACACAAGATACATTATAATATAATATAATATAATATAATATAATATAATATAATATAATAATATAATATAATATAATAATGTTTTTCTAATGTTGCACTATTTTAGTGTTGTTAGCTGCCCTGAGCCCGGCTTCGGCTGGGGAGGGCAGGATATAATTATTATTATTATTATTATTATTATTAGCAAAAAACCCCAATATCCTAATAGCTCCCCCTCCCGCAAACAGATTTTAAAGACCATAGATGGTTTAACCAGCCAAAGGCTTCCTTGAAGAGGAACATTTTCCCCTGGTACCATGGACGGGAGATGCTTCCCCCTTCAAAACTGTGGATATGAGAAGGTGGCTATAGAACATGCAAGTTAAGCTGTAATAGAGGACATGTCACAATGCTCTTGATCTCAGGACTGCAGCCTGCCCTGACAATTCATGCCAACAGTTCAGTGGTCTGAATATTCTGACCTGCAGCTGTGCTCTAATTGGGCACCCTGAGTGACATTAACCGAGTCACAGATTTCACCTACCTATGAAGTAATCAATGGATCCTATAGAGTGCCCTATATCTCAGAGATAGTTACTGTGCATTATGACATTTGAATTTACAACTCTTTTTCACTTTTAAAGCCAACAAGCCTAGCTGTTCTTTATAAAAATGAGTGAATGTCACACTGTGTGGAATGTTCCATCTGTGCAAGTGTATCAGCTTGCCAGCAGAACAATGCCTCTCCCCTCTCCTGCACGCTGTTCTGGGGTTCTCCTGACCCCCAAGGATGGCTAATACATTTGGGCACCACAGGCGAACCAGAAAATGGTGCCTCCTGCCAGAAAAGAAGAACAAGTGAAGATTTCCATCAGGAACAAGGGGGAGAGTGAAGACCAACATCGGGAACAAATGGAGGAATCCAATCAACCTTACCTGGTGGTTGAATCAAAGGCTCTCATGGTGCTGGGGGGAAAGGGCCCACTCTGAATCACACTGGGCAGGTGGAGACCCCAGAGGGCAGCCCCTACCACTTCCTCCCCAGGCGTGGGAAGAGACAAGCAGTGCCTCCTGTCACTATAGATGTGGCATTGGATGTGCTGCTGAGGAGGTGGCAGATCTGACCTCCAAGGAGCACATTGCACCTGGCAATGCATTCCTTGGAGGCTGGATCTTCTGCCCCAATGGATCCTGCTGCCTGAGGCAGTTGCCTCACTTTGCCTCATAGGTGTGCTGGCCCTGTCTGACACACACTCCTGGCTCCTATGCCACATTGGGCAGGTAACTAGTGTGAACACCTGGCCAGGAGTTTGGAAGACCCAAGACACCCTCTGAGGCAGAAATAGGGAGTTGATAGAAATGGCAACCAGGATTCCCCAGATTTTCCTGCCAGGCAGCACCTTTCCTGTGGATTCTGGAGATGATGTGCCTCAAGGGAAATGGAGGCACGAGGAACCAGGCTTTTTCTTCACATTGACAACATGGGAATGTGGCAGTTTCATGTGTGCTAGGCATAAAGCTTTGCCTAGAGAGCTTGCTTACTTGCTCTGGCACATCTTTTAGAATTAAAAGGCCCTACGTGGGGTCAAATGAGAGGACACTTAAATGACAACAGTTGTTGTTGTTTAGTCATTTAGTCGTGTCCAACTCTTTGTGACCCCATGGACCAGAGCACGCCAGGCACTTCTGTCCTCCACTGCCTCCCGCAGTTTGGTCAAACTCATGCTGGTAGCTTCGAGAACACTATCCAACCATCTTGTCCTCTTTCGTCCCCTTCTCCTTGTGCCCTCCATCTTTCCCAACATCAGGGTCTTTTCCAGGGAGTCTTCTCTTCTCATGAGGTGGTCAAAGTATTGGAGCCTCAGCTTCAAGATCTGTCCTTCCAGTAGGAGACTAGATTTTTATTGGGCAGTGAGTAAAAGGCTGGAGAATCAAGGGCTTAATAAGTAAAGGCTCTTTAGAGCACAATCAACAAGCTAATTAGGTGGGTCTGGTCTTGCTGAGGCAGCACATCTAAAGTAGCTTATAAACAAAAGGTCAGTCAGCTGATTATAGTCTTAGTAAAGATCCAAACACATTTCTCCCTTTTGTGTGGTTTAGTTCCTTTGTGCAGTGTGTCGAAGACTATCATTTTCAGTTCCAAGCCCTCCTTGATTAGTTCATGTGCTGCAGTATTTCAGATATGTTGTCTGGTGGATTTTTTCCTGCCCAAGGTGTGTAAGGTTTGTTTATCTTATTTATTTGTTGCATTTGTATCCCGCCTTTCCACCAAACGGTGCTCAAGGCTGCTAACAGCAGTGGCAAATGTTGCAAGTATTGTGTTTCTTGGTATCCACCATAGGAGTCAACTCCTAGGGTCTGATGTCCCTTCGCCCTGCCTCCCATTAAAATATTTGAAGGGGCTGACGCACACACCCCACAGTTGATGGGCACTGGCATTCAAATGGTGTTTGTGTGCTGGGTCTTGTGATTGATTATAGTGACAGATTGCTCCTGGCTCATCCTAAGAAATGTCCATGCAAGAACTGGAGCGGGGTTTCTATCACCAGATGTGACTGGCTCTCCCACGTGCAGGAGTTGATCCACCTGAATAAGTCTGTGGGTTGCTGGATCAAGGCCTTTGATTGAGTTTTTATCGACAGCTGATTCTTCTGTTCTTTCTACTTCAGTCACAAGAATTGTTTGTTTGGAATCAGATGGAAAACTACAACAGTAAGGCCACCATTGACTTTCTCGTTGGTTTTACAATATTAATTTTTGAGACATGGGCTGAGTAATGCAGTCTCCTTTCTGGCTGCTACTCAGAAGCAACTGTGAACATATTAGAAGAGGAGGGGAAGCATAAAATAACTCCCAAAGCACATATTATCTTTTCATTTTCCCGATTTTGGATTGTCTTGGTTTTGCGATTTGGCTAGGCTGAGACAGAGCTTTCTTATAAACTCATAATACTGATTCTGGCTGTTGCCTAGGAACATGTCTCTGGTCTTTCGGGGCATTCATATTCTAATCATAGCTCTCTGGCAAAACCTTGTTTACTTCCTTTCCAGGCAGTGTCAATGACACAGCCTTCAAAGGTTTTGGTTTTATGTTTATAACTTGTCTTTCATTTATGCTTTAGAGAGGGTGGGTGTGAGGAACATATCAGCCCTAGGCAATTTTCATTAAGAATACAGACTGCCAGCTGAAGTGATTGGATAGTCCGTAATTCACATTTTGTATTTCGATAGTAAAAGCAGGCTTGTAATAAGTCACTCACCTGGCTTCCTTTGGTGAGGAGGAACAGACTTCAGATGACCATGAAGAGAAGCTTCTGTAAAATGGAAAAGATCTAGTTCTTTTCTCCCCACCTCCAGCACAAATGAATTAAGGGCCAAACTAAGTTCCTAGGAAGCTGTCTTGTACCCAGTCAGACCACTAGCCTATCCAGCTCAGTACTGTATGCACTGAATGGCAATGGCTCCCTAGGATTTCAGACAGGGAACTGTTCCCTGGAGAGGCCAGGGATTGAACCTGGGACCTTTTGCATGCGAAGCCGATGTTCTGCCACTGAGCCACATGGCACAAGCATGTAATAATGCATTTTTAAAAAGTTATTCGAATATTTATTTAGCATTTTGTGCATCCCAGCCTTCTTCCCTTTTGGAGCACTGGGTAGCTAATGACACACAGTAATAAAAGCAGCATAAAGCAGAACATAAATTATAATGGCTAACTTACAAAAAGACAGTAGCAATACATATCTATCGAATACATCAGTTGCTGAAGAGGAGTGAAATTGTGACGGCAGCATATAGGAAGGAGGATTTAATCCTTTTCCTGTGTGTTGCAGTCCGGCTAAAAACCTCTGCCACCATCCTTCCATCCCTCAAGCTGAAATTGGCCTTGGAACAGAAATTTCCAATCGTGCCAGCAGTGAGTTTTGAGTGTGTGGCTTACATCAGGGCGGTTGTGGTTGGGGAATGGTTAGACACCCCCTCGCTGTGCAATATTCTCTCCCTGCCTGATGTCATTTTCTTGCTCTCCCCTCTCCATCCCCGCGTTGAGATTTAAAGATATCTTTTTTTAAATGATACTGTAGTCAGAGGTGTCCAAACTTTTTTCAAAGAGGGCCAGATTTGCTGAAAGTTATTGACCTTTTTTAAAGGATTGAAGTTGTTGAGCTTTTTTTTTAGGATTTTACCCCAGAAATAAACTGCCACAACTAACTGGATTAGGCCCCTGAAACAGACTTTGGACATGCCTGCCTTAGATGTTCACATTCATTTAATATTTGAGCCTACCATACGTATGTGGAGCAGGTTTTCAGGCTACCCAGTTTTTCTGGGCTAGTAACCTTTGTGAACACACTTGTACTGTGCATCAGCCCCACTTGCCATGTATTCGCTGAACCCCTATATTATGTCCACTAAGTCATGCTGGCCACATGACCCAGAAGCTGTATGCCGGCTCCCTTGGCCAATAAAGCGAGATGAGCGCTGCATCCCCAGAGTCAGCCACGACTGGACCTAATGGTCAGGGGTCCCTTTACCTTTACCTATATTATGTCCACACAAAGAAATCCTATGTACAAGTGTGTGTGCACGTGCCCATTGGCCCAGGATCCCTCTTCACATTGAAGAGCTCTGCTTAGGGAGAAGGGAGCTTAACTGCAACTTCCAGCTTGGGTGGCGTGCTAAGTGATACCATAACGTGGCTTACTGTGTTACACAAACAGGGAGTCCTGAAGTGATTTACTGGAACAGCATCATACAAAATATACAGCTTTGAGTGATGGCTTCAGTTTCTGCTGACAAACGCAGTAGGTGTAGATGAGTTTTTAAAATGTTGATGGTGATAGTGGAGTAAACTGTTGTGGTCAGCCAGGGTTGTCTTAAGCATATGTGGCGCCGGGGTGCAAAGATCTACTCAGCCCCCCACCCCGTTGCCCAGTCCCAGGTGCGTAGGAGGGCGGAGCCGGCTGCCCACCTCAGCGTCTCACTGGCTTGGTCGCCCCCGAACTCATGGCACAGAGCCGCCTGCACAGAAGAGCCCGCTGCAGCGCTCTGACCGACGAGCGGGCTCTTCCCCGGACTCTTGGGCCCCGGACTCTAGGCCTGGTGCCCCTGAGAGCCCAGCGCCCAGGTGTCCTTCACTCCTAGTGCCTATAGGAAAGACGGCCCTGGGGTCAGGATATTTCTCTATCCTGAAATCCTGTCTGGAGACTCTTTGTGCTGTTCTTCATTTGGTGGAGGAAAAGGGAGCGGGAGCACAAATGTCTATCAATATGTTCCGTAAAAAAAGATGAGATCATTTCAGAAAGAGAGCTTGAATAGCAGAGTTCCGTCACAGCCAAGAAAGTTGTTTTTGGTGTTTCTTCTCTTGCCTTTTAAAATAAAGGGAGTGTGTGCTTAGTCTTTTGAAAGAGGACATTAGAATGCTTGAGCTGGTCTTAAGTTGAACAACAAGTTAATCTTTTGTTTAGTAATCTTGGAGAGAAGTCTCAAGGCTTCAAGTCCTCCACTGGAATAAATTTTAAAATTGGCAGCCGGTGAAGGTTTTCATAAACACTTAGCTTCTGTAGACTGTTCTGCCTGATGGAACATCAAGACAGGATTTATGCGGGTGGGAACGGAGAAACTCAGTCCAGAAGCATCAGTGTTTGTACATTTCCTACTCTCAGTTAACCTCCATATAGTTTTGAGGGATTAGAAGCCTTCCTCAGTTTTCACATAAGTAGACCCACAGGGTAGTCCTTCTGGGACAGTTCTCCAAATTGTTACCTGTGGAGCTACCAAACCACTGCGATCCTGATAATAAAATTATCATTAAATGAAAGGTGTTTGCAGAGAAGTGGGTGGACAACTTTTAAAATAATAGATGAGGGAAGTTCCTCTTTTGATTTCAGATGGGAGTTGAAATTCAACAACATCTGGAAGGCCACCCCTGGTTTAATGTTACAGATAACGCCTGTGTTGATTCAGAGGACAAGCACTCAAACATGTACAATCGGGGTTACCAACTGGGTGCCTGCATCTTCTTTGCTAATGCGACAGTATATGGAGATTTGTTTTGGGGTGAGGAACCCATTTCATCCCATTTTTTATAGTGCAACAAAAATCTGACTTTTGTGAAAGATTTGGAATGGATATACTTGATATTTCCAGTAGTGTGGCATGTGTATAAGCGCCATCTCACTTTTTGTGGAGTAGGGATGGTTTAGGTGATGGTCTGTTTCAAGGCCACTTTGACCAGAGATGGCAGATAGCGACAACAGCAGAGAGTCAAAGTACTGCCCATGACAGCGATCCTTATCCTCAGACAAAATTTCCTCACGGTAGCCAGGTTCACTTTGGCTCAGGCAGACATATAGGTCCTCTTCTAATCCTCTATTCTCCCTCCAGATCAGTACTCCAAAATACTAGGCATTAAATAAATAGCATCTGCCCTCATGCACATGCTTATAACTCCATTTACTGGCTGGAGGAGTGCAAGGTGGCATTAGGGGTGTGACCTACAGCCATGGAACTTTTATCAACTTGGTCATTACCTGCCTTTGGTGTAGAAAGGAAAACCTCGCCCTCTAATAGTGACATATAAGCAAAGGTGCAGAGAGTCAGCTACCAAACCCACTCTTTAAACCGCCAGCTCAAACAGTAACTATCCCACTATAAATGGAAAGTGTGGAAAGAGCCCCAAGATACCACCGTAGCAAGAAAACCTGGTGTGGTTGCAGATGGCGAGGTGAGTGATGTGCAGCCCCCACCACCTTCGCGCCCCCCTTCAGGAGTGCGGGTGAACAAAGCTGCTTATGGCAGATTCAAAGGAAACAGATCAAGGGCTCCCAAAGCTGCTCCCCTTGGCTAACACGATTCAGATGCAGGAGACTTTAGAAAATGAAAGGATTAAGAAGTAATAAATAAAACATGGGAATTTGTCTCTTCCCTCCCCCGCCACTCCTTTGCACAGTGAAAGCCGCCGGATCCGATTGTGTGTTGGTTTTCCTTTTGAAATGGCTTCACAGTTGAAGCCTCCTGTCTCTTTAAGACGATTCCTTGTTAGATCAGGGAGAGTTTCTCTCTCTCCCCCCCCCCCCGCTTTTTTCTGATGCTTGACTATAATTACCAGTATGTCTGGAATGTGGTATATAAAAACATAATAAACCTCTGTGTGGGCAGTGCTAGGATTGCTTCTGTGACTAGGGAGTCTGCTTGGCTTCAAGGGAAATGGTAGTGTGTTTATGGCTTTTATATTTTTCATCCCCAGTCTCCAGTTTCTGCTAACTTCCTTTCAGAAAACCCCTGCTAAATAATAGCACTCTCTTTTTTTCTCCCCCCTGCAGAATGAAGAGAAACGGAATCTCGCTCTGGGAGGCCATGTTGGATTTGACAGTCTTCCTGATCAGCTTGTCAGCAAATCTGTAGCGCAAGGCTTCAGCTTCAACATCCTCTGTGTGGGTGAGTAAAGTGTGCACTGCAAACGAGAAAAGCACTTGGACAAAAACAACACGTAGAAGAAACCAACTTGTTAGAAGCCTGGGAGAGCCGGTCGCTTAGTGGAAGAACACCTGCTCTGTATGCACACAAAGTCCCAGGCTCAATCCCTGGTGTCTCCAGTTAAAAGGGCCAGGAGAGATCTCAGCCTAAGATCTGGCCTCATCTACTCTGACAGTAGCTCTCCTAGGCTAGATGGACAAAGAATTTGACCTGGTGTAAGGTAGCTTCTTGTGTTTTTCAGGCACTGTTTTCAAACCACAGCCTTCTGCCCATGGTGGCAGGTGCCCATTGGGACTGGACTGGTGGGGTCGAAAGCAGGGAGCCCTAGCAGTAGGTGGAGTCAGAGCCAATGACAGGCTGAGCTACCCTCCTTCCTGGTCTGGTCGTACGTAAGAAGGCAGGCAGGCAGGGGCTGAAGGAGGGCATTTCCCATTGCCTTAATAGAGCAGTCCCAACACCTTATACCATGGCTGATGTGCAGAGCTGAATCTCCCACATTTGAGATGTAATGTATTTTGTTGAGGCAAGGCTAAAACTACTATAGTGGTACCTCGGGTTACATACGCTTCAGGTTACATATGCTTCAGGTTACAGACTCCGCTAACCCAGAAATATTACCTCGGGTTAAGAACTTTGCTTCAGAATGAGAACAGAAATCATGCAGCGGCGGCGCAGTGGTAGCAGGAGGCCCCATTAGCTAAAGTGGTGCTTCAGGTTAAGAACAGTTTCAGGTTAAGAACAGACCTCCAGGACCAATTAAGTTCTTAACCCGAGGTACCACTGTAATAGGATTTCAACACCATTCACCCTTTTTTTCTTTTTAGTGGGGTAAGGGCTTTGCTTGCTTTCTATATGACTGAGTTTCATGTGATATTGATGAAGGCCATGACTTATACATTGCTTTCACAACTGTGAAAAAGTCACATTAAGAAGCTGGATTTTCAGGTAGCTTGCATTTCTAATGGCTGGACCTGCTCCTACGACATTCAACCATTGGTTAGAATAAAACTCAGTGAATACAGGATTGGGTAGCTTGCACCATATGATGTTGTTGCTGAAGCTGCTGGCTTGCTTGCTTACTTGCCTTCTCCTCCATAGTCTGATAGAGTTGTCTCCCCTATCTTATGACTTTCACAGGGAGCATTAAAGTTACGGTGGTTAGATTGGAATCGGATTGGAATAATTTGCTTCTGGCAATGATAATTGGGGCCTTTGATCTTTGTTTTAATTTTTGAAACATGCATATGATTGCTGGGGAACAGGTTTTGGTCTCCAGAAGGCGACCTACAAGGCCAAATTCTTGCTTTTCTTTTTGCAGATTTAGCTGCAGCAAAAATTCCATAAAATGCTTATTGTGTTAATTATAATTTTTCCCAGTCCAATCTGGCGAGTATTGGAAAATACTTTTAAATACATTGTTCTATGTGCTCATGGTTTCTGCTTAGTAAAATAGCTCAGGAGAGAATTTAATATACTCCAGGTCTCTACTGAGAGCTATAGGTGTGTACAAAAACTTCTATGTGATTTTGTCACACTCATTGGTATGTTTCCCCTTTCCCTTGTTTTTCACATCACATCTTTTTAACCAGCTAAGTTATTTAACCAGGGAAGCATCATTTATTTTCTGTACTAGAACAAATGGGGAGCAAATGATCGTAATTGTGGTGGGACTTAAAGAAACAGCGCGATGGAATTGGGATATTTTTATCCTTATTATTGGAACAACCTGTAGTTTTAAAGGTTGTTCAGACCTCCAAGGCCTGCTTTTCTGAGCCTGTAGCTGGATGGCATTTGGATATGTGCTTTCAGAAAAGAAGAGTTTGACCTTGATTTTAAGGAAACCCCCAATAATGCTGAATTCCTTTCTCTGTTCTCCATTCACCTCAGATTAATGTAACAAAATAAAGATGATCGACATTGATTCTGACAGGAAGACTAAGCATATACTGTAGTTGCGTAGGCAGCAGTATGGGCAAGCAGGAAGGATTAAGGTTAAAGGCCATAAATCAAAAGAAATGTATAAAGACCCTTTCTGTGGCTTGGAATGTCTTGATAGAATCTTGGTTACTAATGGGACTGGGCCAGCCTCAAAAGCTTTCTGTTAACTCATGTTTCAAAATATACCCACACTTCAGTGCCTCTCTGACAAAACAGCTCCACTATTTCACAAGCTTGGGTAGCCGCCAGCCATAGCCAGGAGCAAGTATTCCCTGATTCACTTCCCATTTACTCTGCCAGCTCTCCTTGCAACATGTCCTTGCATCATACACCAGCCCAGGGGTTTCTGGTGCTCTGCCATCTGTCAAATATCCAGACTAGATTGAAATTATTACACTATTCCACACTGATTCATGATCTCTCAAGGGGAGTTTGCCCATAATTAGAACATTGGAAGTTTCCTATAGGGTTGCGGAGAGATCGTGTTGACATTCTGTAAACCTTTCCCTTATTAGTCTTCACATCTCGCTGCTCTTTTCAGTTTTATGTCTGGAAAAGCAATGCTAATCCGTGGCTGCTTAGCAGCACAGAGGATCGAACTTAAAAGAAAGTGGCATGTTTATAGAAAGGATATTGCCTCATGCTATTAATACTGCCTTTTGCTCCTAAAACAAAGGAAGTGGGTGGGAGGTGGGAGACACCATCTGTGTTTTAACAGAGATTGAGGAGTTGCACATACTGAAGGTTTGTTTTGTTTGTTAGAAGCCTTTGGGGAGAAAGCTGTAGACAAATCAAAGGGTCTTTATTGCGAACTCCCTGAAATCCATTTGTTCTGAAATCATCTCCTTATTTCTGGAATTTCTCAGGTGAAACTGGTATTGGGAAGTCAACGTTGATGAACACTCTCTTCAATACAACATTTGAGACTGAAGAAGCCAGTCACTATGAGCACGCTGTTCGCTTGCGGCCACGGACTTACGACCTGCAGGAAAGCAACGTCCACCTGAAATTAACCATTGTAGATGCTGTGGGGTTTGGGGATCAGATCAATAAAGATGAAAGGCAAGTCACTTTCCGATTTGGTGCAGAAAAGCCTGCAGTGCTTCGACGTGTAAAGGAATGTCTTGGGAATAAGCTGGGCCTCACATGAGAGTGGCCATGCATAATGTGATCAGCTGCTTTGGGTGGCCTTCGCCAACCTGGTTCCCTCAAGATGTTTTGGACTACAACTCCCATCAACCTCAGCCAACACAGTCATTTTGGACTGCAACTTCTATTACTGGCTGGGGCCAATGGGAGTTGCGGCCCACAACATCTGAAGGGCACCAGGTTAGCAATGGGCAGCTTAGGACACAATGATTTACTAAGCTTATCCCATTCACAGTTGGGCTTGGTGGGACATTATGTACTGAATGTTGACCCTAAACCTCTGGCCTTTGGACATACCGGCTGTATTGATTATTGATTACTCAACTCGGTGGGTTACACCTAGGTTGATGCTTGAGGTGCTGTTCCTCCCTTCCATTAACTGCTTCTGTCTATCGTCCCATTGCTCTAAACAGTAAGCTAATTGGTTCTTAACTTTTGCCCTGACTCATTTGCAAAATGGCGGCTTATGTGCCTCCTCCAGCGTGAGGGAAATAACAATTTGGAGGAAGGAATCCTAGGTCCATAATGGCACTGAGCATCAACAGGAGAGGGCCTTTCAGTCATGCTTGTGGGCTTCCCAGAAGCATCTGGTTGTTCACTGTGGGAAACAGGATGCTGAACTAGACGGACCTTTTAACCTGCTCCAACAGGGCTGCTCTTCTCTTCTTCGGCAGATGATAAACAATCAGTGCTTTCTCTGTTCCTTTGTGACCCTATCACTTTGCATGAAGCCCCCACCCTTCTCTGGCTTCCATTCTTAGAAACAAGTAGCTGAGGACAGTTGATGTCTGAGTAAAAGATGCATAATGTAATGCAGACTTGGACCCCCCCTCCCATGCTCTTTTTCTTCTCCCACACTTTTTTTTTAAACCCCGATAATCCTTTTTAGGCTGTGTAACTGAAAACATTTGTTTAAAACTTCAGCATTTTAGTTTGTAAGGATCAAATCTCTTACCGATTTTTTACTTTTCAGGGTAGCTTGTGGTTTTCCTCAGCCATGAGGAAAACTAGTTGCAAAAAATAAATAAATACCCACCAGTTGGGACCTTATGGTGAAGGGTGGGTAATGAATTGAGTAAATGCCTCTCAAATATTTATTGTATTATACTTTAATTATGTATTTCTTAGTTTTATTTGTATCCTGACCTTCATCCGGGGAGTGTGGAACAGTATTTTAGCCTTGCAACCACTCTGTACGGTTGGTTCATCTGACAGATGGTGACTAACCCAACTAACTCTGTGAACTCCGTAAATGAGCTGCCATTAGATGCTCACTTGACATATGAACAGTGTGAACATCCTTGGTTATAACTCAAGTGTGTAGTGAGTAACTGTGGTTTCATGTTATCACTTCTGCTTTATAACAAAGTTATCAAGTTCAGCTCATCAGCATAACACCCCTCCTCCCCAGAAGTGCTTTTGGCCTTATTTCCAGTTTCACTTCTTGTGTGTGCACCACCTTCTGCCTAATTTTAGCTTTACCTCATGAGGTAACCTGTCATCAGTTAGCACTAAGGGTTTTTAACATCTCTTGCACAGAATTCTTATCAAAGCTTGGCAGATGGGGGAGACTGGGCCATTCCTTTCACAGCATCCTTGAAAGTGCCCAGTCTTTCTTTGTTAACTTTAGCATTCAGGTTGCTAATGGAATTCGTTTTTAGTTACAGGCCGATAGTAGATTACATTGACACGCAGTTTGAAAACTACTTACAAGAAGAGCTCAAAATCCGGCGTTCCCTCTTTAATTATCATGATACAAGAATCCATGTCTGCCTTTATTTCATCACTCCAACTGGTCACTCGCTGAAGTCCTTGGATCTGGTAACCATGAAAAAGCTGGATAGTAAGGTATGTGCTTTACCTCACACGTCCTACGAGCATTGACTTTCAATTAAGTACAAGCCTTGGTTCGCACCTTCAACCACCAATCACTGTGTAATTTAATTTATTTGCTTTAGTTTTCTGTACGCCACTTAGAGATTGTTTTAAAATATTAAGAGGCATAGAAATGGTCTAAATCAATAAATATAAATGTTTATTCACTTCTTCTGCCAAGGAGGTAAAAGACTCCCTGTTCTCAGCAGTTGCCTTAGACACTATCTTTCCCACTTCATTACACTCATTCTAGGCCACTTCAGCGTTATAAAATTTGTTGTTGTGAATGTCTCTCTTTGAGCAATCCAGAGTGCATCAACAGTGCTGAGATATGCATGGATTGGGGAAATAGGTTAGGGGAAGGAAATCCTGTAGGCTTATGGAATTTACGTATCACTGTTCTGATTAAAGTAAGACAGACCTGACTATTGCGTGTGGGAAACAACTTAACAGAAGTTATAAGAAGATGGTCAACGCCGTAAATCAGTTTGTGTTAACGGCAGTTGTTCTGATGCAGTAGTCATTGGGATGCATTGTTCTGGTGAGTTCAATAAGGCAGCAACCATTTGTGGCTGTAGCCAGATGTAGACCATCTTAGCAATGCTGATAATTGCTTCCATGCAGCATGTGCTCAGCCAGCCAACTCTCCTCCTAGCTGATGACTAGGTGTGTGATGTTCAAAGTGAAAAAGCAAGTCTTCTGAAGTCCATGCTGTGAGGAGAGCTTGAGGCAGAGGGCAAAGGTCATTCACGTGAAAGGATTCATGTCCAAAACAAAAAAGTTCACATTTTTATTGGGTGACCTTTTTAACTTTAAGAACGTAAAACATTTTAAACGACCAAATGATGCACTTTGCTAAGGATTAATTGGAACTCCATCTGCTGAGAAATAGAGATGAGTCACTTATATATTTCGGCTCCATCAGCTTGAATCCTGAGCTGCATATGCTGAGCTTTGCCCACTACTTTTGTGTGTTGCTGTTTGGAGGCTATACTATATCCCCACCCCACCCCCCAGCAACCACTTCTGACACGGGCAGAATCCTTAATCCTGCATGCATAGATATTTAATCAGATTCATATGTGTATAATGCTCAAGTATGCATATGTAATAGAAAAATGAGAGAGAGAGAGAATATCAATCCCAAGTAAACATTAAGGTCTGGTTGATAGCTCCAGTTTAGTCTTTGTTGCCATATGAAGTGAGTATTTAAGATATCAAGATCTCAAAGCATGGGGCTGACAATAAAATAGTAGAAATAACAAGTAGAAAGACAAGTGGCTAACTAGGATTGTGTGCTTCCATTGCAGAACTTTGTCATGTTTTGCTCTCTTTCATTACAGCTCACAGGAAGTTCTTTACAGGGGCATAAATATTAATATAATAATAAACAGTATGTTTCTGGTGGCCAGAGAGGTATCCTAATTTTTCAGAATGGAGTGCCTTGGTAAAGAAAATGTTATGATTAAGTGTAGTCTGAACCTAAGAACCCAGGTCTGTGGGATACGTAGAAATAATGCTCTCAATTTCCAACTTGCTCTTTGTCCCTTTCCGAGAGCTGCTCCTGATTCAGATGTGGCTTGGATACTACATTGGCTTGAGATCAAACATCTGCTTAGCAAAGATGTAGGCATCTGAAACTGGCTGTGCATTGATGGGGAGGGGGGCAGCTGTTCAACAACTCTGCAATGTCAGCATGGTGATGTCAGACACTGGGTAGACTGTCTGGGTTTCATGTGATATTAATGTATCTGGTTCATCCAAATGACTTCACCAGGCTTTTCCAGGGTGGAGGATCATTCTCCGCAGTTCTCTCTCCCATCATGCACTGGGGTGCTGCTGAAGTCATAACCAAAGGATCTGTTGCCTACTTTATCTGATTACTTCCAGACAGCCAAAAATGGTCTTCAAAGCTGAATTACTACATTAAATAATAGATGGCTGAGATTGCACCATGTCTAGCCGTTCATATCTCGACACTCACAAGTTAAAAGTATCCAACCCTATCTCATTTACCACTTTATCTTAACTCAGCATACATTTTGGTGCAGTAAAGTACAGCTCTGTTTTGGAAAACCACCTGTTTCTAAAAGGGCTTTTATGATACATGTATGTTTTATTATGTTGGCTTCGATTTTTAGCATGCTGATGTTGCATATCTTTAATCTCGTTCCATGCTTGCTCTTTCCTTGTGGTGGCTTCACCTGATAATTCAGAAGAGAGATTCTGGCTTTGTTTCCAACTCTGGAAATGGAATTGGGAGTGAAGGTCAAGAAGATGCAGTTTTGGATGCAGTTTTGGGAGGACAGATTGATTACCTGTGGGGATATTTTAAGAGAAATCCCAAGATAATGAAAAGTTATCCAGCTTGCTCTATAATTCACAATATAGTGATGGGAGATAGTGGCTGGGCTCCAAAGAACTGAGTGGGCTTGTACAATTGGCTTGGTCAGCCAAGTGGCATATTTTACTCTTTTCAGCGGCTGACTCTCAAGCTAGATCACAAACTGCTTTTACAACTCTTTCTTTTCCAAAGCAGAGTGAGGGAAGCTGCTGTTTAAGGGGGGCAAAGCCTAAAGCCTCTTTTGGGTGAACAGACTAGTTCTGCAGTTATTTTAATCCAGGCCAGCACTGACAACTGTGTCTTCTTGATGACCCTGACAGTGCTTTGTTGCAGCAAAAGAGCAATAAGCCATGCACCTGCCAATTCAACGCAAATAGAATTTGCAGGGAACTTTGTAGGCAGACATGGAAAAGCCATTGTCACTCAAGTACCTGTGTGTTGGTGGGCCACCAGGTATTCAACTTTAAGCTCAATTTCCCTGAAGTTGCCTGGATTGCTTTTTCATGCTGCTTTTTTAGAGCGTGCTTCTCTGTTCTTTTTTGGAACACATCCATGCTCCCCCCCCCCCATAAATTCACCTTTTTAAAAAATCAGCACCTCTGCATTTCTTCAAGCTAATTGCTGGAATCAGTGAATGCATGGTTTAGCAATTAGGTTTAAGAAATAACAACATTTTAATTGGCTGCCAGCTGCTTATAAATTCCATTTGTTCACAAAGCCTGCCAGGAAATTAAAGTAAGGGGAGGCTTAGATCTAAAGCACAACATGCTCTTTTCCAACAGTAGCATCCAGTACCTACAACCTGTGTAAAGTCTTACCTGACACAGGGAGCTCCCAGAGTTGCACCCAAGAGGTTCAAGGGGCTGCCATGGAATGGAAGTATTATTCACACACATTGTGTGTTTTCTGTTTGTATGGAGGGGGTTATGAATCCCAGCCAAAATCTCTCTTCATTTGCCTCTTGAAAGCAAACTACTGTTATCAGACAGGATTAGAGCAGATCAAAGTAGATCTCTGCTTTACTTTATACCCATGGTACAGTCTTGCTCATCCAGATGTTTTGGACTACAACTCCAAGCTAGCTGACTTACTGCAAGGCCTCAGAAAAAAATAGATTTTTGTGATAGAAAGTCAATTTTTTGACAATGGTTAGATTTAATTGTGTCACATTGACTTCACTCAGAATAGTTCTTTTTTTCCTCTTGCTTTACTTTAGAGGTCCTAATCATACTACAGTGGACACTTGGGTTGCAAACATGATCCATGCAGGATGCACGTTTGCAACCCGCAGCGTTCACAACCCGCAGCTGTGCATCTGCGCATATGCAGGTTGCAATTTGGTGCTTCTGCGCATGCACAAAGCGTGATTTAGCACTTCTGCTCATGCACAACCACTGAAACCCGGAAGTAACCCTTTCCGATACTTCCGGATTTCGGTGGTCCGAAACCCGAAAAAACGCAACCTGAAGCGTCTGTAACCCGAGGTATGACTGTACGTACATTAATAATACTTGGAAGAATAATGTAAATTTCCTTGGCTATCCGAATGCAAGAGAATACACTGTGGCCAAGGGTGACTACTCCATGCTTGAGCGGTAACACTTGCTAGTTCAACTGTTTGATGTGACAGAATTGCATTCACAATGCTAAGCAACATTCTGCTCTTAGCTGGTGCTCCAGACAGCTTGTATTCAGCTAGCTTTTACTCAAGAGTAGACCTATTGAAGTTAATGAACAGGGCTAACTTAATTAATTTCGACTATACACACTACTAGGAGGTTTTGAAATGGGTGGATTGGTGGCAACGGGATATTAAAGAAGAGCGGAGACCTAATTTAATGTGCTTATACAAATGAAGTTGGGGGAGCCTAGTATCCCTAACACAGTGCAATTAATGACAGGCCTCCAAAACTCTTTCGGGGGAGAAATACTTCCATTGGTTTTATTTCTTTTGCAGGTGAACATTATCCCTATAATTGCCAAAGCTGACACCATTTCCAAGAGCGAGTTGCACAAGTTTAAGATTAAGATCATGAGCGAACTGGTTAGCAATGGAGTCCAGATCTATCAGTTCCCCACGGATGATGATGCTGTGGCTGAGATTAACTCTGTGATGAATGTGAGTAATGTGCTTACTGCAACAAGTTTTTATAGTTTTGTATTGATAGCAGTGACATATCAAAACTGAAGCTTGTGTGAACTGGTAAACTCAGTTTGTAGTAGTGCTTTGGTGCTATTCCTCCCATGCTCAGTGGCCAAGGGTGGAGCACTCCTTGTTGTATAAGGAAGCAGTGGGATCTTGTTGGGTTGGCTATTGCGACGGCGCTGTGGCCCTTTTTCCCCTGGCGCCATTGGGGCGCACTCACTTACAAATAGAATGTGCCCACCTCACAGAACACCACTTCCACAAATTCCCACAAACTGCCTCAGATGATCTTGTGGGGGACTTGCATGAGGTAAAACTTAATAATTAGGAGTCTCAGGCAGGATTTGTTCAAATAAACAATAATGATTTTATTTAACAAGGAAGTTTATTATACGAGTGGATAAAACTTAGGATACTTCAGTTTACAATGTTATTTCACTTCAAGGTTTTCTCAGTTGTTTCACACTTAATACTTTGGTTCTTAACAAGGTGGTACTTTATGTCAGTTACACACCCCTTAGACAACCCTACTCCTGAGGTACTCCAAGTAATAGACCCAAGGTTTCACTGGTTTGGGAGTCTTCTCATACTAGAAGAATCTCTCCCCTCCTGACTGGAATGAGACCTAAGTAAATTGTCTCTTTACAGCCTCTACTTTTCCTGTCTCAGTCTCAGCCTCCCAGTTAATTCCTGGCCTAATTACTCTTACAGGACACCACACACTGCCCTTCACACTAAGCTCAGAGACTTCTTTCTCTAGCTTGTGATATTTTCCTCAGAGTGGATGCTTCTACCCAGAACCAACTCTCACTCCCTCTCTTCCTGCCTATCCTCCCACCCTCAATCCAAACCTACTCCAAAACCTCCTCCCTTTCTCCAAATCCTCTCCTTTTCAACTCCCCACCCTGAACCTCAGCCAATCAGAGGCTGTCATACATTAATCCTTTTCTGGCATGGGGGAAATAAAAAGAAAATACTTGGGGACCCAACCAGCCCTAGCAAAAACAAACTTTTCTGTCACAGCTATCATCATATACAATAAATACTCATGGGTATTACCAAAATTACTTAGTACTTTCCCAGTAAATAGAATGCTGAAATGCAGTACACAAATAGTCTTACACAACCCAGTTACCTGAACTGGACACTCTTTTTAAAATGCCTTTTGCTTAAGCTTGCACTATGGTCAACTTCATAACAGCAGACAGTGCCAGAGTAGAAATATGGAACATCCCTTTCACACTCAAACTTTGGAATGGGGAGTGAAATTGCAATGCTATCTCTAAACATACTGTATATGTGACAGGACCTACAAGTTGCCTCTTCCTATACCTGATTAAGCTGTGGATTGTGGAAGCTGAGTGAGTAGGAATACCAGACATCCAGAGTACCTTCCTTCCTTCCTTCCTTCCTTCCTTCCTTCCTTCCTTCCTTTATTCCTTCCTTCCTTCCTTTCTTTGACTTTGAGTTGTGTCCATATAAAGACCCTGTTGGGTGGATCAATATGATTACTCTTATATCTCAGATATAAGCGGTCATTGAAGCAAAACCTCTTGCTTGGGCAGTAGCTTGCTAACAGTTATTTAATGGTCAGGATTCACCCCATGAGTCCCATCTATGGAAGCCCTGAGCAAGCAACGTGATAGTATACGCCTGAGCAATGAAGAGTCAGGTGGGATATGGAATATATAATCTACCCAAAAGCATTCTTTTTGGCAAAGGTTGTTCGTGGAGAAAGTGTCTGTGTGAAATCTTCAGTTCTTGGTTTATAGTTGAAAATGCTAGGTCCCCCCCCCCCTGTCTTGTTTTAGTGTAACAGCAGAAGTTTTTTCAGAATAAGTTTCTTTCTTTGCAGTTCTGCTGTCAGCAAAAATGTCAATACCACAGATGTGGGAAATGTGATTCTGTGCTATGAGGAGTTGAACTGAGGCTGAGGGCGCAAATGACATTTTATATTTTGCACTGAATTCCATGGTTATGTGTCATTTTAGGCTCATCTGCCGTTTGCTGTTGTAGGAAGCACAGAAGAGGTAAAGGTTGGAAATAAAATGGTGAGGGCTCGGCAATATCCTTGGGGTGTGGTACAAGGTAAGTCGGAAGCCAAGCCTCTTGACAGTGTTGTGTAAACTTTCCTTGATTGTTTCCTGCTCTTGTAGCTGTATGGGCTGTAGTCATCATTATTCGTACTCGGAGTAAACCCATTGAAATGAATAGACATGACTAATGGACCATTAATTCCAGTAGACCTACCCAGAGTATGACTAGCCCAATGGGTTTACTAATGTTCAGTTTTATGCCAAAGTCAGCTTGCCCTCAGCTCCAGGGAATGTCACAGTCCTCTTTCCTATAAAAGTCTTTCCTAAAGAACATTTCTATCATGTCACCTTTAGATGACAATTAGGTCCCCCCCCCCCCTAATTGTGCTTGGCACCATCTAATTTTTAGCACCTGGCAGTTTATTTTGATGGCTGTTCTCTGTTTTCATTGTTAGGCTGGTATTTTATTGTGTCATTATACATTTTTTATTTTTACTGATTATTTGTCAGTTGCAGTATCTGTGGAAATGTTCCCGGGGGGGGGGGGGGACTTTAAAAGCACACATGAAAAATATGCATGCTGATCTGGCAAGGCTCTGTGGTATTTTATTTTACATTTGTTTTTGTAAGCTGATTTTCCAACAACAAAGTTGAGCTAAAAGTGGTTCCCAAAGAGAGCAAAGTGTATTAAAAACAGATGCTGTTGCTATTTTTTCATTTATTAATTGCTTCCTATGAAGAATCCCAAAGTGATTTTACAATACAATTAATACATTTATAAAACAATTGAATATATACATTACAAATAAATTATATATAAATACAAAAACAATTAAACAATACTTCAGGTGATCTATTAATATAAATCAAAAGCAGATGGTAATAATGCAATAAATACATCAATACACAATTAAAATACAGTTGAATACAAGGATACAAAAACACCCTCATGGTCGCCACAAATTCATGCTAAATACTCAACTAAGCTGCTCCTTAAACCAAGGCTTTCAGGCATAGTGGCACCAGTAGTTTTAGAAGACTGTTCCCGATTAAATTAGACAGGCACCTAAAATTCTGGTGTTTATCTGTTAAAAACATTTTTGTTTCATCAGGTATTTTTAGAAAATTTATTCAGTTCATTGTTGGTTCTGTACTTTTTATTTTATGATGTTTTGATGATTTTATATTACTTTTTTGGTGTGTACCACCAACCACAATATTTTTGTTAGAAACTAGTGATATATAAATACCATAATAAAGAAATGAAAAACATTTTTTTAAAAAACCAGTTTCACTCAAATAGGTACCAGACACAATCATTTCCCGCTTCCAAATAAACAAGCCTAAAACAATAAATCACCATAACAATAATATGGATGATATCCTGCATTCCATATTTATTTATACAGAGGCAGCAATCCGAAATGCAATTGCTAGAGAGTAAGCCCCTTTTGTACCCAAGGGTGACCTCTGAGTAAATTTGCATAGGATTGTGTTACAAGGTTTGCTAATCGGACGGCACGAAGCTGTCCTTCTCTTAATGGAGGAAACACTCCTTCAATTCTGCTTAGAACGTTACACCAACAAAGGAAACCCCAGGATTTTGAGTCAAGTTGGTGTGTATAAACCATGGGTAGGCAAACTAAGGCCCAGGGGCCGGATCCAGCCCAATGGCCTTCTAAATCTGGCCTGTGGACACTCCGGGAATCAGCGTGTTTTTACATGAGTAGAATGTGTGCTTTTATTTAAAATGCATCTCTGGGTAATTTGGGGGGGGGGCTAGGAATTCGTTCATTTTCCACCAAAAGATATAGTCCGTCCCCCACAAGGTCTAAGGAACAGTGGACCGGCCCCCTGCTGAAAAAGTTTGCTGACCCCTGGTATAAACCATCAATTTTTTCACAATGGCTATGCTCCTTCTCTTCATTTGCTCAGTTGAGAATGAAAGCCACTGTGACTTTGTAAAGCTGCGAGAGATGCTGATCCGTGTCAACATGGAAGATCTGCGGGAGCAAACTCACACTCGCCACTACGAGCTTTACAGGCGGTGTAAGCTAGAAGAAATGGGCTTCAAAGATACTGATCCTGACAGCCAGCCATTCAGGTGAGAGAGCATCATCCTCTCCATTCTTACTTTCTGCTGGAATACCTGCACAGGTGTGTGAAGGCTGCAAGTTCTGTCAGAATCTGGGGCACTCTCGTAAGCAGGATGACAGTAATGTGTCATGTCCTTACTGCCTCACCGCCTCCCTCTATGACACATGCATGCGCAGCACATGTACGCAGGTGTAGCTTTATAGCTGCTTATTGTCTTCTGTTGTTTTTCAGCACCTTTTAACGTCTAAGTGATTTGAGGTTTGTGTGTCTTTTGTGTCTTAACCAGCCTTCAAGAAACCTATGAGACCAAGAGAAAAGAATTCCTCTGTGAGTTGCAGAAGAAAGAGGAAGAAATGAGGCAAATGTTTGTGAACAAGGTCAAGGAAACAGAGTTGGAACTGAAAGAAAAGGAGAGAGAAGTGAGTGGCAGAGAATGGAATCTGGGCCACAGATTCATATGGCCAGAAGTAATGGGTGGTGGGTGGGGGTGAGTGTGAGTGTGTATACCTATGACACTACAATTACAATATTCCAGCACTTGAGAAGCAAAGAAAATGAGAACTTCCTTGCTGGATCCAACAGAGGCCTGTCAAATCCAGCATTCTGTCTCCATTGATAAGAGCAGCCAGATCCTTCTGGGAGCATTAAAGGGACATTAATCCTGTGGGGAATGCATTAGAGGGTTAGAATTGCTCCCTAATTTGTTTAATCTATTTTTAAAGGCCATCTAATCTATTGCTGTTGACTACCTTGTGGTAGTATATACCTTACTTTTTGTGTGTGAGAAACTACTGCCAGTTTATTTCATAGGCTGGCTCAAACTTTTATTTTATATGAAGGTTGTGGAGGAAAGTCTTAAAACTTCTGAATTGTTGTATTTGAATTTATTAAGATTAAGGTTTATTGCTCCAGGGCTTTCGGTATCTAAAACCTAGATGAAACAATCCCAAAATGACTGCATCCATGTCATACCTCCAGCATTATCTTACCCTAGCTATGAGCTGCTTCATTTTTTGTAAAAGAAACCTTTCAACTACAGTGGCACCTCGTGTTATGTACCATCCCCCTTACGAATGCTGTGAGTTATGCGCTGCGCTAACCTGGAAGTAGATGCCCCTTGTTGCGACCTTTACCCCGGGATGCTAGCGGAAGTTGCGCTCCGGCGGCACAGCAGCAGTGGGAGGCGCCATTAGAGAAAGCACGCCTCATGTTATGAGCAGTTTGCTGTTACGAACGGACCTCCAGAATGGATTAAGTACGTAACATGAGGTACCACTGTAATCATGAAGGCATGTTGCTATCCTTCAGGAGCACAAGGGGCTAATCTGACACATGAAGGTCAGGCAAGTGGCTGTCAAATAATTGTAAACCTTTGTTCTTCAGCTGGAGCTAAGGGCCAGGCCATATATTAATGGAGTGGAGGAACTGCTGTTTTCACTATAGTGGTCGCTCCACTGATGTCTGTTGAAAGAACCCACACAAGTCAGGCAGATTATTCTTCCCATGGTGGTATGCAGGTGTATTGAGAAGCAAAATTAGTCCGTCCCACATGGATCCATTACGTAGATGTTAATCAGAGCAGTGCTGGATTCAGAAGGGACATCTGTGTTTCTCATTAGGGTTTAACTCTGGTGACCTATAGGACACACTTGTTTGGATGGTAGTGCCCTGCTGTCGGTCAGGATTGGGTTCTACTTCCTGGCAGTGGAGGCAGCACTGACTGGGTTTTTTCCTCCCCTCCTTTGGCCAGTTGCATGAGAAGTTTGAACATCTCAAAAGAATGCATCAGGAAGAGAAGAGGAAAGTGGAGGAGAAGAGAAGAGAGCTGGAGGAGGAGATGAACGCCTTCAACAGGAGGAAAGTGGCAGTTGAAACCCTGCAGTGTCAGTCTCTGCAAGCCACTTCACAGCAGCCGCTGAAGAAGGACAAAGACAAGAAAAAGTAAGCAGTTTGACATGAGCTTCACTTTGTTTCCATCCTTTCCCAAGACATTCACACCCAAGTCAAGTCATCTAAAAATATTGCAACAGATGAGTTATTTAAAAAAAAAAAGTGGTGGGAAGGAATGAGGAGGGGCTCAAGAAGCGGTTTAGACAATTTCCAGAATCATAAAGAAGCCCCAATTTCCCATTCTAACAGAATAAGCCAAGGAAATGTTGTATAAATTTTACCCGTAGTTTTGCAACCATACCAAAGATTTGAGGAGGGGAAAGACCTCCATCTTAGACTAATGAAGATTGACCCAGTAAATGCTGCTTCTGGCCCCAGGATAGTCTTGTCACTTTTTCCTGAAGTGCATTAGCAATGAAAACAAGCATAAAACAATTTCATACAAAAACAAGTTCACACACACACACACGCATATACACACAACTAGTATTAATTCTTTGTTTACTGGCCACCATGAAAGGGAAATAAGAGAGTTGTATATAAATAAATCGGTATTGTTTTATGTAGTGTTGACATTAAGCATCCCCAACAGGGATTCTTGTTCCATGGAATCTTGAAATGCAGTTGATTTTATTTTTGGTTAGAGTAGGTTCTGTTCTCCATGTAGGTCTACTCATTATAGTGGACAAATTTAATGTTCAGGCTGCATGTTGTGTCATACCTCCGCATGAATGTGTGCAGTTGCCTTGATACAAAGTCAGACCATTAGCCAATCCAGCCCATTACGCTGAGAAGCAGTGTCTGTCCAGAGTCTCCGGCAGAGATCTTTCCTACACTGCTGTGTGAGATCTTGCTGACTGGAGATCTTACAGATAAAACTGGGAACCTTCCCTCAGGCAAAGCGTATTCTGTATGCAGATAAACTGGTACATGGGACCCTAGCAATTACCTTATTGGAGCAGATCAAAGGTCTTCTAGTTCAAACAGGGGCCCGCCATGTCTCTGGGAAGTCTAGAAAAGAGGATATTGTGGAGATACCACTTTTGATCTTTGTCTCCAGTGTTCTGATCTTTGTCTCCAGTGTTTTGATCTTTGTCTCCAGTGTTAACTGGCAGACTAAAACAGGACTTCCATATTCAAAATATATTTGTTGGATCTCATTGTAAAGCTGTCTAATCCAGTGACAACACTGTATCTTGTGATACTGAATTCCACAAACGAGTTTTCAATATCCGAATAAGCACATTTTTGTTTTGAATCAGCTGCTAAAAGTGTTTCTCCAATGTACTCTTCCGGCAGGTTATCTTCTCTTTATAGCTGCTACTCGTAGTTGAGCCAGCTGCAGTACAAAATGGGGATAAACAGGGATAAAAACCATACTACTACTTTGCTACACCTGGTATTTTATACTTATTAAAATATTGAAGTTCATGGAGGTCCAGGCCTTGTTTTTGGTAACCATGCATCATAATGATAATGAAGGTGAGAATACAAGGCAAGGATTAGCTCAGTTCAAGTTTAAATTTAAGTACAGTTTCCTGCTACCTGTGCGAGATTGTTTGAAGACAATGAAATCCCTCCACTGCAAATTAATAATTTTCCTGCTTAGAATGTACTGAAACTTCTGTGGCATATTTATTGTTCTTCTTGCTAATACTTCTTTTTCTTGCTAATACTATGGAGGACGCCTGCCTCTCATCTTTAGCATCTCTTCTACTTGATCTAGGATCCAAGAGCCATAGCTTGTTTTATGAGATATACTCTGATTCACGTCCGACGGTTTTCAGTGATCTGCTGTAACGCAGTCTTTGTTTCAAAGTATTGCCATGTGTGATACGGTTGCATGTCCAGCCTTTGAGATTAAAGGTGCCCTTTACTTAAAAAGGCGAGGATAACGCTGAAACGTCTTCCTCAACCTATGCTTGCCTATGAATACTTGCCAGCATTCATATGCATACCTAGCCAACCAGCTGCAGAAGTTGTGCGTATCTTCTCCTTCTGGTCCATTCAAGGACTAGTACGACAGTTTTGATGCTTTGTTAACTCTAGAGAATGTAACAGGCATTCTAGTCTCTGCTGTGGTCTGTAGCCTCCTCAGACCTCTTCCCCTGGTTTTTCTACCCTCAGTTCTGTCAGAGGCAACTCACCTGTTCAGGTATTCAGAACCACACAACAACAAGCCTGTGAGGAAAGAGATCAGGACTGTCACACTGTGCTGGTACCTCCTGCCACCACTTCCCAATGCTGTTTGTGCATGTTTGCTGAGGGTTCTGGCTCACAGGGAAAGCCCACATGTCCATCAGGCTCCTGCATTGCAGACATGCCCCCAACACAGAGACAGAATTGGAGAGAGGCTAGCACGGATGTGGAGGCAGGGCAAGGGTGCACAGTCCTATTTTTCTTCGTCGTGCAATTATAGTCATTGTTGTGAAGGTCTTTGTAGACCTGAAGTTGCTTAGCACATGTGTTGATATCCTCATGCTGTTGTTAGAGGTCAGGCTCAGCTGATACTAGCTGCCAACTTTTCCAGATTCTTATTCCCAAGAGTGGGCTCACGTGTTACCTTTGTAGCATGAAAGCCACTTCTGCCTGGACCACTGCTAGATTAGTGACATCTGTAAAGAAGGAACTTGCCTGTGTTGGGATCATGGTGGGGAATCCTTCTTTCCTACTGTTGTCAGGAAGTGGGGTGACATCACTCTACCATGTGAATGAATCCTCCAATGATAATATTGTGAGGGATGTCAAATAGCCCGCCTTGGATCCGTGATCTCTGTTAGTTGCTTATTACTGCCCAGATACAATGCACGCAGCTTGGGCCCTAGGAGTAATAATGCAGGTTTTATAAGAGATTTTTTAATGATCTGTGTAATACAATAACTGCTGTCCTTGCAGCTACAGTGTAAAAGAGAGGAATGGATGACATTCTGCAAGTGGCATGTAGTGTACCAGAGCTGGGAGGGTGCAAAAAATGGTGTAGGCAAGGTTGGGGGGGAAACTCGCCTGAAGCAAAGTTGATGTGAACTTGACAGCCAATGACTTTCTGAGCTAATGCGTGTTACAAAATTCTGGCAATTTGCTTTGCCTCAGAATGTTAGTAGTTTTGCATTAACTATTTAACTTCAAGTAAAGAACCCTAATGTTTTTATGTGATTTATACCTTTTTAATCTTTTTTTAAAAGATGATATGATTGTGTGACTAAGCTACAGAACTGATCAACAACTACATAGTCTCAGATGATGTAATATTTGCTGTGTAATACACAGTGCAATCTATTTTTTCCATGCATACTTACCCTAGGTAAGTGGATGATGGCGATTGTAAGATAAATTGCCCATCTAGTAGTTCAAACTAAAAGGTCTAGCACAAGTTGTAGAAAAGTTACAGAATTGGGCTATAAGATTGCTATAGGGGCTTCTGTCTCATATATAAGAGGCTTCTTTGTTCTTTACGCATGCTAAATTTCAGCCTCTTGTCTTCCGTGAATTAAGAATGTTGGTGATGATTTGTGCTTGTGTTAAGCTTAATATAATGTTGTATCCTCTTGACAGATGCCTGGTTATCATGATTAGTTCTATCTAACAGTACTAGTACCTATTTCTTTTTCTTTTTTAAAAAAATTCAGTTTTGGTGAATAGTCTATTTATATTTCTGTATTAATCTTATGGAGCAGCAGCGTAACTATCCTATTTAGCATGAGCAAGATGATGAGCTAAAGTGAGTCACAATAGCCTGTCTAGAACGCCAGTGTCAGCCACCGCCAATCCAGGATCTTGAACAGACCCAAGTCCTTCTAACAGAGATCCTAAAAACAGAAATGCCTGAGATTGAACTAGATGACTCCTAAGTTTAAAACCTGTGGTCTGTTATTCAGGTAAACTGATTAATCTTATCTCTAGTGCAATTAATTAGATTTTTTTGTTTTGTCTTTTTTAAAAAGTAAGGCAAGAATGATTTGATTTTGATCATGGAGTGGTCTGGTTTACATAGAACATTAAACCATGGTTTAATGTTATGTGACCAAACCTTCGCAAGCCCAAGCAAAGAGTCAGACTCACTCACGTCACTTTCCTTCTTCTCCAGCCAGGAGTGTGACTTCTGCTGAGCTTAGTTTAACTTGCAAATTAACTCAGCTTGGCATTACATATGTACCAGCAATCCTGGTTGGAAACTAGTAATGGTTAGTGAAACAAGCCAGCTTCATAATCCATAGTTTGAGATTGGCTTGTTTGGAAACTAACCATGGATTGATTTAAACCAGGATACCAGGTTCATATGTAATGCTAAGCCAATATTTTCTGGAATCGAAACTAAACTCAGCAGAAGTTCTATTGGCTGCACAACAGAGGAAGGGAAGAGAATACTTGCCTGATGCTTTGCACAGGCTTGGGGAGGCTTATTCACACAACACTAGACCTTGGTTTAGTGTGGCATGTAAGTCCCAAAGGATCACATTGCTTTTTTGCCACTAACATGGTATATGATATTGCTTTACATTTTCGTTATGTTTGATTTTCTATGGTTTAATTTTTGCTTTTTATGTTTTCGTTTCAGTTGATCTCACACACAGACTTGTATGCCAGGAGCGGACTCTGTGCATTCATATGTTTTAGTTGCTTGCTTTTCCACCTTGTGAATCCTTCTGTCATACCATTGTGCAAGTGAAACAGCATGAAAGACAAACTGACCATCTGGTGCGTTTTTCAGTGACTGGATTGTGACTATGCAGGATGTTAACGTTTTTAAGAAAACATTTGCCTTGTCTTTGCAGATTCCCTGTGGAAAACACTCGTATTGCTAGTTCTGAAATGTCAGGGGTTTAATTTGTTTTAAACCCAATGAATTACTATCTATTTATAAAATGGCCCTAACTATATCTAATACATTTTTAAAAATGCAATCTTGATGAAAGAATTCCATATAAAAGTTTCTGTTGGGAACCTGTTTATTTTCATTTTTCAAATTTATTTTAGGTTGAATATCGCCAATATTTTATTTTTAACAAAAATTGCAATCTGAATGCGTTACGAGCTTGAAGTGACACTTTAAATTTATTATTTGAAGAAGGCAGTTTCTACTTCATAACGTGCACACTAGTGTGCAGTTTAAATAAGACAAACATCTTGTATATTGTTCTGCTATTTATATTATGTTGCTGAAGTGCAACTCCTTATTAAACAGTAGTTCCTTTTCTTTCACTAGTGTATGCTCCAGTCTGAGTAGATGTTCATCCTCAAACTTATTATTTTTAATAATAAATAAAATAAATTACAACTCCATAATCAAAAGTAGAACCTAGAAAATTGCAGTTAATGTTTATAAATCACTCTCGGCATCCATCTCCACTCTGGATGCTACTTCTGCCTTTAATGCTGCTCCCATTTTTTAAACCTGTTGATTTTGACTATCCTAAAACAAACAGGATTTGGATATTTCAGTGGCTGGAAGGTGATGTTCTCCTTTTTATGGTGGCGGCGAAACAATCAGTAAAAATGGCTTTGATAGAAAGAATTCCCTGTACTTCTTGAACCGAAGGCAGCTATCAGTTAAAGTAATCCTTCAAACACCTAGATGTGAATATTTTTAAGACAATGTCTTTGTGCAGATTTACGTTCTTTAGCCAAGCTCACGCACATGAGTTGACCAAATCCAAAAAAGCCCCTTTAGACGAAATTAAGAGGGCTTCTTAACATGATTTGCTTTTCCAAATGTATCATGCCTTTTTGCCACATGCTTTGTGGAAGGATGCATTTGAGACAAGGGCTTGTGAAATGACTGCAACTTTTAGGAGCATCTCAGCCTGCCAGGCAGGCCACCCTGAGATCCAGCAGGGTTGCTTGCTGTGAGTGGGGATGCACATATACGTTGGACACCTTCATGAATTAAAAGTGAAAATGGCAAAGTTCCATGTCCAGCAGATCTCCCTGTAGTGAGGAAAAATGAGTTGCATGGCCCAATTAACACTAACTGGGCTGCAGGGCAAAGATTTCTCAGGTCATCTACGAACTTCCACAACGTTGTTGAACATCACATTTTATTCTTTCCATAAGCTTTGGTGAGAAAACCCATATTCACGGCTAGCTGTAAGAGCTTGTTTGCATAGAGAAGTACAGATGGGAGGCTGGAATACTTAGTAAGGCTTGTGTACACACTCCTGTTTCCTCTGCATTCAGTGGGCTCCCACCACTGGTTTGGGAAGCCATGGATGACAAAGTTAGCCGCAGCCTGTAGCTCCTTGTGGAAGACTGCATTTTTATTCCTGCCCACCCCAGCCCCGCCAAGCCAGCTCCCATCTGAGCTGAGAACTGCTCATTGGGTAAAAGTATCCCTTTCCTGTCTCCATCCTCAGGTGGGAACAATATACCAAGGCATGCTGATGTGTACAACAGCATGCAAATGCAGTTATGAAACACAATGAAAAAGAAAAACCCTCCGTTTTAAGCCAATAATGTGTACACAGCTTGAGAGTATCCTGCCAGTTCTTTTCTGCTGTATTGTGCAAACCTGGGATGCACCTGTCACCCAAAGGGAGACATGGACAAGCCAGGGGTCACACAGTTCCCCACCACCACCTTCCCCCATCTCTGTGACAGTTCACATCTCTTTTTTGCTATGGAATTAATTTAACCTTCCACTTCAGTTCTCTTCAGTGCTGTAGCATAGCCCGTTTTTAATTTTTAAAACAGCAAAAGGCATCTTTTCTTGCTTGTCTCAAAGTAGCATTTAGCTATAGTCCAGGTCTAAGGTTCCTCATCTTTTCCCACAGAAGCCCATTACACCTGCTCAGATATTGAAACCCTGTCTTTTGTTTGTTTGTTTGTTTTTCTCTTAAAAGGACAATGTCTGAATATATTGAAAAATATGTTGCAGTATTACTTGATAATTGTAAAAAAAACCTCATGAAAAAATTATACTGGTACTGTTTAATAGCAGACCCACCTAATGGTGGTATAGTGGATAGTTAACCATTTTTTAGGTGTTTGTAGTAATCTGAATTTAATAAATAAAAAGGCTGTGCCTCTATTAAGCTAAATATATTTTCTAAAATATTAGCTTTCAAAATAGTAGGGAAGGGGGAATGGTTGTGCACAGGATCAAATATGCTGCATTATGTACACGATGACAATCCTGACACGCGATCGGTTAAAGTTGCAAAAGCAAACCATGTCCGCTTGTGTGAAAACAAGATTTCACATGAGCCTGGAAATTAATTAATATGAACAAGGCTGCAGGGTTGTGGAATAAAGGTGCGGTTTTTAAAATCAGATATGCAAACTAATATAGCATGGTAAGTTTTCCAGCAGTTGCAGCAAGATCATCTATGCAAATATTTTCTTTCTGATTGGCTTTCTGGCAATCACTTTGTTTCAGCCCTATTTGAAAGTTTATGAAAAAGTGGTAGCAATAATGAAAAGATAAAACATGTAGACACATGGCCATAATGGCAATATATTTCTGATGAAGACATTCAGAATGTATGTAACAATATATTAAATACAATTATATATATATATATATATGTATGTTT
Organism: Podarcis tiliguerta; assembly: GCF_965153285.1. Lineage (NCBI taxonomy): Eukaryota > Metazoa > Chordata > Lepidosauria > Squamata > Lacertidae > Podarcis > Podarcis tiliguerta. The sequence goes on along the minus strand of NC_139535.1, from coordinate 68,262,515 downwards.
GTGTGTTTGTACCTTTATGTTGTGCTGACCATTTTGTCATTTTTAGTGAAATACTGGCCTCAGCATTTGCTGGCCTCAGTCTCTTTGTTAAACTTTCTGCAATAGTCTTCCCCAGTAGAAACCAGTATCATTTTTCTCAGCTGGGCTAGTACTTGACTTTGCATTTTTTGTATGAGACCAAATTGCATATAGTAGGTTCTATATGTTATTTCTTATTTAATAAGTTCCTGGTTATTACAATGTGACACTAATCTTAAATTAATTCTTAAAACTAAGCTTGAAGATTCACCTCTTATGTGTGAGGTAAGAAAAACAGGAAGACAACAATCTGTTCAAATCTCTCCGTTCTGTATGTAGTTTGACGAATGGAAAGACCGCTTTCCAGTGAACATGCACATTTTTCTGTTTTCAAGCTTGCATATTTTAGATGACTATTCATTTTGTAGTTTGCATATTTTGATTGGGGCAAAGCAGTTATTTCCACCTGGAAGATCGTACTGAATGAAACTTACAAGGAGGCAGCAGGAAAACCTATGGAACTGATTTCATGGATTGCTAACATGTCACTTTCATTTTTGTTTTACAAGTTTTTTTTAAGCTTTCACTTTTTCAGTTTCCTTTGTACTTCTTTCTTTTTATTAAATGTTACATTTTATTTTGAGTTCTGGTCTTTTTATTTTGATATATATATTCCTTTCAACCTATACCAATTAGACCAGTATAATGGGGGGGGGGGGATAATTTAACAAATGCAGTTTGCATGTAAACCTCTGATCTATCATCTCCGTAAGCTGATGGGATGAAACCATAATTTCACTGATCTCATTGGGTCCAGACCATTTTACATACACAAACACTTGGAATTAGGGTTTGTCTGGGTTTTTAAGCAGTTGCATTGGGTGATATTAAATACTTATATATCATTTTGCTCCTAAGGGTGGAGCACGTTCACACATTTGTTACCCTGCTCTGGTATACATCAAAGGCTATCTTGCTCTTTACAGAATTGTCAAGATGGCACAGCATAATGCTATAAGGCCAAACTTGCTCAAAAGAAACACAAGGCTTCACTTCTGGTCAAATCTAAGGGAGATGATGTTTGGCTTGGACATGAGGCAAAGTGCCTAATATACATGGTGTGTGCAAGGAATAATCTCGTTAGAGAGAAGTTTAAGGAAGTTGCATTGTCATGTATTATCAGCATTGACTTCCCATGATAATAGTTTTAACTCTGAATTACGGAATGTATTGGCAACATAAAGGTGCCAAGGTAGAGAATCTGAAGAGGCCTTTCCTTTACAGGTAAAAGGAACTAAAGTTGTAGAATTTCAAATTTGCAGTTGTTGGGGCAGAACAAGTGAGGATGCTTGCATGAAATCTGCTTCTTCACAATGAGCCAGCTAATAAAAATGGGACCAACAGGTGGTGAAAATACCTAGAAACTAGGGAATCCAACATATAGTCCACCAGATGGTGTTTCCTTCTTTCACTTTAAAAGGGCCTGAGCTGTACTCAGGGCAGGCCCACTCAAATGGATGCTGAGTCGTGACAAAGTGTTTTCTACCGACTGCTTCAAGTTATAGCGGGAGATGCATGCACTTTGTACAGGTCCAAAAGATTCACAACACCTGAAAAATACATCTCTAGAACAGACATATAAGTTTTCTTAAGTAATGTCTTTTTACAAATGATAGCATGAGTAACTGAACTTTGAATGGCTTCTGAAGCATCACAGTTGCTACAGGTATTGCAATTCAGTATAAGGAATACACGTTTGGGGGTGGGGAAGAAAGGGCAAGCATGTTAACTTTGCCCCCTCCTCAACCATGGAGGGAGGAAGGTGTGAAGCAGGTTCCCTTCCGTATCCATGGCAACTTCCTGCGTGTGTAGGAACCTTGATCTCATAGGGTTCCCAAATGCACAGTGCACCTCCCCACACTTGTCACCTTTCGCTTATTTTTACAATGTAATGTCTCAAGAGTTTAGCTATGGGACTTGCCTTCTTAAGTCTTACCATGGTGTCTTAAATATTGGAGTGACTTGGGCTCGGCTTGATCTTCTTCTAAGAGGCAGGGACATCTTGTGGCGAGTGAGGACAAAAACAGGCAGAAAGGTCAAATAGTTGGTTACAGTCTGATAAAGTTATCCGTCGGGCCGTGGATCCTTCCGTCTTTAATGGAAACAGTAAAAGCAAATTAATGGTTTTGCATATAGACTTTGTATGTGTAGTTAGGCGAGGAGAAATAAATGAGCCAGTTGGCTTCTTTTGGACTCTCCTTATGCTATATTCCAACAAGTGACAAGAACTGTGGCAGATGAGCAATAAGCTTTGCAGGTGAAACCAGATCATGGCCAAATGTGTCAGGGAAGGGTTCAACAGTGTTGCTTAGGCTGCTTCCAGATTTGGGGGCAAAGTGCATTCTGATATCATGCCTATTATACTGATGAACCCCTCAGGCTTTCTTGGCTGTGGTGGTGGCGGCAGTGACAGTAGCAGCAGCTGCTGCCATTTTAATTTCCCAGAGTGCCCAGTGCTGTATCATGTTGGGAAATTAAAATGGAGGCTTACACCCCTAGCTGCCTGATGGGGCACTGACAGCCCAGAGGCTGATCTAGGATTCCGGGTGGCAATATTGATCCGCAAGCTTTATTCAGGTTCTTTAGTTGTATTTGCTGTCTGTCCTCTTCTTTCTTTTTAAGTCTGTTTGAATCATTGGGAGCAGGTTACTTATGAAAGTATTTTTTTGCATTTAAAGTTGCTAAGTGTGGGATGCAGTATGGCTTAGCTGTTGCTGTACTATCAAACTTCAATATATCTAGCTGTGTACACTTTTCTTTTATATTTTATCTGTCTAGAATGATAGTGACTACATATCTCCCTTGAAAGTTCAGCAGCAGGGTTAAATAGCCTTCTTCTTTAAACAAGACGGTAGAAATTTCCATGCATATAACTGGACTTCTATATTTCCTTGAGTTGCAACCATGTGGTTTCATGCTATACACTTGATGTAACTGAGTGAACCTGCAAGCTAAACACTGATTCTCTCTTGTTCTTTCTGTAGCTTCTTTAGTCTTCCCAGTTCGCGCTCCATAACATCAGGAAGATATGTAAATTAGAAGATTTATTAAGGCCAAAACACCTCATGCAGAAGAAATTTAATTGGTGCTTCTACTTTTTTTATGCTTGCAATGTATTGCACAGAAGAGATTCCAAAGCAAGAAGTGATTTGGACAACATTGCCTTGACCAGGTTTCTTGATTAAGTAGACCTCTGATAATTCAACCATAAATTGTTAATTCCAGCTAAATGCATGGCATGCACTAAAACCAAAGAACTAATCTTCTTACATGATGGGTGAAAGAACCCCAAACAAAAGTTTTCCAGTGGCAGACTGAACACACTTGGCATGTGTTCAGCATGAAATAGATGCTGCTTTAAACTGCCGTTGTAAATGGGAGCTTGATATGTTTGTCTATAAATTTGGCTTTGGGTCTGTAAAGTAACAGTGTGTCCTAATTATGCTTCATAGACAAAAGTCCCACTCCTTATAACTTCCTTTTGTGGGACTAATAATAACAGCCCAATGTATTTCAAATTGGGGCTTAAAATACCAAATTTTAACTATCCCTAACCTTCCCGTGAAATTTTAGAATCTTTTAGCGCTAACTATTTTGCAGAGGTTTCCCCTATATAAAATGTATTGTCAAGGTATTTTCTATGGAAGGAAAGTCACTCACTAGTTTCCTAAAAGGTGCCTAATTTGATAGAGGGAGGCTCCTTCTTGACCCATTTTCTTCTCCCTCCTTACTTCTGTATTTACATCTGTTTATTGTTACAGGAAATGGCTGGAGTGCCCCCAATCTTTTCCTATCTGCAAATAATAAATTGAACTTGATTGTGAAACCATTTTAAAAGGACAACTGATTGGGGAGGGGAAGAGGAGCCAGGAAGCATGTGCAAACGGGTTGCCATAGTGGAACTGAGAGGGTTGTGTTGTTGCCCATGCTCTCCTTTTAGCAAACAGGGTTTATTTTGTAACACAAAGGCCTAAATTCCTGCCCTGTTCAGAGATAAGATCTAAAAAGACACCTAGGAAGCAAAATAATGTTAAACATTCCATTAACAAGCTGTTACTTGGCTATCTCATTGTGTTAAGACAGAAAGCTATGTGGATAGGGACCGATATGGGCTTTGGTGTATTTTGTAATTTATTTATATTTTTAGCAAAATAAGTGAAACCCATAAATAAATCTACACGTATTGGAAAGGCAAAATGTGAGAACAATTGCTGGAAGTTGGTGCCCTACAGTATTCCCAAAATGCAGCAGTTGGCTCAATTTTCTCCAAATTTAGCAGTTCTCTGGGGGGTCATTCACAGCATGAACTGGCCACACTTCCCCATTCTTCCTGACTACGGGTGGAAGTCCCCACCAGTAATTCCATAGAGAAATTCCTGTTAATGGCCAACAGCACCCAGTGTCTCAATAGCTGCTTACTTTCTTAATCTCAGCCACCTTTCTTGGTATCGCCCCGAAATGTCTGAGGGATGCAAGCTCTATGACTGTATAGCAACTTTTTCCAAAGTTCTCATGTCCCTGTGCCCTTAGATCTTGATGAGCACGAATTCAAGGGGAGATGTTGTTTTGTGTCGTGAGGGCTACGAGTAAGGCATCAGAAGATGAAGGCAGCAGCTGCAGTGTTTTACAAATAAGAGACAGCCTGGATTCTGTTAGGCAGGTGACAGAAAGTGGTGTAAACATGGGGTGCCTAGCTCTGGTTGTTTCTCCCGGCCCAGCCTGGTACTTCAAGAGGGTATTTTTGCAACACCCTACTGCTCATGCTGGTCAGGCAGGACAGGGGAACGTTGTCTCTTTGCAGTGCCAGCTTCCAGTCTAGGAAGACCAAGAGGCCCAGATCAGGTCTGTTGCCCTCACCTGACAGCAGCACTGTCCACACAGGATCCTGCACTCCCGCACTCAATGCTGCCAGAGATGCCAACCCACATGCAATTTTGGGAAGCACACTGGGGTGCTCATTGACAGGGCTCCCCCAATGAACAGCAGAGCTCCTCAAGCCAGAGCCCCAATGTGGGGCCACCTCCACCCCATCTGAACAAGTTCCATAATGGCAGATCAGGGGCATGAGTTGCTCTTCCTATAGCTCAGTTGGTGGAGCACGAGACTCTTAATAATACCATGTGTTTAAGTCCCATGTTAGGCAAAAATAAATCCTCCATTGCATGGGGTAGGACTGGATGATCCTTGGGGTCCCTTCCAACTCTATGAACATACTGCATATATTCCTATTATATTCCCACTATTTAATACAGTAAATATAAACAATCAATAGAGTTCAGTACCATTGCCATTCTCTGATCAGACTGAAAGAAACTGCAGAGATGTGATTCCGGGAAAGAAGAAAAAAACCAGACACAATATTTCAAGTACATTTTTATATAACGAAAAGGGAGGGGTCACCCACATTAAAAACAAAAAAAAATGTTTTTCTATATTAAAGATATAAACAGTCAAGTCACAGTTTGTGATCAAAGAAAAGGACAGTGCTTTTGGTCCCATAAAGAGAAAAGCAAGACCAAGGACGTTTTGTTCCAAGCTTTCCCTGAATAACTAGACTAGAGAAACTCCAACCGATTTTGCAGTTTAACATGCTGCATAATTAAATTCCTCGGTTCTTAGCTTATTTCCTATGTATCAGCACCATTCCTATGCTGCCATGCTGGCAAGGTACTGCTTTGAGTTCTTAAGCACTAAGCGTAACATTCACAGTTTGGAGGTTTTTTTGGTAGCTTTCATGTGCTTTCCTGACGTATTCCAACACTTGCTGCAATGTACACCTGCCAGGTGTGTTTCAGGGCCTCTTCACACAACATCAGGCATGTGGTTACCACAGGAAAAGTTTCTGAGAGTGCTGTGTGAGCAAGCTGAATGGAAGCATGCACACTGTGGCAGAAACATGGACTGCTAACATAATACACCTGCAGTGTTGTACCCACATCCAGCTGGCGATAGGTTGGGAACCAGAATATCACCTGTGGTTTTTCCATAGCTACTGTGTTCCACAGCAGCTGTGCAAAAGATCCCTTATTCACATTCGATCTTCACATTGGTGTGACTTTTTGCTGAGTCTTTAAAAAGACTTTATGCATATATTGCACTATTGATCCTTCTGTCCCTTACCATTAGGTAGGGAGCACCTCAGTAAGCACAGTTTGGGGGACCATGAGCAGAGAGAGCAAAAATAGTCAATAATGAAGCTGTGACATTTTTACTATGTGCAAAGGGGTATCATTTGGTGTGTATCTGGGGCCATTTTCACCCTCACGTCATTCTTTAAAGGTAGGCCCAGTGGTTGCACAAATGGCTGTTAAGGATTTGGGGCTAAAACATTTAAGGGGTGTCCCTATTAATGTGTTTAACTTGAGAAACAGTTTTTCCAAAATGCTAAAGACAATTGGCATAAGCACATGCACATGTGATAAATGCACCTCTGCTGCAGCATTGACCAGGTGTGGGATTCTTGCTGCAGAGTTATTTATTGATTGTTACACCAAGTGGGACCAGGGAGAGACTGCTCATCTAGCAATACTGGACCTGCAGTAAGTATCTGTACCTATTCCCTTATCTATCCTTTCAACTGCTTGCTGCAGACGAGAGCTGCCAATGTGACATTGATCTACAGTCTCCTTGTGGTATCCAATCACAATTGAACTATTTTTGCTCCACTGTACCCTTCAGCGTTATAGAATCTGAGCCTATTTCTGAGCCTATTTCTGTGCACAGCTCAGCACTGTGCTATTGTACATCTTCCTGCTGAAACAGGGGTTTGACCTTTCATAGACAGGGCTCTGTATCCTTTTTAACATTAAAGCAACATGCTCAAGTTAATATGAATGCCACATCAAGAAAAGCTAAAATCTGTGAGACACTTGAAAATTAAGCGTTATCACGGCTTATTTTGCACAACTTACTTCTGCTTTTGTGGGAGGGCAATAGGCGATCCAGCTGCCTGAAATCCTCCTCTGCATTGCTAGAAAACCTGCTTAGCTTCCAAGGAAATATGTGTTCAGATTCTCACTTAGACTTCGTGACCTTGGGCTGCAACATTCTCTCAGCCTAACCTATAGGATTGTCCCAAGTATAAAAACAGAAAGAACTATGTGGGCTGCTTTGAGCTCTCTGAAGGAAGCACAGGATAACTGATTTTATCATTAAAAGAGAGGGAATATATCTGTATAAATAAAAATCTAATAGACCTACAGTGGGACCTCTACTTACGCTCACCTCTGGTTACGTATCCTTCGGGAGACGTACGCGGCAAACCTGGAAGTATTTTTCTGGGTTTCGCCGCATGCACAGAAGCAATCTGGTCTACCGCCGCACATGCATGCACAGAAGTGGTCCCTCCAGTTGCGGAAACCTTGGGATCCAACTGGAGCTCCGAAACAGATCCCATCCGCAACCGGAGGTACCACTGTATTGTCTATATCAGTCCTGAACTACATGGTCCATCAAACCAAATACAGATCACCAGAGATGGTGTCCCTTCACAACAACAATTTTAATTGCCTGCCAGCGACTATAATTGCATGAGCAATGAGAACTATTTGGTAAGCTACAATACATGGCTGGGGGTACTATGTTCAACTGTGTGAGTTACAAGTTGTGCGGGCGTATTTTATGTCCTTTCATAGGGCTAGAATCTTATTTTATTTTTTTTAATGAAAAAGATTCTGGGATGGTGAATTCTGCGCCATTCCACATTTCTATGGCATAACTGCCGAAGTGTGGCTACAGCATCCTTCTCCAATGCTATGTGCAGAAATGGTTGCCCCCCTTCCCATAGATAAGAGTGCCAGAAGCCAACATTTTGTTGCTCATCCAACCTCATTAGCAAGCGTATTTCACCTGCATCAACACAGGCCTGCCCATTTCTCGCATTTAGGAATAAGGCACCAAGTACTGGAGGACTTCACAATTATCTACTCAGATGAACTTTGCATGATGCTTGCAGTATTCATTCAGAGCTGGATTGCATGACCAGATACAGGTATGCTTCAGCTGAGCATGTCATTGTAAAATAAACCTAATACAGGATGGTGATGGTGTGTATACTAATGGTTAGCTCACTTGAATTTGAGCTGTCAGCCCTGACAACTGGAAAGGGAAGCTTGCTCCAGACATAATTTTAAAAAGGAATAATTTTAAATGCTGCCCCCCTTCCCTTTTTGCGAAATGTGACCCTTGAATAACTTTCCTGCAATCTCTCCTCTAAGGACAACTTCCTATGAACTTGTCGAAAAGACCTCATGGCGAAGAAGCCAGAGACACAGTGTGAAGAAAAGTTCCAACGTTTTAAGAATTGTTCCATAGTCCAGTAGGGTTGAAATCTGATGAGCACTCCAGTTGTCTTTGATTTCAGAGTCAGTCAGCAGGGATTGTTCAGCAAGGGTAAACTCTTCTTGTAGCACAATTTCACTAAGGTTGAAGCCCAGCTCACACACCTTTCTCCAAGTGGTGTTCTATTTTATCAACGCCTGGAAAATGTCTTCATGCCGGCCCCTATCTAAGCTTAGTCTGAGCCTAGCTGCATGTCATTCGTCTACTCATCCCTACAACTAATTTTCAGGACTCATTCACGGCTCAGTAATGACGTACAGTAGGTTAGCTTGTGCAGGAGACCACAATTAGTGTCTGAATAAAAACAAACTATCCTACTGTGTACACAAAAGAACGAAGAACCTAGGAAGCTCCCACTCCTTCCTGGAATAAGGCTTGATCTGTATTTCTAAGCATAGCACATAGCCCAGTCTGCTGAATGCTGATCCCTGAAGTTGTGTATTTCAGCTGCTTGTAGATCAGGATTTTGTTTTTGTGTGCGTTTTTAGTTTTCAGTCTCTCTTAGAGTGTTGCCATATCAAAACAAAGGTAAGAGCTGTTTGACAGTGGAGCGGTCTCCCTTGGGAGGTTGAAAGAGGACTCTCTTTCCTTGGAGGTTTTTAAAGCAGAGGTTGGGTGGCCATCAGTCATTGATGCTTTGGCTGAGATACCTGCATTCCCTTGTTGGGGTCCCTTCCAACTCTATGGTTCTATGAAAAAAGGCATGCAGGGTTGCAGAAAGCATTTTAAAAGGTAGAGAGTTAAAGGTTTCAAAAACAGGCAGTGCTTCTTATTAACAGCTCTGCTAACATCTGAAATAGCCTTTGGAACTAACTGGTCCCATGGTGCTACACAGAAATCAGTCCATTTGAGGAACAGGCTGTAATGGTGGACAAGTGCTGTTGCTTTCTTCTTGCCTCTGATTATCACTGCCACCCATGGTCTGCCCAGCTTCTGGGATCTCATCTTCACTGTACAGGTATTTGAATCCATCATAGAATTCATCAGGCTGCATGTCATCTTCATGGGTTTTGGCTCTGAGAAGTATGAAAGCTGATGGGCCCGGCCAGCTCCCTCTGGCTCCTGAGTTAATCTGTGTTGTTTGCTTCACTGTGGAATAACAGCAGGGTAACCTTTTGTCCAAGTGAGTTTGGATGTTTTGGTTTGCAGGGTTGAATATATAAACAGTATTGGATGGTTGGAAGCCCAGGAGGTGCTGATCAACAAGCTCTTTACAGTGGATGAATTGGGTGCTGTCGATCTGTAATGCAATATATAACACAACTATTTTTTTCTCAACTTCTGAAATTATTAGCTGTCATCAATTTTCAGTTCCAGTATCTCCAGCTGTACTAAACTAATGAAGTCAAAGTCTATTTCAGGGGATATGCATAACATGTACTAGTTTCCGTTGCATATAGCAAATGTGGAGTCTGTGTATATCCTGGCTGGGTTCAAACACAACAAAAAACTATAGTTTGTTTTGATGTCAGCCCAACACAAACCATGGCTTGTTTGCTGCTCACAAACCAGGATCTGAAGCCAGAGTTTGAAGCTGGTTTGCAAACCATAGCTGCATTAACTGTGGCTTGCTGTTTCTGAATTCACAGGCCATTGACAAAAGCACAAAGAGCCATTGCTCTAAGCTGATGCACGACAGACAGAAGTGCACTTATGAAGCAAGTCCTGAGCAGATGGGAAAACTAAAGCAGACAAGCTGCTCAAAACCACTGTTTGCTCAAACTATAGTGGAAGTTCAGCCATTGATTAATGCTGTGTTTGAACCCAGCACCTGACTTACTGCTGCACAGGAACCTACCAAATGGCATTGTGCCAGTGGAGAAAAAGAGAAAAAAGAGTCACACGGTAACTCCACTCAGATCATTGAAATTCGACTCTTGCACAGAAATATCCCCTAATACTTACTATAGAGCTTGAAGGGGGCAGGGAAAAGTTGCTATGGCAGAAAAGCCAGAGTTACACCTGGTCTCTCCCCTAAAGATTAGTACGGTAGGACAAGGAACTGGAGAGTAAAGCAAGGCTCAAAGTTCTATGCTGTACTGGTCCTCACCTACCCCAGGGTGGTTTTATAGTGCTTTCATTCAGAACACTTGGGACTACTCTGCCCCGCTTCTTCACAGCAGGATTGCATTGGTGCCTAGTGCCAAACCTAATTACTCTTGAATTCTCTAGGTCCTCATTTAGAGCTTGGCTTGGGGAACTGGAGATAGTAATAATAATGATTTTATTATTTAAAAGCCACCCATTTGACTGGGTTGCCCCAGCCACTCTGGAAAGCTTCCAACAAAGTATTAAAACCTCAAACGTTTTTAAAAAAACCTACATGTCCAGGGCTGGCTTCAGATGTCTTCTAAAAGTCAGATAGATGTTTATTTCCTTGACATCTGGTGAGAGGGCATTCCACAAGGCAGGCACCACTACTGAGAAGGCCCTCTGCCTGGTTCCCTGTAACCTCACTTCTTGCAATGCAGGAACCACCAGAAGGCCCTCGGATCTGGATCTCACTATCTGGGCTGAACAATAGGGGTAGAGATGCTCCTTCAGGTATAATGGGCCAACCAACATGAGGCCATGTGAGTTTTTAAAGTTTGGGGTGTGACAAATTGTCAGAATGAGAACAGTGGCGATGCTCTATTGTTTAGAACAGAGCATCTCTTGAAAGTGTGACCCAAATTAAGCACAATGTCATGGCATTGCATAACCCAATAATGGGCTTGGAATGGCTGCCCTTCATCCGGACCCTAACTTTCATTACACTAACATGGAATTTTGCATCCAGCAGTGGGGAAAATGCATCCTAACAAAAGACACACCAGCACTCCTGAGAAGTACATGAAAAAACGTACATTAAATGGCTTTAAAGTATTTGTGAAGTTTTTCCATTTTTCAGTCTTTGTGCTGGCCTCAGGTTTGTGCCGCAGAGGCAGTTTGACTCCTACCTGTGCTTTTTTTAGCAGATCAGTAATTACAGGAAACCAGTCAGGAGTCAGCCTCTCCAACTCTAAGGTGATGATCACCAAAGCCAATGTGGAGCCCTTAAACTGCAATACTTGGTGGCATGCCATACAGTGCTGTAGCTGCTTGGTCAAGAATGCGGCATGGCGGGAAGGATTCCTCTGAGGCAGCCCATGTAGTAGATGGGGCCACTTGGACATCACCATGGCATGGAACTGGAGAGAAGAGAAAACATTTATATCACACACACACACACACATATATATTTAAGCACACACACACATTTATTTATATTTATTTATATATATACGTATATATATATATAAAAAAAAACAGAACTGAGGTCAACTGTGAACTTTGTACGTTTTCATATGTCATTGACCAGAAGTGCAAACTAATCCTTATTCATGGCAGGAAACCTCTTATAAAGTTTTGTTATTATTTTTTTGTCCTGCTGTTACCATTTGTGTCGTATTTGCCAAATACTGAAATGTTGAAGCTTCTACTGAATGTAACTTAATTCTGAATTCGTTGCATTGTTCGCAATTGTCAATTCAGAAGGTTTTGACTTCTCGTTTGTATAACTGAGTAACGGTGATAATTCAAGCCAGCAAACAGGAGAGAGAGAGAGAGAGAGAGAGAGAGAGAACAACTGATGATGCTTGGAAGCAGAACTAATACAATCTCATCATCCTGGTTCTGATCAGACATTTCCCCCCAAACAATCCTGATGCCAGGATGACCCAGGAATCCACCCTTTGCTATAAAGCAGGGCTGGGGACTCTGCAGCTCTCCGGATACTGCTGGACTGTAACTCCTGTCACTTCTGACCACTGGCCAGGCTGGATGGGGCTGATGGGAGCTAGGGTCCAGCCACATTAAGAGAGTCACAGGTCAGCCACCCATGCTGTGAAGAGATGAACTCTGAGAGACATTATCACACGACTTTTGCCTTACTATAGCACATGGTAACTTCTTAACGGGGAGTTTTCTTCCGGAAAACGTTTAGCAAATAAGATGTGACTTAAGTGCCAGATCAGAATGATCTAATTTGCCTAAAAATGAGGGTCAAATGTTTTTATGCAGGGTGAGGAGTAAAGAAAAGCTGATCTGAGATGCCCCATTTGTGAAATGTAGCAAAAACTCTGAAAGCTTTTTATGTACAGTATTGAGAGTGCAGATAGTTAGAAATATTTTTGCAGTGTATATTTAAAACAAACGGAACAAATCTCTAGTGGTACAGTATGAGCTCTTTTTAAAAGTCAATTATTAGTTGTCCTTTCAAAATGGGAGTCTACATTGTTTGTAAATCAAACTTATGGAATAGTTGGGTGTTCAAATGGAATTTCAATATCTCGAACAGTAATTCACTTCAAAAGATTTGCAGATAGTTAAGAATGAGTGGTCTGCGAGGCTAACTAGAAGGGAATGTATGTGCACCATTGCTGTTTTCTAGTCTTATTTGGTAAAAACAACAACCCTAGTTTAGCCTTTTGCAAAAAAGAAAAAGAAAACATGTCTAGTGCTTACAATGTTTAAGAAATCGATTGATGTTGCTGTGTAAAGATCCCAGTGAAGTTTATTGAGTATAATTCTTTCCATTCTCACAATCTCAGCTGGAGAACATTTACAATCACTCTGCACTGCAAGCTTCTTTACCGATGGTATTATCTGTTTTAAAACAAAAGGAAAAATAATAATAATAAAAGAAGCCCAAATTCCTATGAAATTTTGTATGGTGTGGTGTGTGCGCCCTACTATCACATAAATGAAATGCAGCCTACTCAACTATCCTCTTTGGGGTAAAAACCAAGAGGCCCTTGAAATAATCCCAATATTCATTATAGCACCATGTTCTCAGATTTTAATAAAAGTAATTCCTCACCCTTGTGAATTCCCTTATGTATGTATAAGACTAATTCCACTGGTCATGCATCTTGAGGATGTATGAAAACATCTTGCCTTCAACTTTTTTTGTGTTCTGAAACAATGGCTGGATTCTTTGAGGGGTTTTTTTCTTGCGATTTGGCTATCTTTATTGCATATTCATCTTCACTTCTAGAGTACTAACCTTAAAGCCAGAGAGGGGGACTTCTGTAGGCCAAGGGCCACATTGATCCATGGTCAACTCTCTGAGGTCCACATGTCAAAGTAGGTGAGGATGAAGTGTACAGTGAATGTGCCCCCGCTTTTTAAAAAGGACCATGCTTGGGGTGGGGGGGCTTGGGGTTGTTAATGAACATATTTTTGAAGGATATTGGGAGGCACAAAAACACTTTGGTATTACAGTAGAGTATCCATTCTGTTAAAAAAATGTTTTTTTTTTTAAATTTCCTTTTTTTAAAAAAAAAGGACAAATTTTGGGGTGGGGAGGGCAAAAATACCTCTTGGGGCCTGTGGGTAACAGATTAGCCATCCCTGGATTAAAGTTAAAGTTTGACACCAACCCTAAAACATACACTGAATGAAGGCCTGGCTAAAGTTCATTATGAACATTTCTGAGGAAGTTTACTCCTGAGCTTTAAATGTCAGATCTTGTTCAATAGCAGAGGCCCAATTGTATTCTAGCTTCTACAGTGACTTTGTACACATAGCATAAAATCAGGCCACTAGTACACAGTTTTTCAAGGATTCTTTGAGAAAGGAAACAATTACTATTTAGAGCCTGTTTAACTAAACAATAGAATTTATAAGAACTTGATGACACAATCAACAATCTAGTGCTCAAAGCAGAGTTCAGGATTCTTCAGCATATCCAATGCAGAAATGCCACTTAATTTATTTATGCAATGTATTTATATCCCACCTACTCTCAAGTCGGGATCCAAGGTGGCTTCCAACATTTTAAAAGCTTCATTATAAAATACAGAGCAATAAAAATGAACTAGTTAAAAAGAATAATCAAAATTCATTACAAGACATTAAAAACCAGCAATTAAAAGGTAGCCCAGTGATAACCTTCGTCTGCATCAAGGGCTCTGCCACACTTCTTTATGCCCCATGCCTAGAAAGTACAGGTCCAAGCAGTTTTCTGTTTACTCCACAATTTCTAAGCATGGGTCCTTTGCCCTGCTGCTTTCCCCTGGAAAACCCGCTATTTAGTGACAAATTGGACCAAACCAGATTGCCATGTGTTCCAATTTAAAGATCAGGTTTTCCTGGGGTAAGCAGTGAGGCAAACAGAAATGAAAACTAAGGCCTGTCTGAATAGGAAGGTCTCAGCTTGACGGTGGAAAGATAATGAAGAAGGAGCCAATCTAACCTCTCTTGGGAACGAATTCCACAAAACAGGTGCAGTCACAAAAAAGGCTCTGTCTCATGTCACCACCAACCACGTTTCTGATGTTGATGGGACTAAGGGAAGGTGCTCATTTTAGCACCTAAGCAGGTTTCTATAGGGAAATGCAATCTTTCAGGTAGCGTGGACCCAAGCCTTCAATTGCAACTTGGTGCACTGTTTGCAAGCTTGTCCAGGATACCATGTGGCCATCGAAGCATGGATCGGTATGATTTCATCGGCAACCACCATGCATCAATAGATGCAGCATAGCAATGAGACAGGCAACTGAAAAACGGAGAGTGTATGATCCAAGCAGACGAAGGCAAGTCTGAGAGTGACTTACCTATATGTTCTATGGTAGTTTTGCTGCCAAACATCCAACAATGTCACTGTAACCTGATACATTGAAATAAGCATTCATAATGGGTTTAAAACTGACAGGTAGCCTATTGGGACAGACAGGCTCCCTCGGACACAGGTTGCCCATAGACTTTCACAGTGGCTTGAGCCATTCCAACTACACCCATCCATAAAAAAGGGTGTGTGTCTGTGAAGATCCTGTACATATCACTTTAATGGAAGACAAATCCTTCTCTTAGGTTGCCACATTTAAAACATACACACCTCATCTTCTTCATTGATTTTTGCTGCAAGAACCAAGCAAGCTGTTGCAATGCATTGGAGGTATTTTAACTGTGCCTGAAAGAGAAGGGTAGTAGTTTAAAGAAAAAGAATGGAGGAAAAATACCCAACTGGATACACACACACACACACACACACACACACACACACACACATATTCATGCTTCTTGAGTTGCCTCACTATGGTGCACCAAGCAGTAAGAGGAGTCTATCTGAGTAACTGGAACATGGCAATTTAGCAGCAGTACTCTTCAAAGCTATACAGTGGTACCTCGTTTTGAGACCGCCCTGTTTAGGGTCCTTTTTGTCCAATGTCAGCGGCAAACCTGGAAGTACCGGAACGGGTTACTTCCAGGTTTTGCTGTACGCACAGAAGCACTAAATCGAGCTTCACGCATGCGCAGAGCACTGCTTTGTCGAGCGTCCTTTTCGTCAAGCATCTGGGGCTCTGGAACAGATCCCAGACGCAAAAGGAGGTACGATTGTTATGGTCTATGATGGAATCACTTCAAGTAATTAATACAAGACAGAAAGGGCCTGGCATGAAACGTTTAACAGCCACTGCTTTTTTAAATATCAGAATTAGGACAGGGAAGCGAGATCAGTGTTATTCATGCAGAATGCACCTATTCCATATATTCCCTTTAATTTTAATCAAAGCACTTGGATGTGTTTCTGGCCTAGCTCATGCTAACACTGATGGATAAGCTCGGGTCACACTTGGAGCTGTGGTATACAAACAGCTTACAATTTAAAGCAGCCTTCATTGCGTACCAATAGGACTGCACTGCACATCTGGATCCAGCTCTCTAATATTAGATGAGTGCATGCTGCAGCCCAGCGAAATCCCCATTATGTTTTCCATTGATAATAAAAGAAATAGGGTGAGGTTGAAGCTCTTTACCTTCACTGATGCCAACAACCGATTAAAAAAGCTGACAGCCAGAGCAAACGTTTCGGAGCAAAACTGGAAGAGCAAACTCGATTCCCTGATCCACAAAACAGCTTTCTCATAATAAAATGGAGATATGTCTGTGCCCTAAAATGGAATAATGGGGTTGGTTAAAACAAACACAATAATTTGGGATCTGCTGAAGTTTAAAGAACATAACTGAGAGCGAGGCTAGAAATATATTCCAAAAAAATTTAGGCACACATAACAGAGATTTTGCTTTAGCTTCTCATTGCTCACTGTAATCAGGATTGGTTATTAATGTCTAGATGGAAGAGTTTTTGTTACAGACAAACAGTCTCCTACCCAAGTGTAAGAGGGTGGTTCACAGGTGCAACTACTGAACATGAGAACAGAGCTCTTTGTTTTTACCCAGGCACAGTCTTTTTACTTGTTTGGAAGGATTCTGTTGCTAAGTAAAAATCACTAAATGTATCCCAGGCTACAAAATGCCCATCTGTATAATACAAAGTGCATGGTGGTAGACTGTATGGGTGCATGTGATGGGACTGGTTCCCTACCCACTGGAGCAAACCAATTTATATTCATTTTATATGAAGGAATTATAATCAATTTTTGAGGAACTCTTCTTTATCTCCCTACCCCACTCAAACTGACTAAATAAGATTGCCAATCTAAGGAAATTACTGGTCAAAGGTTGAAAAATGCATGCCATGTGGCTCTCCAACTTCATGAACCACAATCCTTTTCTATGAAGAGCATACCTTCAGTGTGAAACCATGGAAGACTGGCACCTTCCAAGTCTCAGTCTCTCTTGCTAGAGCATGCTCCATTGCCAAGGCAAGTTTCTGGCTCTCCGGAGGTCCTGTGCACTTCATAGCGGTTACTGAATAGACCTGCTTCCTGGTGAGGAACCACTACCTTACAACCAAAAAACAAAATAACACTATTACCATTATTTCTTACAGAACTACAGTCTAGTGTGTAAATGGATCTGCACGTAGACTATATAAGTTGAGGCTCTAAAACCATTTTGCCATGTACATTACAGGTGTGTTATGATGACCAAACTCTTGGCAGGCAGAAAATATTATCTAGACAGGTCACTATATTTACTAGACATGGTGACTAATAATTCTGGCTAGTTCTAACTTCAAATGCAATGTGTCATGATTAAGCAACTGAACAGAAGGCTACTCTTTTGTTTTTTGTTTTAATCACCTTCTGTTCTGGCTTCTTTTTTTAACCTTCTTTTTTCATGCTTCCTGGATGAAGCCTATCCTTGGTGGGGACCAAAGAATGTGATACACCCACTATAAGGAAGACACTTTAAATTACTTCATATGAAACTATTTCCATGTGTCAAGCTGTGTGCATTTAGCAGCTCACACTCCAAAATGGACCATTTCCTCTATGTGTCAACACAAAGCCTCTCCCACAAATAGGGGTGGTGACATGGAGAGAAGTGCTCTGTTCACACAGGGAGCTGTGGCAGATAGAGAGCTTGCCATTTAAAGCAGCATTCATGGGGTACCAATCATAATGTCTACTGGCTCAGGCACACAGGGAAACACAGCCACCTAACACCCTTTTCCTCCATTGAACGTGGAGAACTTCAAATCTCTTCTTTGGGGAGACCCACAACTTATGTATTCTACAATTTATATCTTGCACCTTCAACAGTAGCATGATCCCAGAGCAGATTACAGAAATGTAATAAAAGCAATGAAGAAGGCAATACTTAAAACAGAAGAAGCATACAAAAACTAAAAGCGGACTCATTTTGTGAGCCCTCGCCATAGAGGCAAAGACATTTGTTCTTAAAAAAACAAAACCCTGAGCAAACTAAATCTTTAGAGAATGGTTTTTAGGATTATGTATATGAAGCACTACAGAAGAAAATTAATTCTCATGGGTGTGAACAAAAAGTGCCTGTGAACTTGTGCTTCTCTATAACTTTGATTTCAGTACATTTGTTTTTACATGTGCACACGCATATAAACTGACATGCATTCCCATGGCCAACCACACCCCAGTCTTGCATGCCAATTTGAGAACTGGCCAGAATGGTAAACATGGTTCAATGCAAATGTCTGACATCTCAGAAAAGTGACATATCAGAACGAATGGCATGGTGCTAATCAAGATTGGACAATACATTTGAATGACACGTGTCCAGAATGGATGTACATTCAAACTTGCAAAGAACAAAAAAATGAAATGATGACAAAGGAGGCTAAGTGTACAAAATCATGTTGGATGTCTCACTCAAAGTGATCTAGCAGCTGTCCTGGATGGGTGAGAACTGACCCGCGGTAGTGTGTTTAATTATCTGATCAAGTCACATCTTCTGGGATTTTTCTTTCCTCCCCTTGTGAAATTCTGATGTATACACACAGGGGGCACTTTTTCCTATTAAATTCTAAACCAACAAGATACTTCACACAGCAGGGTAATGAGAGATCAGATGATGTCGCACATGTCAGGACTCCCTTCAAAACAACAGCTCTGCAACTTTTTGTCTAGACAGATGAAAATGGACAAACAAGCAGTGATTACGTCACACACAGAGTCACATGCCCTATGGTACCCTACCTGACCTTGCAAGTTCTGGATCAGGAGACAACAGAGACAAGGTATGTTTCCCCTTCCCTCGAAAGATAGAAGAAGCAAGGGCTGGTGAGGGTGTCCACAGGAGAAAGGCCTGTGGGCAGCTAAAGCAATGGAATGAAGCATTATGAACGGCACAGACTTCTATGAGAATGGACTGGAGTCCATTTGTACAACACTGCATTTACAGGGGCAGAGGATCCCTGTGACTATTTGATTGAGGTGTGACTATAAATTGTGTCAACTCATACAGAGGTTGTTGGGCTCCTGACCAGGCTTCTCAACAATGGAGAGCTTCCAATTTTCCAGTTAGAACCCCTCTTCAGACCTTCATGCCAAATGCACTAAAGCAAGGGATGGAATGGGATAGGGCGGAGTTGCTCACAGGCCCATCCCTTCAACCTCTACACAAATAATTGTGCAACAGGATTTTCCGCTCTCTCCTCATGTACCCCCAACTTTTTGGACAAGATTTGGGGACAGTGCATGGCACACATATGGGGCATGGAGGAATTACACTGCATATGTGGAAATCATACTGCTTGCACAACCGTTTCGTTGACTGTCACCAAAATGAGTTCTAATAATTGTTAGGGCTTAAGCCCTGTTCTGTGAAAACAACCAGCCCTGTATTTTTGCCCAAGGGGTATTTTATATGCATTTCTCTTCACTAGATTACATGCAGGCTCAAACTGTGGATGGAGCAGGGGCACAAATGCAATCACTAGTGTGAGGCAGGAAATTTTATAGTGCTTCATTCACTTTCTAAGCCACTGTAATTGGCATTGGAAAGTTTTCGGGGGGGGGGGAATCCCTATAATCACAGGCAAGCCCCATCCCCAACACCTCTGTCTTCATGCATTTAGTGTGAACACCTGTGGTGAATTTGTAATCATGTTCATTTGAGCACACTTATAAATCCTCCCACATCCTCCCAGTTGAGAGGTTCCAAGAGTTCAACAGAACATGCTTAGAAACCCTATTCAGACCTTCACACTGGGGACAAGGCTTGCATCAGCCCCCATTCACATTTTGAGCCCTGCAATGTTCAGCTGAATGCCTGAACATGGCTTAAATTGCCAGGTTTTGTACTTCACCTCTCTCCTACTGTACAATCAGTACAGTACGATTTTATGTTGCTGTTTTAGATGGTGGTGTTTTCATGTGCGTCCCCCTCCTAGATTTATTGTAAACTTAATTTCATTTAAGCTGGCCGGATGACTTCGTTGAAGGGTACGGGATGAATATCCTCAAAAGATAATCCCATCTAAGTGCGCCACTGCAAAAAGTTTGCACTTCTCATAACTTAGAAGCCTTTGTTTACAAATACGGATGCGTTTCCTAAGTAAAAGGCCACAAACTGTGGTTCTCCTCCATGTAGCACTGACATCGGGCACATCCTGTCTAAAACCTCAAAAAAACAGCCTTATACAACAGGGAGAGAAGAGACAGGAAAACAAAAAAGGCAGGAAAACAGACGGCTGATAACCACACGACTGGCCTCCTTCCGTTTGCACGGAAGGAAACAAAACAGGAGACGCTCGGATCACATGACTGGCTGGCACTTTAAAAGAAAACACACACAAAAGTGCCCAGCTTTCGGAAAGCAAAACTCGAGGCGAACGAAAGTCAAGGGAAGAGATCGACATGGCTAGAGATGCCTACCAGAGTGCCAGCCCCAGATCGGGACTTGGGGGAGGGGGGCACATCTGTCGGTCTCCAGAGAACGAGCCTCTCCCTTCCCCTCTCTTCTGGTCCGATGGGCTCTTACCTCTCTGCCCGGGGCTCTGCCCTTGGCGCCGGGGGCGCTTCTCTCATGCTGTTCGGCTCCGCGTCGCAAGCAAAGGCTCGATCCGATGGGAAGAGGAGGAGGACGAGACGCCTCCTCCGACCATAGTTGCGGCTGGTGAAGTTAATGGGCCCTGCTAAGTTCCAGAAGTTCGGGTGGAAGGAGCAGCGACCTCCTGCTTCTAAACCCAGGGTGGAAAATAATAATACAATAATAATAAAGCAGCTTTAAAATATCTTTGTTGGCTCGCCGATGCGCCGTTTGTAAGGCTCCCCTCTCCGAAAGCGCAACAAAACGGCTGGGAGAGTCCTTTCTTTGTGGGCGGATTCAAACCGCGGCAGGCTCCGCCTCTGGGCTTGGGGGTTGCTCACAGCGACAGCGCCTTTCCCCCGGATGGGTCTTGTGGGGGGTGGATGGGGAGAACTGTCTCAGGACGTGACGCCGTGCATGAACCTCCAAGGTGGGGGCGGGTGGGGATCACTGGGCCAGGCGGATTCAACCCGCGTGCGCCTCCTGGCTAGATCACCAGCAACAGCTGAGCGTCGGCTCCTCTGCGGCCCCAGCCTCCTGGGGGATCGCTGGCCCGCCCCCAACAGTAACAATATGGCCTTTGTTTGGACTGTTCTTGGAAGAGAAAATTCCCAGTGATCTCTCCTCTAGGAAGAAGGGGGGAAAGGCAAGCAGTCTGGCAAATTCTTCTCCCTCTCTCATGAGACTAGAACTCAGGGCTAAGCAAAAGCACCATGAACAAAAGTACTTCTTTACAGAGGAAATTTGTTCCCCACAAAATCCACCAACTTGGAAGGTTTTAAAAGAAGATAAGTTCATGGAGGGCAATGGCCATGTTCTACCTCCCCTGGTGGAGGCAGAGTGCCTCTGGATGTTAGTTGCTGGGAACCGAAGAGGAGGAAAGCACTCAGGTCCTTATTGCAGGCTTCTCTGGGGCATCTGGGCTGGCCAGTGTGAGAACAGGATGCTGGACGAGATGGATCTTCGGCCTGATTTAGCAGGACACTTCCTAGGTTCTTAAGCAAATCACTATGAAAATTCATTGGAATGGCATACTTGCCCAAGCCCAAGACTGAGTTCTTATTCATACTGCAATTCTGGTGGCGAGATAGGAATCCTTTCTATAGGCAAAACAATTAAATGTATAGTGTAGATGGGGTCTAGTATTGTGTCAATAACAAAAAAATTCATACTTTTTTTGGGGGGGGTCCCCAAAGTGTTCCCAGAAAAATAATCAAATCATATATAAAGAAAATGCAAATCTTGAGAAAATTTGGTAGATTTCCGTTTAAAGGGTGAGAGATAACGTAATTTTACAGTATTAATCATCTTAATAGCTAAAGTAACTTAAGTGCATAAGCAGAGTGCTGCTGAATTGGACCAAATGCCTATTACTAAGTCCAGCATTCTGTTCTGACAGTGGCCAATCTTGGGAAGCCCCAAGCAGAACATGAGTGCAGAACATCTAGTGTAGACCACTAGGAATCTTAAAGGGGTAGCAGGTGTTTGTTTGACATAATCAGGTCTCACCAAATTCCAGAGTACTTTCATTTGGTGATTAACTTGTCCATAAACAAATGGCCCCACATATTTGGCCAGGCTATTTCTGCTGGAAGTATGTTCTTTGAGCATGTGAAGATTCTTGTTCCAAACGCAAATAACAAGATGGGGCATGAGACCTGCATGAAGAATCTTTGTTAGACAATTTGTGAATTTGTCAAGTAGCACTCTACCTGGATCCATAGCAATGGGTTGCAGCGCTTAAGGCCATCACATATGCAATAACATTCTCACGCCCCAACAGTGGCACTCAGTAGAAAGTGCTGAAATGGAGCATTCCAGAAGCAGGGAAGGTGAGAGATTGGATTAGATCCTGATATAATATGTGAGGGGGAGGAAGGTATTGTTTTTGTTTGTTATTATGCTGTATGTTCTTTTATTGTAAACCACCCTGTGATCTTCAAATGAATTATTATTAATAATACTAACAACTGCATGATGGCATCTGGCCCAGCCTCCACACCAATTCCGCGCTGGCTCAGCAATCTCGCTGCAATGGATGACCCCACCACTCCACAAAGTCATGCTGGTGGAAGGAAGTCTGGATTGCAGCCTGAGTTCTCACAAGTTATGTGGCAATGGGTGCAACTTTCACTGACGTCATGCATTTAGCATGTTGTGCGCAACCAGGATCCACTGTTCAGACTGTTTGGGAGTGTGAAACCTGGGTGAGGGTGCGAGTTTTGGAAGGCAATTGTTGTAGGTAGATTACACATACACACACAAAAGGAAGGGGGTTTCCTCTCAGTGGTAGCAGGACACATGCACTGCAGGAAGGTTCAATCACAGGCATCTCCAGGTAGGACTGTGAAAGACCCTAGAGAGCTGCCAATCTGTGCAACAGACTGCTAGCTTGAATGATTGAGACCCAACAACGTGACCCGAGCGCATCCACACATTCTCCTCCCCGACGCCCCTTTTCCTCCTGGTCTCCCGCGTACTGCGCCGCCGCCGCCGCTCTGCCTTCCTTTCCTCCCATTGGCTGCATTCCCACTCCAATAGCCGCCGGCCGCCGGAGGGGCCGCTTCCTTATTGGCTGACAGGCCTCTGCATGACGCAGGCTGAGGACCGGAGGCGGGGAGGAGCGGGGAAGGGTGGGCTGCTCCCGCTGTCATCCAGTCGGCGCAGGCGCACTGGGGCCGGCTATTGTGTTAACCATTATTGTAGCGAAGCGGACGGGCTGCTGCCGGCCTCCTGTTCCCTCAACGCCCCGCAGTCCCGGGCCGGAGCCCCTCCAGCCCCGCTGAGTCCAGCGCAGGCAGGCAGGCAGGCAGGCAAGATGCCGGTGAGAGACCGCGCTCCCCCTTTCTCTTCCCCGGCGCCTCGGCCCCTTCCCCGCCCTCCCTGCTTCCCTGCGCGCTGCGGGTCCGTTGCTAGGGGCGGCGCTGGCGGAGAGCGAGGCTGGGCGCCGGCGGGTGAAGGGCCGGTAGGGCGGCGGGCTGCAGGGCTTCTGCGGGGGGCGGGCGGTTCTGCAGGCTTATGGGCCGGGGGCGGCGGCTTCGCATGCATTAAACGTGTAGTTGTTGCTGCTGCTGCTGTTAATAATGTGTACCTTACAGGAGTCAATAACATCCACCTCACCTATTCTATTATTATCTACCTTATGTGTAATATCTACCTTACAGCGGATTTTTTAAAAAGAAAAAGCCACTTACAGAACCGATTGGAAAATTCGCTGTAAAAGCATGTGGGCTGTTGTGAATATTATATATGTATGTGTGTTTGTGTATACATGCATACATATACAGTGCTTTTTTCTGGGTGGGGGGGACGCAGGAGGACGCATACCCTTAAACATTTTGTGAATCTTTGTACTTTTGTCCGTTTACTGTATTTATTTTCCCCAATGTGAACGATGAAATGGGGATATTCTTGAATCAAAATGAGAGTACCCCTAAACATTTTTTAAGGAAAAAAAACACCACACACAAATATATATATATAGCGCCCTGGGGAGATGACTTAGGTGCTGCTAACGCAGCCGTTTGACATCACATTATTGATGTCTCTCAAGACAGATGGATACCAACCATGTATGTATGTATGTATGTATGTATGTATGTATACTGGTCATTGGGCCTGGGCCCTGAAGGCAGCTCTCAAAAGTGAGATCCCTGCAGTACGAAGCCGAATGAAAATCCAGAATGAAATCATCATGCGATTACTTGGTGTGATGCTGTGGATAGATGTACCTCGCTGAGCAGGGCCTTCCCTGAAGGCAGTTTTCAATACAAGGTTTTTGCAGATTTTGGCCTTGTTTATATATGCACTAAAATCATGTGATTATTTATTGTGATGTTGTGGGTATATGCCATACTGGGCAGGGACCCTTGAAAGGCAGCTTTCAAAATGAAATCCACAATAAAATTGTGTGATGTCGTATGGTGATCACTGTCAATGCCTTCAGCCTTAAGGCAGAGCAAGTTTTGGTATTTACATTGGTGACTGGGTTGTTATCCTGTGTTGAATGGTAAGCCCTGGCTCAGTTTTGTATGTTGGGGATGTCTGTGTAATAAGTGTTTTCTGGGAAATGTGATTGCAAAAATAAAAGTAAAATATATTTAAAAGATAATCCCAGAAATCAAATTTAGCCTGTAAAAGTCATTGAAATCTCCTCAGGTTGACTTAGTATGGCATATGTTAATATTGCTTGCAAAATATGTTTGCATGCATAAGAATATCATGCCTTATACCTACCTCAGTGCTGTGACCTTTCACTGAGGTAGTTTATTTGCTTTTTTTTTTTTTTTTGAAGCAAAACCAACATTTTTTCCTGTTACAGATGTCACAATGTATGTGTAGTTGAACTTAGCGCTGAGTCAGAGCCTTTTAATGCATTCTGTTGTGTCTATGTAAAAGCCTTTGGATGTGTTTGTGATTTCCTTGCTGTGAAGTCATATGCATCCTCTGTAAAGCTGTAGCAACTTTATTAAACGTGTATGCTGTTCTACAGCAAGACTTCCTAGGCAATTTAGCGTGAAAGTCTAGACATCAGAGTTGTCTCAAAATTGGTTAAACTGTGGCTCTCCAGGTGTTGCTGGCTTTTAATCCCCCATCATCCAATGGGGGTTATCACCATCCTAACAATAGTGACTGGATTTGATGTGAATTGTATTTAGCAACATTTGGGTGGAGTGTGGGTTTCAACTGCTGATAAGTAGGAGTGGTCAAAGGGTTTACGAATGCACACACACACACACACACAGAATTTTGCAGGACACTTCCAGATGGCACTCACCAAAGGAGCAGATGAAAAACCTTGCCAAAAGCTGCTATTGCTTTTCATAGAAGAACCATTTGCCTATGCCTTTGCTGAGATTTATGATTCTGAGATATGTAATACAGAGAACCAGGCCTTTGGCTGGTTGACATCTGATGCCCTTTTGAAGGGGGGTGGGTGGGTTATTGGATTGTCTTTGTTTTTGTTTTTATTATGTATTCTGTGTTTTTTATATTGTAATTTTTTGTTGTGAGCCACCTGAGATCTACAGGTATAGGGTGGTATACAATTAATAATAATTTAAACAAAACATCTTGGTGGAGGATGACATGGAGGCTAAGGCTTCAGTCTTAAGTCCACTTACATGGGAGTAAACCCTATTGAATCAATAGGACTGACTTCTAAGTAGATATGGTTAGGATTGTACTGTTGGTGCTTAAATTGTCCACATAAAGGTAAAGGGACCCCTGACCATTAGGTCCAGTCATGACCGACTCTGGGGCTGCGGCGCTCATCTCGCTCTATAGGCCGAGGGAGCCGGCATACAGCTTCCAGGTCATGTGGCCAGCATGACTAAGCTGCTTCTGGTGAACCAGAGCAGCGCACGGAAACGCCGTTTACCTTCCCGCCGGAGCAGTACCTATTTATCTACTTGCACTTTGGTGTGCTTTTGAACTGTTAGGTTGGCAGGAGCAGGGACCGAGCAACGGGAGCTCACCCCGTTGCGGGGATTCGAACCACCGACCTTCTGATCAGCAAGTCCTAGGCTTTGTGGTTTAACCCACAGCGCCACCCGTGTCCAAATTGCCCATGTACCACCTTGTGTAAATGCATCTCTGACTTCGAATTGTAGAATTGAAAGGAGTGTTGCAGGTTATCTAGCCCAACCACTAAGCTTGCTGCAAGAAATCCAGAACTAGGTCATCCCCAACAAGTTGCTGTTCAGCCTCTTGCTTGAAAAGGCAAGCAAGCAAGACCCCAACCCTATTCTGGGTAATTGGTGCTAATGTCAAATTGTTCAAGCAGTTCTGCTAGTGTTCAACTATAAGCCCATTTGAGCTAGTGTCTGTGGCAGCAGATAACAAGTCTTTGCCCTCTTCTGTGTGATAGCCCTTCAGTTTTTTGAAGAGTATATAGTCCCCATCAGTTTTTCTTTTCTTTTCCAGGCTAAATATACCCAGTTCCTTCAGTCTTTCCTCATAAGACCACCTTTGTTGTTCAGTCTTTCCTCCTGACCATCTTTGTTGCCTTGCTTTGAACCCATATTTCAGTTTGTGCCCTTCTTTAAGCATAGCACCCAGAACTGGACATGGTACAGTATTCCAAATGAAGTTGGACCAATTAATGGAGTTTAAAATCACATTTGCCTTGTTTGCAGCTACATTACACTACTGACTCATGTTCAGTTTGTAACTAGCTACAGTCCTGAGATCATTTTCACCTGAACTGCTGCCAGCGCAAATATCTTTCATCCAAGACCTGCGTATTCGATTTTTTAATTTTCTTTTCACTTTTGCATAAATGCAGAACTTCACAGTTTTATTTTGTTAGCTTTTTGTTTTAAATTGTTTTGTTTTACAAACATGTATATCAAAGAATATTGATACTGACAATGTTCTTTCAGTGCATGGTATTTATAATACGGTTCACCTAGAACAAAACATCTCAGTGTAAATCTTTTACTTGGCAAATGTAACACATTTAAATATGGTGTAAACCCTTTTGAAATTTGGGGATTTAAAAAAATATCTGCAGTGCAGTTTGACTTACTTTTGAAACATGTATGCTACAATCCAAAGAGATATTGGTGCGCCAATATTCTGACGTCACCCTCTTTTTTTAGTCTGTTGATGTTTTCTTTCTCTTTGGAGAATCTGGGGAAACATCTTTGAACTCAGGGAAGTTTGGGAAAGGGCCTATAGTCCCGCTCACCATGGCAAGTACAATAAGTTCCAGCCTTCCCCCTAATTTAGCTGGAAATGATCCCTAACGTTGTGCTTTGAAGGTGCTTGGAAGTCTTTGGAGATACAGTGCAAGTACGCAACAAGTGTGGGGATGATGATCCTCTGCCTCAATTCCAAGGTTGGGACAAAGGTTCAGGCCCTGATCTTGGAACAAGCCCCAGACCAGGAGAGGGATGAATAATTTCTTCCAGTGGTACAGGGTACCTCTTAATCTGCTGGGTAAATGCAGAGGTAATCCCTGCTCCCTCCCCTGCCTTTTTTTTTTTTTTAATCTTATATCTCAATAATAAAAGTCTACAAGCATCTAAAACAAGCATCTACAATAAATTTAAGCAAAGGTCAGTTTTTCAGTTTCTTGTAGACCTTTCTCCAAGCTTAGAGCTGATACGGGAAGCATGGGAGAGCCTTTGAAGGTGTGGTGAAGTCAGGGTCAAGTCCTTTCCTCACAACCACTTTGGGTACGGGGCAGAGGCAACCATAAATTTTGAGCAGGTACCAAGGCACACAAAAAAGTTGAAGGGCCTTGAATTTGAGGGTTCAGTGTAACTGTATGCCGTTTCTCTGCCATCAGAAGTAGTTGTTATCTAGTAGGTGGTGATTACAGATCACTTCTTTGCTTTACAGCTTTGCTTCTTTCATGAATTATAATTGGTTATTTTCTTTCTTTATGTAGATTAACAAATCTGAGAAGTCGGACAATTCTGATAATGTTAAGGTTGTTGTTCGCTGCCGGCCTTTCAATGAACGGGAGAAAGCAATGTGTTACAAGATGGCAGTTAATGTCGACGAAATGCGAGGCACTATTACTGTCCATAAAACAGATTCTTCCAATGAACCTCCCAAGACATTTACATTTGATACCGTTTTTGGACCAGAGAGCAAACAACTCGATGTTTATAATTTAACGGCAAGGCCAATTATTGACTCTGTTCTAGAAGGTTATAATGGTAAGTGCTTCTTTGTTGCATAAAAATGATGGTATGAGCTGACCCTTGTTTTATTAATAATTGCAAATATCCCGTGTTGTTTGCACCTACTGTTCATAAAGTGTTCTGCTTCTGAAAAGTGCCTCTGTTTTTCTAATTGCTAACATAATCATCAACAACATTTTACTGTGATTAAGGCCTGTTCACACACTTACATAATATTCATCCTTCTGCATTATAATCTCCCAAGTCCTCTTAGAATCATATCTGGTCCCCATCAGACAACATGTAGATTTCCTCTCCTTGTTGCAGAGGCAACTTTTGTTTAGAGAAATAGTTGTGCCCAGGGATAGCCAACATGGTACCTTCCAGATACAGTTGGACTACCAACACCCACCAGCCTGTTCAGACCTTGGGCTCTATTGCACTCCTCTTTCCCCTTTCTTCTTTCAGTGATGCTGCAAGGAGGAGACTGGCAGGGTCTGCTTCCTGTTAGCACAACTGCATCCCGCTCACAGTAAAAAGTCAGGATCATGAAACACAGGTCCTAGCTTTGTCCAATAAGCCATAGTTTAAACGAAACTACTAATATTCCCACAGCTGCATTAAAGGAAGAGATGGGCAAGGTCAAAGTTTTAGCAAGCTCATTGACGTAGCACTGAACCATAGTTTAGCATTGTGTCCATGCCAGGCCACGACACCGTCCCTGACTTTTCACTTGCTGTTTCCCCAATTCCTGTTATAGGCCTGTTCTCACATTATGTATATATGTATGTATGTATGAATGAATGAATGAATGAATGAATTTGGATACATATACTCAAGTCCCCCCCCCCCCCCCACCTTCTGGTGCGTAAGTTGCATTCATATAGAAACGTTGAAGTTTTGTTTTGTTTTTAAGGCAAGAGAGAGAGACCTAATTATGGGACCATGCACCCTTCATAGTAAATGGGGAAGGCGTGTATTTTGCACTTAGTACTGTAATGTGTATCCTGCTATGACAAGTAAGGTGAATTTTGGGCCTGTGTTAGAGTTAGAGGAGGGTGTTACTGAACTTGTACATGGAGGCTGCTAGCTAATACTGCTGAGAAAAAATCCATTACAAATCAATTTTAATGGGTTTCCCCTTCTGTGCTTGTCCTAGTGATACATGCTTTCTTGATAAGTAACAATTTTCTTCCACAGTCTAGTGAAACTGACCAGAGGTAATGTTAAATTTCAATCCTCAATTTAAATGAAATATGAAGAGATGGTTTAGTGAAGGCAAAACTAAGGAGGTAGGAGTGTGTTAGGTTCGCTGTGGCTGGTGCACGTCGTGCTAAGCTAAACCATGATTATTATTATTTCATACCCAACCATTGCTATTTACATTGTATTGTCTTAATAGTGCTGGTGGTGTCCAAGAAAGGATTAACAACTTCTCTGCCCTATATTGCAGGCACCATTTTTGCTTATGGACAAACTGGAACGGGGAAAACATTTACTATGGAAGGTGTCCGGGCTGTTCCAGAACTCAGGGGGATCATTCCAAATTCTTTTGCTCATATTTTTGGCCACATTGCAAAGGCAGAAGGTGATACAAGGTAAATCACTAAATTGCTTTCCTCACCCCCAAACCCTAAAACACCAGTGCTGGGTGAGGCCAATGGCCAAAACTAATCCAGCAACCTGTTTCAACACATTCTCAGCTGGATGCTTCCTGGAAGCCCACAATCAAGGCAGTCTGTTGCATTTCCCCTTCATCTGGTATTTAGGGTGTTAGGTTAGACTGAGGTTTGGATGACTTGTGAACATGGAGGTTGCAGTTTAGCTATTTGTGCTATTATGTCTACCCAAAACCATCCTCCATGAATTTGTCTGATTTCCTACTAAAGCCACTGGTCATGGTCACATCCTGTGACGGTGAATTTCACCAGTATGTGTTATACAAAAAAATATCCTTTGTATGTGCTGGGTCTACTGTTTCTCAGTTTCATTACATGGTCACATTCTAATGTGAGGATGATTATTTTCTCTCTCTCTGACATCATTGTTTTGTAATCTTGCATCATGTTCCCACTTTGGCTGCATCTTGTCCCCCAAAGTCAAAAGTCAAAAATGCTTTCACATTTTCTTACAAGAAACATGCTCCAACCTCCTGATTGAAATAAGATCCCTTCATTATTAGTTTTGCATCAATCTGGTGTTTTGTATATTTGCTTGTAAGACCAAATTAATTCTGAATATGTTCTTTTTTCTGGGTGCATTAAACTTCAGGTTTTTGGTCAGAGTCTCTTACTTGGAAATCTACAATGAGGAAGTGCGAGACCTGCTGGGGAAGGACCAGACACAGAGGCTGGAGGTAAGCACCAGTAACTTTTAAACTAGTGAGCAAAGGGAATAGTATAACAAAATTACTAATGGGCAAATGCAAAGTGTTGTATCCAAATGTCACTCCATTCATCAGAAAACTCTTCACCCCAGCAACAGCTTCTGTGAATGAAAGAGTGAAGGAAATTATGTTTTGCAAATCCTCACTTTCTTCTTCACCCTCTCTCATGGTGTTCCAGAAATTCCTTAACCCTCTGGAATTTATTTGGTGAAAAGTGAAAATTGCCTTCCCCTCCCTCCCACCTTCCATTCACAGAAGCTTCCACTCAGAGAGTCTTCTGTGAGCAGAGGGACACAGGGCAGTATTTGTTTAAAGGCTGTTTTTAGGCGCTTTCCCAAAATGGCTGCCTGATTTGTCTTATAGGTTAAAGAACGACCCGATGTGGGAG
Source organism: Podarcis tiliguerta (assembly GCF_965153285.1). Taxonomy (NCBI): domain Eukaryota; kingdom Metazoa; phylum Chordata; class Lepidosauria; order Squamata; family Lacertidae; genus Podarcis; species Podarcis tiliguerta. Next base: position 68,231,470 of record NC_139535.1, on the reverse strand, counting down.
TCTATATCAAAGATCTTTCAGCTTATGTTGTAAACAATGCGGATGACATGGACAGAATTATGACACTTGGTCACAAAAACCGTAAGTTGCACATAGCCATCTAGCTGTTCTTGCCTCTGTTATAGACATTATGTCTATGAGGTGGGCAGGGCTGCAAGTTCCTTTGCACAGTCAGAAATCCTTGGGCTGACAGAAAGAGTTAGTTGGATACCATCCAATTGTTGTAGCTTTTCTAAATTATTAATTTGCATACCAACCACTATCCAAGCAGTTCACAGTGGATGCTTTTATTTTTGTAATTACCCTATACATCAGGTTAAACTGAGAGATAGGTTGACTTGCCTAAGTCTGGTAAGGCTATTCAGTTTCATAACTGAGGAAGGATTTGGTTCAAATCTTATCACTATACTACACTGGCTCTTCAGCTGAGCTCTTATGCTCTTGTGGAAAAGAAGAGACATGCCAGCCAATTTAGGAAAATACACAATACCTGAATGGAAGTTGGACGCCGACCGTTCGGGGGTCGCATAACTAGTTAGCATGCCAAAGTCTCGATAACGAATGAGACTCTGGCATGCTAACTAGTTATGCGACTAGTTATCCAACTTCTTAGAGGGACAAGTGGTGTTCAGCCGTCCGAGATTAAGCAATACCTGAATGGTTAATTGAAACCTTTAAAAATTATGTATTTGCTGCATGTGGTTGGCTGGTAACCAGCTGAAAGAAATCTAAGCTGCATAATACCAATTAAATGTCACTAAAGTTCCTGATGTTTCCCGTTGGCTTATTTTCCTTCATTACCTATGCAAAAAATGCTTGCAGACTGAAGACAACTGGGATGCAGATTCTTGATACTTGAGTTGTTAAAAAAGAAATATCATTCAGCTCTCAAAGTGAGAACTAAATCTAAATGAATTTCTGTCTTCCACTATGACTGTATGTGCAGCTGAATCAAAAGGTATAAATTTGGAGCACCAGAAAACATTGCTGCTGTTCACCTTGGGCAGTGTTTTCTTGGACTATCACAGCTGATGTGATAAACGGATGCATTATAGATGTGTATTTGTTTTTAGCAGTAAGAAGCTGTGATTATTATGCATTAATTTGATAAATAAGGGCCAAAGACAACATGTGTGCCTCGGTATTATAGTTTTTGAAACAATAATCTATGCAGTGTTGCAGTTGCTCTGGTAGCGTCAGAACAGTGTTATTTCAATTGGGGTGCTGTTATTGTTTCATATGTTATTATTGTTATGCATCTTTGTGCATTTATATTGTAAACTGCCCTGTGATCCTCAGATGAAGGGCAGTATAAAAATTTAAAATTTTTTAAATGGAATTGTTAACATAAGCCTTTACTTGTACATAGGTTCTGTTGGTGCCACTAATATGAATGAGCACAGTTCCCGTTCCCATGCTATCTTTACAATTACAATTGAGTGCAGTGAGAAGGGTGTTGATGGGAATATACATGTGCGCATGGGCAAACTGCACTTAGTAGACCTTGCGGTAAGTTGCTACATTCATTCCTTGCAGAGAAGTTGTTGCATGCATTTCTGATGCATCTGTCTTGGGCTATCTTAACATGAGGGCTGAGATACCATCACAGGCATCACAGGAGACCCTTCTTTCAGAGCCATCTTGTGCGGGTACTCAAAAGCAAGTGTCTCTGTATTAAGTGGTGCTTACTCACCAAGGATTGCTGGCTCAAAGCATTGGGACAACTTGGGCAAATTCACCCAAGCTCAGTTGCAAGGAAGAAGAAGACCATAACTTTTCAGGAACAGTCTTAAAAGCTTTTACTGTGTAACTATCATTAAAATTGTGGAGGATGAGATTCTGTGCCATGTTTTCTTCTAGGAATTGATTCTTGGTTTGTTGGAAAAATGTAGTAGGCTCCCTTAGATCAGTTGAAACTTCTGTGCCCTAGCTGGACTTTTTCTGCCTACCAGTGTTTAAAATACAGTGTTTGTTCCTGAAAATCCTCAAATACAAAAACAGTATATCTGGAATTTTATTTGCCTTTCAGCCTGTGTGCCTTTTATAACCCACAGCAATCATGATCTGCCCCTCCGGCTCTGCAATAATGAGGCCTAGGGATGTTTTATTTAATAAAAATGATCCCACTGTTCCCTCTTCCTGCAGTGCAGTACCTTTGTAATACTTCTTTTTCTTCTTGTTTTCAAGTCTGGACCCCAAGGCATTGCTTGTAGCAGTTGTTATTTTAGGGATGCCATCTGCCCTGGGGTTCCTTGCAGTGTTTCTGGGGTGCCGCTTTTGAGTCATACACCAAATATGAACTTCTTGATTAACTGAAGTTTCCCCTTTGCTCATTTTATTCAAATGGGCATCCCCATTCTTTCCTTTTCTAGCTGCTTTGCAGTGTTCTGTGCTCTCATTTGCAGATAATGCTTGTGCTGGAATTTTCCATCCCTTCTCAATTTCTCCTCTCTCTTTTTCAAGGGATCAGAGAGGCAAGCAAAAACTGGAGCCACTGGGCAACGACTAAAGGAAGCTACCAAAATCAACCTTTCCCTCTCTACCCTTGGGAATGTCATTTCTGCATTAGTGGATGGAAAGAGCACTCATGTGCCTTACCGGAACTCTAAACTGACTCGACTGCTACAGGATTCCCTTGGAGGCAACTCTAAAACTATGATGGTAATGACGAGAATGTCACATTCAGTTCCATAATGCTCTAGTGAGCCGAGGCAACAGCTTGTTGTAATAGCTGCTATTGCTACTTCTCCTTTATGCTGCATTCTCCCATGCTCCTTCCCAAGGAGTTTCCACACAGCACTTTCTCCCTGCTTCCCATTTTGTCTTTACTTAGCAGGGATCTCAGTTGGACAGCTTGTACAATATGCCACACCAGCCCTTAATGGGAATTTTTTTAAGTATGTGTTTGTTTTGCTGCAAAATTGTGTGTGGGATTCAGTTAAGTTGTTGTATACATGGAACAATGTCTGCTAGTACAGCTGGACTCTCCCCCCCCCCCACTTATGTGCTCCCATATACCTTAAGTCTACTCTGGCTCAGGTTTGGGGGGCATGTGGGGGAAGGAAAGTCTTGTTGCACAAGTGAGCCTCCGTCTGCATGCATACCCCACTTAGCGCTACCTTGAATTCCACCCTCTATAAGTAATATATACAATATGGGGTGTGTATGTGAAGTTTGAGCTTTCCATGTTTGGGGTTTGGGTTAGCCTAATTCTTGAAAGCATGATAAAGCAGGCAAATACATACAGAAACATTTTTTTTTAGCCTGGTGTGTTTAGTATCATGTAGGAAGCGTTACCAATTGGTGAAGCAGACATGAACCACATTGATAAATAACTATACATTTCTATGCATTAAAGGAAAGGTGCTAGTTCAGGCAGTAGAGCATGAAACTCTCAATCTCAGGGCCATGGGTTCGAGCCCCATGTTGGCAAAAGATTCCTGCATTGCAGGGGGTTGGACTAGATTCTGTGATTCTATGGAGCCACCTCTTTATATATTAGGCTTCCTAACTGGAGTGCCCCATGTATAGGTTCAGGCCAAACCCGGGCACAGGAATTTGTGAACCAAGTAGGGGTCTCTAACAGCCAGACATTTGGCCTTCAGTTATGCTTTGGGCTGAGATCTGCAGAGCAGCCCCATGGCCAACAGGCGACAAACCTTTACCCTAAATGTGATCACTGTGCTGTGCAGTCTGTAGAATTGACTTTGTTTTTCTTCAAACTGTAGTTTTCTAGGCTCTTGCTTCCACCCTGCTTCTTGTACATAGCTTTATTCTTCTTTCTTAGTGTGCCAACATTGGTCCAGCAGACTACAATTATGACGAGACTATCAGCACTCTGCGATATGCCAACCGTGCCAAGAACATCAAGAATAAGGCTAGAATTAATGAAGATCCAAAGGATGCTTTGCTTCGCCAATTTCAAAAAGAAATTGAAGAACTTAAGAAAAAGTTGGAGGAAGGTAACCTGCCAACTCTTTCCTACCAGTTCTTTTTCAATAGAGATTACAAGCAGGTAGTAGAAATAGCACTGAGTGTCCAAATTACCTTAATAACTTTCCAAAATGGCAGAGAAATTCTGATTGTTAAAATGCTTAAAGATTTTGAACCTGCCCTCATAGGAGAGGAGTGGGGAACCTTTGGCCCTCCAGGTGTTGCTGAACTACAACTCCCATCTGCCCTAGCGAGCATGGACAATGGCCAGGGGTGATGGGAATTGTAGTTTGGCAACATGGAGGGCCAAAGGTTCCCCACACCGGCTGTGGGGTGTACAGAATGACACCCCCTTTAATTCTCACAACCTTTTGAGGTGGGTTAGTGAGAGTGAGCAACTGACCCCAAAGTCATTGTATTAGAACCTGAATATTCCCAAATCTAAGTCAAGTACTTGAACCACTACATCATACTTGCTCTGAACTTCAAATTAGTGCTTAATTCCTTTCAGTAAAATATTACATCTGCCCACTAGGTGGTACCTGGAGCTAAGAGTAGATTGCCGGTCACTTGTTTTTCTTTGTTTAGGCTTGCCTGCAACTAGTGTTTTACTTATTTAACAAAATTTATATGCTGCTTGATTGTAAATAGAACCTATAAGTGATTTACACACAAAAAAACATTAAAATTGTTAATAAAAAGTGTTTAAAAAGTATTTTTTATAATTAAAATTGACAGTTAAGCTAAAAGCAGATAAAAACACATGTCAGCTATCACATGTCTGGATACATTTGCCTAAACAAAAATACTTTACCAGGCACTAAAAATAATAATACAGAGGCTCCCAAACTGGTCTACAGACAACCAGTAGTCTATGAGTTTCATTCAAGTGGTCTAGTGAGCAGTAGCTGAAAATGTAGCACACTAAACATACTGATTTCTAATTATATTTTTATTGCTTCTTTTATATTGTATTTTATATTTTATTAGTTCTAGGAAATTCTAATTGTAATACAATAAGAAACAATGTAATAAATAAAAAGCAATAGAAATCACACAGCATCTAGCACAGCTCAGTACAATTGCTACAATAGGCAGAAAAATCATTAAGTGGCTTGCCCAGATTCTTTGATATTTTCACGTGGTCCACCCGGAGGAAAAGTCTGGAAACTACTGGAGGCACAGCAAAGGCACCTGCCTGATGTCAAAGGATACAGCAAAATCAATTTGATAAAGACCAGGCCCACATCCAGCTGCTAATGGTAGTCTGTTTGGCAAAGTTTGCCAGGCTCCCTTGCAGTCTGATTTTCTAGGAAGGGTGGGAAAGGAAAATGGACAGAACTAGGGTGAGTTTTAAATTAAGATAGTGAAGTGTATGAGTGCCTCGCTGATGTAACAATAAGCTGTAGCTGAGCACTGACTGAAGAGTGTCTTTTTCCTGGATAAGCCACTAAAAAAAACAATAATACTATAGGGGAAGAGATCTCTGGTTCTGAGACGAGTGGCTCTGAAGATGATGATGAAGACGATGATGGGGAGATTGGAGAAGATGGAGAAAAGCGAAAGAAGCGAAGAGGTAAGGTGCTGAAAAAATAGCCGCAGTTCGCCTTATAATTATCTGTATTTTGCTGTAATTATCATGGCTCTTTTAGAAGTGTTGGAATTGCTTACTTAAAAGATAAATGCTGTTTCCGCTTGCATAACATGGCTCTTAAGTGACAGTATGTTCATAGTTCAGGAATTCACAGGTATTTGAGTTCTTGGTTGATTTTTTTCTCAGCGATTGTAACAGGGAGGGTGCATGGGTAGTCAGATAATCTGGGTTGTATGAAATGCTATACACTGTCAAGGGTTGTGCATATCAAGGTGGTCACTGTCTTGTCTCAATACTTTGGTGTACTTAGTACAGGCTTTTTTATTTTAGGATATACACTTGACTCTTGAAAATACTACTGGAAAGCAAGCTCCATTGAACCAACATGTTAGTGCCTGGATTTTGATTGTGTAGCTGGAGAGATCTAGCTGTGAACATATTTGATGTTCAGCCACAGTTGCCAAGGAGTTTGCTATATGGGCCTCTCTGTGTTTATGGCATGCTCATTCCTAAGAAAAAACCTTGCCACATCTGCAGATCTGTTGCATCCTCCTGTTATCTTCCTTTTGGGAATGAGGGAGCAGTGGTGACGGGTCTTTTAATCATTTCTTTCTAAAGACAGTTGCCTTATACTGAGAGACCCATTGGGCCATCTAGCTCAGCATTGTGTGCACTGACTTGCAGCAGCTCTCCAGGGTGTGACTGAGGTCTATCCCAGGCCTCCTTGAACATGCTAGGGATTGAACGAGGGACCACTGGCATGCAAAGAAGATGGTCTGCCAGATTCTGTTTTCTCTGTAAATAGAAATCCATATATTTTATCCACCAAGAGAAACAACATAATCATAAACCTGAAATAATTTCATCCATTCAAACCACATGCAAAATCATGATTTTAACACTGACCCCCCACATCACATTTTTAAATTAGCGTGAAAAGAAAATTGAAGTTCAATCCCAAGTTATCAGCATAACTTGATGCATTCTGTAAACTAATTTCAGGCTTACATGCAAGCAGATTAGGCTAAAGTGATGCTCCTATCTATACTTTTAACCTTTGGCCAAAGAAGTAAATAATTAAATTGATTTAAACATGAATCAACTGAATACTCTGAAGTTTTTGCAAACTTTTTTTTCTTCTACTTCTTAAATAAGCCTCTTGTAGCACCAAGGATATTGACCAGATCCTCACCCTCATGTGTTTCCTCACTGTGACACCCCATGCTGGGAGGTCTTGCACTTATTTGAACATATTTAAAACATATGCAGCTGCATATTGGACCTGCCAGAGAACAGGGCAAGGAGATTTATGGCTAACTGAATGCAGAATCTCTTGGCTGGAATGTTGTCATCTTCATCAGTGTTGGGGAACCTATGGTCCACTGGCCTAGTAGGGCAAGACAGTGGTCCTAATTAAGACTTTAAAACTGTTTTCCCCAAGCCACATTCACCTGCCCAACACTTGACATCAAGTGTGACATCAGGTGTAGGACAACTAGAGACATGCTTGGATTTGGGTGCGCTAGGCAGTTTCCCATTAGTAGTTTTCCAGTGCAGCCAACGGGGCTGTGCTTAATGCCCATCAGCTGATGGGTTTCTTCACCTTTGAAGGAGATGATCTCAGTGCCAGCTGGGAGGGCCCTGCCAGCATTGAGCCATGGAGGGTGGGGAAAGTAAATATCCACTTCACTTCCCAGCACCCAATCTATATGTATGAGCCTAAATTTTCTTTATCTCTACCATGCATGGCGGAGGGAGAGAATGCCTGAACAGGCCTTGTGTTATGTCTGTTTAAATCATGAGTAGCTCAATGGGTCTAAACCCTTCCTGCATTAAAAAAATAAATAGGTGTCTGCTCTGTTGACATTCCTTCAGTGGGTTTCTGTTTTCTGCTTAGATTGGTGTGTGTTTTTGTGCAACTAGTTTATGGGTCTGAAAAGCTAGTATTGCTAGATGGTCTGTCTGATCTGTGCTCTCATTCTGAAACAGTGGGTATTTAATAAAAATCCTGACAATTTCCTTGATCACAGTGAAGAGGAGCAGGCGTATTTATGGTCATGCTGCCTCCAGATTTGTTCCGGCTTCAGAGCAGTGTGCAGGCTTGTTGCAAGATCTCTGATCCTATTCAGTTCTGAGCGGAAGAGTCACTCTCATTTAGTAATAACAACTGCTGGCTTTATTCTTATCCAAGCTGGTTTCTTATTGTTGGGCAGCTAAGATGAAACTAAGATGTTTCTGAGGGTGAAGCTACCTGCCTATGGCATCATAATAGTAATTTTGAAGCTAGTTTTTCAAAAACTGCTTCATTGCCCATCCGTCACCCTGCTCCACTCAACTGCCAGAGTTTTGTGGGAACAAAAAGGTTCTAAAGTAAGTGCTGGTGCTGTTTGAACCCAATTAAGCACACAGCTTACCAGTTATCCCTGTACACGTGAAAACATGCACAGCTATTTATTAGTTTTGTGACAGGAATTGGCATGGATGTGAGGCTCAAAATAATGGTCCGAAGAAGGAAATTATTTAGCCTGTTGGATGGGGTATGGTGCCTATTGCATTCTTTCACATTCTCATGGGATGTAATTCAGAAGTGCAGTCCCCCTCCACATGCTCAATTCTTGACTTGAGGTTAAATGTAAATCTTGGCTCCATCCCTTTGAGCCATAGACCACAGGGTGACACCAGCAGATGTCTTCGTTCCAATGTTAAAGCTCTGTGTCCTTTTCCTTCTTCCAGATTGCTTCCTTGTTCAGTTTCCCATTTATCCATTGCTAGTCACAGTTAATAAGTGACCCAACACCGAAACTGTTTTATTGAAAATACCACATTGACTGCTAGGAGGAGTGATAGAGGCACACATTCCCTGAGACCAAGGCAACTGTCAATTGCCTCAGTTGATTATTATTTTTTATTTAAGCCACTAAGATGACTTGGTCAATCAGTCATGTGTAACACTGCAGCTGTACATAGGAAGACGATGAAAATGGGATTGTGCAACATTAAACCAGTCTCTCTGAGCTTCTTGTCCTTTAGAGCTAATGCTTAGCATGTGTTTCTTTCATCCTGTTTCTTCTTTCTTGGGTTTTCCATGGGGCCTGCTTCTCTGTTTTCCAGGCAGTAGCAGCAGCAGTAGTTCAGACTCTACATGCTCTGTCATAGAGAAACCTGTGGATAAATCCTTCACTAGTGAGTGGGAGCTCTTTGGTCATCCAGTGAAGTTTTGGCCTTTCCATAACCTTTGCACTCTTTGTTTTGATGCTGCATTTTGCTCCCTGTCCACAACATTGGTTTTGTTCAGAGTGAAATGTGGATTCTTCCCCACCCACCTACCCAAGTTAAAGCATGTTTTTTTATTCCCCTTTGCTGCTTCAAACTTCTTGTGGAGGGGGTGGGGGTGGGGAGAGACCTGTTTGAGATTAATCTTTGGCCAAATAGCCGAGGACCGCAAGAATGCATGTTAGTACTGGTCATATAAGGTGGCAGGAAACGAGTGGATTTTTTGGCATTGGGTGATGTTCTCTAAAATCATAGCTTTATACTGATATACAGTCGTATATATTTCAGTAGGATGTTAACAAGCTTTCTCTAGATATATATATATTGGAAAAGTTGCTAAGCAAGTGTGCATAGTTCTGTAATCTTCCAGAAAACTGGCTGAAGCTCTTTATCGCTAAACAAGGAAAAACTTCACACTCCTTTCCTGGGCCAAAAAGCTCTGCTTGCGCAGAGGCCACTTCCCATCAGCCTCTACAATATGTGTTGGCATTTCTCCTTCTGCACATCAGAAGGAGTGACTGGGAAATCCCTGCACCTGTAGGACTTACTGTGTATCCTGGAGCTGCTAAGTTGCAGCATTTAACTGTTGTGGGTAGACATGTCAATTTTGGTGCTGATGAGGTAGAACAAGGTTCAAGGGGTTTTTATTAGGCACTTTTCATTAGTTGGAAATAAATGAGCTGCATCTTCTGTTTCTAACCACTGCTCTTAATGACAACGGGATGTTCTCATTTGAAGAACGATTTCGGTCCGCAAAATAACCTTGAGCTTGAAAGGAGCGTGTGGCATAGATTGGGCTTTCAGGTTTTAACAAAAACTATTCTTCCCATTCTGTGACTTCTTTCCCCCTTTCCTGTTCTTTGCATGTTGCATGTTTTCATTGCATTTGTTCCTTCTCCCCCAATGCTACCACTTCTCTTTGATGGCACCAGCTAAAATTTGCCACTTTACCTCTGTGGAAGCACCTGAGTTTCTAGAAACAAAACTATGCAACTCCCAGCTGAAATTAACATTGAAATCTTATGAAGTCTCCTATATGTGTGATTGGTCATGTGAGATGCAACAGCCAATTGGCAATTTGCTCAAACGCCAAGTAAGCTTAGCTGGACATTTATGGCAATTGGCTACGTCAACATGCTCTGGTTTTAACTGAGGGTGGTAGATCACCCTCTTGGATGTTTCTTAGAGCATGATCTTTGTGAGAGGCTTGCAGCTTGAACAGCAGAATTTAGCATAATATTGTTGAGAGAAACAATGTTATCCTCCAGTGTACTGAAGATTAATGATACTCTTCAGTATAATTTGGGGCAGCGATGATCACATTTAATCTTGCATTTTGGAGTTTTAATTTGCTGGTTTTTCTTTTCTTTTTGTCTATGGAAACCTATTTTGATGAATGCTTTTACTTAAGATCTTGTTTCTTTTTTTCTTTTTGTAAAACAAATCAAGCCAATAATGTGTTTCTTTTTTCCCTCCCCACCCACTTCCTTTGTGCGTGTGCTGCCTCTCTGCGATTTGTTTGCCTCTTCCTCTTAAAATGCAAGATCAATCAGGTTGGTGTGTTTGATTTGCACTCCATCTAATACAGTTGAAACTGCTTAATGTTTTGTTAAGAATGCCTAGCTTTTTCTCTCAGACCTCCATTCAAGATGCCCCCAAAATATCTTAGACAGTGTTAATGGATCCAATGCAGTTCTACGCTGACCTGTCACCACTTGAGCAAAGCTTTTCTGTGTGTGACATTATCCAAATGTAGCTGTGGGAAAGAGCAAGGATGGTCTAAGGGGTTTCCCCTTACAGCAGCAATAAAACTGTTGCTCCTTTTCAAGATATAATCAGTCTAGATGTATCCAGATAGCCTAAGATGTGGGGGCAAGAGAGGGGAGAGCAAAATGGGGCAAACAAAGTAATGATTCTTTCCCCCCACCCTTCTTTTTCTTTCCTCGAATCGCAGTGCAAAGAGTTTTCTTTTGGTTTTGCAAACCTGCTTTTAGCTTTTGTACCCCTTCTGTCATGTTAATTTTGTTCCTTCATACATATATCTTTTATTTTTCTGTTATTCTCACTATATACATTCTAATTATTAGTTTTAAAGTGCTGGCCTCTTTAGGTACATGTGGCTGTTGTGTGTCTTTTAAAGTAACTTCCAAATTGATTGAGTTACAGAAAACATTCTGCAGTTAATTTGATATACAACTGTCCTTTTCTAAATCAGCAGTTTATTCCCTATGTTACAATTCTTCATTCCAGTCACTGATTCTCAGCAGATGATTGTTATGATAATTATTTGGGTTTTTTAAAAATCACTCACGCCTCTAAATAAATTAGAATTATGCTATATGGCTGGAGGACATTTTTGAGGGCAAATGCTCCAGGGGTGACTATATTAGCAAATATTTCGATAAAACTTTCAGCTCCTAGTAAATAATAAAAAAACAATCACTAAGATGGAGCAGGGCTATCACCAGTGTTCTTCCTTTCTCTTACAGTTGTGCATTCCTGTAGCTTCTGAGTTAATAGTAGCAGCCGTAGGCTCTTTAATTTTTGTTATAACAACTAATCTAATTTTTTTAATGGTAATTCACATATTGGGACTATGTATGTATGTATGTATATGCTTGATTTATTTAAACCTGCACTTGGCTCTCCTGAAAGGAAAGAAGAAAGTTTCTCCTGACAAGATGATAGAGATGCAAGCGAAGATTGATGAAGAAAGGAAGGCTCTTGAAACAAAGCTTGATATGGAAGAGGAAGAAAGAAACAAGGCCCGGGCAGAGCTGGAGAAGCGGGAGAAAGACCTGCTTAAAGCACAGTGAGCAATGCTGAAATTGGAATAGAATCATGTTTGCCGTTTGTATAGAATTACATGGTTGTAATCCTGTGAAGCAAATCGGTATGATAGTCGGGCTCAGGCTGAGAGAAAGTGGCCTGCCTAAGGCTCCATCGTGATCTTATGGCAGGAGTGACATTCAAATCCAGGACTTCCTCTTCATAGCTCAGTCTCTTAGGTGGCACAGCTCATTGGTGATAAGGGCATGTTGAGATTTGGTTTGAGATGTGGTCAAGTGCATTTGGGATCTTGGCAAGGTCCCCAAAGTGGGAGGATTTGAACTGTATATGTACACATGTGTATACACACACACACACACACTGCTTGCCTGGCAATGTATAGAAGTTAACTTATGAAGCATCTTGCTCACAGTGGCAATAGACCAGGCATGCCCAAACTCGGCCCTCCAGATGTTTTGGGACTACAACTCCCATCATCCCTAGCTAACGGGACCAGTGGTGAGGGATGATGGGAATTGTAGTCCCAAAACATCTGGAGGGCCGAGTTTGGCCATACCTGCAATAGACCCTGCCTTGCAACAGCTCATTGACACTTTTGGCATGCGTACTTTATCATGCACTCTGAAAACACCCCTTCTTTGGGAGACTTGCCTACTCCAAAGACCCCAAATGTAACTGGAATGCTCATGCATACACCCCACACATACAGTTGCATTTTTCATATTCCCCTTTTGTGATTGTTCACAGGCTAAAGAAAGCTTTCTCTCTTCCTCTCCATCCCACCCTCTACAGACTTTCAGGCCACGCATTCCAAACATGCATTCCTTGCCTACATGCAGTTCTCCAATATGTACAACTTCCCCCGCACCACACATATACTGTGGGGCTGTTCAGATGTTAGTTTGTACCAAGGAGAGTTGACAGGGTTTAATAAAGCCTCTGTTGTCTAATGCTCTCCCCTGCCCCCACAGTTTGCACAGTTCTATAGAAGATGCTAAATAAATAAAGAGAACTGGGAGTGGGGACAAGATCTAGAACCTTCTGTCTTGCCCTCTTTGCAAACATCTTGAGAGCACAGCAGGACAGTAAACTAACAGAGATTTTTGAGAGAACAGACTAAGACTGTCTCCTTCTAGCAGCCCCTAGTGGATTGAAAAGTAGGCCCTGTTCAGCCCAGCTAAATTTAAGCAAGCACTAGGGAACAGGCTTAAGTCTTCCTACAGCGGTTGCTTGTTTTCTTACATTTATTTATTAGATTTAAAGGAAACTGACTGGGATTTCAGGTATGCAGTGTGTGGGCTCCGCAACTGAAGTTGGGAGATCTATATGTAGCTTTAGTATTGTTACAATTCCCCCTCCCTTCCTGTTTTTATCCAGGCAAGAACATCAGTCTCTGCTGGAGAAGTTGTCAGCCTTGGAAAAGAAAGTGATCGTGGGTGGTGTGGACTTACTGGCAAAAGCAGAGGAGCAGGAGAAGCTTCTAGAAGAATCCAACATGGAGCTGGAAGAGCGTAGGAAAAGAGCAGAGCAGCTCCGAAGGGAGCTTGAGGAGAAAGAGGTTGGATTTTGCTGCCCTGTTTGATTGCTGTGTTTTGAAAAGGCATTCACAGTACTTTTCTTTACCTGCATGTTGTGCATGTGCAGGCAAGACGAAGGCACATTTGAAATGAGAGGCTGTAGATGGTATCTACGTTTGTAGAACATGGTGATCCCGGAAAGATTAGATATCTTCCGCTTTAGTGTGCTATCACACTTGCTCAAGATATGTGTTTCTGTCTGGTGTCTGAAAGATTCCTGTCCATGTTGAGGGAATAAGCTTGTCCAGATTACAAATGATTAGAGAGAATTTGGCTCTAGGCCAGGGGAAGCTGTTCCCTCTACACGCCTTGGCTGTAGAACTGGGCCCAGAAACTAAAATGTGCAGGAGCTCAGCATGCATCACTGCAAGAACTTCCGTATAGGTAGCAGATGCACTTGAGTGGGAGCCACAGAAATGGCATCAGAACTTTACAAAGGGGGGAAAAATAGTGGGTTAACTTCCATAAAGGCTATCCCAGTGAAGGAAAGGATAGAGAGGAATGGGAGTAAGAGAACAGCAAGCTGAAAGAAGGCTGCACAGGGCGTGAGGAGGTAGAAGCTGGAAACCTGGCAATAAAGAAAGAGTGACACCTTTTTCTCTCCTTGGCTGCTTAAACATCCGATGGTCTTTTAAATGGGTTTGTGGAAGGTGGTTATTTGTTTGTTTTTGTTATGCATTTTGTGTTCTCATTTTGTATTTTTATGCTATAAACTGCTCTATGATGAAGAGCAGTATACAAATTGAATAAATAATAATAACAACAACTTGCCAGTAGAGACTTTTGAACCAAAGTGATGGTGTGGGGACAAAATGGAGGTGAGATGGGGCTGTGAGGCAGCCGTTTACATAGGATCCCTACATACACTTGTTATGTGAATCATCCCCAAAAGCCAGGACTGAATAGCACCCTCCCAGCAGCACATCAGTTTGGACAATTCTGGCTAACTTGTGGCATTTTTCATAATTTGCAAACAGCAAGAGCGTTTGGACATTGAGGAAAAGTACACCAGCCTTCAGGAGGAAGCACAAGGGAAGACCAAGAAGCTGAAAAAAGTCTGGACAATGCTAATGGCAGCCAAGTCAGAGGTCAGTGTCATAAAGTCTTCGCGCTTGTTCCCGTATAAAAGGAACGGAACAACCCTGTTCCTGAGCCATGCTGAAGGCAGATATGAACATGCAAATGGCCCTTGACCCTTGTACAAAGAAAAGGGGATGTTGGGAGTAAGAAAGAACCACAGAAGGAAATAGCATGGAGTGTATGAGAGTCATATGGCTGTTCTGGAGTATTTGGTTATTTACGTTAAGTGAACACATATCCTGTTAGTATATGCTAACAATGCACACATACAGGGTCATCAGTGTGCAGTGTGCCTTACATGATAACGTAAGCATTAAAAAAAATCTTGGAAAGAGCTCACTTACTTTTCCTTGCCAGGTGAGATAAGGTTGGTGGCAACTGGGGAGAGCGCCTTCTCAGTGGTTATGTCTCATCTGTGAAATGCTTTTCCCTCACTGGTACAAGAGTTACCACCCATCTTTTTGTTTTAGAAGTCAAGTAAAACTTTTTTCTTCTCTCAGGTTTTTGATGGCTTCATTGACTTATTTAATGTTTTGTTAGCTTTTAATTGTTTTTAGAAGTCTTATGCTATTACATTGATTTTATTTCAGTTTATTCTTCTTCTGCTTAAGTTTTATTATCCTCTGAGTGCCCCTTTAGTGAAAGTTCGCAGCACAACAAAATGCTCTGCCATTTGTAAGCCGCAATAATCAATAGCTTATAAAAATGGCACCTGTTGAGCTAATAACTTGAAACTTGGCATACATGATCAGCCTGATGAGGTCTGTGAATGAGCTGAATTTCAAATTGATTCAATAAAAATTTCCAGAGGAAAACCAGCTTAAGCTAGCTGAAGATGAACATTTTTTATTGCTATATTTATTATACCAGTATATCATTTTTTATTTTATTTTTTACAATTTTGATTAAAACTACTGGTGGACTTTATTCAGACTTGTCAAAGAAGATGCACTTTCATTGGTTTGGTGAAGTTCTGAGAAGCAGTTCAAAAGTAATCTTTTTTTTTTTTTTTAAGCCTAAGGCAGTAACTACATTTTGAAATGAAAATTTACCAGGGCTTCAGTGTTTGCTAAGGGAGCCACCTGGTGGATAATGTAAGCAATGCCCATTTCTCTAGCTATGAGATATACAGCGGTACCTCCGGTTGCGGACGGGATCCATTCCGGAGCTCCAGTTGGATCCTGAGGTTTCCACAACCGGAGGGACCGCTTCTGCGTGTGTGGCGAAACATTTCCAGATTTGTCAGTTTCACAACCCGAAGTTTACATTACCCGAGGGTAACGTAAGCCAAGGTGCTACTGTAACAGAATGGTGCAATGGTTAGGTAAGGGATTGTCAATCTTTTTAGGCTACTAGACACATTTTGAAAATGAGAAACTGTTGTGGGAGGTCACAACGCACAACCATGTGTGTATGTCCCCCCATGCCCCACTCAACACTGTAGCACCCTCCTACACACACTGACACAAATGTGCATACACCTCTAAGGATGGCAAAGGGTGCTAGAAGAGGGTCCCTCTGCATAGTTCCTTCTCAAAATTTCTCTAGCAATACAGTAAGCTTGGATGCTTTATAAGACCATATGAGATCCAGACAACATGGGACATCTTCGCAATCTGGCATTGGGCCTGAAAGACCAAGGAAGTGAGCACTATTTCTGTTGATTTTGAAGAACATTACTGTCTACAGAGCACATCTGTTAAGGCATCAGCATAAGCTTCCACGCTTGGGTCAATATGAAAGAGCCTTAATGCTGGTGCTAAACTGGCATGCTTTTTGTTAATCAAGTCATGCCTGTTGGCTTCATCATTGTTTTCCTTATTCTTCTGTGAACTGATTTGAATGTCCTTTTAATTGAAAGTGACCAAGAAATAAATAAAAAGTAGGTTTCCTTAACTTCCTTAACCGGTAATTTTCATTTGCTGGAATTAAAAAGGTAAAGGTAAAGGTACCCCTGCCCGTATGGGCCAGTCTTGACAGACTCTAGGGTTGTGCGCCCATCTCACTTAAGAGGCCAAGGGCCAGCGTTGTCCGGAGACACTTCCGGGTCACGTGGCCAGCGTGACAAAGCTGCATCTGGCGAGCCAGCGCAGCACACGGAAATGCTGTTTACCTTCCCGCCAGTAAGCGGTCCCTATTTATCTACTTGCACCCGGGGGTGCTTTCGAACTGCTAGGTTGGTAGGCGCTGGGACCGAACGACGGGAGCGCACCCCACCGCAGGGATTCGAACCGCCGACCTTTCGATCAGCAAGCCCTAGGCGCTGAGGCTTTTACCCACAGCGCCACCTACTTTCCACCAAATGGTTAGAATGGAAACAAAGAATAATGGAGAAGATGAAAACAAATTAATGCTGGGTTGGGGCCTGTTCGTTTTTAAAACCACCAGATGGAAGGGGCTTTGTCAGGTACAAGTTCATTCTCTTAGGATGAACTGAGCATGAAAACACTCTTCAAGTATGATGCCAGGTTTGGCATGGGATGATCACGATTATCTTTACACCGCAAGCTTTATGTCTCTGGTTGAATATTCCATTTCTTAGTGGATGATCCTGGTTGTCGCTTCCTGATTTATAATTTATAATTGCTTTATAATTGGTATTCATAGATGGCAGATTTGCAACAAGAACATCAGAGAGAAATTGAAGGTTTATTGGAGAACATTCGACAGCTCAGCAGGGAGCTTCGTCTTCAAATGCTTATCATTGACAACTTTATACCTCAGGATTATCAGGTACAATAACTGAAGGAGCCCTGTATTTGTTTTGAGAGATTTAGCAATAATGACCCCGGAAGCGGCCTTTTTCACCCTTGGGACCAGTTGTTACGTTAACAGAAGCTGTATACTTGCACCTCCCTTAGCATAGTTTCCCAAGCTGCCCTTGTTGTGTCTGAATCTCAGACAGGGCCGGCTTACCCATAGGTGCTAGGGGTGCGGAGCACCCGGGTGCCAGGCTCTCGAGATTTGGAGTCCGGGGATTGGAGAGCCAGGCCAGTCAACAGCCACTGCCGAGCGGAGCAGAGCCCTTCAGAGCGCCGCAGGCTTTTATGTTGTGGACGCTGAGGCAGCTGGCCAGCTACGCCCTCCTGCGCACCTGGGATTGGCAGGCTGTCGAGAGGCCCGCCCAGCGCATGCACGCACGCTGCTCACATGAGGCACACAGCTTCTCTCCCAAGCCTCTGTGGGGATTGCTCTCCTCCCTTCACCCGCTGTGACATGGGAGAGAGTTGCCCCCCCAAAAAAGCTCAACAGCTTGGGGGTGCTGGGCAGTTTTTGCACCCCGGCGCTGCTAAAGATGGCCCTGCACTCAGAGGTCTTGCACCTGTGTTACTTTCCCCCCTTCTCTTCTGATTTTTCTTTCAAGGAAATGATTGAAAACTACGTTCACTGGAATGAAGATATTGGAGAGTGGCAGCTGGTACGTAAGCATAGCTGCAATGCATGGGAACCCAGTGGTGGCAGCACATACCTAGCCATCTGTCACTGCACCTGTGGGTGTGGCTTACTGGGAAGTGGAAGGTCAGCAAGGTCCGTACAGGGCTAAACCACAGGCACAGCTACTCAGGGTTTCCATCAATGCATTGGACTGCACCAACTTCATCCCTCTCCAGTAAGCCACAGCAGCACTGGTGATGGGAGGTCAGGTAAGCTCCATTGCCCTGCCAGCTGCTACTGGGGCAACAATAGGACAACCTGAAGGACCTTGATTTTTTATGTTATACCCCCTTTATTATCAGGACTTCCCATATTGTTTTGCTAGACACAAAAGCAGTAACCTACCTGAGTCGATTTTTCATTATCCAGTTTAGAATACGTGGTCCGCTCTTTCCATTAGATGGAATATCTATGTCTTATATCCGCTTGTGGAATGCTTTCGCCAGGGAAGCTCACCTGGCGCCTTCGTTACATATCTTTAGGCACCAGGCAAAAACTCTTCTCTTCTCCCAGGCCTTTCCAATCTATGGCCTATTTAAACAAATTATCTGTGTGGGGTGGGTGTTTTTATATTGTAAACGGCCCTATGAACCTCAGATGAAGGCTGGTATAAAAATGTAATTAATAAATAAAATGAATAAGCACCCTAGCCCTGTCAACACTGACTTCACTGATTTTGGTGCATGGCCAGGATTGCACCCTTAAAATGCTTCTGGGCATATTGAGGACAAAACCTGCCTCTTTTCAAATTGCCGAGATTGCCCTCCTTGCGACAAAGGAAGCAAAAGACCTCCCAGCAGTGTGGTTACTTGGTGCAATATCTATTTTCCTTCCTTGTCTTCTTTTTTCTTTTAAGAAATGTGTGGCATATACCGGAAATAATATGAGAAAACAGACTCCCGTGCCAGATAAAAAGGAAAAAGATGTAAGTGATCCTTTGCAAATGTAGGCTGCTGCAGTCCACACTTTTCCAGCTTTCTACACTTGCATTTTTTGTATAATTTCCTTCAACTTTGATGCTATACTTTGGTATGAACCACAAATGTCCACTCACAGTGTCTGTTTTACCCTCCTCAGCCCTTTGAGGTGGACCTTTCCCATGTATATCTAGCTTATACAGAAGAAAGCCTGAGACAGTCTTTGTTGAAACTAGAGAGACCAAGGACTTCCAAAGGCCGATCAAGACCCAAAACTGGCAGAAGGTAAGGACTGCCGTAGGATATTGTGTTTTGCACCATCTTGAAACTTTGTCATCACCCCCTTTCTGTTCAATGCCAAATAAAAACTCAATGAATGCCCATGTTGCATGTCTGAAGCTGTCCTAAAATTGCAAATTTGGGGGTGTCCTTGCTGTGTGCATACCAGGGCCAAAGGATTCTGTCTGTGTTTGTTGTCAACATTCACTCTGCTTGGGGAACCAGTGAAAGATTATAGAAGTGAAATAAATAAAAGTAGCTCTCAAATGGAATGTGGTTGCAATTAGGAGCATTGAAGCCACTGGCCACCCACAAGTTTAGAAGTGGGCAAGCATCTTTTCTCTCCCAAGAGGATATATTTTTAGCCCAGGGCCATACTGAACTTAAAGCTATATTTAGGGACATTGCTTCCCTAAAAGTATATTAGATCAATCTATGGCAAATTATACTCCCTGCCCCCCGCCCACAAACTCTTTCCTCTCCTTGCCCTTGAATCCATGGTTGCTATTGATTACCACAAAATTTAGACATGTTTAACATGTTTTAAACATTTTTTAAAACATGCCAGTGTAAGCACCTTTTAAATGTTTCGTTGTGACCATGCGCATACCTTAAATGAGGGCATCTTAGCTTCCTCCTGAAATCAGCCTGGTTTCTTGATTTTGTTGTCTGTTATGTGCACTTTGATTTGGCAGCATTAATTTCTCTCTTCATATAACTTTCTTTCTCCTCTCCCAACAGAAAACGTTCTGCCAAATCAGGCGCTGTGATCGAGTCGTTGCTCCAGTAGGCTCTGACAGTGGTGGGACTGCAATAAAGATTAGCGTGTGGCTTAATACTTGGCCCAAATATGCAGATTCTCGTTTCTGGAGATCGCAGAAGAGTTTTGATGTTTGGTTGACACAGAAGTAGCTATAAAGGGCTACACTTGTGTCTTGGAGACAACAAGAAATACATTTGTTTCCCTTGATTTGCTTTTATGTCATCTGTTACATGTATATTAAGTTCAATCTAAACTAGATTGTGACTGTAAATTTGTCAATGTTACTAATCCTGCTTCGGGCAGTATGCCAGTGAAGCTGTTGAGGATATGTGGTGTGTTTAAAATGAACTGAATTGACTGGAAAAGGTTTTGTGTGTGACTGAATTATAACCAGGATTCCACATCCTGATAGACCTGTTTTGCTTCCACTTGCCTCTTGTGTTGTTCTGCCTTTGCGCCACTGCAGACTTATTCTGGAAGCTGCAAGTTCTTGGGATGCTCTGAATCCCCTTCTGTCTTAAGTATCTCCTACCACATATGTGCAAATAACTTATTAATTTCTTCAGCGTGTACTTCATGTGCATAGACTTTTCTCCGTATTGTTATACAAAGATGGACTGTTGTAGACCTTAGGTGGTGATGGGACGTGTATTGGTTCAGAGAATAAAGACTGAGAAATCCTTTAGACTGAAGTTGCAGCATGCATTCTACATCAAGTGCCCACCACCTGATTATTTCCCCCAGCACTTGCATCAGTTACTAACACTACTCGTTCTCCCTACCTGACGCCATTTGTAGTCTGAGTGGACATTGTCATCTCTCACTCTTTTTACTGTTGAATCTTTCATCCCGCTTAAATTAGGTTGTGATGACTTTCAGTGAGAACAGTTGCTGTTGGATAGCTGTGGCAGTCTGAACTGAAAAATGAAATCCTGTGACATTATTATAGAAGGGGCTCTCATAAATAGTCTTAAATGTAGTACTGTGAACAAAACATACTAGGTTTTTCTTGCATTCGTGAACCTAAATCATCTGGCCAAACTGGTTTTTGGATAAAGCAGCTGAGTCTGGTAACGTTTTAGAAAGCCACCTTGGGCTTCATCCCTTCAGTGTTTCAGTGGAGGAACAATAAATGTTGTGGAGAATGTCATGAACTGCTCCATTGCCAATTACCAAGTGATGATTTACAGGGTGTTTACGCAATGGTAGTGTCAGCAGGTTGGTGCATTCTTACCCTCTCTTTAGTTGTACAGTGGTACCTCGTTTAGGGTCCATTTTGTCCAAGGCAAACCCGGAACAGGTTACTTCTGGGTTTGCCGCACACGCAGAAGCGCTTTGTCGAGCGTCCCTTTCGTCAAGCATCCGGGGCTCCGGAACAGATCCTGGACACAAAAGGAGGTACAACTGTACTTGTTTTGAGTTTAAAAGAAAAGTTTTTCCTTGTTCATCATTCCAGATATTTAGTTGGCACCAGGTTATTTTTCCAATCTCTTATTTATGAAGTGGTGCCACTACCATACACAATATTATGTGTTAATATTGTTTCTTTTGTAACTAAGTATATTGTGTGACAACTGCTGGAGATATCTGTTACTGTATGTATTTTGTATCTTTAAATTAAACATGACACTAACTGTGTGACTTGTATTCTGAAAAATGTGTTGGTTGTTGTGAAATACTCTGATGCTCAAAATAATAATAATTTGTCATAACAGGATTTGCGATTGGACACTCTTGAGTCTTACTGATTGTGCTAAATTGCTATAGGCTGTATTGCTCACATACACATGAAAACTACTGACAATTTCAGCTAAATGTCAGCTGTAGGAAAAATTTAGTATGAATATGGAATGCAAACTTGGATTAAAAAAAATGGAAATGGGGAAAGACGAGTTTTTTGTTCATAGTTTGGTTCAACCCACTTATATAGGCATAAGGATTGGAGCTGATTTGATTCTTTTCGTACATAATGTATTCCTAACTCTCTGCTGGATTAGGAATAGATCAGTGGTTTCATTTCTAATCCATACATTGTTGTAATGGTCATTGCCAAAGGAAGGAATCTCCACCCAAATGCTCACCTGTCTGATAGCCCACAGGTGAGTGACTCCACAATTGTGGTGTTATCAGAAGACGCACATTGGGCATGCAAATTGTGTCTGAAATACAGTGTGATTGCATCATCTAATGAAGAAATGTGATAGTTACAATCAACCAATTGGAACGCCAATGCATACATTGACCTTTGATTACTACTGAAACATTTGTCTTTCTCTTGACTAGGCTTTAGTTTTGGAGATTTAAAATTCCTGCTTGTCAAGAGGTAGGCAAATTTCAAATGTTGTCCCAAAAGTAAGTTTTAGGAGGATCCTAGCAGACTTGACTCTTCAGTTTTTAAAATAACATTTTTTCGTAGTTGTGGGCACTGTTTTTATATAGCTTGGGCCAGTTCTTTAGTCTTAAAATGCTAACAAATCTAAAATAGCACACAGGTTTTGTTTTGTTTTTCTCAAAAGTGGCATTCCAGGTTAGACACAGCCTTAGGACCGTTTTGAACAAAGGAGCAAGAGACTCTTAACAGGAACTTCAGTGAAAGTTCACAGCACCACAGTTCAGTGCTTCATAGTCCTTTGTTGACTCACGCAATGCAAGTCCAACCTTGCTTGTGCACACACAGATGCCTCTCCAGCAGAGCAATCGTCGTAATTTAGGAAAATTGGCCCAAAGCCTTTAATTTTTTCCTTAGCTTCAGTTTCAGCATCTGAAATGGTGTCTGCATGGGTTTTGTGGAGTCGTTTTCTTTAATGACTTAACCAGTTCCTGGACTACAAGAACAGAAGGAGATGTCTCGCTCCATGCCTTTGGAATTAGTTACCCTGTGTTCTTTACCATTCTAGCAACTGCTTATTAGTCCATGCCATCAAGTCTGTATATAAGGGCGTAAATACCAGATGTAAAATTAGTCCCTATTTATTGTTTTGCTAACTTTTTTGAGAGTTAAAATTTCTGGTTGCATTGTGTACAAAGTGTGTTCCTTATGTTGTATATAGTGACACAATGTCTTGACATTGAGCATGTTGATGCCTAGAAATAAAAGAATTGGATTCCCGACATATTTTTGCAGTCTCTCTCTCTGCCCATTCACACATCACAGTGAGCCATAGCTAATATCTTACAATGAATGAGCAGAATGCTATCATTTCCCTCCTCCCCTAGCAAGAGTGGAAGCAACAAGTTTTGGTTTAGCATTATATCCAGATTGGGTATTGTGGTCTGGAAGCCAAAAACAAACCTTTGATTCAGAGAATGATGATGATGATGTATTATTTATATGCCACCAATCTGACTGGGTTGTGATTTTGTTGAAGTTTTAAATTCATCAGTTTTGTGGGGAAATGCTTCAGTAGATAAACACATATAGGACAGTAGGATCTCAAAGGCACAGGGAAAGGTTATATACATGTTGTCCGAATCCCTGATTATTATCTTCCAAAGCAACTATTCTATTCTCAACTTAAGAATGGAAAGTGAAATACTGGTGGACAACAAAAGAGGTTTAAAGATGCCTCGAGGCAAATCTTTACAAATGTAGTATGAGCACTGACAACTGGGAAACACTGGCCTGCAAGCGCTTCAACTGGAGAACAGCATTTACCTAAGATGTCATGGACTTTGAAGAAACATGAATCCACAGTCACAGTCACTGTTAAGACCGTTTTCATGGAAGACAATCTTACTCTATGAGTGATCGCCAGAGATAAGAGAGATATACCATATACATGGGGGAAAGTTACAAAAAGCAGGGGACCTACCCCTTAGTGAAAGGCAGCTTCTTAAGGATTGTGCTTTGCTGGGAAGGAACAAGGTGGTAGCAATCAACACATTCACAGTAACCCATTAATCACACACCTACATCAGCACAACCGGATGCCTTCATCTGTCCCAGCTGCAACAATGCGTGTCTCTCCTGTATCAGTTTCTACAGCCACAGCAGGCGCTGTGACTCCAATGATTTGATGTTACTCCCAAAGTCACACTTTTCCAGATGGATGTGATCTTCCCGGGACCTGCTGAGAAAGGGCAGGTAATGAAATTATTAATTATTATTATTATTATTATTATTAAACCAAATTACTCTATTTCTGTCTTTTCTCCTTTATTCTTATATATTGGATTACCTGACCTAATGGTATGTATTTCTGTGCCTGTTTTATAGTAAGCCACTTTGAGGGTTTGGTCAGACATAAATGATGATTTAAAAAATTTAAAGACAAACATTTAATCAGTACGGATTTCTCTCATGCTAATATTGCTTTTTCATCTCTACAATAAAAAGCAAAAACTGGAGTAAGTGTGTGCATGAACCGTATGAGGCTTAGTATTTCTGTTTCCGTCATAGAAATGAAAATGACCAAACGTGGAGAAGCAGAGATGCAGACTATGATTTGGGACACAAATAGGGGTAAAGGTGTCTGTCATTTTATTTCTTGTTTGATCTTGGTGTTATCAAGAAAAAGGGTTAAGGGGTAGAAGTGCCATTTCAGAAAGGGGGAGAGATAACAGATTTTTATCACTGTGACGGTACCAAAACTGCTAACACGAAGCAGAGGAAATGGTTATGATTATGTGAGTGGAGCAAATTCATAGGAACCATTGGAGAGACATTCTCAGAATTTGCACCAAACTGCAGTGGGGGTGTAGCAGCCCTGTCAAAGGAAGAATTGAAGAATCATCTGCTAGTTTACAGGGGGTGGAAAATCAAAGAAAAGATGAATTCATTCCAAAATGGTATTTCATTATTCAGCAACATAGTATAACTCCACAACCACTGTGGTGAAAGGACGGAAGAGGCATAAAGGAGAAGAGAACAGTGCCAGAACACAAATGAGTAATAATAATAATAATAATGGGACGGGGAGCAAAGCCTCCTTCAGGTCCCCCTATTCATTGTGGAGATGGTGGGAGCCAGGCTTGTGTGACTCTGTTGCCTTCTTCATGGGCAGTGGTTGTGTTTGCAGCTAGCATCTGAAGAGGCCTACAGAAGTTGGATGTTTACCCATTTCATAAAAATGTATATACTGTTCGATTGTAGAAAGGCAATCAAAGCAGTTTACACTGATTGTTCGTTGCAGTCAATCACCTACAGAGGACATTTAGACAGGCACCTACAATCCTGATAGTTTGCCACCTGCTGAAAACAGATTTGTTTCACCAAGCATGTTCAGAGAATTAATTTGATTTCATGCTGGTCATCCGTTCCTTAACTTATGATGTCAGAGTTTTATGATATTTTAATGATTTTATTGTACAACACCTTGATAGTTCTTTAAAAAGAGCTGGAAGTTTTAATAATTTTTTTTAAAATAATGAGAATAAATTAATATTCTCTTTGTGGAAGGCATTCTTTCACTTTGTTGGTTCTTTTGAGATAATTAGTGTGGTTGCTGGAGATGCTCTTCATTCAGAGGGTTGAACTATAGAGAATGTTTCTTTTGGAGTGTTTTGAATGTCAAATATTAAAAAGGAAAGAGAATTTCTGAATCAATGTAATTTTAAGCCCTGAATTTAGCGGTTTTATAGATGCTCCCCTTTTAACAGGCAATGTTTTACTTCCGCTGTGAAAGTGAAACACATAATTAAGATTTCTCCCCCTATACCCCACCCTCCAATTTAATACTTTACAATTGCTTCTATATTCCTGACATGGCATCTCCAGGTGGGCACCCCAGTTGCTATGTCTAGCAGGTCTGGGAATGTGGTTCCACGTTTCTGTAAAGGCCTGTCAGGCTGGGGGTGGGGGTGGGGGAGAGAGCTTACAAGTGCCGCCCACATTTTTTTCGAGTATTTTCTTTTTCTTTAGAACAGCTCTCTTCTATATACTTCTAATTCTTTAGAATAAGTTCATCCTGAGCGTTCTTAAAACTCAGCTTGGCTCATGCCATGTTACCAAGGAAGGAGGAAGCAGAACGTTCAACTAACTCTCTTTCGTCATTCATTTTGCAGTTGTTACAGCTATTGTCACATTTCCCCACTAAAAATAAGTGTCTATTAATTTTTCAGCATCTGATTAGTATTTACCCTGACATCACTAGAGGTATGCAATGCCTTTTAGATTGGCGTAGGATTGTTGAGAGGCTGGAGGCTGACAGCAACTATGATTCTATTCTGAGCTAATAATCACTATTTAATCCGCACAATGTCATTGTGGTTACTGGTAGCTTCCAGTTTGCATCATCCAACCACAGTCTAGACCCAGAAGACAACAGAAGGAATAAGAGTAAAGTTATTAACGGACTTTTTAACTGTTCTTGGTTTCAACATCGATTTATGCATGTAATATAACAGGAACTCGGCATAGATGTTTGGAAATTATGTTATTGATTTTTCTTGGTAAATCTGTACACAGATTGCTTGGGTTTGGGGGTGGGTAGGTGGGGGGATATTTATTTATTTCAACATTAAGTAGTGCCAGCGATTAACTCAAACTCAGGGCAGCTCACAAAAAAAAAAAAAAAATTGCAACAAAATATTGTAAACTAAGCAGTACTTATGCATTCCTACCCTGCCTTTTACATCATAGCATCCAACTAAAGGGAACCCAACTGCAGTATGTTTCAGTGGGGGCAAGTGAAGAGATGTTTCTAGAGTTATTTATTTTATTTTTATTTTCTTTAATTCATTCATTCATTTGGCATATTAGTCACTTGTTGCCTGAAAGCAGGGGTCGTCAACATTTTTGGACCAATGGGCACATTTCAGATTATGAAGGTGCCAGCCACAGAATGGCTGCTGGTTGTTTCTGTGATATATCAGAAAATGGCTGTGGAGAGGCGGACATGTCATAACACAAAAATTATAGAGAGTACAATCATGGTAAAGCTGTTCCATAACTGTACAGTGGTACCCCAGGTTAAGTACTTAATTCGTTCCGGAAGTCCGTTCTTAACCTGAAACTGTTCTTAACCTGAAGCACCACTTCAGCTAATGGGGCCTCCTGCTGCTGCTGCGCCGCTGGAGCACGATTTCTGTTCTTATCCTGAAGCAAAGTTCTTAACCTAAAACGCTATCTCTGGGTTAGTGGAGTCTGTAACCTGAAGCATATGTAACCTGAAGCATATGTAACCCGAGGTACCACTGTATTTCCATACAAGAAAATTCTTAACCTGTTGAATTTCTGCCTGTCGTATTGCTGTCAAAGGTACAAAACCCAGCTTCCCCCAATAGTAACCATAAAGCAAAGCCTAGGCTGCCATTCTGTACCAAATTAGCTAGGAGTAAGGCCCTTTAAGCATAAAGACTTACCGTATTTTTTTGCTCTATAAGACTTACTTTTTCCCTCCTAAAAAGTAAGGGGAAATGTATGTGCGTCTTATGGAGCGAATGCAGGCTGCGCAGCTAGCACAGAAGCCAGAATAGCAAGAGGGATTGCTGCTTTCACAGTGTAGCGATCCTTCTTGCTGTTCTGGCTTCTGAGATTCAGAATATTTTTTTTCTTGTTTTCCTCCTCCAAAAACTAGGTGCGTCTTGTGGTCTGGTGCGTCTTATAGAGCGAAAAATACGGTAACTCTGAATAGGCATGTATACCATTGTACTGTAACTTAATTATATTGAGTAGAATTCATTGTCATGCTTTCTCATGCTGTCTGTGCAAGTATTCCAGCATGTTAGATGGAACAACACCCCTCTGGGGTTCTTCAGATTCCCCAAAGCTCATTTTGTGTGTTACAGGGAACAGAGAGGGGGGAGGGGGGGGAACCCATTTCACAAGCAGAAGTCCTTGTGCAGTGCTTCTAATCTAGACTTAGGAATGAGCAGTGAGGTGGTGAAGTTCACTGATGATACAGACAGAGTGTGAGACGCTCCAAAAAACCCTCTCCAAACTGAGTTAATAGAGGTGAAATTGTGAGTGCAGTTCAATATAGTGCAAAATGATGCATGTTGGGACACAAAATAATAATAATCACATATACGCTCATGGGATTTGAACTATTTGTGATGGACCAGGAAGGAAACCTTGGAATCATAGTGGATAGTTCAATAAAGATGTCAACCCAATGTGCGATGGCCGAGAAAAAGGCAAATTCCATGCTACGGATCATTAGGAAAGGATCATTGAAATAAAACTACCACTATCATAATGCCATTCTCCAAACCTATGGTACAACTTCATTTGGAATACCGTGTACCGTTCTTGAGGTAGCTTCACCACAAAAAGGATACTGTAGAGTTGGAAAAGTTTCAGAAAAGGGCAACCCATCAAGGTGATGGAGCGGCTCCTTTATGAAGAAAGCTTGCAGTATTCAGGACTTTTTAGTTTAGAGAAAATATAAGCAAGAGGTGACACGGCATAAATTCATAAAATTAAGCATGCCTTGTAGAAATGTTTGTATGCCTCTCTCGCACCACTAGAACTCATGGGCCTCCAAAGAAGCTGGATGTTAGAAGATACAAGGCAGATAAAGAAAGCACTTCTTAGACTATGGAACTTCCGCAGGAGACAGTGAGGGCCACCAACTTGGGATGGCTTTAAAAGAGTATTTGGCAAATTCATGAAGAGGGCTATCAAAAGTTACTAGCCATGATGACTATGCTCCGTCTCCACAGTTGGAGGCACTAAGGCTTCTGAATATCCTACACGCATTATCTGAAGCACTTCTTTGTGCGCCCTGGACACAATGCTGACCAGCGCCTCCATGAACAGCTGAGAGTTCAAAATGGCCCCCAGGCTGCACACCTGGGAAGAGAAGGACTCCAGTTTTAAAATACAGGCAGTCAAATGTGGAGAGAAATGATCTTATGGGTGTCCTGTCCCCAAGCAACTTGGGGCTTTGAAGATTAATACTAGCACTCTGAACTAGACCAGGAAACTGGAATACAGAAAAAAACTTATTTCTAGAGTGTACAAGTTATTACTAGAATGGGAGACAAAAGGTGAACAGGTAGAATAAGCTATTGGGCGAGGGATATAGGACATAATATAGAATTCAGTGCACGTGATAAATTATGGAAGAAAGACTTAAAATTTACAGCATGTTACAATTTTATGAAAATGATATATAGGTAGCATCTGACGCCTAGTAAATTAGCAAAGATGTATAAGAAGGAATCAAATATTTGTTGGAAATGTAAAGAGAAAGAAGGTACTTTCTATCATATGTGGTGGACATGCAAAATGGCTAAGGGCTTCTGGGAGATGATACACAATGAAATGAAGAGGGGGGAAGGCCCTTTGTAAAAAGCTTTTCTTTTAGGAATTGTTTCAGATGTACCTAGAGATCGGGGGGGGGGGGGGGTTCCTTTAAAAAAGGAAAAAAGGAAAGGAAAATCTTTTCATGTATGCAACTACGGCAGCCCAAATGGTATATGTTCAGAAATGGAAGGAGGGTAAACACCCACAAAGCAGGAATGGCAGATGAAACTGATGGACTATGCAGAAATGGTAAGTGTAACTAGTAGAATAAGAGACCAGGAAGAAAGAGACTTTCAGGAACACTGGAAAAGATTTGAATTATTTAGAAAAATTTTAAAAACTATTGTAAACCAATTAAAACTGATTAGAGAAAATTCAGAAGTATAATGCAAACTGAGATAAAAAGGGGGGAAAGAACATGAAATAACTAGAATATGCAGTGGTAAAGGGTAAATAAAATGGAACATGGAACAGGGGGAAGGGAAGTCAAGGTGAAATGTATGGTTTGAATTTTGGTGACTGTAAACGTGTACATTTTGTAAAATTGGAAAAATAATAATAGGGAACCACCTGGACATTCTAATTTGGGCCGAAAGCATAGATAATCCTGTACATGATGAAGTCCTATCAGATATAACTTGATAGGATTTCCATTGAATAGCAACAATTGCTCATTATGACCATGATGTCAAGATTGATGTGGTTTTGCGATTTTGAGGAGGGTGGAGATTCTGCACATACTGACAGCTATCTTTTTTTCCGTTGTTACACATATAAATATTCAGCTTGCAAAGGAGCAACAAGCAGTAAGGATTGTTGTAGGGCCTAATAATCAAAAGGACGATGCCCGTGTTTCTGAAAGCAATCCTGGCAATCTGCTTGTTGGTAGAAATTGTCTCTACCACTCCATTAAGACAACCAGAACAAATAAATGATATAAAATTTAAAAGATATGTTGAAAACTTAAACGCCGGCCTTCGTCCAACATGTGTGAGCTTACAGGTAAGTTAAATATCATATTTGTTTTTATTGTCATGTCATTATGTATTGTGGCCAATTTATTGCTTATTGAACAATCACAAAGAAGGCAAGGAGGATGTTTTGCTATTAAACCAACTTTCGTGGGCAAAATGTGCTAACTTGTTTTCTCTCTCTCTCATAATGTGCTAAGAAGAAGACGAGAAGAGGGTTGTACTTTTTTACACAACATAAATGGTTCAATAGGATGTATCACTTTACTCAGTATTCAGATTCATTCCTTGGAAGCATCAGTGTTTTATCTTTCTAGGAAACCTTTAACAGCAGCATGTTGATGATGCTACTGATTCAGAATCTTTACCATGATTGTCACTTTAAAAAAAGAAATATATTATTATTTCGCAAGTGTATAGGTACTAGACAAAATCTTCATTATCTTATTAATTCTAAACCACATCAGAACTTTCCTTTCATTCAACAATGATTTCAGTAATTATTCATTGATGTATGCTACTTTGAGCTCTTTGCAGAAAGGGAGGATAGAAAGTGTAGTAAGTAAATAACTATTGGATAAAAATTGTGCTGCTGAGAGCTTAAGATATTTGCGAGTTGCTGTTAGTAGACCGGGTTAGTATCTAATCTAGAATCATAAGCATTAATATAAGCAGAAACCAGTAACAATGATTTAGTGAATATGTTCTCAGCACAATGAGACAACAAGAAAATCTCCTTTCTTTGTAAAACCTAGAACTGAAAGTTACCGGTCACACATTCTGCTCTGCCCAGGGACCACAATCCAGAGATATGATGCTGAAGTCCATGGCTCTAAAGTATCTTAGAGTAACTGGCACAATACACATGATACTGGTCCACCTATTACCCCTTTAACCATGTTCCCTCATGCTGGTAGGCTTCTGTGCATGAAATATATAGGAACAGGCTGCCTGTAGTAGATTGTTTTCACAAATGGATTCAGGTTTCTTCTATATGAGGGCAAATGTGTTCCCCTCGCTCAGTTCAGCTTGCATGGTTTACAGTTTTAGGCTTTTTTAAAAAGTCTTCCTGAAGGCCTTTGCAGAACATCATTTTTTCGGGAACACCCAGCCTGGTATCTTTGACAAGCCTACAAATGAGCCATGATGCTGGCAATTGGTTGTCCCCAACATCTGGTAATCGCACATACGCTGCCTTTGGAGGTGAAGACTTCATGTTGAATTACTGTATCCATTGAGAAACTCCTTCTCATTGAATCAGTCTAGTCCATGTTTGAAGAAGACCAGTATGCAGTTCCTTCCTCTAAAATGGAAATGAGGGCGGGGGCAGGAAACAGTTGCCCAAGGTCTAGTCAGCAAGTCAGGACTCGCTTGCCAAAGTTTCCTTCCTTAACCAATTTATTGCCTTTTGTTTTACAGAATTCATCTTGTGGTAATGCAGAAATAAGACAGATTCGCTTTGAACCTAATACTGAGAAAATTGTAAGTGAAAAGTTTATGTCCTTAACCCAAAATGTAAAGCTTGAAAGTGTTTAGCAGCAAAAACCGAGCTGTTTGGGGCATGTGGTGGGTGGGTTGAACGGACATTTAGAACATCTTCTGTAATTTTTAAACATCAGCCATGGCTACTTTACTGAGGAGTGTCCACAGCTGGCATCAAGCCATTCTTTATTCATTATTTTGAAATGCCACAGATTGCTGTCCATATAGTCAAAACGTTTGTTGCTATGGCAGGGCAGTGGAAGGGACACTAAATTATCAGGTTGCGAAAAAGCAATTCCACTGAAAAAGTTCTCAACACTTGGGAATTGCAACACAGTTTCCCAGTACAGGATAAAATATAAATTATGCATTGGAGAAAATTGCAATTTTTTCATAAATATCAATATATTACTTTTTATTTAATTTTCTGCTTTCCTCAGTTATAAAGGTTTTTGGATGCGCTGCTTCTCAGCCTGCTACTTCATTTGATTCAGGCAGGTCTCTTCACAATACGTGATATGGTTCAGGCTCATAGAACTTTAAACCACTATGGAAAATGTGGTTGCAGAAATTTACAAACTATGTAATGCCTTGTTAGGGATGTGGGTGGTGCTGTGGGTTAAACCACAGAGCCTAGGACTTGCCGATCAGAAGGTTGGCAGCTCGAATCCCTGTGATGGGGTAAGCTCCCGTTGCTCGATCCCTGCTCCTGCCAGCCTACCAGTTCGAAAGCACATCAAAGTGCAAGTAGATAAATAGGTACCACTCCGGTGGGAAGGTAAATGGTGTTTCCGTGCGCTGCTCTGGTTTGCCAGAAGTGGCTTAGTCATGCTGGCCACATGACCCGGAAGCTGTACGCCGGCTCCCTCAGCCAATAAAGCGAGATGAGCACCGCGACCCCAGAGTCGGTCACAACTGGACCTAATGGTCAGGGGCCCCTTTACCTAATGCCTTGTTATGACCAACCAGGGGTATGTAGGAAAGGAGCCTTGCTTCTGCAAGTGTTGAGGCCTTCTCATTAAATCTTTAAGCCTGTCTCAGTCTGGAATACAAGGAAGTACTTAGTTGGGAGAAAAACAGCAGAATCCTTGCCATGTCTATTCACAAGTTACATAGTCCTACTGAATTCATTAGGCTTTACCTCACTGTAAGTGTGGTTAGAATTGCAGCCTAAAGCTGTATTGTCATACACTGAACTCAGGAGGGCTTACTTCTTAGAAGGCATGGTTAGGATTTCAGTCTTACAATCTTGGAAGTCCTTCTAGAATGACATGTGCTTTTTTTGGACTATTGTTATTACACTTCAAAGAACATGTTAAAAGACACACATGATTTTTGCAATTATGTATGCCATGCAAATAGCTGACCAAGGGAAAAACATTGGGGATTGATCTGCTATAGCATGAAACATAAAGAAATTAGATTATACATAATGATAATGAGTAACTTGAGTCTTGAGAACATTATCTCCCTAAACAAGTAGTTCAGTTAAAAAAAGTATTGTGTCAAGTAAGAAATATGAACAAACCTTGTACTCAGTACGTATTGAAGTAGTCATTCTACATTCAACTTTGAACTTTTCTCAACAGTGTCAAACTTACAAAAACGTATTCTTGGATGTCTACTGTGCCCTCAATAAAGTTGTAAAAAGCAATCCTACTGAATGCAACAAAACTGTGTCTAAGATCCAGCCACACCCAGAGCTGTTTGACAACCAAGTGAGTATTCTCTGAACATATATATTTCCCATCAGTGAGAATCTTGTGAAAATCCAATCTTATCCGCTGACTCAGATCTTATCAGATGTGCAGAAAATCTGAAGAGAGATTTGCTTAACCAAACTTCGATCCAGCAGGTCAGATAGGCCTTTTGCAAGGCACAGCTGCAGAACGATGAGAGAAGCTCTCAGACCTGTGAGAATTAATCAGTACTTAAATACGATCAGAATATGGGCCAAGAAAAAGTGTGGATGAGCCTGTGGTAGAGAGAAAGTTTGCCCCTGTCCCTTTCAGACACTATTGGGGAGGGATTTCAGTATGGGATATATTTTTACAAGCATATTTATAAATTGCTTTATTTGACCTAAGAGATCAGCTCTAATCATCTGTCTCTAAAACAATACTACTACTACTACTAATCTTCTGAATGAGCCAAAATTCGTTCAGGCCTACTTCTACAAATTACCGTTTTGGTAGCTTTGTATTGTTGGCGCTGTGCAGCCATATCAACTCTCCTTTTGTCTCCCTTTAAAGACCAGCTGCACTTTTTCAAACGATGCCTACATGCTAATGAAGGAATTCTGCCTCAAACTACAAAACTACGTCAGCCACTTATATGCCATCTGTGCGAAGAGCTAAAAGTGTACATCTTAAGGAGTAAGAAGATTTTTGTCTCACAGGAAACCATGGCATCTGACATTGTCCTGGAAACCAACACGTCATTTGTGTTTGTTATTCTTAATGTCTGCTATCGAAAGGGTACCGGTAAATGCAATAATTAATTTCTTCAGCCAGGAAAAAAAGAAAATCAATAATAATACAAACCACCCACAGCAGTGAGCTCAAAGACCCTTTGAGCATCATCATATGTATTTGGAGGCTGCTACTGTGGGCAAAGATTTGAGGACCAAAATCAAATGCACACCATTCGTTTAAAGTCCATGGCTTTCTTCCAAAGAATCCTGGGAACTGCAGTTTGGTAATGAGGTGGGGAGTTGTCACCTTGTGCTGGGTAAACTACAATTCCCAAGATTATTTGGGGTCGCAAAAGAACATCTCCTTAAAAAATGACTGGAACAAAGAACAAACCCTCCAAGTGCCCTATTTTCCAGGGACATTCCTGATTTAGAGAAGCCGTCCTGGTTTCTGATTTGATCCCAGAATGTCCTGCTTTTCCTTAAGGCATCCCTATTTTCATTGGAGAAGTGTCGGAAGGTATGGAGTCTTCCAACCCCAAACTGTCTGAAAGCAACCCTGTACTGTATAGGGAAGTTTTCTTAATGTTTCATGTATTATTATATGTTGGAAGCTAGCCCAGAGTGGCTGGGACAACCCAGTAAGATGTGTTGGGTATAAACAGTAAAATTATCATTCTTGAATGGGATGTCCCTATTTTCATCAGAGAAATGTTGGAGGGTATGAAAGAAGAAGAAGCTCTCTCGAAGTCTGGTTGTGCGGAGCAGCAGCCTTTAAGTGCCCATCTAGGAACTGAAGGTGGAAACAGGTTGAACCAGTAGTGAAAAATTTAAGGCAAATATAGTACAGTACAGCAATATTCCTCCCTCTTATACCACAATAGAGTCCATGGATTTAGGGCATTTTCATATGAGACACTTTTTCAGACTGCAGGCACACTGCACATTTCAGTCAGATGGCTTCCCCAAAGAATCCTGGGAATTGTAGTTTGTTAAAAGTGCTCTGTGTGGGTTGCATTTTCTATCAAGGCATGCCTTAACATCAGCAGGGAATCCATTTTTATTTTATTTCTTAAATTCGTTGTTATATAGTTGCAACTGACGACTTTTTACCAAGCAGTAGTTTAACATGGTGTGCATGTATGTCACTGCTGTCTGGTTTGTTCTGTCAAGTCCTACAGAAATGTCAGCATAAATCTTGGGCAAATGTGTGGTAAAGTGGTTGTCTGCATCTATGCATCCATTCATAAAGATGGAGGGGTGTGTGAAAGCACTGAAATAGAGTTTATTTCCTCTTAGCAGTTTCATGAGATTGGGTTGAACTTATTTATTTCTGTTTTATTTAACATATTTAATATTTTATATTATAAATATTTTCTTATCAAGATTAGAAAACAAACCTGTGCTTAAGAGATACAATAAATGAGATATTTTGTTGAAATTAGTAATCATAAGAGTTATGACCATTATTTAATATTTAAAACCATAGTTATATATTTTCTTGTTTGTAGCTATGTAATTGGTACTGTTGTTGTTTTCATAAACTTTCCTCATTTTGTACTGAAGAATAATTTTATACATGTTTGTACTGCAATTGCATTTATTCTGTATTTATATTGATATGGATTTCCTATGTGCTGTTTTTATATTAAGTTAATAATGAAAATATTTAAGTTACCAAACAAACAATAAAATCTTGAGCAAGAGTGAAGTGTTTTCCTTTGATTTTAACATATTTTAAGAATACTTGGATCGAGTCATTTGTGAAGCGGTATGAATTGGGCTTGACATTACACTTTATTGGGTAAAGCTGAACCAGCAACAAGGATTATAAACCCAATAAATTTGTTCACCTCACACTTTTCAGTGCATATGCTCATCACTTTCCTAAGCACATAAATCTGTATTTTTTAAAGAAGATTTATTGTGCTAGGCTGATGGAGCGCTTTAATTCACTGTGATAGTGCACACTTAAAATTCGAGTATTCTTTTTACTAAAACGAGCCCAGGAAGGGAAACATATCTACACTAATACAAATAAGACTTCTAGAAACAGTTTAAAACAACCTTTTAAAACAGCTTAAAGCTCTTCAAAGCAATCGCCTGCTCTGCAACTAAGTACTATGCACTTGAATCCCTCGTGCAAAATTGTGACCCTCTGGAGAATGATCACATTAAGCCTTGGCCTAATCGTCCTCAGTATTCCCATTTGTACAGTGAGATGGAGGGTGGACTGTGTTTTACAAGGCCTTCCGTGTGCTTAATTCTGTAAATACGTACGTCAAATTTGCGAACATTTGTTTCTGCTTGTGGCACATTCCTAGTTGCACTGGACTCAACTTGCCATTCTCCACTAGCCACCCTGGTCTCACCTCTGGGCCATTGCCAGGCTTCACCTCAAGCCCCACTCCTGATAGCAACACTTTGTCAAAAACACTAATAAACAATTAAAGAGAAGAGGAATTGCACTGGTATTGCCCTGAATGGATGAGTGGGTGTCTATCAGTGTGTGGAAATGCTGGGATGGTGAGAAGAGTTGGACTCACCAGCGCCACCTAGCTGCTCTTTTCCTCTTGAGCTAGCTTTGACATTCACCACCAAACAGTTATAATCCATCTGTGCTCTCTCGCTCTCTCTTTTGTTCTCTCTCCCCCTCCCTCCAATAATAATAATAATAATAATAATAATAATAATAATAATATCACCCTCAACATGTTTTCTAATTGCCTTGTAAGTCGGAACTGTCTTATAAACAAATGTCACTACTCCCAGTCTTGTCATAACTCGGACAACTGCTGTTGTCGCAGGAACCCCCCCCCCAATCATTCAGTTTGTACAAACTTCACACACACACACACACACACTACATGTGCTATGCTTCTGTTATAAATATATAGAAAAGCAACCATGCATCGGATTTGCACTGTTCCACTTTTATTTTACTCCATGAAGGAAGGACTACAAAATGGGGAAGGTTTGATACAGGGCAGCCATAATCCCTTGAGCATACCAGCACATACACAGGAGCCCTGCCCAGTTGCTATGCCAACCCTGATGGTCCTAGACAGAAGACCATCAAGATCACAAAGAACTTGCATATGGGAGTGGATTCAGCACTGACTGGAACAAAGGACAATAATCAGCTCTTCCCTCTGGGGGCAGGAAACTACAAATTCCCCTCTGTCACCTGGAAAGTACTCATGGGGAGGGGGGAAGGGGGAACCAGCCAGGTGACAAGACACTCAGGTTACCACCGCAACTCCTCCCTCAACCCCTCCTTTCTGTGATGAAGGTGTGATGTATCTGAGGGGTGGTCTTAGGTTACACCCCTTCTGTGATGTATGTATGATGTTTCTGGGGGTGGTCTTGATCTAAGGTAAAGGTAAAGGTACCCCTGCCCGTACGGGCCAGTCTTGACAGACTCTAGGGTTATGCGCTCATCTCACTCTATAGGCCGGGAGCCAGAGCTGTCCGCAGACACTTCCGGGTCACGTGGCCAGCATGACAAGCTGCATCTGGCGAGCCAGCACAGCACACGGAACGCCGTTTACCTTCCCGCTGGTAAGCGGTCCCTATTTATCTACTTGCACCCGGGGGTGCTTTCGAACTGCTAGGTTGGCAGGCGCTGGGACCGAACGACGGGAGTGCGCCCCACCGCAGGGATTCGAACCGCCGACCATGCGATCGGCACGTCCTAGGCGCTGAGGTTTTACCCACAGCGCCACCTGCATCCCCGCGTCTTGATCTACAGGGTGGCAATTTCAAAAGTCTTTATAAGGCCTTGCACACCATTTTTCTGGGTCCTTCCTCTCTCCTGCAAGTGAGGGGAGCACCCTGTTGCAACAATTCAATAATGGCCAAGCCTACAGGCTGCTGTTTTGCTCCAAGTTATCCTGGTTGGTGTCTTTGTTTTTGTCCAAGGGAGAACCTCGGATTTTTCCGTTAACACTGTCTTTCTCCTAACAAAAGTCTTTCTCATTCTCTCTTTCAGTTAGTGAGAGTACTGACCTGCCTGTCCAATGCCTTATCTTGAAGCCCACCACCCTTATTACTGTACTTTCTTATGCTGCAGTCTTACCCAAAGCCCACATCCCTTCTCATGACATAACACATTCCTAAACACACTTAACTTCTTAAAGGACACTTGAAGGAGTAATAATAACTACACAGGTTCAGGTTTCTCTGCAGTCCTTGCATAGCCTACAATTGCCACGCAAATGTTGGGACCTTTGCAAAAATGCTTAAGCCATCACGGCTTCTCACTTTGTCATACAGAGTCCCAGGACTGGTACACACCAGGGCAAGCTGGGGGTGGGGAAGGAGAGATTGGTGTAGGAAGTACTCACAGAATGACGGAGGATGGTGAGGCGATGGGACGCAAGAACCAGAGCAGCAGGACCCATCTCCAGGGACAGAGAAGCCCCTGTCTCCTCAAACACAGCAGGCTCTGAGGCATAGGGAGCAGAAAGCTGGCCAGGTGGGGCTCGCTAGCTCTGGGAGGAGGTGTGTGATTCCTCAGCTGGAGTAGGCTGAGAACAGGTGAGGCTCACTTGCCTCATCAAGCCCAGATGCTGCAATCAGCATGCAGAGTACACAAGGGCAGCAGAGCTGAGGTGCTGTGTCTGCTCAACTACTTGGATACTTCAGGATCTCTGAGGGGCTGTGCTTTGGTTTGGACTTTGGCCATGTGGATTGACTCCGGACATACCTGTCGTACTGTCTTGCTGCCAGGTAGGCCAGGGATTTGGGACAGGTGTGCAGGTGATTCAACCAGTTTTCACCACAGCACCAGAATGCTGCAGTTGCTTACACAGTCCTAATTTGCTCAGAAGTTTGAAACACTTAAGAAAAAGGGAAGCTTGTGTATCCTTGAACTCAAAAGCTTATATGTCCCTGGTCCCCAAAACAAACATTGGTGTATCTCATAGCATACACCTGTGCAATTGCAACAATAATAGTCACATACTATAGTCTATATATATATAACTATAGTTAGTTGTATTATTGATTTGGTGTTTTCTTTTGCCCTCAGGCTTCCCTTGCATGCAATACATAAATTCAAAGACTTCTGTGCTTAAAATGCTGCAGTTTTGTGTGTTTACTCTAATAAATTTGGTACCTGACCAGGAGAAAATGTCCAAGCAGTGATACTGATGTAGAACAGAGTGTCCCCATTTGCACCTGAGGAATGTTGGAGGTTGAGGCCTGGCACAAAGTATCTGAGGGTTAAGTTGTCAGATACCACTCTCTCCTTGTTGTAATATCTCTTTCACTTTTCCGTTACGGGGGCCAGGCTTCTGTCATACTCATGGGCTAAGTCCAACTGCAATCACAATTGCAAATAAGGACCCTCCTGCGTAGAAGTTCCTGAGTGGGGTTTGAAGAGGAGCTTAGTGATGGTGCCGAGGCAGACATACAGTAGGTGGCAGGTGGATAATGGGAAGTCAGGGATAGTGCAATTTAAGGTGTTCCACGTGCAGAAACAAAGGTTCATGAGATAGACCGGACATCTAAGGAATTAAGAATGTGAAGGGCATTGTAAAAAGTACTCTTTCCCAACGCTCCGTACAAATGGTAATAATGAGGGTGAGTAAGTTAAGGGTACCTCCAGAGTCCAGGTTGTCACTATTTTGCTGGAGGGATTCAAGCACATAGGATTTAGCTTGGAAGTAGGCAATACACCTTATTTGAAACTTGTATTAGTATTGATATGTTTGCCTCCCTGGGCGCCTTGAAGTGAATGCAACACTGGAATTTAGGTTTGCAGAATGAAAGTGAATTAAAGCACTCTATCTCCTTAGCACAATGAATTGACCTAAAAAGCAAAGGCTAGTGTGAGGTGAACTAATTTATTTAGTTTGTGATCTTTGTTACAGGTTCAGATTGCCCAACGGAGTGTAATGTCAAATGGAAATGTACACTGTTTCAAAAATGACTCTCTTCTTTTTTTTTAAAAAAAAATATTTTTTATTGATTTACAACACAAATATACAATTTTATCCAATCTTTGACAAACAAATTCTCTCTTTTTTTGGACTTCCCTCAGCTTCTCTGTCAATCATCCATCTCTGCCTCTTGGTTACGCATTCCTTTCTTAGCATTGTCATTAATCTTCCCTCCCACTACTCTTATTTCTTTTTAACAATACATCTCAGCTTTCACAGTGCTTCTTGAAATCCCACTAACGTTGTTTGAACAAAAATGACTCTTTTCAAGCTTTATGGAGATATTTTCATAAATATCAAGGGAAAACAATCAAGGGAAAACAGGAGTCTTGCTTGATATTTTATTGTGCGTTTTGTCACTGAAACATTTTCATTCTCAACTTAATATATAAAAGGCACATAAGAAAACCATATCAGCTTAAATATAGTATTAATTTAATTGTAATACAAACATGTATAAAATAATTATTTAGTACCAAATTAGTAACAGTGTCAATAATATAACTAAAAAGAATACAATATGTACTGTAACTTTAACTATAACTTTAAATATTAAATAATGGCCACAACTTAAAAGTCTTACTGTTACTGATTTCAATAAAATATTGCTCTCTAGATGTGCTCAGCATTATTGCATCACTTAATCACAGGTTTGTTTTCCAATGTTGATTGGAAAGTACTTAGAATATGCAACATTAAATATGTTAAATAGAACAGAAATAAATAAGTTCAACCCAATGTCATGAAACTGCTAAGAGGCAATAAACACTATTTCAGTGCTTCCACACACCCCTCCATCTTTATGAATGGATGGATAGATGCAGACAACCATTTTACAACACATCTGACCAAGATTTATGCTGACATTTTCTGTACAACTTGACAGAACAATCCAGACCGCAGTGACATACACACATGCATCATGTTAAATTACTGCTTGGTAAAAGGTCATCAGTTGCAGCTTTATACTAAAAACAACACAGAATAGCAAATAACAAAGAATAAGAAATAAAATAAAATTTGATTGCCCTTAGATGCTAAGGCATGGCCATACAGTGGGACACTTCTCCATTAGAACAACCCAATTTAGGGACAACTGTTTCTTCATGGTTCAGTGGCCTTTTTTGGTTTTAGGAGATGTCAGAGATCTTTGCCCTTTCTACACTCCAGCCCTCACACCCAAAATTCCAGGGAACTGTAGTTTACCCATTACAGAGCTATAATTCCCAGCCCCCCTAACAAACTGCAGTTCCCACGGTTCTTTGGTGGAAAGCCATGTGCTTTAACTGTGCTATAAGTGAATGGTGTGGATGTGACTGCAGTCCTCAAATCTTTGCGCAAAACATCAACCTCCAAATACATATGGCGACGCTCAAGGGGTCTCTGAGCTCGCTGCTGATTGCATTATTATTGATTTATATTTCCTGGCTTAATAAATTAATTGTTGCATTTCCCTATTTGACGGCATACATTAAGAATAACAAACATGAATGAGTTGTTGGTTTCCAGAACAATGTCGGATGCCATGGTTTCTTATTGGGGGGAAATGAGATCCTCCCAGTTCTTATGAAGTACACTTTTTCTTGTCCGCATAGCAGACATATAAACTTCTGACGTAGTCCAATAGATCTGGGCAGAATTCCTTCATTGGCCTGCTACCAATGTTTGGCAAAGTGCAGTTAGTCTTTAAAAGAAGATGGGGGGGGGGGAGAGGAGAGTTAAATTGACCATACAGTTCCAACAGTACAATGCTAATAAAATGGTAATTAGGAGGAGGAGGCCTGAGCTTCTTTTGGCCCATTGAAAAGATTTATTTTTTATTGGTTTTCCTGACAGTTGATTAGAGCTGACCTCTTAGGTACAGTAAGTTAAAGCAATTTGTAAATACATTTGTAAAAATATACCCCAACCCACCGAGAATCCCTTCTGAACGTTTAAAAAAGGGGGCGCAAACTATTTCCCTACTATGTCTCACTAAGGGAGAAATATATACGTTTACAAAAAATACTCACATGGTCTTCATACAGAGAGTCGGGTGGAAGCATATTTGATACACTGCTGTTGCAAGCGCTTTGAGAGACATTTCTCAGAGCCTCATTGACTTGGCAAAATACTCTGCCATAAGTTTTGCACTGTTGAAAAAAAAGGTTTAAAATTGAATGCAGCATGACCGCTTCAACGCAGTTTGAATGCAAGGTTCATTCATGTGTTTTTTCATTTGAGGTGATACTTTTTTATTTATCTGTTTAGGAGGAAAATGTTCTCTAGAATTTATATGTACAGTCATTCCTTGGGTTGAATGTGCTT
This sequence comes from Podarcis tiliguerta, assembly GCF_965153285.1. Taxonomy (NCBI): domain Eukaryota; kingdom Metazoa; phylum Chordata; class Lepidosauria; order Squamata; family Lacertidae; genus Podarcis; species Podarcis tiliguerta. Next base: position 68,189,521 of record NC_139535.1, on the reverse strand, counting down.
CAGGTTGAGCACTTTCAGGTTGCGCTCCACGGCAACCCGGAAGTAACAGAGAATGTCACTTCCTGGTTTTGCCGCTCGCGCATGCGCAGACGCTCAAAATGATGTCATGCGCATGTGGAGAAGCGGCAAAATGTGACCCGCACACGTGCAGACACGCCGTCGCATCTTACATTCCATTCAGGATGCGAACGGGGCTCCGGAATGGATCCCGTTCGCATCCTGAGGTACCACTGTATGTTGATCTGACAGAATGGTGCATGTTACTCATTATCGGTCCATATAATAATGCTATAGCAGATCTATTCCTGATGCTTTTCCCTAAGCAAACCAGTTGCATTGTATACACATTTTCAATTATGCTGTGTATATTTTAATCTGGTTTTTGAAGTGCAATAGTGCTGTTCAGAAAAAAGCATGTTCCCTTCTAGCAGGTTGCCAGCCAGAGACATGACATAATAACTATGCAGGTGCCGTTGCAACCCCAAAACTTTTGAGCGTCCTCCGGTTTGTGCAGCTCTGGAAAAGACATTCCCCTTCTTCTCCAGTGCGCTTCAGCGACATATATCAAATGATACATGTACACTAATCTTCTAGTAAAACACAGCAAGAAGCGTGAGACATCGTAGAGCTAATCTATGTATTTATTTACACACTATGTACAGACAAAGGAGTCATGGCGTCCTCTCTCTCCAGCTCTGAGAGAAGAAACAGGCAGAAGTAAAAGCAAAAGTACAGTGGTACCTCGTGTTAAGAACTTAATTCATTCTGGAGGTCTGTTCTTAACCTCAAACTGTTCTTAACCTGAGGTACCATTCTAGCTAATGCGGCCTCCTGCTGCCGCACGATTTCTGTTCTCATTCTGAAGCAAAGTTCTTAACCCGAGGTACTATTTCTGGGTTAGCAGAGTCTGTAACCTGAAGCGTCTGTAACCTGAAGTGCCTGTAACCCAAGGTACCACTGTACAGTACAGTAAGTATATACAGCGGAAGAGATAAGACTGTCTTCCATTCCCACATTCTTCCTAGACAGGCATGTGATTTACACCAATCTCTTCTGCAGCATCGGAGGCGTGAAATACCAACAAGATGGACGCCTGGAGTCTTCAAGATTGAAGACTCCTTAGAAAAAGCCCCAGTGAGTTCCATATGACTTACTCCAAGGCAAGATTGTATGACAGCAATAGGCTGCAATTCTTATCTGAGAGTAAACTCCAATGACTTAAGTAAGACTAACTTCTGAATAGACATGGTTAGCATTGTGGCGCTTGTCTCCTAACCAATGACTTCCTTGTACTCCAGACTGAGAAAGGATTCAAGTTTTAAACAGAAGGCCTCAATACTTGCAGAAGCAAGGCTCCTTTTCCACATACCCCTGGTTGGTCATAACAAGGCATTGCATAGCTTAGAGATTTCTGCCACCACATTTTTCTTAGTGGTTTAAAGTTCTATGAACCTGAACCATATCACGTATTGTGAAGAGACCTGCCTGAATCAAATGAAGTAGGAGGCTGAGAAGCGGCACACCCAAAAACTTTATAACTGAGGGAAGCAGAAAACTAAGTAAAAAGCAATGTATTGATTTATGAAAAATGCTGCAATTTCCCCCAAAATGTAATCTAGCGTTGTAGGTCACCCCAACAAATCTCCTGTACTGAGAAATTGTATGGTAATTTCCAACTATGGAGAATGTTTTCAGTGGAATTCCATTTTTGTGATGTGTTTTTCATTTAGTGTCCCTTCCATTGACCTGCCATAGCAACAAACACTGTGACTGCTTAGACAGTAATCTGTAGAGAAGTTCTCAAATAAAGTGTACAAGTTGTGAGACTCCTATGAAGGTTCTCAAGGTCCAAATATAGCATTTCAAAATAATGAAGGAAGAATGGCTTGATGCCAACTGTGGACACTCCTCAACAAATTAGCCATGGCTGATGTTTGAAAATTACGGAAGATTTTCTAAGTGTCCATTATGTCAAGGATATAAACATTTTGCTTACCGTTCGCTCAGCATTAGGTTCAAAGCGAATCTTTCTTATTTCTGCATTACCACAAGATGATTTCTGAAAAACAAAAGGCAATAAATCGGTTAAGGAAGGAAACTTTGGCAAGCGAGTCCTGACTTGCTGGCTAGACCTTGGGCAACTGCCTCCTGCTCCCGCCCTCATTTCCATTTTAGAGGAAAGAAGCAGGAGAAGTGCATGCTGGTCTTCTTGACAGCCTTCAAACATGGACTAGGCTGATTCAATGAGAAAGAGTGTCTCAGTGGCTGCCATAATTCAACATGAAGCCTCTACCTGCAAAGGAAGGGTATGCTTAGTTGCCAGATGCTGGGGACAGCCAACCTGGGATGGCAATTGCCACCATCAGGGCTCATTTGTAGACTTGCCAAAGATATGAGGATGGACGTTGCTGTGAAAAGGATGTTCTGCAAAGAACTCCAGGGAAAACATTTTTTTTAAAACAACAACAACAACCCTCATGCTGTAAACTTTGCAAGCTGAACTGAGTGAGAGGAACACTTTTGTCCTCGTAAAGAAGAAACAATCTTTTGAAAACAATCTACAGGCAGCCTGTTCCTGTATATTTCATGCACAGAAGCCTACCAGCATAAGGAAACATGGTTAAAGGGGTAATAGGTGGATTTGTATCATGTGTATTGTGCCAATTGCTCTAAGATACACAGGGAACGCTATGCAGCCATGGACCTCAGCATCATATCTCTGGATTGTGGTCCCCGGGCAGAGCAGGATGTGTGACCTGTAATTTCAGTTCTAGATTTTACAAAGAAAGGAGATTACTCTGAGGTTTCCTTGTTGTCTCATTGTTCTGAGAGCATTCACAAAATCACCATTACCAGTTTCTTCTTATATTAATATTTATGACTCTAGATTAGATACTAGCCTGGTCTACTTATAGCAACTAGCAAATATCTTAAGCTCTTAGCAGCATAATTTTTATCCTGAAAATGTACAGTTATTTATTCATTACATTTTCCACCCCACCTTTCTGCAAGGAGCTCAAGGTGGCATACATCACTGAATAAAAGTTCTGATGTGGCTCAGGATTATAAAGTATTGAAGATTTTGTCTAGTAGCTGCACATTAACAAGATAATAAAGCATTGCCTTTTAAAAGTAGGAACGTTTTAAAGATTCATTTTGATTATTTCAGTTCTGCAACATGTAAAATACCAAATTGGGTATCATTGTCAACATGTCATGCCTGCATATTAAGTAAAGCAATACGTCCTGTTGAACTATTTCTGCTGTCTAAGAAAGTGCTTACTTTTTATTCTTAGAGAGACAGCACATTCTGAGAGAGAAAGTAACAACATCTGGCTTCCATAAGTTGATTCAGTAATAAATCTTTCCTCCTTGCCTTCTTTGCAATTGTTAAACAAGCAATAAATTGGCTGCAAAACATAATTTAAAAAAAATAATTATGTACCTCCAGGTTCTTGCATTCCGTAACGAGCCATTTCTGTAATATTGTTAGTTTTCTTTGAAATCTGCACTTGTCCGTTTTCTGTACCTCTCTTTTGAACTTGCCTAGTTGTTTTAACGGAGTAGTAGAGATAATTTCTACCAGCAAACCGATTGCCAGGATTGCTTTCAGAAACACAGCCATCGTCCTTCTGATTATTAGGAGCTACAGACAAGATCCTTACTGCTTGTTGCTCTTTTGCAAGCTGGATATTTATATGTACAACAGGGGAAGGAGATAGGTGGTGTGGAATCCCCACTATCCGCAAAGCGCAAAACCACATCTATCTGATTATGTGGAAGATCTCTCAATGCAAAATGAGTAATTGTTGCTGCTTAATGGAAATCGCAGAGACATCACCTTGCCACCAAAGGTCTGTATAGTTAAAGCCATGGTTTTCCCAGTAGTGATGTATGGAAGTGAGAGCTGGACCATAAAGAAGACTGATTGCCGAATAATTGATGCTTTTGAATTATGGTGCTGGAGGAGACTCTTGAGAGTCCCACGGAATGCAAGAAGATCAAACGTATCCATTCTTAAGGAAATCAGCCCTGAGTGCTCACTAGAAGGACAGATCGTGAAGTTGAGGCTTCAATACTTTGGCCACCTCATGAGAAGAGAAGACTCCCTGGAAAAGACCCTGATGTTGGGAAAGATGGAGGGCACAAGGAGAAGGGGACGACAGAGGACGAGATGGTTGGACAGTGTTCTCAAAGCTACAAACATGAGCCTGACCAAACTGCGGGAGGCAGTGGAAGACAGAAGTGCCTGCTGTGCTCTGGTCCATGGGGTCACAAAGAGTCGGATACGACTAAATAACTAAACAACAACAATGGAAATCGCAAGCAGGGCTTCAATGTGAAGAAGGTTGTCTTTGCCTTGGCCCTAAAACTCAATTAGAATGTCCAGTGGGTTTCAAGGTCCAGTTCAGAGTTCTGGTACAGTGTTACCTCGGGTTAAGTACTTAATTTGTTCCGGAGGTCCGTTCTTAACCTGAAACTTTTCTTAACCTGAAGCACCACTTTAGCTAATGGGGCCTCCTGCTTCTGCCGTGCCGCCGGAGCCCAATTTGTGTTCTCATCCTGAAGCAAAGTTCTTAACCTGAAGCACTATTTCTGGGTTAGTGGCGTGTGTAACCTGAAGCATATGTAACCTGTAGCATATGTAACCCGAGGTACCACTGTATTATCTATCAAAGCCAGGATACCCTTAAGCAGGCTCATGTGGGGCAATGAGGAGCTGGGCACACTTGCCCCAGGCCTTGGAGGGCTAAGCTGGCAGGCAGGGGAGGGGGCACCAGGAACCAGCTGCTTTTCTGTTTGAGTTTATAAAATATCTGCATCGGAGTCCTTCTCAAAATCTACCTGCCTATTGATCTGAGGTGGGTGGTAAGGAAAGGGTCTTCTTGGTGGCAGTGGTCTAGTTATTGAATGGCCTTCCACAAAAGGCTCACTTATGTTAGGATTTTGGTTGCAAACCTTTTGTTTTCCCAGGCCTTTTAGCAACTATTATTTTTACTGCTTCAGTTTTGACTATATATATGTATAGTGGTATCTCAGGTTACAGATGCTTCAGGTTACAGACTCTGCTAACCCAGAAATAGTACCTCGGGTTAAGAAATTTGCTTCAGGATGACAACAGAAATCGCATGGGGGTGGCAGCAGGAGGCCCCACTAGCTAAAGTGGTGTCTCAGGTTAAGAACAGTTTGAGGTTAAGAACGGACCTCCAGAACGAATTAAGTTCTTAACCCAAGGTACCACTGTATATGTATATATATCTTTGGGGTTTTCTTGTCTCATTGTTCTGAGAGCATTCCTGCCTTTAACTATATATTATTTGCTGCCCTTTTGCTGGGTTATTGATTCTATATTGCACATGGGTGTGTGTGTTAGGGGAGTGGTAGTACCTCTGGTAGGGGACATGTTGTGCTCCTTCTGAGGTAGTTTGTCCATCTTTAGTCCCCACTCTGCATTCAGCTCTCACTTGTGGCTCTTAGAAGCTGTCAGCAAGCGACACCCTTGGAAACAGCTTTGACTTGCCAACTAAACCAGGTGAAGGTAGCCGGTGGGTCTCAAACCCTCAGTGAATTAGAGATTTCCCCTGCATGCGAAGACAGGCTCTGGCAGATTGAGTAGATGAGAACAATTGTGGGCCCAACAGTCAAGAAGGCGGTTTCTGCACATGCTGTAGAGGGAAGTGAGGAGTAGGCTCATCAGCCTGGGAAGGTAGCCCATCTAGGAGAAGGAAAACTCTGTTTCTAAACAAGGGGAGTGTGGCGATCACACACAGGGCCCCCGGACATTTGACGGTCTATTGACCCTGTGCCGCCACTGCGATTGCCACCACCCCGTATCTCATGGGGACACACGGAGTCCAGTCAGTTGTTAACATTAACAAATAATCAAGTTTATTTTTAAATGCAGGAACAAGCTTATGGTTTCAGTTAGTTTTTCTTGACAGTTTCTTAATCTTAGTTCCTAACAACTTCAAACTGATTATTCCAACTATCTGTCTGACTCCACCTCACAATTCCTCTCACTCTCTCACAATACAACTCTACCAACCCACACCTAAACTTCCCTCTTCCTTCTTCAACTCCCAAAACTCAATTCTCAACTCAACTAACTTTCAAAACCTCCCACTCTAACTTTTATTCCCCCCTTGCATTCTCACTGGCCAATCACATCACATCTATTTTAACCCTCACCTGGCTACACCCATGCTTCTGGTTGCAGTCTCTCTCTCTCTCTCTCTCTCTCTCTCTCTCTCTCTCTCTCTCTCTCGGGGGGGGGGTGTCTAAGAAGATTACCTATATCCATCATGTGGATATATCACTGCAAGTTGTGTATTGGCTCCCTGGGGTTTATGGCACATGGGTATACTCAATCGCCACAATTTATTCATTATGGTTTGAATCCAAATGTGTCCTACAACTGATGGCCAGGCTTCCATTAGTGGCCAGCAGGTAAAGCCTTTGCTCCAAGGAGTTTTGGGGTATATGGCTGTCCCCCCTCATTTATCCTCAAAGCAACCCAGTGAGCTTGTCTCATGGGCACCCAGTGAAATTTAAAGATTTGAACCTGTATGAGATGCACCACTCTGGCAAGATAGTCTGCGGGCAGATAGGGTCTCAGCCTGAGTACCATGGAGCTGGTAGACAGTTGCCCTGGACACAGAATTGACTTGAGCCTCCATGGTCAGCTGTGAGTCCAAAATGACTCCCAGGCTGCACACCTGGACCATCAGGGAAAGAGTTACCCCTTTCAGGACCAGGGAGTCTGCCCACACCCGAGCCCCCAAAACAGTACTTCTGTCTTGTCAGGATTCAACCTCAATCTGTTAACCACCATCTATCCTCCAGCCGCCTCCAGAAACTCACACAGGACCTTCACTGCCTTCCTGGTTCAGATTTGAAAGAGAGGTAGAGCTGGGTATCATCCACATACAGGTGAATGCCCAGCCCAACCCCCCTGATGATCTCTCCCATCAGCTTCATATAGATGTTGAAAAGCATGGGGGAGAGGACGGAACCCTGAGGAACCCCACAAATGAGACCCCAGGGGTCTGAACATTCATCCCCCAACACCACTTTCTGGACATGGCCCAGGAGGAAGGAGCTAAACTACTGTACAACAGAAGATTTGAGACTGGGTGGTAGTTGATCATATTGGCTGGGTCCAAATATGTTTTTTTTTTAAAAAAGAAGTGGTTTAATAACAGCTTCTTGAAGCAGCTCTGGGAAGACTCTTTCACAGAGGGAGGCATTCACCACCCTGTGGAGCCCATCACCCAGCCCTTCCCAGCTCACTCTTATGAGCCAGGATGGGCAAGGATCAAGAAACAGGTGGACGGTTTCACTCATCCAAGCACCCTGTCCACATCCTTGGATTGGAATAGATTGGAATTGATCCCACACAATTTGACCAGACAGGACTCTAGCACTCTCCCGCCCCAGCCCCTCTACCACAGTGGAATCTACCTCTTTCCGAATCTGAGCAACTTTATCTGCAAAAAACTTTGCCAAACCATTTCAGGAGATCTTTGGGTCTTCACCAGACCCCAATGGTGAAGGTGGTTCTGTTAGATTGTAGACCACCTGAAAGAGTCTCCTGCTGCTGTTTTCTGCTGATGCAATAGAGGCGGCAATGAAAGTCCTCTTCCACTTGGTATTGCCACTTGGTATGCTCGATGTGGAGCTCTAACCCATGTTCGGTCAGATCCAGAATGACTTTTCCTCCACCAGCACTCTAGCCATCTCAGTGATTGTTTCATCACCCTCAGTTCCAAGGAAAACCATGTGGCTCTCAGGGCTCCATGCAGTCGGAGAGGGCGCTTCTATACTGTCATTCACAGTATAGTAAACCTTTCTTTGGGACTACTACAATATGTTTTATGTATCTCTGATTTTGAAGGGTGTTCAGTATACTGTGACCCGGTTGTTGATTTCAGCCAATCGCCGTAATACAATCGCCACATGTTTCTCTTATGCAACATGATTGTAGCATAGCATTTTTAATGCTGCCCAAGATTAGCAAAATGAAAATGACCACACTGTGAGAAAAGAAAGTTGTTTCTTTCTTTGGCTGTTATTTGGGGGGGGGGGAGAGAGAAAAGGAGCATGTCATTTTAAAAGATGCAACTTAATGTGGATATTGGTAGGAAACTGGAGTGTCAGTTATTAAAATAAACCACCACGGGACAAACAAGCAAGAGGTAGATAAAAGATTTTATCACAAAGTGACGCTTAAGAAAAAATGATGATACTAAACAAAAGAAATGGTTATGATAGTTCACGTAGCATGAGTGGAAGGCAGGTTCGTAGGAGCTAACGGAACCTCATTCTTAGAAGTTGCCCCAGGGATTTTACACGTATAAGCAAACTAAGAATTAGTAATTGGACTCGCCGTATCAGCCAGAATACATGGGGTGGAAAGTTGTAGCATGAATTAGTTGTATCTTCAAGTGGTGCTAATTATTAGCAACTTGGGCTTCTGATGCTCAGTGCAATATAACTACCACTATTTTAAAAAATGGTAAAACTAATGTGTCATCAGATATCACTCGCTAACGGTAGAGAAGGATTTGTAGACACAGATCCATCTAAAGCTGAGCACCATCTGTATGGGTAAGGGATATGTGTGATCCCTTAGAAAGCAAATTTTAAAGGCTGGAGTAAAGCTATAGTCAGGTCTTTGTAGATGTGAAAAATGAGTAACATAAGAGAACGGATGGGTCAACCAAAGGCCAATCTAGCCTAACAGTCTGTTTCCCATAGTGGCCAATCAGGTGGCCAAACCCATGAGCAGGTATGAGACAATAGTTAGTTGACATCCATTTGTCTTGGGGGACAATGGAGGAGTGCGCCTTTGGGGGTGAAGTCAAACTATTGGAAGGTTACAATGTGTCAGTAACTGGTATACAAAAGCATGGCGCCTCTGATTTTGAAGGTGGGGTGGGAGAGCTCAGCTGGTAGACCACGAGACTCTTAATCTCGATCTGCCTCATGTTGCACAAAAAGATTCCTGCATTGCAAGGGGTTGGACTAGGATGGCCTTTGTGGTTTCTTCCAACTTGACAATTCTATGGTCCATGAGGCAAGGTGAGGCAACTGCCTCGCGTAGCAGGGTCCACAGGGGCGGAAGATCTAGCCTCCAATTAATGCATCACACAGCGCAGCTGGCGTGGCAGAAGTGTCAGAGACTGCTGTGACACTCCTTGGGAGGTTGGATACATCACCTCAACTGCTTGCAATGCTCCCTACTAGGAGGGGAGAGAGACCATCACCAGAGCCTCCTTTTTGCGAGGCCACTATGCAATGCTGCTGATCTCCCATCCCCAGGAGGAAATGGCAGAGGCTGTCCTCTGGGGTCTCCTGGGCTCTGCAACCACCCGGCATGATTCAGACTGGGCCTCTTTTTCCTTCGCAAAGGCCTTTGATTCCCACTTCAGCTGCTGGGCAAGAATGATTTGATTTCCCCACCGCATGTTTCTTGTATAGATCTTTGCTCACTGGCATTTTCTGATTCGCCTCAGGTGCCAAAATGTCTTGTGTCAGCTCCATTTCAGTCCGGATTCTGTCCAGGTTTTGGGACTGAGACGGCTGTGATTGCCCTAACAGATGATCTCCGCAGACAACGGGATCAAGGCGGGTCGGGACTGCTGATTCTCTTAGATTTGTCAGCAGCCTTTGACATGGTCAATCATGATCTTCTGGACCACCGCCTCGCCAATGTGGGGATACAGGGCATAGCCCGTAAATGGCTGTGCTCTTTTATCTCTGGTCGGGGACAGAGGGTGGCGCTAGGGAGGGAGTTGTCGTCGCGCCACTCCTTGGTGTGTGGAGTGCCGCAGGGCGCAATCCTCTCCCTTATGCTTTTTAACATCTTTATGCGCCCCCTTGCCCAGATTGTCTGGAGCTTTGGGCTGGGTTGTCACCAATATGCTGATGACACTCAGCTCTATCTGCTGATGGATGGCCATACTGACTCGGCCCCGGACACACTGAGCAGATGTTTGGAAGCTGTGGCTGGTTTTGTGGGAGCCGATAGAAACTAAATCCTTCGAAAACAGAGGTTCTCTTGCTGGGTCGGGATGGCATGGGGATGAGGGACCAACTCGCTTCTCTTGCGGGGGCCCAATTAGTGCCATTGCCTTCTGTTAAGAGTTTGGGTGTAATCCTTGACACCTCCTTTTCCATGGAGGCGCAGATTACAGCAACAGCCAAGGCGACATTTTTCCACCTTCGCCGCATCAAGCTGTTGGTTTCTTACCTTTCCCGTACCAACCTGGCCACAGTGATCCATGCGACGGTCACCTCCAGGCTTCACTACTGTAATTTGATCTACGCGGGGCTGCCCTTGAAGCTGTCCCAGAAACTCCAGCAGGTGCAGAATGCTGCAGCGAGGCTCCTCACAGGGTCTCTGCCATGGGAGCATATTCATCCAGTGCTTTTCCAGCTGCACTGGCTCCCGGTGGAGTACAGGGTCAGATTTAAGCTGCTGGTTTTGACCTTTAAAGCCCTTCACAGCCCAGGACCCTCGTACCTACGGGACCGCCTCTCCTGGTATGCCCCATGGAGGACTTTAAGGTCCATAAATAGCAACACCCTAGAGGTCCTGGGCCCTAAGGAAGTTAGATTAGCCTCAACCAGAGCCAGGGCCTTTTCAACACTAGCTCAGGCCTGGTGGAACGCTCTGTCTCATGAGACCAGGGCCCTGTGGGATCTGATTTCTTTCTGCAGGGCCTGTAAGACAGAGTTGTTCCACCTGGCCTTTGGCTTAGAATCAGTTTGATTCCCTCCCCCTCTTTCTTTTTCCTTTCTCCTCCTGTGAAGAGGCTGCATCTTAATGTTTTAAGGTTGCATTTTAATCTTGTTTTTTAAATTGTATTTTAATCAACTTGTTTTTATTATTGGTTGTTAGCCGCCCTGAGCCCGGTCTTGGCTGAGGAGGGCAGGGTATGAATAAAATTTATTATTATAGTAGTATTATTATGGTGGCAAGTAGACATAATGCTGATCCTCCACATTGGAGTTTTAATGTGGATTTCAAGATGGAGAGGGGGAATTTCCACAACATCCTCTCGATCCAAGTGGACACCTGTACCGTCTCCCCACTAAACTTGATTTTCCCAAGTTAAGGATAACTTAACACCCACGTTGCTCGACTGGATGTACTGAAGTGAATTGCATAGGCAGGTTTTTTCTTTCTTTCCTGTTCTAAAGATGTATAGTGACATTTCGCTTGGTGCTATTATCACACACCCAACTTCAATTTTGTTTCTATCAGCCCAAAGGAAAGGAGGCAGTTTGCACTTCTGTTGCTGCTGAAGGAATGTTCACAGTATTTTTAAAGCATCTGCTTTTGCACAGAACAGCTACATTAACAATAAACATAAAATTTACTCTTGCAGGTATGAGAGGCAGGAAAGGAGCGGGAGAAGGAAGTGGCAGTCTTTCATGGGAGTGATGCCACTGGAGCAACACACAACTATACACATGTAAGTATATTATTTTTGAGTGTAAATCTGATTTCCAACTTATGCTGGGTGGGGAAATACTAAGATCCTCAAATGTCTGGCCACCTCTCTTAATATGGAAGTTGCTAATTTGGGTTGCTCTTTTTCACACCTTTCTCCATTCTGCAATATCCTTTTCAAGTGTGATGGTCAGAACTATAGAGTCTTCTAAGTGTGTTACATGCTTCAATTAAAACCACCTGATTCAAAGGAGGCCCCTTATTCATAAGCAGCCTGGTTTGGGGGAGGGGGCAGTCCACACCTTTTGATGCCAGAATTTCCTGGGGCCGGCAGATAGTTCAATTGTCCCCTATGATTCCACAGGCAATGGAGTTATTACTGAGGGTATGCTGAACAAAAAGGGGGAAATTGTACAGAAAGGCTTGGCTTTCCTAAGTCAGGCCTACACAGGGGGAAATACTATTTCAGAAGTAAATGTAGAGCCTCATCCTGGGTGGAGTTTTGGGCACATCAGCCCACTGGAGGTCAAAGTAGGGGAGTAACCAACATGGTGCCCTTCAGGTTTTGGGACAAGTCACCCTTGGCCACCAACCAAGCAATATTACATGCCAGTGCCGTATTAAACCCTGTGAGAGGCCCCTAGGCAGTCTAAATCTCGGGGGGCCTCTCACAAATTATCTCAAAGCTTCTACTCAACTTGTGAATGTTCTACTAGGATCTGGCGTCTGTGGGAACTCGCCACACACTAACTCACAGAAAGCTTCATATCAGGTTTCTCGTGTGAGCACTCTAGAGGGATCACATTGAACATAAGAAATTGTAATTTTCGTTCAAGATCAAATATTGTTTTGATTCGTTGTTGCAGGGCCCCCAAAAGGTGTGGGGTTAATAGGCTACTGCTGCTGCTTACTCTGCCTACTTGGTAATCTGGCACGGGTACAAGCACCAATCAGCCAGAAAACCCTCTTACTTGTGAGCAGGCACCAATCGCACCAAGAAAGATCAACTCAGATGAAGGAAAAATATATACAATCAGACCAGGCAGGTACTAACCAGCCTCCCTGGCCTGAGGGGTGATTGGTCCTATAGTAGGTCTGCTCCTACAGACCTAGACCAAAGAAAGCATTCCATATGGCTGGAATTCTGGTGTAATACATGGAATAACTTGCAAGTAAGGACACATGCAAGGTCTGGAATTGTCCCTGATATGAAGCTAAAACATCCCCAACATTCAGTTGCCTGCCTTACTGTTTAGTTTGGTTAACAGTCTTGCCTGCCTAGGAAAGTAGTTTGATGGTGGGAGTAAGTAATGTAAGAAGCAGGGATAGTCCACTCTAACTTTCCCCTTCCATTTTTGTTTTATAAGGATGATCTCAGAAGTATATTTTAGGAAGTACACTGTTAATACAAAGGGTTTTTTTAGAAGAGTAATTCAGAACAATGGAACATTTTTTAAAATAGTCTGTATCAGTTCACAGGATGAAATTTTTGCATGAAAAATTGCACCCAAGTGCCTGTTGCTAAGTATCGTTTCATGTTAGCATGCACAGTATCTTGTAATCAGTGGTTAAATTTTGAAACCATGTGTTTCAATTCTTATTTTAGATATATACCACAGGAAGTTTTAAAGTATAAGCAAATGTTGTGGGCATTCAATAAGCTCACCGTGACACAATGAAACACATTAAGGAGAAATGCAAAGAAACTATACCACAAAATATCCAAATTATTATTATTAATGCCAAACGGGTCAAAGTTTGATAGAATGAAAAAGCTATTGAGAATTAGTTGACAAGTATTGCATCGTATGCTATAAAAAGGTAGGGTATCGGTGGCAGACCTTGGTGTCTCAGATTTCAGGTGTGTCCTGTGTGACACCCTCTACTGCTTCTCACTTTCCGTCGGATTTCATAGTCGCAGTGCCTGCTGCAGTACCCCAGACACTCTGCCCCCAGCGCAACCAAACCGGTCATGCTCCCCTAGATCCGCCTTTGATAATAGGATGGAATATAGAAAGTTGTCTACATTAGATCTTTCAGCTGAGTGCTGACTACAATAACTGGCAGTGAGTCCTCAGGGTTTCAGGCAGGAGTCTTTCCCAGCCCCATCTGGAGATGCCAGAGACTGCAGAGAACACTGGCAGGTTCTCTACCAGTGAGCCATGGTCAATGTTTCCCTGCAACACAATACATTACTCTGTGTAGTGCATCATCATGTGCAGCAAGCAGAGGGCTACACTTTTAGCTTTGCCCCAACACCCCCAGTAATTACATGTTGTACAGTTGTCTGAGCAGAAAGCACAAAGCTTGAGCTCCTTCCTGCTCATGAGTAAGGGTTCTGTGTGATTTGGGTATCCCAACTGCACAGAGTTCACACACTGGGCATTCTGCTCATGCAACTTTGCACTATAGCGGCAATTTGGAGGGCAGAGATAGAGGTGCATCCCTGCTCCTTGGTCTACACCAGGCATCCCCAAACTCAGCCCTCCAGATGTTTTGGGACTACAACTCCCATCATCCCTAGCTAACAGGACCAGTGGTCAGGGATGATGCAAATTGTAGTCCCAAAACATCTGGAGGGCTGAGTTTGGGGATGCCTGGTCTACACACTTAGAAGACACATGAGAAATAGTGAAAGAAGGCTTAGCTTTTAGAACACCACATTTCTGTGCTCAGAATTTTAATCTTAATTTCCCCTTTCCAATAATATAACTGTTTATTATAAATCAACCAGCTACACATGCAGCTAAAAGTCTCCATCAGCAAGCATCTGATGCTATCCAAAAGTAGTTTTATTTTCACTCTATTATGTTTTGGATAAGTCCTGTATCACAAAAGCATTGCAAACTCTAATGAACATATGATTCCAAAGATGTAACGCTACATTTTACAATCTCAGAACACTGGTCAATGTTCTTTTTAATTCTGTAGAATTTCTCAACATATTCAGACCGACTCAATAGTTCCACAAAATCTTCATCATGAGTTATAACAAGAAGTTGGAAGTTGCGTTGCTGGGATCTACTTTTGATTATCCTGTGGAAAATCAACATTTAGAATGTGTTAGTTTATAGCTGTCAACATCTTATATTTGCAGCTTTCTGTGCTGTTGCCACCCAGATTTTAATTGTTCCACTCATTTTTAAAGTTTATGATAATTTCATTTATACAACAGAAAGCTGCCCCTCAACAATACCCAACCCCTCTAATAACACAGCTACTAGAGAAAACAAATAAGGGAAATGGAATGAATGGAGAACAGAAAAAAGGGTGAGGAAAGCATAAGAAATACACAGAACCAATTTGAGGTGACTAACACACCTGTTGATCAGATGGCAGAGAAAAATGTCTGAATTGACCCAGTACCCTAAATTATTGTTTGAGCTTTTAAATTTCTGGATTAGGGTTTACATGTGAGGGTTTACATATTTAGGGGGGGAAACGCATACATGCTTCCAGGTTCTTCCACACTTTTTCCAATAGCAACAGTTGCTTCATCTGTAGAGCAGTCCATTCTGGGTGCTCTTTCCTTTGTAAGTGATCCCTCCATAATCTAACTTTTGGGCAATTAAAACTACACTGTGTTAAGCTTTGTATTAAGCAGGGAGACAAACCTTTTCTCAGGTGAGAGGTGCAAGTGTTCATAAAAGGATATAACTACGACAATCAAAATAATTATTTTGGGAAGATATGGGGGATTTATAGAGCACTTTCAATTTGCTTTAGGACTCAATTTGGTGTGAATAAAGTGGAGTATAATAGAGGAAGACTCCGCCGACATCTCTATTGCTGCTCAAAATTACCATGCAAATGAAGCAGCAGAGATACATTACAATGGCATTCCTCAGGACTGGGCCAGACTGACTTATGGGCACTAATTGCTTGTCACTAATGCTTTCCCACCTAGGTTCCCACAGGCTTCTTGGTAAAATCTACAGATACTTACTCCACTAAGGCATGTGCAAGAGATTCAATATTCTCCCGATCAAGATTGGTGGTGGGCTCATCCAGTGCAAGAATGCCACAGTTGAGACAAAAGGATTCTGCTAGAGCAAGGCGGATAATGAGGGAAGCAAGAACCTACAACCAAAAGTAAAAGGCAACCGTTCAGTAAGTTAACCAAAACACAAACACTTCTAAAAGCACCATGATGGCAGCACCATATCTGGACTCTATAATGCCTGTAACATGACTGAATGCTGCCCTGAATAAAATCTTCCCTTCACATAGAAAACTAGCATGTCAGGAAGGATTCTAGCCTAACTTTCATCCTGACATGTGCGTTTTCAATGTAGATTTTTTAAAAAATGTATGAACGTTCACTAATGTGAATTCTTTACTGCCTGAAAAGGTAAGTATAGGACAAAGGGTTGCCATCTGACAGGAACTAAGCTAGAATTCTAAATAAATTCAAGTGCTTTTCTTTACTTAGCTGATAAAAATGGGCAAACTTTTTTTTAGAAAACAAACATACAAAATAGAATCGTAAGGTAAAGCAACTGAAAAGTGAAGTAGCCAACAAAAAAATCAGAAAATGCCATATAAAAGCTATTACTAACTTTAATGCAGGTGTATTCTAACTTATCAATTGCTATTAGCCATGATTGTTGTGTGATACCTCCAGTATTGGAGGTAGTATGCCTTGGAATACCAGTTGCTAGGGGAACACAAGTTGGTGAGTGCTCTTGTGCTCATGTAGCAGAGGAGGGAGCACAGGCAAGGACAAGGTTATGCACCTGGCTTCTCAACACCAAATGTCACTGCTGCGTAATGAAAGAGGGAGGAATGGGATGCTTAGCAGTGTTGGGCATTGAACCAATCCAATGCTCCTGCCACCACATCGAACTTCCCATACCTTGCTTCCCATACCTTCCTTCTTGGTATGGTGAAGTGATGCTTTGTGTTGCGAAGACAGGCGTACAAACCTACCCTTCCTGCACTGCTCTGCTAACTGATGCTGTCTGGTTGCCTGCTGTTAGAACAGGATGCTGGACTGGTATGATCCGGCAGGGCTCTGTGTTCTTACATACTGCCATTAGCTTTCCCTTCCTAGATTATATTTATCACCTTGAGTATAGTGCTTCAGAACATGTAATACAGTAATAACTCCATGAACGTCCGCCTCTAGCATCCATTCTGGTGAACATCCGAGGCAAACCGGGAAGTACCAGAACGGTTTACTTCCAGGTTTGTCACTCACGCATGCGCAGAAGCGCAAACCACTCTGTGCAGACGCGGTGCTTTACCCTGCGTCCTTTTCATCTAGTGGCCAGGGCTCCAGAACAGATCCCGGTCACAAAACAAGGCATGACTGTACTAAAAAAGTTTTACCTAACGCATTTTAATCCTTTGAATATCCCCCCTCCACAAGAGAACAGAGAAGGGAAGCAGGACATCCTGCCCATTTTCCAGGTGAGAACGCATGCAACTATTGCATTTCCTGCAGGTCTTCCAATAGATTCCCTTCCATTTCAAGCATTTCATGTATTCACATTTCTTTGGCAGCTGAGATTGTGGGTTACAACAGATAGGTCTAAAAGAGGTTTGAGTAGCACCCGTTCATCATCAGCCAAACCAGGATTCAGCCATCATGAGTTATTAGTCTGGCTGATATCTGAAGTCAAGTGGAAACATGAGAAAACTGGAGTTTACCCTTCTGGCAGGTACTATGCAACTACAGTGTGTGTGTGTGTGCCTTATCATCTGGGGAAATGTCTCCCTGCCCAATGTGCTGCATCCCCCCCCCCATTATATTAACCTCTAGTTCTATTCTTTCATCTTCACCACCACCAGATGCAAGTGACAAAGTGAACCAGTCTGTGGAAATTTATGCCATAATAATTTTTTGAATAAAAATGCAAAATATATTTTGACTGTGCATGTATCAAATATGAAACCCAACATATCCTATGCACTGGCATCCAAACAAGTGTTGTTACCTACCTTTTGTCCAGCACTACATCTGCCCCTCATATCTAGAGCAGTGTCTCCCTTTATCATTACTACTCTGTAATTGTAACTCCTCCTCTTGTCAGCAGCAGAAACATTCTCATCTGCATCAGATCTAATTTCTATATATTCAATATCTGCATGGAAAAGAAAGCAGTTACACTACAGTTAGTTGCCAAATCAATAGATTTGTTGGCCTTGAAGCAGCTAAACTTTCTTTACTCCAGTCTTCTTCACAGAGGCATGATGTACAATACCCAAACATTCTTAAGCAATTAGCTTCATAATCCAGATAAGAAGGGCTATAGGCAAGCCTGTTAGATTGATGGATTACATCTCTAGTACTAAATGGAGGAACACTGGCAGAATGAACAGAGCCCTAGTTACATATCACAAAAAGGAAGAAGGAATGATCAAGATGTACCACAACATCAGTGACTCTATGAGAAAGGAATATATTTAGCAGGATAAACCAAGACGACTCAAGCAGGATTAGCCATGCTACTTTTTATAGGAAGTTTAGTTTATTAGATTTATTTATTGCTTCCCAGAGCCAAAGTAATCCTGAAGCCATTTACAGAAAAGATATACTCTAAAATACAAGTCACAGTAATGCAACCATTAACAATATAACCCTTTCCAGGCCCCAATTAGAATTCTTATTTGTAACTTAAGAGAGGACTCTTTTTTCTCTATCCAGAAAAAAAGTCCATAATGATTATAAGGAATGTTAATTCTAAATATGTTTTGATTTTTGTTTTTGAGTAAATGTTTACCCGTCCTGAATCTTTAAGAAAATGCATAATATGGTATAAATCTACACAAAAAGGATTAAGAAGAAATACTTTGGTACCTTGCCCCCTGTAAGTGCTTCGCCAAAGGTCACGAATTATCTTGTTTATTTCTTCCATCTTCATGCTGTGAAATGTCATTATTGCTCTAAAAGAAAAGAAAAACCACAGCTCATTATGCTCCTTCCATCAGACTTCACTTTCTTTCTACCCTAGGCATACAGGTTTGTGCTACAGTACTTGAAAAATAAAAGATGTATGCGTCACATGGATGAATCTAGAAATTCTCTTATGATCACTTTTTTTTAATTTATTAAATTTATATCCTACTATTCCTCACAAGAGGGTACGCCGATCAGAAGGTTGGTGGTTTGAATCCCCGTGACGGGGTGAGCTCCTGTTGTTCGGTCCCTGCTCCTGCCCACCTAGCAGTTCGAAAGCACATCCAGTGCAAATAGATAAATAGGTACCACTCTGGCGGGAAGATAAACGGCGTTTCCATGCGCTGCTCTGGTTCACCAGAAGCAGCTTAGTCATGTTGCCACATGACCCAGAAGGTTTCTGCGGACAAACACCGGCTCCCTCGGCCTACAGAGCGAGATGAGTGCCCAACCCCAGAGTCGTCTGCAACTGGACCTAACGGTCAGGGGTACCTTTACCTTTACCTATTCCTCACAAGGGAACTCATTTAAATCACATTAGCATAAATTTTGCTTCTATTCTGGTATAAAGACTTTCTTGCTGATAGAACCCAAACTTATTAATGCCACATTTTTTATTTTGAGGTAACTGATCTAAAATTAAATAAATCCCATGAGACCTTTGCCAATCATTGCTGCAAACAGAGGTAGGTGTGGAATGGGTCTAAGTGTTCCTCTCCATAAGGAACTGTGGCTGAAATATTTAGGTAGGTAAATGTCTATAAGATGGGCCAGGGTAGCATCACAGGAAGAAACAAATTAGAAGTTCATATTAAGTGCAATTTAGAATTACTGCTAAAATATGGAAACTTTGTATCTTTGAAAAATGGCAGATACAAAGGAATTAAACCAGGAAAGCTAGAATAGTGGAGTTTTTTTAATAATTAAAATAAAGTAAAGCACATGAACAGAAATTGCTATGAAATTTGTTGATCTAGTAGTGGTTTATTAAAAGACCCTAAATTTCTTAATAGTGTATAGTGTTTTTGTCTTTCATAACTCCCAAGGTTTTCTACTGTGTGTGAGCTTGGCTTGCATTTTAAAACTTTGTGTTCACAGTGGCTGAACTTTGGATTTATGCCTTTCTGAGGCTATATATGGAATATAAAAGGCTATAAAAAGTATGGACAATGTACATGCAAACCCAAAGTTAAAAAAATGGAGTTTAAGCATCCCATTCCTAAGAGGAAGATGGGGATGCAAGATAATCTCTGAATTTACATCGTATCTAATTAAGCCAACAGAAGACTGAGAATATTAATCATGTAGATTTATTCACTGACAAGTTCTCATTCCAATCTAGATACTAATCCACAGATCAAAGCGTATGTGCACAGCTACACACATATCGCTCCTACACAAACAGGCCTTTTTCTTGTTGGCTTTGCTAGGTGAGTAATCCTGCATGCACTCAAGTTTGCACTGTGCACACAGAACTTTCTCCAACACTAGTCAACAAATTTCTGATGTGTAGAAGCTTCATTGTGCTTTGTAACACCTGGATCAGGTGAACCATGCATCGTTTTTTCCTTCGAATGCTTCAAAAGGTGCCAGACCTAGAAGGTCATCTAGATGCTACATCTTTTGTAACAGGAACACTACAGGTCAAGAGGAAAGACATATAATGGAAAGCGGTAGCTTGGCATGGAACACCTTTGGTCTTTATACCACGAAATATTACTTTCATTATTCTTATTAGTTATATTTAGTCATAGCTTCCATTATAGTAAAGCTTCATATAGCAGCTCTCCATTTGATAACATCAACTTTGTTTAATGTTGAGTCATGGTTATTTTTTGCTGGTGAACTGAGTTGCACATTTGAGTGCATCAGATAAGGATGCAGAAAAAGAAGCAAATGTTACCTCTTATCATGTTTGGAGGGAGGAAACAACCCATGGCAATAAAAGATGCTCTGCTTTTCGAAAAAAGGAAAAGGGGGAAAAAAGGCAGGAGGCCTAATATTACATTTCCCGCCTTCGTACGTTACCTCTTTCCTTTTGCGCTGTGTGAACACATTATCACCTGCTACATCTTTAAGCAGCTTAAAAATATGGTTTGTAGCGTTTGCATGCTACAGTAGCCAGGGTTGTTCTCTTTAATTTATTGTAGCATTGCAAATTGATCGGTTCTCACAGTGCCACAGCCAACAAGGGAGGGTCTTCCCAATTCCCACAGCTCGGAATTATCCCCAGGCCATTCAGAGGGGCTTTTGGGGGAGAGGGAACAGGAAAGCCTCCTTCCTTCCTTTCAGGTTCTCAGGTGAAAGCCGCATAACGGAGGTGCCAAACGAACATATGTGGGGTGGACCTAGAGGCATCCACAGAAAATGTCCCAGGCCACTCCTCTCCACAAAAAGAGAAAAACCTTCTAAGGGTGGTGGAACTATCAAGAGGTAAAGGTAAAGGTACCCCTGGCCATTAGGGCCAGTCGTGGCCGACTCTGGGGTTGTGGCGCTCATCTCACTTTATTGGCTGAGGGAGCTCGGCCAATAAAGTACAGCTTCCAGGTCATGTGGCCAGCAGGACTAAGCCATTTCTGGCAAGCCAGAGCAGCACACAGAAACGCCGTTTACCTGCCCGCCGTAGCGGTACCTATTTATCTACTTGCACTTTGACGTGCTTTCGAACTGCTAGGTTGGCAGGAGCAAGGA
Source organism: Podarcis tiliguerta (assembly GCF_965153285.1). Taxonomy (NCBI): domain Eukaryota; kingdom Metazoa; phylum Chordata; class Lepidosauria; order Squamata; family Lacertidae; genus Podarcis; species Podarcis tiliguerta. Next base: position 68,168,471 of record NC_139535.1, on the reverse strand, counting down.
CCGAGCAACGGGAGCTCACCCCATGGCGGGGATTCGAACCGCCGACCTTCTGATCAGCAAGTCCTAGGCTCTGTGGTTTAACCCACAGCACCACCCACGTCCCTTATCAAGAGGTACCTATCTGCTAATCTTACTACCTGAGATGGTATGTAGAGAAAGAGGGGGCCTTTCAGTTATTTGAGACCTAACTCATTTAAGGGCTTTAAAAACTGGCATGAGCACCTTGAACTGGAAATGAATTGGGGGAAAGTGAAGCTGTTTTAAAACAAAGATTGTAATAGTTCTAAACAGAGCTCTGATCAGTCAAATGGCTGCTGCATTTTCGACCAGTTGAAATTTCCAAGTAACTTTCAAGGGCAACCTCCTATAGAGCGAATTGCAATGATTAAATATGGAAATTACTGGGGCATAGCCTCATCATCTCTGTCCAAAAGGGACCATAAATGGCAAACCAGCTGAGTTGGAAAATGACCTCCTAGCCACAGAGGCCACCCAAGCCTCCAGTGACAATGTTGAATCCAGCAGCGCCTCCATGCCATGAACCTGCTTATTCTACGGGAGTGAAACCTCAACCAGGGCAGGCCATCTTCCTACCTCCAAGACTCAAAAACTTGGGACACAGAACACCTCTGTCTTTTCAAGATTCAGCTCCAGTTTATTGGCCCACATCCAGCCCATCAACTACCCCAGGCACCAGTCTAACATCACAACTGCATCTCCCAATTCAGATGGAACACACAGAGAGAATGGGACCTGGCTACATATTGGTGACACATCACTCCAAAGCACCTGATGACAGCTCCCAGTGGCTTCATATAGATGTTAAGTGTCATGGGAGACTAAATGGAATTCTATGGGACACCACAGGACAACTCACATAGTGCTGAACAGTAATCTCCTATAACTATCTGGAAATCGCCCTGAAGGTAGGAGCAGAACCACTGAATTACAGTGCCCCCCAACTTTCCCAAGACCCTCCAGAAAGATACTTAGTCAACAGTATCAAAGGTCACACTCCCCCCTCATGTCTTTCCTGACAGATGTCATAAACCAGGGCAACCACAGTGGTTTCAGTGCCATGACTGGGCCTACACTGTATACACTAATAGCATTAAAGTGAACATATTTTCCTAGACACGTAAGCAGAATTCAAATTCTCGTAAACGGAAGAGATTCTTTTCCTCACTGGTTTCTGATTATATGTAAATAAGCTCTCCATTATCAAAAGGAAATCTTAAGGCTGCAAATTTGCTAGTGTATGTCTGCATGGCAAAATGACACATAACTGCATGTCAACAATTTACATGTAACATTTTTAAAAAATGTATTCACCTTCATCCCAAATTCTGAAGGCGAGGAGTAAAATTTATAGATACCGATAGGCAAGACAATAAAATATACCTATTGTCTTGCCTCTCAGGAATAAGGGGATTAAAAATTCAGCCTGCTAAATTTAAAGCTCTCCTTGGGGAGATAATTGATTAATTGATAGTTACCAAACCCAACATGCTATTTAAACAACTCACTGATCCAGTGCTTTGTAGTAAATGTCCAGATCCTTGTTTGCCAACTCCGTTGTTCTCATGTCAATCATCATTTCTTTGTATTTTTTCTCAGCATCTTTAAACTGTGATTCTCTCAGCTCTCTCTTAAACCTAAGGATTTCTTCCTCAAATCCATGCTGTCGACCAAGCGCCAAGCTTTCTTTTCTTTTCAATTCTTCTATTTTCTCCTCTAAATGCTGTCGGTCCCTGTCAAGTAGAAGTCAATATGCAGCTTTATTTTCTATTATAGTGGTAAACAGAAAGTGATTTCTTAACCATGAGTAAATTGCTGGATGTTGTTTATAATAACTTAACCGAGCCACAAAGAGGGAAAGAGAAAAGGATGGAAATAAATGGTAGTGCATTTAAAATGAGTCTCAGTTGGGCCTAAAATGTTTAGACAGATTTGCTGGGTGGCATTCAAAGACGGGGGGGGGGGGGAACTGTCAGCAGAACAGGGAGGAAAGGAGGGAGGGAATTTCCAGCAATCTTTCCCACCATTTGCATGCAATGCCCTGCATCTCCTCTACATTTGCTCTATAAGATTGGGGACCATCTAGTTTTACAGGGACACGGGATCTTGCTCCTCATCCCACCGGATTACACCCATGGAGAATTAGTCTATCAATGGCTTTTAGCTTTTATCAACCTTAACTGGAAATTCCAACACCAGAGGCAGCACAGCTCTTAATATCAGCTGCTGAGAAAAATGGGGGGGGGGGGAGGCTGTTATAAAGAATGATAAGCATAAATGTCTCTAGTAAGCCTGCTAGGTTAAATACACAGGTTGGTCACGGTGTTTCTGCTTCATTAGGGTTCCTAACTTACGAGAGACATGGTTAAATAATGCAAGATGCATTTTAAACATGACACATGCCCTGCTCTTGGGCCAACCATCTGGCCCCCGCTAAAGAAAAGACACTGGATTAAAGCCCTATTCAGTTATTCGCATGACGGAGCAACACAATTTCAAAGGGACTGTGTCTTTAGACCTTCACCTATTGTTGCATGGTTAGTCCTTGTTCCCATTTGGTCAGGGCAAAAACCAGGAGTGGGAAGCCTTCTGTATTTGCTTAGGCTCCCCACAAGAGACAGAATCATCTGTGATCAGGGTTCTAGAACCAGTAAGACTACTATTATATTCTTAGAGTACCAAAGAGACAATATTTGTGCACTTTTAGCCATTTTTTTTAAAAAACCCAACCTATCTGAGGCATTGGGGCATAATCAAACTTGCAATTCACCCATTGAGTTACACTGTGAGAATAAGGAAGCCTAGTACTGAGGACAGATTACAGAGGTCAAGTGTGATCGTGCATAAATTTAGGTGTTTACAGGTGAATTTGACTTAGAAAGTATCACCAGAAGCTTGCCAAAAGTAGTTCATATGGTGCATGCTAGCCTATACAGTATTTAAAACCACTCTTCTCAGTATAATCAAATTGCTTATGCTGTAGTTGCTACAAGGTTGACCACAGTATACAAAACTAGAAACTTAGATTATCTAAGCAAAGGAGAAAAAAAGTTTGGTCTACAAGAAAAGTATCTATCAAGATATGGTGAATATGCAAATACTTGTGGACTACTAGCTAGGACCAAGTATGGAAAAGTGGTAAATATGCAAATAATTAAGGTCTACTGCTTTGCAATTAAGAAATTATTTTTTTTCTTTTAAAAGGAAGTTCAGAAGATACCTTTTCAGTTGTGGGACTTCCATTTCCCCCATCTCCTTCAAATATTGCTTTATACTATTTTCGACTTCTTTTAGATCTTCATTTCTTTTTCTTAAAGTAAGGTTATCTTCTAACCACCGCTCCTGAATCTAAATTCAAATAAAATATATTAGTGAGTTAATCATCATCATTTTGTGCCATGACTATTTGAGAAGAGAGTTGGAAGGGATTTCAGAGACAGTCTAGTTAACTCCAATGCAAGTACAGTGGTACCTCGGGTTACATATGCTTCAGGTTACATATGCTTCAGGTTACAGACTCTGCTAACCCAGAAATAGTACCTTGGGTTAAGAACTTTGCTTCAGAATGAGAACAGAAATCGTGCTCCAGTGGCGCGGTGGCAGCAGGAGGCCCCATTAGCTAAAGTGGTGCTTCAGGTTAAGAACAGTTTCAGGTTAAGAACAGACCTCCAGAACGAATTAAGTACTTAACCCGAGGTACCACTGTACAGGTAATCCACTACTACAGCATCTCTGAATAAAGCATGAGCTGTAGTTAAAAATGTGCTATGTATTTACTATACAAAACATAGCAGTACTTGTATTTTACCACTGTACTTGTATTTTAATTGGTACTTTTAGCTGCAATCTTATACATTTAACTGAGAGTAATCACCAATGAAAAACAACAGATATTAATTCGCAGAATTGGTCTTTCAGTAATTTTAACTGAAATCAGAGTTGAACCCTAACATCTGACAAGCAAAAAGAACAAAGTCTTATAAACGATAATTAAAAACAACCATACCAACACATACCAATCCAGAAAGGTATGTAAAAAGATTACTGTTTTGTCACCTGTCTCAGCCTTTGGGATGGGGCATTAAAAAAATAAATAAATAGAGATATGAAGGTCTTTTAAGTTCTCAAAAGGAAAATTGGTAGCAGAACTTCAAAATCTAATTGAATTAATGTGAAATAACCTTTTGCTTAGTAAGAACGTACTTTACTAGAAGCACTGAGTAGATAAAAAATGTAGTATGATAACTTGAGATACAGTGGTGGCTAATTCAAAGGTCAAATGTAAAAGATTCCTGGTTCAGGGTGAATGAAATGCTCCTTTATTTATTGCTACATATTCAATTTAATGCACTATTCATGCCCACCCCCTCTTTAGAAATAACCAAAGAATAATGTGGGTTGATAACATATGATGCTAGTATACCTACAGATGAATACGTAGCATGACATATGTCATCGGACCCAGTAAAAACATTTGACAGAGCAGGTGGAACTGGCACAAGGAAGGATAAGTTCCTTAGCTCCTTGATTTGCAGTGCTGAATTGGGCTTCTTGGGGATATTAGTGAGTAGCAATCACATGTTCTGGAGCAGTGTGTCAGCAAGCCAGATTTCCCTATTAGGGGATTTTTTAATATAGCATTGAAAAAATACTTTGTAATGTCACAAGTTAAATTGTTATGCTAACTGGTCAATCAGAGGCACATGACCAATTCAACTTGACGATATGTGCAAAACGTGCATGCTGCCAAAACATATTGAGTGATTTCAATAAAAAATACTTTCTTTTCAAACTTATTTGCAGGACGTTTGACTCACAGGAGTGTTCTCTCAGGCCCTTAATGCTGCTGTTAAGTACATCAGAATTATACAGAAAGCTACTTTGAAAACAAAGACTACTGTCTACTATGCATAGATATCAACAATATTTGAGAAAAATATCTGAACTAGACAAATGTACCTTCTGAGTATCGATATTTTGTCTAATAGTTCCAATTTCTTTATTTGTCGTTTCTTTCTTTTTCTCACATTCTGCTAGCAGATCCTTGACTTCATCAAGTTCAGATTCCTTTTGCTAAAAAAGGAAAACACAGAGATGAAAAAAATTAACATGACTTTGGAAGGTGTGAAGAAATGCTGTTGGTGTTCTGTGTTTTGAAAAATAGGTTTCTGTGACCACTGATGTTGCGGTATATACTATTATTATGTATACTATTACTAAGTTGCAGTCTGTTTAGCAGAAGCTACTTGACAACTGGTTCTGAAAGATGAGAGGGAAGTGATCATTTTTAATATTTATGTCTGATATTTATAGATGGGGGCTGCATCAGGTAAATTCATTCTGATTTGTCTGAGAAACAACAGACTCTGATTGGATGAAGGTTCTTGTAAGTGAATAATGGGAAGCTAGCTGAGAGTTGGGAAAGGGAGCAGAGGAAGTTGATAAGGCAAAATCCAGAGGAAGTCAACAAGAAAGTGGACACTTAAGGCCTGCGTATTAAGTTTTTCATCCCCACTGTGTTAACAATACTTTGCTGGTGAAGATCAGGAGGAGGGAGCCAGGGTCTGTGTTAAGCTAAGAGGCTGCCGTGTAAAATGTATTTTTCAGAGGAAGGCTACACAAGCAGGTTTTTAAGATCATGTAACGGCCCAAGAAGCCAGAAGTACAACCACAGTCTGCCTTGGTCAGACCACATCTGGAGTACTGTGTCCAGTTCTGGGCACAATTTAAGAAGAATACTGACAAGCTGGAACATGTGCAGAACAAGGCAACCACAATGATCAAGGGTCTGGAAACCAAACCTTATGAGGGAATTGGGTATTTTTAGCCTGATAACGAGGAGACTGAGAGGAGATAGGATAACCATATTCAAATATCTAAAGGGTTGTCGCATGCAGGATGGAGCAAGCTTGTTTTCTCCTGCTCCAGAGGCTAGGACACGAACCAACTGCTTCAAGTTGCAAGAAAGGAGATTCCCACTAAACATTAGGAAATTTCTGACAGTAAGAGCTGTTTGACAGTGGAACAGACTCCCACAAGAAGTGGTGGACTCTGCTTCATTGGAGGTTTTTAAGCAAAAGTTGGATGGTCATCTGCCACATATGATTTAGCTGAGATTCCTGTGTTGCAGGCGGTTGGGCTAGATGACCCTATTTTTCCCCCCATTATAATAAGTGAAGTTGAGGATTCCGGTTTCTCTGTCAGTGCTGACAGTGGAAGGAACAGGTTACTCTATAGAGGGTATTATCATATTTGCAATTACCTGTTTATATTCTTCTTTCCCTTCTTGAATATAGTTCTCAATCTCTTTTATATAGTTATGGATGTTTTTAATTTTCTCTTTAATCTCATTTATCTGTGAAAAAAACATATTAAAAAAATATGTTTGCTTCCAAGACATACATAGCTATCTATCTATCTATCTATCTATCTATCTATCTATCTATCTATCTATCTCAAAGACGACAACGTATTGTTCAAATACACTCAAAAATACTAATTGTACTTTAACCTGGAAGCGAACCTATTGTTCCGTCTATAAGATTTTGGGGGCCTCAGAATTTAGAAAATTGGGGGGAGGATTATTTGGGGGAATGCTGAAAATCGCTCACCCGCCAGAACACAGCACACAACTCCCCAAGTTGCAGCTGCCTGATTACCGCCATTAGCCCGCCTGCTTGCCGCTGGTTTCTGAGACGTGAGCAGTGCAGAAATTTCCTCTTGAGTAACATTGCACCGCCTGCTATTCCGTAGCCTCCCCCCACCCATGCAAACTCTGTAAACAAAGAGGGAAGGGTGGAAGGCCGCCTGCGAAGTGGAAGTGCCGATCAAGCTATTTCTCCCCTCTGTGCCTTTCCCATGGAGGAAAGGCACAGAGGGGAGATATATCTTCAATCAGCAGCTTTCATTTTTGCTGCATGGCAAAAATGAACAGCCTACAGCCTCCCTCCCAGCTGTAGGGCGGGCAGAGGGGGAGGAGCCAAGCGGACTACGGAGGACCCGAGGCTCGGCACTGCCAGGAGCTGCGAATGCTAGAGCAAGTACCGTCTTTATTTATATATTTAATTGCTATATTCCATAGATAAGGCACCCCACATTTTTAAACCTTAAAAAATGGGTAAAAAACCTTGTCTTATAGACGGAAAAATATGGTAATTATCTTTGACTGCAGTAAGAGGCTGCATTATTTTAACAAAACAACTGAAGAGATTATTTTAACAAAACAACTGTCTAACCTTCTCCTGTGTCACTTTGTAACTTGTGTTCTTTTTGCTTATTAACTCTTCTTTCTCATGTTGCAGTTTTTCTAAAGTTGCTTCAAGCGGAAATAGCTGCTCCTTTGCTTCCTGAAAACAAAAAACAAACCACCAATATGTATATTTTAAATTAGAAGTTTGTCACTACTTCTATATATGCACATTTTAACTTTTTAATGGCTTGGCTGATTTTTTGTGTGACGCTCAGCAAAACTGAAATGTGAGAAGAAACAACCCACACCAGCATAGGAGCTGTTCCTCTTACCTTGATCTCTCTGTTCAAGGATTGCAACTCAGTGGTTAGCTCCACTAGCTGCTCTTCCAGCTGCTGTCGACGTTGCATACGACTGGAAATTTCAAGTTTCTCTGTTTGCAGCTCATTCACTGCGCTCTTCAGATTCTGGACTTGATTTTGTTGGTCTTGTTTAAGAGTCTGCTTCAATTCAATTTTACCAGTAACTGCAAATGTAATTAAAGGCACGCATGATGTCATAAAGCAGAGAATACATCTTAGATGAAAACTGATCATTACCTTTAACACTGAAGAGCACAAATTTATCCTATTCAAAAGAAAAGATACCTGAGGTTGTGTGGTAGACAAAAATATATCTGGTAAGACTTTTAGAGAGATACAAAGTTTTTAATGATCTTGCTGTAATACTGTGACAATCTTTCATAGAGGACAATAGAACTAAAGACTGCATATGTGGAAAAATGGTTACTACTTGCTATATTGAGGGTGGCAAATGTTGATTTGGTGAAAAACGGTCCCCATAGATTTCTGAACTGAATTATAACCAGGATCACCACAGGCAAGGGTCCCAGACTCTAAGCTATCGTTTTATTTTATTTTTAAGAAGTTTCTAGTCCTCCTATAAAGATGAAAAACCATATGACAACTGACTCTATACCAGGGATGTCCAACCAGTAGATTGTGATCTATTGTTCAATCCCCAGCTGTTCCTGGTAGATCACAGGATCCTTATTATGTACAAAACGTTATGTGGGAAAAAGCTCAACAACTCTGGGTACTTCCCTCCTAAAAAAGGCTCAACAATTCTGCGCAATCCACCCACCCCACGCACACTCCTCCTCCCTCCAATGACAATGGATAGATCACTGCCAGTTTTTTTATACTGGGAGTAGATCACAGCCTCTTGGGAGTTGGATATGCCTGCTCTATACCATTGAAGAATACATGGAATATGAAGTGGCTTAGGTTTGTGAATAAAAGTTTGACAAGTATTTCAAACAGTTGATGGGATCACAGCAATGCCATCTGCTTGTAAGAATTAAAGATATTCCATTGGTTGCCACTCCACCCCCTTCTGGTAGTGCTAGAATATCCTAAAAGGATTATATTTCTAGGAGTGTGAAAACGGTACGATCTGGTATGTTGCCAGTGGGCTTTTTACATCCATGTGGGAAATGCAGAAATAGAATTCAGTGTCTTGTTACAAAAATAATCTAACACTTTTTCAAAACACCCCACCTGTATCCCACTGGTGCTTCTTCTCTTGCTTCTCCTGGCTTACTTGTAGCAGGGTCCGACCTAAATCCACTCCTTGTAGTTTAGCAGTCTGCTGAGCAATTTTTCGTTCAACATCCTTTAGATCAGTCTGAAAAATGAAGAGGCCAATATTGATATTCTTGAATACTGATATTCTTGAAGTGCTTGATATCGCTGTTGGGATGCAGTCAAGTACCTGGTAGGTGCAAGTGGCTATACGTATAGCAATCCCCTTAAGACACTAACACAGCCATCTCTTCCTTATAATGACCTGGTGCATTTAGCGCATATGCTGTGGAGGAATGTGAAGCCTACACAGGCTTCTCATATCTCCACTGCAGACTGCTGTTACGTTAACTGCTAAACAGAGGAAGAAGAACTGGATGGGGGCACATGAGATTATATTTCTTAGTATGCAATCAAACCTTTGTAGTATCCTTACCAAGAGGGATACAGAGTACTGATGTTCTGGGCATGAAGGTCAGGGCAGCTGCTATTGTCATTTGCCTGCTCAGGTCCCAGGCTAGCAATTCCCTCGCCACCGTTGCTCCACTTACTGCAGCCTTCCCTGCACCATTTGTCCCTAAAGGCTGCCCTCCCCACACCATCGTCCACTAAGAGGCTGGCAGAGGAGGAAGAGGCAAGATACTACCTACCTGAAGCAATGAACAAAGCAGGGACTTGTAGCCCATGGCAGCAGGGCCAGGGGGGTTGTTCATCCGCCCACAAGTGGTGGTGTGGCAGCTCATAATCTTGAGCACAGACATATACACCTAGATCCTAGAGAAGCTGCTTTCTCCATTACTTTTGAATTTGCTTTGGTTTACAGAAGACAAGGGCATGAGAGGGAGAAAGTATGCAAAGATGTGAAAGAAGCAAGGAGAGAGATGTTGCCTAAATAAACCTTTTTCAGATTTTGAGAGGCAAGGAGGGAGTCAAGTTTTAGTATGACACATAGATCTACCCTTTGAGATATTTAAGATTAAAATGGGGAAATAAAAACTGTATTTTGTGAGTACATTTATTACGTGTTAGTACAATCTTATGCATGTTTACACTACATTCAGCCCATGTCAGTGTGCACAGGGATGAAGCATGAGTCTTTTCAGTGTATTTGTTATTATTTTTAATATACGTATTTAGCTATCTGGATAGACTCTATCCATTCACATTGTAGGGAACTCCAAATTTCTCTGGCAAGTTTGAATCCTCCTGTCTGTCTTCACCAGCTGGAATTTAGAGATGTTATAATCTATCAAAATTTTAATCTTTCAGGCTTTTAACATTTCCCCCCCATCTCTTACAATTAAGTGTTATGTTTCCATCTCTAAAATGAGCAGATGTTTTCTGGAAAGTCTTCTATATGCTTATATTTTGATACTATAAAGCACATTACTATGGCTTGACTAACTTTTGTGTGATTATCTGCTTTGTAAATATGGCTTTTTCTTTCTAGTTGTGACAGTTGCAGTCTAGATTGGGTTGATTTGTCATTGCTCGGTATCAAGTGCTGATGGTATCAAGTGGTGGCAGTGGATTTGAAATTACATGCACTAGCTGAGTGCTGGTGGAGAAATGAGAGAGAAAGAGATCACATTGAACTAGACTTTTTTTGGTTTTTAAAATCCACATAAACAGAAGTTCTTGCCAAAAGACAGTGGATGGAGGGGGTGGCCAAATCCATGCACTGAGCCCAAAAAAACTTGCAGGCACCCCTGCCTTACCTGATATCTTTCCATAAGTGTAATATCTTGCAGACATGCTTTAGCACTTTCCTCCTCGGTCATTATAGTACCTAGGAGGGTTTCCTGTTCTTCTGTATCACCTTTAAGTTGCTGAATATCTCTGTTGAGTGTCTGTAATTTGTTTCTTAAGTCGGGTAGGTCTTTTTCTTGGAGTTCAGATACCATTTGCCTTAGCAAGAAATATAAAATTCATAATATTTTCCATCTTCAGCAGAAGAATTACCACAGTACAAATAGTAGCTATGCTTGGATTACATATGGATTGCTTATTTTACAGAAAACATCTTTTAGTTTGTCTTTGATTTTGCTCATGAGATTTTATCATATTTAAGAAACCGTGTGTACTATGGCATTACGCTATAAATTGCTGTCATCCTGTGAAGAAAAATTACCCTAGTGGCCATTAAGAGAAGGCCAAACAAACTTTGCATGTATTTACTCAAAGGTGAAGTGGTCCACTTTAAATGCATTTGGACTTGTTTCTCAGCTGAGGAGATTCTTGTATGAAATGGGCTGAACTGAAGTGGGCTGCTCTCAACATTTTGGAGCTACCACACATTAATTTTCTTTTTAACTTTAACTTTATCTTTGAACCCCACACAATAACTTTCAGTGAAAGCTATCCGTTTCACAGCTTTTATCATTATCTCCCTCCTGCCATTTTATTATTCTGGCTGGTCTTATGCTGTACTTTTAAACTAATATTTTGTTTCGTTTGCTTTTTAAACACGATCATGATTGTTTCTTTCGGATACCACTGACTTGGGTCCTAACTTCCTGTGAGTGGAGTTCCTTATGGAACATTCTTACCGATGGAATGCGGAAAGCTGTTCCCTCCCATTCCACTTTATCCCTGCCCTTTGAAAATCTGCTCAATGGTTGCGGAACCCACTTGAACAACACAGGAGTGGGTGCTGGAAGCTCCACAGGAAGGAGATCTGCAAAAAAAACTCTTTTCCCTTTTGCCAGAAGCAGACTGTTTGGATACAGAATGCAAGCCACTGTATTATTTCATATTGGAAGCTGCTTTGGATGCTATATATCTGACTGAAAAGTGCTTCAAAATATTTACATAGATAGAGCAGTATCTAACAATAGGATTGCCAGCACAAGGATTTCTACTTGCTTGCTGTAACTTCTCCCTGCACCCTTCATCTGCTCAAGAGGGTGGGGAAACAGCCTTAGGGGGCATATGGGAAGAGGAGAGGGAGAAGCTCTGTTGCAGAAGCAAAAATCTTTGCACTAATGGGTCTATTTAGTTGGATATTGCCCAAAGTGTAAAATTGCCTTCCCAAACAATATTAAAGGGCAATTCAAAAATGGCTGCATTCTCTGAAAACTTTGCTCACCTCTCCTATAGCATATAATTCCTGTAACAAAAAAAGAAAGTTTTATTGCACTTTCTGACTCACCTGACAGGTTTAAGTGACATCATTTCATCACGTCTCTTCTCCCTTCTCTTAAGCTCAGACTCTGTTGCCTTCAGTTTGTCCGGAGCAAGACGCAACTTGGACTGAAGATCATCTAACACATCCTGCAGTTCTGCCTGTGTTTCAAAGACCCTCTGACAAACTGGACAACACGATTCTTTTTCATCCGTTAATTGTGTAATGAACTGCGAATAAACTGCTGTAGCTCCAGCAAGCATGGCTGTTTAAAAATGAATGAATGGATGTATATAACCAAAATGATAGCCATTAAGACAGAGCATGGGCAGCATTTTATCAAATTCACCAATTCATGCAATGGCATGATTAAACCTGTCTTGTCCTAATTAAACAATTGCCTTAAGAGAAACATTGAATTCCACCCTTTAGCTTTGCCAACATGACCTTAATAGGGCCTTTAATATGGTCTTAAATTTGCAGGTTTTTCTTATCGTTGAATTATAGGCATGAATCCAATTTTGATCCAGTTGATGCCGCCTCCTCCACCCAGAAAATCCACCCCAGAGTGTTTGACTCTCCAGAACAACATGGAAAGTAGTGTTGGGGGGTGCATATGGGGGGTTGCTACAGGAAAAATTGGAAATTATGTCTTCCTTTTCTGTCCTCTTAGATCAGGCATGGCCAGACTTGGCCCTCCATATGTTTTGGGACTACAACTCCCATCACCCCTAGCTAATAGGACCAGTGGTCAGGGATGATGGGAATTGTAGTCCCAAAAAACATCTGCAGGGCCAAGTTTGGCCATGCCTGTCTTAGATGATGCTTGCACTAGATCAAAGATTCTTCTGCAGGCAGAAAGACTCCTGCTTGAAAAAGGGCATCAATGTATGTAAGCCATCATTACTACTATTCATCTTATTTACAAGTGTATCAACATCAAATTGAATATACAGCTTTGCAGAAAACTATAAGGTAGTAGGGGAGGGAGTTGTATAAACTTGCCTCGTTGTTTAGATGTTTTTTCTATTTCATCTTGAAGTTTGTATAGATCACTTTCAAAATCCTGGCTTCCACAAACATCAAAAAGCTTTTCTTCATAACTAGACAACTGCTCCTCTTTTCTTTTTAGTTCAGCAGTAATATGGTTTTTGTTTTGCTCCGCCGAAACAAGTTCTTTGCTGAAATTTAAGTATTGTTATAACTACAAATGAGATAAAACTGCTCTTGTAGTTTACCTTTTACTCTGGCTAAATTTTTGGCTCTTTAGAAATGTCTTTTCCCATGAGCTATTTTCAGTTGTGGCCCTCTATCTACAGAAGGCACTTTGCTCCAGTGGAGGCTTCTGTGAAGGGGGAGGGAAGTGAGGTTTTTTTTGGAAATCCCTATTAATTTGCCTGACCTTTGAGATCATTTATCAAGAACCTGCTCCATATTTTCCCTCTCTATTAAAAGTGCAGCAGACACAACAGACCATCTTATCTGTGGTGGCACCAAGACAATGAATCCTCTACCTAAGGAAGTTAGTCCAGTCCTAGCACTAACACTTTCACTGTTTGCCCTTTAGCAGGTAGCTATGGCATCTCTTTTTCACCAGAAACTTATAGTTATGGCCTTTTAAAATAGGGGACTGTGAACTGTGGTCCTCTTTTCTTTTTAAAATTGGTATTTTTATATAAAAATGTTTTTGTGTATTTGTTTGCAGATTTAAAAGGGAAGGATAAAATGCTGAAAATAAACAGATTTGTGAACACAGTCACACATACAAAATGTAAAGGAGGTTCACTAAAATGAACACAGATGTTTTAGTAGCAGTATCTAATAAATAAATACTGCATGTAAAAACAAAAAGAAAACTGAATATCACCCCACTACTGTATCAATGATCATGCAAATTTCAGTTTAAGAAAAACTTACGAGAGCTTGGCAAGTTTGTCTCTTGTCTGATTAATTTCTTTAGTTCTAGAGTGAAGCCAATCTTCAAGCTGCCTTTTATTAGGGAAATATCCAAGCAAGGAAATTAACTCTTCGTTGTGCCTGGATTTTATTTTTCTGATTTGCTCCTCTTTATCAGCCTTTTAAGAAATAAAAATGATACCTATCAACAACTTTTGATTTAATTTAAAAGTCCAAAAGTTAATTTCAAAATACTCAATAAGCAAACAAATAATTCTAATTCTGAAAACATTGGGCTGGTTCAGACACAATTGTCAAAACAAGGTGTTAAAGACCTCAGGCTTGCATGCTCCTCCGTCACTGCTGAACACTACAATTCCCTCTCTACCTTCAGGTTACCATTGTATGCAATTTTGTCACATCTGGTAAACTGTGACTAACCGCAATAATAACAATGTGCTTTCAGAAGTAAATCCTACAGAATTCAACAGGGCTTACTCCCAAGTAAGTGGGATTAGAATTGTAGCCTAATTCTTACAGGGCCAAGCTATGGTATTCCATCCAACCCAACTGTTATTTTAATTTATCACTCGACATATACTTTGTGCTATACTTTTAACACATGTCAGCAATGTCAGAAAAAAGGCACTACTTTATCTTTCTTCAGCATGTCCATTTGAGTTATTATTGCAGTATTCAAATTCAGCTGTTCCATCTCTTTATCCAGTTTTCGAAGAACACTGTCCAAATTTGCTTTCTCTCTTTGCAGCCCTTGTACTTCCACTTCCAAGGCTTCAACATTGCAATTCTTCTCGGCTTCATACAGTTCATGTTTCTAAACAGAGAAATGAAAGGAGAAAGTTTTTTGTACCAATTAGGGACACATATGCTAACAAATGTCAAAGACAGTCAAAACTAAAATTGTTATTCACTGAACAGAAAAGCGATACAAGTAATGGATCCAAGATTCTCTAAACAGTTTACCAAACTTTTAGGTTTATTTTTCACTGTTATAGTACACAGAAGTTATTATGTTCTACTAAGTGATACTACGTTGGGCTGCAGGTGGTGGCTCACATGGCTGAATACCCCTTCCTACAAAATGGTTTCCTACACATAGGGAAAAAAACCCATTCAGGAAGAGGGCTAGGTTAGAACCATTCTCCCTACAACTTGTGCTCTTCCATGTGAAGGGACTTTTTGTATGAGGAAACTGAGGTGAGCCTTCATACACAGTCTGAAGTGAGAGAGTCCAAATAGTAGGCCTGAGTCAGAACATGTGCAGATGGGACATTTGAGGTATGCATCCTACATAAGTTTTAGGGCCATCACAAATGACATATGCATCACCCCACCTGGTGGCACTTAATTCACATCATGCCACATCAAGAAAAGGTAATAAACACGTGTAGGTCACCACTGCTATGTGATATTTGTGGATTTCAGGCAGGCACTGTGCCTCTGTGTGTGTAAGTTCTACCCAGATAGAACCACATTTGCATAGGGCTAAGGACTTCTGGTGATATAGATTAGGTATTTTGAAGGCATAGGGGAATGTTGTTGACTGATCAAAGCAGTTTTGGATGTGGTAATTATTACACACACAACTACTGTTGTCACTTACGTTCCCATTAATTAAATGCTACAAAAATGTAAATCTTACTGCTCTGGTAAGTTCCTGATTCAGTTCTAGGAGTCTATCTGAGGACCCTTCAAGCTGTTGCAATTCATGTTTTAGGTTCTTTGCTTCAAGCTGCTTCTTATTTTGAATGTCTGACTTCAGGTCGCTGGTTCTTTCAAGTCCAGTTTTTTTATCTCTTATTTCATCTATTTGCTTCTGCTTCATTGCTTCCTTCTCACCAAATTCTCTCTGAAAGAATGACATTCATTTACAAAGGCTGTTGCTACTTAAAAACATGCTTTAATTGGAGTTTGCCCTGTGACATCAACAGGAACCAAGTGCAAGTAAACATGCTTAATTCTCCACCTGACACTTCACATTGTAAAGTCTTACCTAGTTGACCAACTCATAACAGAGGTAGACTGGGTTGTAATATCAATTTCCATTCCACTATGAGAGAGGAATGCATCTGTGTTTCAAGAAGGCCTAACTGGTGTCCATAATATTTCACCTCCCTTTTTTATAATTTGAAGTATTACTGGGGATTTCCCACTTTCTCCTAAATATATTACACAGATACAACAACATCTTTAGGCTGCTCTTTAGGGCCAAGCCTTCTCAAGACAGCTTCTATTATATACAAACAGAAGCACAACATTTAATAAAAACAAAACCACAGCATATCAAAGGTAGCAAAACAGAATTTAATTCTAGTGATTACTACCACTCAATATGTCTCCAAAATAAGGCAAATGGTCAATCTCACTTTTAATCAGTTATAACCATTTAACACAAAAACTACACAAAGGCATACACTACTTGGGAGTTCATACTACTGTACTGTGCTAACCTAAAACTTATTTGGAAATCCCACTATTCCAATGTTACTAACTTTGAAGTAAATGTGCTTAATTTTGGACCCTGATATTTCTAGAGATTTAGAGTGTGGCTGTATTTTGCTATTTTACATTAACTTAGCTTTTAGGCAATGCAAGAACACAAATATTTACCATTAACTGATTAGCAGCTTCCATGTCTTTGTCCTGTCTCTCTTTCACAAGCCTGTGAAAACTATTATTTTGCCTTTCATTAAATGGTGGTCTTTCAAATCCTTCCAGTTCCAACTGAGCTGCCAAAGACTGAATTAATGAGTCCCTGGTTTTAATATTCTGTTGGTGACGATCCGCTTGCAATTGAAGACGACCTTCACAAACATATAAACAATGAAGTTTAAACACAGGTTTTTAAAAGCTCAAAATATAAGAATTCACAACTCTATTAATTAGATACAAGGAGCTCCAAAAAGCTCAAATGAGTCTTAAATAGAAATTTTCACTTTATTAATTAGGGGGGGGGGGGAGGGAAGAAATATACAACCACTTAACTTTTAAATCTGTTTTAAATGCATAATTAAATGCTTTGGAAATCTATGTTCTCATGCTTTCAAACAGGCTTCAAAATTATTCTCCGTGTGGTCAGCAGATGTGAATAAATTTGGGTCCTTGGCAACAAGGGCTGATTCAGAATCTCCCCTTTGTAGCTTATGTTCAGTGGGTGAATCCAATATTGCACTCATAGCAAGGGTAGTTCTCTACCCACCACAGCCATATGCTCCTCAAATAAAACCTCTTCTAAGAAGCAGGGGCCCCTAGGGAAGCCTTGAGATATGGGGGTCAGAGGGCTGCAGTGTGGACTTAAGAGGCATGGCCCAAGAAAAGTCTAGTTCACCACTGAGTAAATTTGCTTTTAGAGCCAATTTAGGACTAGGGCAGTCATGTACGATGTCTACTGTATTATTTCATAAACAGCATGGCTGCCTTTGCATTATGTTCAGAAGCTAGTAAGACTTTTCTGCATAACCTTTATTATTTGTGCTAGTTTAGTACTGTGGGTTTATCTTCCCTCCCATTTACCTTCTCCTACATGACCAGATATAGAATCATTTGGAAGGTTGCTCATTCATCTGATTATTCTTTATATATGGAGGGGTCCCCACTAGTTTTTTCTACATCTAGAAAAACAGCTGGGGGAATTCAATCTGACAGCAAAAGACAGCCCAAGGGGAAAAGGTTAAATGCACCCTTCCTAAGCATGACATTAAATTTGAAGTACCTGCCTCTCCAGTGCATTTTATAACTAAAAAGCAACTGGACTCTCATTCACAGGTCTCCTGCCTCATATGCAATCTGATTTTCAGTTTCAGAGGGAAAGGAGGGAGATTTATTTCTTTGGTCTTTTCAGGGAAATAAGAGAGAACTGCTTCTCTGATGTTACAACTACTGTAGATAGGAATATCGAATAATTCCCTGTTCCCTTTTAGTTTGTTCTTCCTTCCCATCAAATTCTACGTATGCTTACTCAGAAATAAGTCCTTTTGATTTCAACGAAGCTCACATCAAGTACACGTGCATAGATGTGTATTTTAATTCCACAGCTTCTTTCAAAATATGTTTTAAAAAGGCAAAAGACCAAAATAAAAGGTTTTTTTTAAAAAAAAAAAAACCACTGTTTTGCAGGCATGCATGTACTTTTGTGATCTGGTAAGGCTGCTTTCAAAGACCTCAGATTAAGGTATGGTTCAGTTGTTCAGTGATGAATCCCAACTATTATACTTTACTTTAGAAAAATATTTAGTGAGTTAGACAACTGTTTCAAAGCTATTAAAGGCCTACCTTATTTCAAATATAGGATTAAGGACTTTGTGGAACATGATCAGCAACCTAGTTGCTGCTTCAAGAATTCTCAATTTTGAGAAATATGTGGTTTGAAGCCAGATAGCTGTGTTGTGTTCTGATGGCAGAAGAGGGGAAGCAATTGTCAACAAGCCCCCATTTCACTTGCAGTCTCTTCCTACCCTGAAAACCCAGAGGGTTGGGGGACCCTGAGGAAAAGGAGGTGGATTGTGGTGTCCAGCTGTTGGACTGCAAGCAGAAGAGGGAACTGGTGAAAATCATTTCACCTTCTGTTTGTGTAAAAGCAAGTCTGGAGCCAACCCATCGATGCTACCCAGAAAATCCAACAATACAAGATTATGTGTTAACTTTGTATGTTTGCTCTCATAACTTTTCAACACGTGGAAATGTGTGGAAATGTGTTTTACTAAGCCTTGATTAAATGTTGATGGAGTCCGATAAAATAGTGCTTGGTGCTGGACACAGTTGGCCATCCTTGTTGTAACTTTTAGGTATAGTTAGTGGCTGTTGTGATAGCATTCTGGAATGGGTATAATGGATCAAATAGTCACCAATGAAATCTAGGGCATGAACAGAATTTAATATGCTAATCAAGAAGTATACCCATTTCTTATATAGCTCATTGCAAATGCTATTAAATGCTTGAAACATTGAAACAGACTACTACTGTACCTTGTTCAACCAACAATGCTGATTTTTCTCTGTTGAGTCTTTGATATTCTTTGTTTGCTCTCTCCAATTCTTTCTGGCATTCTGTTAATCTCCTCTCCTTTTCTCTCACAGTTTTTTGGTGGTTTTGGTACATATCTCTAAGATGATCATCAGTTCCTTGAAAAACCTAACATTACAGTACAGAAAAAAATAGTTTTTAAATATACTTTATCATGGTTCAGTGTGTAAGTACAAGGACCAACCTAGACAGGATGCAGACCTGTAATTAGGATCATACTTGAAAAAGTAGTAATTTACACAGCTGCTTTTTAAGACAATGAAGATTTTTAACCCTTGCCTTAATTAAAATCCCTCTTCTCTGGAATCTGACAATGTAACACCCATGGGCCCTTGAGATCTCCTGGCACCTCAATGCCTTCTTCATCATGAAGTGGTAAGTGTAGTTACCTCCCCCTCTTGAAAAATACACAGAGTTAAAGGAAAGCGGTAAGTGTTGTCCTCTCCCACTTCCGTCAGCCCTGTGTGCATTTCAAGGCGCAGATTGACAACTGAAGCACTCAAGAGAAAGTGGAGCCACCAGGCAGGTAGGTTGGAAAAGGGAACAATATCAGAAACTGGGAAAGGAAAACAGAGTGACCAAGTAATGAGAAAGTGGGGTGCTAGCTGCAGGAGCCAGAAGAGCAGAAACAGAAACAGCCAGATGGAATGAAGCATGAAAGACACATACACACATTTGAGCCAGTAAAACCAGATCATCTCTCTGTCCATTGACTGAACCACAACAAACATGGATCATTTTGCCATTGTGCAAAAGCAGGGATTCGAGGCATAGTTCTTTTTAAATTCTACAAGAGATCCTTTCAAAACTAGTGTCAAATCACAGGTCACCTCTGTGTAGACAGATGCGTCCTGTCATTGGTTGATATTGCTGTTATCCCATGTAAAAAATATGAAGATCCATGGGGAACTGTGCCTTGAATGTGATGCTGACAAGTACAGAATCTGTGGTTTTTACTATGCAATCTGTAAGACAATGTTTTTTTGGGAGAAGCCGATGTAAAATCATGCAAATCCAAGATAATCCATTTTAATTCTATTAGATCTGACTTTTACCCGGACCTCATGAAAACGCAAAGGGTGTGTGTGTGTGTACACACTTCCACTGTCTGTTTGGAGGGGGAGCAGAAGGGGTTGTGCTCACAGCACTCTCAAAAATCCAGTGTTTCTACAGGCCCATAAAGCTTGGTGACCCTTAGCTCCATACTTAGATGAGGTCAGTATTTTCAGCGGCATGAAAAATGACTGTTTATTGTTAACTTTTTTTGGTGATTAGTGCAAAAGAGCTGGAAAAATTGCCCTCACTCTCAGCTGGCTCTGTTTGCCTTTACTATCATGTAACCAAGTCCAAATGCCAATTTAATGTCATGACATCATCCCATTCACTATACGATACCCTAATGGCTGACAATTCCAGTAATTCCAGGGCGAGGGGGGGGGGGAGAGACGACAGTGAACAAGAATTTTTAAAATGTGAGTATTTGCACTACTTTTGACCTGATAATTAAAACAGGACAACAGCGGACCCAAATCTGATCACTGGGATCTACAAGATGAATGGGAAGCATGGTGAGAAACCTAAATTATTGCTAAAACAAGGTGGCTCACTGATTAAGAAGCATAAAAGCTGCTGTACAAAAATTAATGATTTGCCACTGAGGCAAATTAGATTTTACTGTACAATCCATAATCCATTTCAAAGTAGAAAAGACCAGAATGATCAAGCAAACCTTCTCCATCTTTTGTTGCAAATCTTGGTTATCCTTTTCCATCTGTCTTTTCCGACTCTCCAGAGCTTTAACTTCATTGTCAAGTCTCATTACTTTCACAAGATTCTGCTCTATGTCTACCAAACGATTCTAAGAAGGAAAGAATGCTTAAAATAAACAAACTATGTACCAAGTGTTAGAAATGTTACACATTTATAATTATATTAAAAGCAGGTATTTAAAATGGGGAATTTAGGGTGGTACTGATCAGGAAAGCTGGAATCTTTGAACATAATTACTATCTCATAATGCTATGAAGCTGTGCAGTACTTTCTACTCAGAAATAGTAAGGAAAAGACCTTTTCCCCTGTCCTACTAGCTCAAGAACATTTGTAAGAACAAGGGGATAGAGCAAATATTTATCACTCCAAGGGCAGGAAATAATGGTAATTGTACTTCTGCTTCTAAAAGGAACACTATTACATAAAAATCTTAGCTATACAGAGACAATTAATTACCTTCAAAGGTTCAAGTTGATTCTCAATAGATTTGACATTTTCCTTGGATGCAGCCAACTGAGTTTCCCTATCAGAAAGCTGATTCTGAATCTCATGTGCCTTTTCTTTATTCTGTTTTAAGTACTTCAGTTCTACCTGACACTCTTTAACTCGCTGGCTTTGTTTCAGTCGTACCTGGCGGAGTGTTTCCAAAGCCTTAATGTACCTTTTAACAAAGAAAGACATGCATACATTTTAAACCCCAATAGCATTAATATCTTCAAATGATGCAATTAATTAATGAGTTCTTTAAACGTTAGAATTAAAAGGAATCCAATGTTTTAATTCTATCAGAAAAGCGATCAATGAAAGTTAACCTGGTTGCTGAGAAGATCTCATCAAATTTCTGTTTCAGAGCTCTTCCTTCACTAAGGGGCCAGTTGGATTCTTCTTGATGGCAGAAAATGACATTGTTAATCACAGACTTAGAAACGCCCAGGGCACTAATCATCTCTCGGTCAATTTCTGCACACTTGGAGCTTAGACTGACCTTCTCCCCATACCTGCATGAACAAAGAAAGAAAATGTACAAGTCTAACTATGTACTACAATCCCAAGACTCCGCTAAAAATAAAATATCAATCCACAAGCTCAATATTTATTTTCTAAATTCAATACAATCTCAAACCTTTATTTTCGAATATAGAAAAGTTCCGAAAGGTTCAGTACAATAACATCATGCAGCAAAATCTGCATCTAATAATTAAAATACTGTTGTATAACATTCAAAGACCCTCACTGCATGTTGTAGAAACCTGGCTACTATCTCCAGCTTATCCCCATTCCGACTGCCACTCCCTGCTAACAACCAACTGCTTAAGTTATTTTCCATATTAAAGAGTCAGTTGATGTGGACGTTTCTCAGGATAAGGCAACCATTACATATTTAATATATGGATGGGGCGGGACATCCTATTGGTGCAATTGCTTGCATATTTACAAAACTAGGCAGGGAACGGTATGGTTTCAAATTGGATGGTGAATGTTGAAATTCCTACATTGCAGGGGGTTGGACTAGATGACCCTCAGGGTCTCTTCCAACTCTACAGTTGTACAGTTCTATATTCTGTTGTTGTTGTTTACTTGCCCTTTACCCTAAAGTCACAGGGCAGGTTACAATCCAAAATATTTTTTTTCCTGTTTATTTTTCTTTCAAGTCATCATGCTCTCTTCCTTCAAAACAATTTCATAAACACAAAAACTATAAAATCAATTAGATAATCTACTTAACTACAGAAAGATATAAAGCAACTGAATGCATTAGTTAAATTTCCCCCCAATACATTTAAAATTAACTGCACTACAAACTTAATAACAGATTACAATTCCTTCACTGCTTTGTAAAAATGGAATGCAGAGCTACCAATTGCCATTGTCTCCATTTAAGTGACGTAACTGCAGAGAAATCATGAAGGATCACAACCAATGTATTTAATAAATAATTGAAAGGCTCAATATTTTGTTCTGATATATTAGAAAAGGTGACAGGCAAACACATACAAACATATGCAACAGAAAATATTTATGTCTACCCACTAACTTTGTTCTAGTAATGACTCCTTCAAGAGTTTTAAATTCTGTTTTCTTTCCTTTCTGTGTGCATGCCATGGATCTTTGGACAGCTACAAGCTCTCCATTAACATCACGAAACTGAAGTCGAATTTGAGCTCTGACATCTGTTTCATTGGCGACCTTCAGCAACAAGAAAGTAAATTTAGTAAGTAAGTTCACCTAATTCCAACTCTATGACCCTCATCCCCTGTTCTTTAGTGTGCACACATAAGCTGCCCCAGCTAGTTCAATGAAGGGAACAGATCTGAACACAAAAGGGATAAGCATGCTTCTTTGAATTAATGAGACTAACCCTTGCAATGGAAAACCATAGCACACAGATCAATACTTCATCCCCATTCACTGAACTGAAAGCATACTATTGCAATAGAGCTAAATCCCTCCTATACATTTATTCAACATTCTGGTTAAACATTTATGTAATTATTTGCTAAGTGTCTATGCTGCTCCACAGCAAAGCTCTAAGCAGTTTACAGTAAAATGTTGCTGCCAGCCAGTGTAGTCAATACTGAGCAAGGTGGACCAATGGCGTGACTCACTATAGGGCAGTTTCCTATGTTAACTTCCAGTAGTAGCAACTTAATCCCTTGAAAGATGGTTCAAATGAATATTATAGTGACTGGAACTGAAAGGTCCAGAAGATTCAAGAGAGACATACATCCTCATCTGTTACCCACCATCACAGCCAATGCAAGGCCTGGGCAAATAAGAAGTTATTCCTTCACAAGGGGCTAATAGGATAATGTTTTCTCAGGGTGAAATGTAACTGTTAATGGGAATAGTTTGTAGGCCACAAGAATACCATTTCATAATAAAGGAGTTTGCAAAGAACAAAATATGTAATACATGACAGAATAATTACTCTTGGAGATATATAATCTCAAATGGCTCTATAATCCAGTGACACTTCATGTCAAGGCATGCATAATAGATATACCATTTGTCACTTTTCCACAAGTAAGAAAATGTTAGCTCAATTATTACTAACAATAAATTTTCCTTTTTTATTGTACACATGTTATGCTGCTTACTGGTCGTGAAATAGAGCTAACAACCTCAACACTTACTTTTGGGTCATGAACAAATGAGTTTCCTTTGGTGCCAGGTGGAAAGTCCCCAGTGCAAATATACTTGAGACATTCTATGATAGTCTAATTAAAATAGAAACAAGTGTCAACAGGATACCAATACTTGCTGCTCTGTTATTTCCAGGAATAAGAAACAGACATAAATCTAGAGGCAATTCATACTTTACTTTCTCCAGATGTCTTGTGTGTTTAACAGCTCATGCGAGTATTTTATTCATGTGAACAATGTTAATGTCAGGGGACAGGGATGTCTCATGGAACTGTGCATATCAGTTTCCATTAAAAGGGATGCAGAACACACTATATACTGCACCGTTCTGCAAATTCCTTCCTCAAGGCGCCATTGTTTTGACATGAACAGACCTTTCATGCAAACTGCATGACTAAGCTGTGTTTTATGGTGGTGCTCATATTTTAGTCGGTGGGTAGGACTTGTCATTATTATGCTACTAGATTAGCATTTTATAGTTCATTGTTTTAAAGGTTTTAATTGTTTTTAACTGTTGTATTTCATCACTTTTGAGTTACGAAGTCACTTTGAGACTTTTTGTAGATAGTGACTACAAATAGGAAATCTGTTAAACACACAAGACAGACAAGTTAAAAAATGTATCAACTTTGTTCCTTGAAAATACTCATGCCCTGCTTATCAGAACTGCCATTTTCCACAGCAATGCTATATATTGTTAAACACACTAAAGCTCATAGATTAGTACTTATATTGCTCAAATTCAGGAGTCATTATAGTTCAGCAGGGTATCTGGGTTATCTGACAGCGAAGGAGCACAGCCTTACTGAGGACTAGGGAAATGGATCTGCATTGTCAGGCACAATTCATTAAACTGTATCCTCACTGGACAATCACATTTTTATAACTGAATGCATTAATGCTGACTAACTACAAACCCCAACCCAGAAGGTACGAAAATGCAGTTTATCTAAAATGAAATTAAACCTACTTGAGTCTTACCGTTTTTCCAGCACCATTTGGTCCCACCAAGATAGTTAAAGGATTAAAGAAAGTGATCACTTGCTTGTCTTTGTCCTCTACTCCAAAGCTCCTCACACCGAGGATGCTCATTTTATCAATCCTGGACATTTTTAATGAATATTCCTTTTCTATAAACACTACCTTGTATTGTTCATAAACCTGCAAAAAACAAACAGTTTAACTGATAAATCAAATACATCATTTACTCTTACTTTCTTCCTAGACAAGAATAAGAAATTGTAATGAATAATTAAAGAAAGCAGCAAATTCCTTTTCTATATCTTTATAGGTAGTTAAAATACTGACACGATGCTTTTGTTATGATATATCATCCTTCAGCTAATTTTCATTCCCAGATCAGAAGACAGACTAGATCAGATCTATTGGATCAGATCAGATAGATCAGATTTTGTGAATAGGAAACCTCAGGCAGGCCTAGGGGGCAAATTTGGCTCTCCATGCCTCTCTATTGGGCCTTCAGATGTACATCAATAGCCTTGCCCTGCACCCTCCACTGTTGTTTTTGCTTGGCTAGACAGAATATGTCATTGAACTATAAAAATATTTCTTGCTTGCCTGTAAGTGGGATTTGTGAGTGGGGTGTAGAATCTAGCCTACTGTATGTAGATAACATTCACTGCCATTGAGCCATCCACTTTGACCTCTGACCTTGCCCACTTTCACTTCTGGACCTGCCAACCATTGGCATGTGGCCCCAAATGATTGCCAATGCAGGCATTCACCGAGGGCTTCAAACCACGAACATTCAGGCACACTAACCCATGCTGAAATACAACTGGTTTTTTTATTTGTGGCTTATGGCCTGCTCTCAGTTCACAGCCCAACCCAAGCTGGGTTACACCACCATCACTACACGATCATTTCTCTCTCTTTTTAATGCTGTTCCTTCTTTAAAAGAAGCAAGGGGGCAGAAGAGAGAAGGCATGAGAAATAAATTCAGGAAGAGCGATCCTCGACAGTGAAAACAGGTCCTATCTTTCTCACTGGAGGTGGAAGATGGCTTCTGATACTCTTCTGGCAGGATTTACGGCAAGTGAGCCCCTGATCTACCCACTATTAAGAGATAAGGAGGAGGAGGAGGCCTCCTCACCGCCCCCAGTGACTCATCCGCCGCAGCGTGGCCTCCAACCCCGTTGGGGAGGAAGCCACGGCTTCGAGGAATCTCATTCTAGGAACTCAGGAGGAGGAGCGCCAGGGAACTGCAGCCGCAGGCGGAACCGTAAAGCCGGGAGGGACCCCGAAAGGTCATCCAGCCCAACCCTCTGCAGCGCGGGGGGGGAGGGGGCGCTCCGAGAGTGACTGGGCTTTGAAGGGGCTAGAAGGAAGGACCCCGTGGCCACGGGAGAGGGAGAAGCCGCGGCTGCTGGGATACTCCTCAGCCCCTCACAGAAGCACCTGAGAGGCGGACGAGCCTCGGTCTCCACCCAAGAAAACGGTTCTCCGCGAAGTGAAAGCGCCGCCTCCGCTTCCCGCCCCAACAGGCCGCCCTCACCTCACGTCCCAGAAGCCACAAGGCTTTCGCGCCAACGGCAGAAAGCGCCGCCCGGCCGACGTCATCGGCATCGCGGGAGGTCCCGCCCCCATCTCCAACATAGAGATAGGAAAGGGTTAGAGGCGCGCGCCGTCGCTGGCTCCTCCTTCCCGCCGAACTGCTCTACCCCACACCCACCTTCTCGCCCGCAACGTAGGAGGGATATTAGAGGGCGGCGGTAGGGGCGGCTTCCGCACAGAGCTAGGAAAGTATAGAGAAGGGGGCTGCCGGGAGCTCGTGCAGCGAGAGGGGACTTACGAGGCCCCCCCTGCCGCTCTCCCGCCCTGGCTCTGAGGAGAGAAAAACCGCCCACGGTAAAAGCACGCGGAGAGACCCGCTTCCCGGTGCCGCCGGCCAGAGACTTACGTTGCAGCCTGACGACGCGGGCCTCAATTTCCGGTTCTTTTAGATAATTCTCCGCCCCTCTCCTGGAGGAAGTGAGGAAATAAAATCGGGAGGTTTTGCGCAGTTACAAAGCGGGTCAAGACAAAAATTGACATCTGCCCCTCCCCTCTGGTTTGTATTTTTAAGCCACGCTCCTTGGAGCGCAGGAAGACCAGTGCAAGGAGCTTTATCGTCGGTCAACTCCTGTTCTGCTTCACATTTCTGTACTTGAGCCTATATTGTTTTTGTTCTTTTGCAATACTAAATGTGCATGTGATCTAGTCCTGCTGAATGCAGAACCCTTACCCTCCAACTCTCATAATTCTACAGGGATAATGGACTGTAAGGGTTTTGGCAGAGAAACTTTTTAAATGTTTAAAACTATTCCTTTGCTAGTCCTGGTGTCATCTTCACACCATACACTGAAGGCTCTCTTACACCACTAAAAGTTATGGCTTCCCCCAAAGAATTCTTGGAACTGTAGTCTGCTAAGCGTGTTGGGAATTATAGCTCTGAGAGGGGTCTCCAAACAACTCCCAACACCCTCACCGAAGTAGAGCTCCCATGATTATTTAGAGGAAGCCATGGCAATCAAAGTGGTATAAGATGTTTTACATGAATGGGTGCAATGTTCTCATGGAGTTATTTGTCTTTTGTTACACTCTAAGATTGAATGTTTGATTTTTCTAGTCAATTTTCCAGCAAATAATGCAAGGCATAAGGTATCCATACCATAGATGTTCTAAAGCAATGGCACTGCAATCCATAGAGACTTGTGTCCCAAATACAAAAAGTTGCACATATCACTTAGGGTTTCTGTGTGAACACTGTCATATCAAGGGTAGCAGCATAATACAGGAAGGAAATGGCTCTACCCCCAACATCTATGGAACCCTGTCCTATTGAATTGGCCATGTCTCATGTTCACCTGGCAAACAAAAGAGAGACTATTCTGGAAATTTATTGGACTGTCTTGTTTGTGCAACATATTTTGTTGGTGAATTCTTTTTGCCACCAAAAGTGCCATATCAATTTGCTGGATTATATTTAGTTAAAGCAAAGCAAGCAGGAATCCAGAATACCCTAGAGAGCAGCATTTTGGCTTTCACGCTTTCTATGTAGCAGCCCAAATGCTACATGTATTGTGTACCTAGAAACATTCAGTTCACCCATTTGTCTTTTCTCTGAATGGCATGCACCAGTCAAAATTTACCAGCTCCTGGGAATAATCCAGTGACTCAAACAAAGAAGGCAATTAGTCAGTTTATTCAAATGGGATTTTTTTTTTAATGTCACTATCAGGTATTATGATCTATCACTAGGGATTGGGCAGTTGCTGAGTGAGCAACAATATATCAGTGTGAGCAGGTTCCTCATTTACTTTAATATAATTCCCCCTTGCACATTTTTGTAAATGTATAACTCAGTCTACTTTCCAACCACATCCTGAAGAATCGATACTCCATTTTCGCTGACACAGTGAATGCTCATATTCTTAGAAACAATTATTTAATACATCTATGGGGAAATTGATAATAAGTAGACCAGTTATCAAGTCATTTATGGTATACTTATTATTTTTCAACTTTTGAGTAGTAGCATTTATATCTACAGAAATGGACATGGTAATGGGGTATGGGCAAAACTGAACTCTGTTTGAATAAAAAGGAAATTCCAGCCCATCTTCAGTATCAATTTAATGCTGGTGCTATGACCAGGGTGGCACTGTGGTCTAAACCACTGAGCCTAGGGCTTGCCGATCAGAAAGCCGGTGGTTCAAATACCATCTAGCAGTTTGAAAGCATGTCAGAGTGCAAGTAGATAAATAGGTACTGCTCCGGCGGGAAGGTAAATGGTGTTTCCATGCGCTACTCTGATTTCGCCAGAAGCGGCTTAGTCATGCTGGCCACATGACCCAGAAAAACTGTCTGTCTGTCCCTCGGCCAGTAAAGCGAGATGAGCACCGCAACCTTTTTATGCTGCTATTACCTTTATATGCTTCCTTTACCTTTTTATGCTGCTATTACTACTAAACAAAATTATTCTTCCAACATTACAAAACATAAGAGGATTGTTCTTCAAGAAAGACAAAATTGAACAAAATGCTGGTGTACAATAACCACCAGCCAGAAAATCAGATCTTTCTGGAGCAGTCAGATCACTAAGCTGCCAGCCTTCATTTGCTGAGGCTATGTACATTTTAGCAGGCAATTTCGCTTCCCCTCTGCTGCATTACAAGTCATCTTTGCACCTTGCTCTACACATCAGAGAAGTGGTGGGAATATCTTCACCCAACCCATGGGTGTGATCCAGACTAAACACCCCTCCCCCCCCATAAAAAATTGTAACAGTACAATCTAAAGTAACGGACAACAACATTCCATAAAAACACATCTTCCTGGAGATTTTTATATAAGGAATGCTTTTGTTACCATTTCTTTGATGTTAAGCTGTACATCTGAATCCGGCTACTTGTCCATCAAATCTATAACTTTATAGTGAGCAAATGGCCAGATGTTGCAGAAGTCAATTACTAGTTTCCAGTTTCCTGTTCCTTGTTTCCTCAAAAGTTCAAAAACAATCAGAAAACTTTAAAAATAAGTAATTTTTACATATTCCTGGACTCCAAAGTAAGTTCTACTATACTGCATGACCAAGATATTGCCACCTTCGGAATCCGCAACACAGTCAAAAGTATTGTGTATGTCATGTGTGGTGCCCTCTGACAACATAAATTAAGCAGCTCAGGCTGTGCACTTCACAGTAAGCACTGAGCCACACCAAATTATACACCCGCATTTCCAAGAAAGTGCTACCTAAAAGGTGGCATTGAATCATGTCCAGACCAAAGCTCTCCTGCAGCACAAACCAACATCAAACATGGCATTTCTACAAATCTTAGTCAAAAATATGTAGAACTGGATAAGGAAATGGGGAGCTGTACCCTCGCAGAAATGGTTTTGGCTGAAACAAATTATACTCATCCAGAAAGAAGTCCTCTATGATGGCTTTGAATTGTATATTGCTCAAAGCTTTCATTAGGTGCAAGACACTGTCATCTGGTTGGCCACTGTAAGAGCAGAGTGCTAAACTAGGTAGGCCTTTGGTCTGATCCAGCAGGAGAACCCTTAACTGTGTTCTTAAGGTATATTGTTACATAAATAGAAATATTCAGGAGGCAATAAAAGAGTGGTATGTTTAACATAGTAAATCTTTTAGGAAATACATGGTGGTTTTGCTTTTTAAGTAATTTTTATTTGTTTTGTGGCGGGGAGCAATGTATAACATCATAAACATATAACTAACATATAGTTAAGGGACGCAGGTGGCGCTGTGGGTTAAACCACAGAGCCTAGGACTTGCTGATCAGAAGGTTGGCTGTTCGAATCCCCACCACGGGGTGAGCTCCCGTTGCTCGGTCCCTGCTCCTGCCAACCTAGCAGTTCGAAAGCACGTCAAAGTGCAAGTAGATAAATAGGTACCGCTACGGCGGGAAGGTAAACGGCGTTTCCATGCACTGGTCTGGTTCGCCAGAAGCGTCTTAGTCATGCTGGCCACATGACCCGGAAGCTGTACGCCGGCTCCCTCGGCCAATAAAGCGAGATGAGTGCAACAACCCCAGAGTCGGTCACGACTGGACCTAATGGTCAGGGGTCCCTTTACCTTTTTAACATATAGTTAAGAGCATTGGTTGAATCTCTGTTGTACGGCAAGACATTTGTTCTTCTTATGACTAAAATTTTCCCTTTTTGTTTACAATGTCATGTTATACATCATCCAAAGTGCAAACCTGGAACTTCCTCCCCTCCATTCTGGCATTGCTTTTTGCTAACTACCAGAGGGCAGGGCAGGCCCATGCAAAGGTGGGGGCACCCAGGTACACTTGCCTCAATCCTCTGAAGGCTAACCTGGCCAGGGGCCCTTGCCAGGGTCCTGTTGGACTTACAATGTCATGTGCCAAGAACACCCCTGCCTTCCAGCCGACTGGGGCCTTCCGCCTTGGGACTCAGACAAGCTCTTCACTCGCCTGGCACAGTCTTAGTCTTGCTGATGGCTTCTCTGTGTGCGTTTTTTGTTAGGTCAATGTCTCAGCCGTTCTGGTGACTAGCTCTTGATGGCTCCTCTCCCAGGTGATTTCCTGGACTGGGAAAGAAGAGTCCAGCTACTTAAAGCCTAAATTTCAGTTTATCCCTCCAATCGTTGATTACTTCTAACTTTTATTAGACCCAGGAATTTAGGGGAAACTGCCCCCCCAACTCAAAACATCAACTTCCTATTTTTTCATTTTTTCTTTAAAGTACCTGATAGATGGTGATGCCCCAGTAGAGAAGTCTCTTAACATATATAATCCTTTAATGGCCCACTTTTAAAAGGGTTTAAGTTTGTCCATGCAATAAAAGCATGGGTGATGGGTTTCTAGGGTTTGCTCTATGTCTGTATCAGATAACTAGAGGTTATCTATGGTTTGTGTATTAGCGGTTTTCCAGGACGTAGATGTCGATACAATATCAGTCTGAAGTTTTGTATCACTGGCTCATTTCCAACCCACTCCCCATTTAGATCAATATCTCCTCCCTCAGCCCCCTGTCATACTCTAGCAGTGTCATTAGTTATAACATGTGGCATCACATGAGTAATAGCTATGAAAATTATTGTTGACCTTTTAAAGTCATTTCCAGTCTGTACCACTAATAAAACCTCTTAATTATCTGTTTGCGGGGGTGGGGAGATGTCCTACTATCATCTGTTCCATCATTCATTAGGATTTCCAGGTACACTATATGTCAGTGGTGGGGAAACACTTTTAGCCTGAGGGCCTTCTGAGCAACCTTCCGAGGACCACATGTCAGTGGTGGGTGGGGCCAAAGCCAAAAGTAGAAGGAGCAACCAATGTAACTCTTACCTTTGTACAGTAGGCTATTTTCTACACAAACTCCCCTCTGTCCTCCATGCAGGCAAGAAAGAGGCATTATCTAGGACTGCCATACATCCAGAATTTCCAATGTCGGAAGTCTAGACTTTGGTGAATTTCCTTAAAAATAGCTCTAAAACTTCTCTCTTTTTTGAGATTTTGCAATAACATTTGACAAAAAATCTTTGCCAGGAGGCCCAGTACTAAGAGACAAATGCTGTGTCTGAGGTAATGAGATTATTGGTGCACAAACAGAAATGCAGGCCTTCCAAGTGTCCCTATTTTCCAGGGACAGTCCCAGATTTACAGAAACCATCCCAGTTTCTGATTTGATCCTGGAATGTCCCGCTTTTCCTTAGGATGTCCCTATTTTCACTGGAGAAATGTCAGAGGGTTTGGAGTTATTCGACTCCTGAGTCAAGGAAATAAGTAACTATACAATCTTTAGAACAGGGGTAGGCAACCTAAGGCCTGTGGGCCGGATGCGGCCCAATCGCCTTCTCAATCCAGCCCGTGGACGGTCCAGGAATCAGTGTGTTTTTACATGAGTAGAATGTGTGCTTTTATTTAAAATGCATCTCTGGGTTATTTGTGGGGCATAGGAATTCGTTCATTCCCCCCCCCCCCCAAATATAGTCCGGTTCCCCACTGTTGGGTTGAAATAAACGACAGATGAGTGACAAGTGTCATATGGGAGGCATCTCTCGAGCATGTCTCAGAGAGTCCCTTTTATTGAATATTACAGCATTGCCACGTATGTGCTTGTTGCTGATTGGTTAACACAAAGACAATGCAAGGGTTGCATATAAGCATTAATCATCAATAGATTAAAGGTTGGGAAAGGAACACAGAGTTGGACAGGTATGAAAACCTCCCTATTAAACTATTGATTGATATAGCAAAACGTAAAAGGGCATAACCATCGCATTCATAGATGTGGTCAACGATGCATTAAGAACAGGTCAGGGTACGATGTTTCATGATGTTTCATGAACTCAATATGAACCGAACATTCCAGGGTGGGTGAGGACGGAATGCTTCAGCTCAGAGCGATTTGTCAAACTCATGTGCAGAAGCAAAACTTCCCATCACCCCACATGGTTTGAGGGATGGTGGACCGGCCCACGGCTGGAAAAGGTTGCTGACCCCTGCTTTAGAAAAACATCTGAAGGCAGCCCTGTATAGGGAAGTTTTTTAATGTCTAATGTTTTACTACGTTTTAATGTTTTACTACGTGTTAGAAGTTGCCAGGAATTATGGGGGCAACTGGGCAGGGTATAAATAGTAAAATCAGGAAGCCCCTTGCAATCTTTTCAAAAAATATAGCCCCAAGGTGCTTTCAAATGGAGGGAGGATTAATACTGTAAAGAGGTCACTGAGAAATTGCAAATGGGTTGTTTGGAGCAGGTTGTTTTTAATAGATTAGATTTTCCACAGAAAGGGTAAATATGGATTAAATGGGGAGGATACATACTAGTATTTGGGTGACATCATGTGAAAAAATAAACCTTACATGCAGGAGGACCACACACCCGACAATTCTGGCAGCACTTCTAATCTTTACTTTGCACAACTTCAGAACTGTCACAATATTATAAAACAGTAGAGGGCAGTCATTCAGGGATGCCAACTATACGTTGGAACCAACCCCTGTTTATTGTAAGGCCTTCAACATGGTAAATTGTAATGCCCTGTGGACTGTCCTTCTGAAAATTGGCTGCCCAGATAAATTTGTGAATATCCTTTGGCTGTTCCACAATAATATGACAGCAACAACCGCGGTAACAATGACTCTCAAAGTGAACTGTTCACAGTGAGATCAGGTGTTAAACAGGGATGTGTTATCACCCCAACTCTGTTTATTATTTTCACTGCCATGATCCTACACTTTGTTGAAGGGAAACTCCCCACTGGGGTAGAAATCATATATCTGACAGATGGAAAGCTCCTTTATCTGAGTAGGCTAAAAGCAAAGAGTAAGGTTACCATAACTTCAGTCGTAGAGCTTCGATATGCTGATGACAACGCAGTGTCTAAACACTGAGAGGATGACCACCAAACCATCATAAATATCTTTGCAGAAGCTTACAAAAAGCTTGACCTATTGCTCAACATCCAAAAAACCAAAATGCTGCACCAACTAGCAGTGGCAGAGCTTCATGCTCCAGCATCGGGGGGGGGGGGCGGAGAGCAGGCAGGGGCACAGCTGGCGAGGGGCGTGGCACACGTCCTGGGGCATGGTGTGCCATCTGCGGGGGCGTGGGGGGCAGCCATGATGGCACCCCACCGGGATCACACTGCCGGGGGCAGTGCGCTAGGCCTGCCCCCCTCTTCCTCCGCCAGTGCCAATTAGCACAAAACAACCCCTTTGCAGCACCACAAATCCAACGTTGGAAAATGTCAATCACTTATCCTACTTGGACAGTTATCTTTCCACAAGGGCCGACATGGATGCCGAGATCCAGCACTGCCTGAGCTCTGTGAGTGCAGCTTTCTCCCAGTTGATGTGCAGAGTGTTTGAGGACTGAGACATTTGCAAGGGAACCAAAATGCTTGCTTACAAAGCTATTGTACTACCAACCTTACTGTACACTTGTGAAACATAGACCACATATAAACATCATCTCCAACTCCTCAAAAGATTCCATCAACGGTGTCTCTCAAAAAAATTACACATCACTTGGGAAGACAAGCAAACTAATGCCAGTGTACTGGAAGAAGCAAAGATCACCCAGAGTCAAAGCAATGATTCTTCAACATCAAAGAAGCAAAGATCACCAGTGCCGAAGCAATGATTCTTCAACATCAACTTTGTTGGAATATTCATGTTGTTCAGATGCCTGATTATCATTTTCCAAAGCAACTACTCTATTCTGAAATTAAAAATGGAAAGCGTAATGTTGGTGGTCAACAAAAGAGGGTTAAAAGACTCTCTCAAAGCAAATCTTTAAAAATGTAGTATAAACACCAACAATTGGGAAACACTGGCCTGCGAACTCTCCAACTGGAGAACAGCCTTAACCAAAGGTGTCATGGACTTTGAAGACACTCGAACTCAAGACAAAAGAGGAATGCTAAGAGGAAGGCACATTTGGCAAACCCTC
Organism: Podarcis tiliguerta; assembly: GCF_965153285.1. Lineage (NCBI taxonomy): Eukaryota > Metazoa > Chordata > Lepidosauria > Squamata > Lacertidae > Podarcis > Podarcis tiliguerta. The sequence continues at coordinate 68,133,749 of NC_139535.1, read as the reverse complement.
ACCTTGATCAACTCCCGCCCAGAAACCTATGTCCCCGCTGTGGAAGGATTTGAGGAACCAGAATTGGCTTCCACAGTCGCTCACCGACTCAGTGTTCAGACCGTGTTCATGGAAGACAATCTTACTCGGCTATGAGTAATTACGAAAGAAAGAAAGAAAGAAAGAAAGAAAGAAAGAAAGAAAGAAAGAAGGAAGGAAGAAACCAGCAGGTGGCAGTCCAGTATTGAAAACAGAATTGTCAGAAATCGAGAGACATAGGAAAACCTACTGGTTTTATTTGTTTTGGTTTTGGCAACACCGTGTCTTTTCTCAACTCACACACACTTTCACTCTTCTCCCCCTCCACCACCCACCATACATAAGGTCAAACTGGAGCTGCAGAACAGCAACATCTGAAAGGATTCAGGCCCCCATTCCTATTCTGCAAGGAAACATCTCCCATACTCCCATAATACATGAGTGACTCTCGACTTTTCTTTATCAGGGTGCAGAAGTGAAGAAAAGACTACATGATCCTTGTGACCCATAATAAGCATAATAATTCAATATTAAAATAAACAAATCCACTGTTCTCAGATTTATTACCTTCAAAGGGAGGGCTTTCATACATGTCTGCCAGGTAATACTTAAATTTCCTACTAGGAAACCCCAATGGCTATTTACAGGTTCTTATGAAAGTTGCAATAGGCATAAAACTAATGGCCTATCATTCGAGCAGCAATAATTCTGTTTTGCTCCTGACTTGGGAGTAGTCCTGGCTTTGTTTTGCCTTGTCTATGGAAAAAGAATGATGTACATAGTACAGGGCCCCATACTGAGCCTCTTGGGCTTGCTGATCAGAAGTTGGCAGTTTGAATCCCTGAGATGGGGTGAGCTCCCATTGCTCTGCCCCAGCTTCTGCCAACCTAGCACTTCTAAAGCATACCAGTGCAAGTAGATAAATAGCTACTGCTGCAGCGGGAAGGTAAACAGCATTTCTGTGTACCTTCACGTGTCCCATAGCGCCAGAAGCGGTTTAGTTATGCTGGCCACATGACCCAGAAAGCTGTCTGTGGACAAACGCCAGCTCCCTTGGCCTGAAAGCGAGATGAGCGCCGCAACCCCATACAGTGGAACCTCGGGTTGCGAACATGATCCATGCGGGAGGCACGTTTGCAACCCGCAGCACCGTGTCTGTGCATGTATGTGACACGATTTAGTGTTTCTGCGCAAGCGCAAGCGCCAAAACCCGGAAGTAACCCATTCTGGTACTTTTGGGTTTCGGCACGTCTGTAACCTGAAAAATCGTAACCCGAAGCATCTGTAATTCGAGGTACCACTGTACTCCACTTTGACTGGACTTAGCCACCTAGGGGTCCTTTACCTTTGTATCTTTATTTTTAGCTGGGGTAGTGAGGAGGAGGGAAATGACCACTCAGAGAGCAGCAAATGATGGCGGCAGCAGGAGCAGGCAGTCTCTGCATCAGAACTTGGACTGGCCCATCGAAATTGCAGCTGGTCACCACAGCATCCTTTCTCTTTTTCTCTTAAAAACACATTTTATAGTCAGGGGCTGACTGGCTGGGCACATACTTAGAAAGTAAAACAATATTATTATTACCAATAGAGTGGTATTATATGTGTCTTTCATTTTTTCCTCCTTCAACCATTTATGGACTACCAGTTGGCACTGAAGGTGTGGGATATACATTTTAGAAATAAACTGATACAACAGTAGGGGAAATGGAAGTTCTATTTGCTTAGACCACAAAAAGGAAACATGGCATTACTGACAGCCGTATATGGCCCATTCTGACTTCACACCTCACTGACACTTCAGATTATACAGGAAACAGTGTTCATGCTCAAAATACCTTCTACAAGATAGTAACGATAGTAGAAGAAATGGGGTTTCTTGGCTTAATTAAAGGCCTACTTTCCATGTCAGTACTACAACCCCCTTATCACTGGGCATACTAGCTGTGGCTGATGGGAGCTGGAGTCCCAATATCTGGAAGGCCACACATCTCTACCCTCCCTCCTGATCTATGTGATGTGTTCCCAGAACTAGATGATATGAAGGTGAATGGAGGAATGGCTTCCACTGAAAAATAGTGTATTTGAAGTGATTAAAATTTTTTTCTGTAGTGCCTGTTGTATTAACAAAACCTGTGCATGTGCACATTCACCACCTGACTGCAACATCGTGTGGTAATGCACTGAAGGGTTTTTAATAGGGCTGCTACATTTAGGTCTTAATCACAATAAACACTTAACCTGGGATTAAGTTCCATTGAACGTGTTGTGAGTTATGTACTTCTGAGCAGACATGCAGAAGGATAGCTCTGTTAAGTGAGACAATTCAAAATACAAAATTTAAAAATGCTAGCACAGCAGATGAAAAAGATCCATTTGCACACAACATCTTAAATTAGTCCTTCACAAAAGCCTGAGTGGACAGGCACATTTTCAGCTGGCACTGAAACCTAAGGGGAGGGCTGTTCTACAACCAAGGTGACACCACAGAGAAGGCCCTGTCCCAAGTCACTGTGCAAGGCCATCAGCAGATCGGGAGAAGAGCCTTTCCTCTAGATCCTAGTAGATAGGCAGGTTAATATAGAAAGATTTTTCAAGTACTTACAAAAACTGTGGGTAGCCACTTCCTGAATGTAGGAGAGGAAATGACAGTGTGAAATAGGGCTTATTATTACTCTATGACCAGGCCCAGGTTTAAGTCCCATTCTGCCACTGAGTGAAACTGGGGCAGTCACTGCCTTTCAACTCAACCTACACCACAGAATTGTTATGATGGTGCAATGAAGCAAGGTGGGAACCATGCATACATGAGCTTTCTGAAGGAGGGGCTATCAAAGAAAGCATAGCTGCCTCTTCTAACATGCTACAAAACCCACAAGTGTCATCTAAAATAAATATATTTAAAGAAAGCTGTCTTTTTCCTCAGCGCTGTTATTTTAGCAGCATGCAACTTTATAGGGGATTTCATTATCTAATTAAAATCCACATGATTCACCCAAGTGCATTTAATTGGGTGGCAGCTCTAATTTTTAGCACTCAGAAATAAACATACAGTGTAATCCTAAACATACCTACTCAAATGTAACCTGGGATTTACTCCTAGGCTGGAGTCTGTGCTACTGCAGCCTACATTTCCAAGGGAAGCAGCAGGGTTCTGGTATGTAATAAAATAGCCATGGGGGGGGGGCAGGGCTTGACAAACGGCCTCGGCCCAGTATACCTGAAGGAGCATCTCCACCCCCATCGTTCAGCCCAGACACTGAGATCCAGCTCCGAGGGCCTTCTGGCAGTTCCCTCACTGTGAGAAGTGAGGCTACAGGGAACCAGGCAGAGGGCCTTCTTGGTAGTGGCACCCACCCTGTGGAACGCCCTCCCATCAGATGTCAAGGAAATAAACAACTACCTGACTTTTAAAGACATCTGAAGGCAGCCCTGTTTAGGGAAGTTTTTAATGTTTGATGTTTTATCACATTATTATTATTATTATTATTCTGTTGGGAGCCACCCAGAGTGGCTGGAGAAGCCCAGCCAGATGGGTGGGGTATGTATGTATAGATAGATAGATAGATAGATAGATAGATAGATAGATGATAGATAGATAGATAGATAGATAGATAGATAGATAGAACAACAACAACAACAACAGAAACAATTCTAGGGCCTTTCCATTAAAGAGATCGGCTTTAAAAGGGAAACTGCACTGTCAGGACCGACGCTATTGCTTACAGCAATGACAGCTGTCACTCTCCTTCCCACGTTTTGGAATCCCCGGGGCTTTCCCAAGAGATCATCATCTCCTTGAAAACTCAGCCTGAGGCTGGCGAGAGATTGAAACTCACACCCTGCCTCTCCTTAGGCCCATTAACGCGCCGTTATATTATACTGCTGACTAATCAGATGTGCTGCATTCTCCTGAGCTTGCGAATTACAAAACTGGAAGGAGGCGTTGCTTTTGCAGAACGAAAAGGGCGCGCTGAAGGCACAGGACTAAACGGAGCCAAGCTGTCGACTCGGCTGGCTTCCTCTGGATGGCGCGCCATCTCAGCCTGAACGGGCCGATTTCGACGCTTTCCCATGCAAAGCTCTCGCCAGCATGTTTCGTTTCGCCGTGTCTTGTTTTTGTCTTGGCCTGATTCATTCTTTTCTCTGTTTTGTTTGTTTGTTAATATTTCAGAGATGATCTCACTGCCAGGCTCCGTTGCCGGCTCGATTTGGAAAGGCGAGCGCGGGATTGGTCAGGAAAGGCAGGTGCTTTCGCAGGAAGGACTTTTCCAGCCCCGATGGATTTTCCCTTCGCCCTCGATCTGGAACTTCCAGCAGTTTTCCCCGCGTGGATCCGCGCCAGGGTTGACTCACCCCAAGCAAACACGCTCTGCAACCGCAGGTCCCTTTCGACACAGGACCATTGCAGGGGCCGCGGGAAGGTCTCTGGAGTTTAAAGTGAGCGGCGCTGCACTTGTGGGTGTTTGTTATGGGAGCCTGGCTGGGAGCGCTCCCTCGCTGGAACGCATGAAAAACAACGTGCTCCTGAGCATATGCAGAGCGTCGCTTCTTTTTCTCACCGCGGACAAAGCACAGCCAACCCCTCACTTACTGAGGATGTTGCTTCCACTCTTGGAGGCCAACATTTTTCTCCCCTGGAAATGATAAGAGTTTTGCACCCAATTGCCATTTGCGTCCCCCATAAATCAAAAGGAAAGGTTAGCAAGCTAGGACAGTGTCCAAACACAACATACGCCAAACGTAGCCCTGCTCTAAGTTAATTGGCACCCAGAGCTGGTGGGAGTTGTAGTTCGGCAGTATCTGGAGGGCAACAGGTTCCCTACTCCTTTTGCAGATGGTGAAATGGTTTGAAATATTTTAATAGGGTAAAAGGGCGCCCCCAATTAATTGGGTAGATTTCAAAATACCTGTTTATTTGAAATACAAATACGTATAAAAACGGAGGTTGTCATCTTAAAAGATGTGTTCTGACTTCATTTCTTGCATAGGAGGACTCTTCTAAGATGATGCCTGCTAGGGTGTGTGTATAATCTAAAAACAAAGAAAGTCTTGCTTCTTACTGCAGAACTCTTCCAAATTTGAATAATTCGCTGAGTACTCCACCAAGCTGCAAACCCACTTGCCTGTGGGTTCCCTCACCTTGGGGTCCCAAATTTCAGCAGGGTCTTGTGTGATGACAAAATTATGCCCCCCCCCCCGGTGCCTCTTGCCTTCCATTCTACATAATATTTGTGGAGCCTGAGTGTGGCCAAACCAGTTGCGCTCCCCTAAATCTGCCTCTGACCTGGGGCTTACTCCTAAGAAAGTGAGCATATTAGTAATTGATTGATTATTTAATTTCTATACCACTTAATATATATAAAATATATCTAAGCCAAATCCAGAAAACTGAAGCGACAACCGACAACTTAAACAAAACATTACAAAAATACAGAGTTACAGATAAACAATGTTACACTAATATAAAGTTACACACACCACACACACACACACACACATCAGTTCATTTTCTTTCTGACACACACACCCTCCTTCTCAGCTGCTGGGTTCTCACCCAGGAGTCAAACAAACTCAAAACTCACAATGAGAAGGAGTTCCTGGAAACAGCAAACATAACCCTAGTCTCTCACTCTAAACTTGCTTTTTAGGGGCAGGTTCAATGTGAGTGGTAGTTGCTCAGGCTGCCCACAGCTGTGCCCCATTTAGCTGCACTCTCAGCACCCAGTTCCAGGTACAGAAGGACTGTTAGTCCACAGACAATATCCTCAACAGAAGGATTGCCGTGTTGTAAAAAAAAAAAAAATTACTCCACTGTTCCCTAACCCCTCTCCTAAAAAATCAATCACTCCATCAATCCATGCCACAAGGAATTAGGAAGAGACAGTAAAAGAGAGCATGGAAGTTGTGCCTGACAGTCTCTCTCACTTTTGTAAAAGGTAAAAGTAAAGGACTCCTGGACGGCTAAGTCCAGTCAAAGGCGACTATGGGGTTGCGGTGCTCATCTCACTTTCAGGCTGAGGGAGCCAGCGTTTGTCCGCAGACAGCTTTCTGGGTCATGTGGCCAGCATGACTATACCACTTCTGGCACAATGGGGCACCGTAATAGAAACCAGAGTGCACGAAAAAACTGTTTACCTTCCTGCCGCAGCTGTACCTATTTATCTACTTGCACTGGTGTGCTTTCAAACTGCTAGGTTTGCAGGAGCTGGGACAGAGCAGTGGGAGCTCATCCCATTGCGGGGATTTGAACTGCCAACCTTCTGATTGGCAAGCCCAAGAGGTTCAGTGGTTTAGCAGGTTGGGTGGGAGCACTGGCAACTGGAGCCCAAGCTTCCTTCTATGTGTACTCAGGAAAAAAAATACACAGAACCCATTTGCTTTGTTTGCACAAGCTACAGCATCTGAAAAAGGCCAAGACACATGCACATAATTCTTTCACCACCCCCTTCAAAATACAAGCTTACTAGCCATGTGTCTTTGCAGCAGAAGGTTAAAGGCCGAGGCTGGGAGAGACTCTTCACTGTCTCAGCCTAAGATACTAAAAGCACTAATTAAAACACATCGAACAAGGAATAGGAAATCCATCTTGGCTGCAAATTGTACAGTTGAGGGATGCAGGTGGTGCCGTGGTCTAAACCACCGGGCCTCTTGGGCTTGCCGATCGCAAGGTTGGCAGTTCGAATCCGCATGACAGGGTGAGCTCCAGTTGCTCTGTCCCAGCTCCTGCCATGTTTTCAGGGATTAGAGCCCACTGCCAACCAGATGCATGAAATGTGTCCCCAATGGCAGGTAAGATACTGTGGGATGGGCACTGCTCATGCATGCAAGCTCCCCCGGCCCCAGAGTCCACATGATGTCATCAGCATCAAAGTGCACTGCCCACCCAAGCTGGATTCATCCTTGTTGGGGGAAATCTTATAATTTATTATTATTATTTTAAATCCGGTTTATATGGCAACCCTAATTGGGACTGGGGGGATGGAAGACATCTCACCAGTCTTGAACTCACTGACTGTTTCTTGGGTCCTAGTCAAACGTTAATGTTCAAAGTCTGAACAGGCTTAGAGACAGGATACCTCAAGGACTGGCCTTTCCACATTAGTCTGCACAGGTGCAAAGATCATCACCTGAGGCCCTTCTGGGAGCCCCTGCACCATCATTTTGTGAAATGCTTTGAGAGGGTTTGCACTTGAGAATGATAGGTGAATGCTTAATATTACTAAAAACACAAGAGGGGGAAATGGAAGCAAGTGGGGCCAAACACAAAAGTTTTCTGTGGACTCTGGCCATGTGTGCCTTGCAGCACCCACATAGCACTATCTTCATTAAAATATAATCCCCTAATCTCCCCCACACTTTAATCCGGATTTCCTATTTCTGCAGGGATTTTTAATTCTTTTTAAATAACCAAATTTCCCATAGAAATGATAAATCTGGATTAAATTCTCTGCTCGCTCAGAAACTGTAGAATATAAAACAGAACTCTTTCTCTCCCTTCCCTCAAATCATCCCGTGTTCCTAATCCCTTCTTTAGCGGGAATTTCCCTCTCTTTAGCCGTCTATTGGCTTTTGCTGAGTTGTTTGGATAGGGTTCTCCCTCCCCGCTCTAGTGCCCTCTAGTGACCCACTGCTGTTATTGACAATTCCCGGAATTATCCTCGATTTCATTCAGAGCGCTCCTTTTTCAAGAAACCGAAACCTAACGCCCGTGCTTGTGGGAGCCTTGCCAAAGCTGGGAGGAAGCCTGCGCCTCCTCCGCCGCCTCCACCCGCCCTCTCCAAGCAGCGAGATGCACATTGCCTTCAACCCGCAGCTCGTGATCACTCGTTTAGGAATTTCTGTAAATCATCAGACTTACTATTACGGAGGAAAGAGAGCTGGAGTCTGCACGTTCCCCTGCGCATGTTTACTCAGAAGCAAGTTCTACTGTGTTCCACTGGACTTAGTCCCAATTAAGCGTTTATAGGCTTGCAGCTTCGGAGGCGATCACAGTATATTAAGCAGAAGCCCCCCTCCCCAAATCTTAATCTCAGGGTCATGGGTTTGAACCCCACATTGGACAATCATAATAATAATACCTTTATTGTCATTGTACAACCCGTGTACAATGAAATTAAACGAGCCTCCCTCCCCCCACAAACACTCAATTTCTTATCAAACAACAAAAAGTTTCCTGCATTGCAGGGGGTTGGACTATAGTGACACCTCGGGTTACAGACGCTTCAGGTTACAGACTCTGCTAACCCAGAAATAGTACCTCGGGTTAAGAACTTTGCTTCAGGATGAGAACAGAAATCATGTGGCGGCAGCGCAGCGGTGGCAGGAAGCCCCATTAGCTAAAGTAGTACCTCAGGTTAAGAACAGTTTCAGGTTAAGAATTTACCTCCAGAATGAATTAAGTTCTTAACCCGAGGTACCACTGTAAATGATCCTAGTGGTCCCTTCCAACTCTATGATTTGGGGCTTTTAAGCTGAGAGAAAAGGCAACACAGCAGGCAGCGGTGTATGGAATGATGCATGGCGCAGAGAAAATGGGCAGAGAAAAGTTTCCTTCATAGCACTAGAACTCGGGGGCATCCAAAAAAGCTGAATGTTGGAAAATTCAGGACAGAGGAGAGAAAGCGCTTCTTCACACAACACATAAACTATGGAACTCACTCCCACAAGAGGCAGAGATGGCTACCATCTGGGATGGCTTCAAAAAGAAACTCATGGAATATATTAAGGGCTACTCCTCACAATGGCTATTTTCTGCCTCTGAATATCAGTCGCTGGCAATCGCACGAGGGGAAAGGGCTCTTGTGCTCGAGTCCTACTTGCCAGCTTCCCACAGGCATCTGGTTGGCCACCAAAAGAATGGGGGTGTCTTTGAGCTCCTACGTTATGCAGGCAGACAGTTAGCAGTCAAAAGGGGCCAGACTACAGTTCACATTGTTTGCTTTGGCTTGGAAAGGACCTCGTGGATGTTTACAGAAGAGGGGATGCCAGGAGAAGTTTTCTGGCATGTAAGGGGTGGGAAATAACAGAGGCACATGTGATGACCTAAGGCTGCGAGAGATGTCAAAGAGCAGAGGACCCTAAGCAAGGACAGAGTCGATGCCAAAACCAGGGCCCTCCCGCCTCTCGCCTTCCCTTGGATATCATAGTTGTGGCTCCTGCTGCAGCACCCTAGAAGCTCTGCTTCTGGTGCAACCAAATGCCCTAGATCCACCTTTGTGCAGGAAGGGTTAAACACCCATCTCCAGAGCCAGTGTGGTGTAGTGGTTAAGAGCGGTAGTCTCGTAATCTGGGGAACCGGGTTCGTGTCCCTGCTCCTCCACATGCAGCTGCTGGGTGACCTTGGGCTAGTCACACTTCTCTGAAGTCTCTCAGCCCCACTCACCTCACAGAGTGTTTGTTGTGGAGGAGGAAGGGAAAGGAGAATGTTAGCCACTTTGAGACTCCTTCGGGTATTGATAAAGCGGGATATCAAATCCAAACTCTTCCTCTTCTACCCACAAATCATGTGGGTTCTCCTCAATTTGCAGTTCTGTACACCTAGTTTGGCCCCAACAGAGGCTTAAGACCTTTTATATATCACATTAACCAAATTTTATGTTGGAGGAACTGGACGTGAAGGAAGGGGTTAATTACTTTCAAGGGCACAAATCGCCCCACGTCTGAGATAAGCCAACAGGTGCAAGGTCAGTCAAGCCAGTTGCTATAGTAACCGCCCAGTGCTGTCTATAGAAAGAGAGGCTTGAGGCTTCCTACATGCCGTCTCTGTGTCTCTGCCCCAGCTTGCCCTCGTGGCATCTCCATTTCATCCTCTGCCCCAATAGAGTTTTCTTCTTTGTTCCCTTCCTTCCTCCCAGAACACCTTGCCAGGTGCAACACCTCCCCTTCTGTCTGCTTGCCCCACTTCTGCAGACCTGTTTTTTTATTTATTTTAAAAAATAGCAACATTTTCCCTGTGTGCCATCACGCCCATGTTGCCCTGGCAACCTTGGATTAGGCTGCCCCCGTTCCCTGTTGTGATAGTATACACATGGCGCTCAATGATAAAGGCAAAGTTCAGCAATTGCAGGCAGCATTCTGTTGCTTGCTGCTTAATTAAGTAGCACAGGTGTCTCCAGGAGTGGAAGGGAATGATGTTCTTATCGTTCAACAAGAGATCGCAAATAGTTGACTCACAGCTAAGTAGTCATTGCTCCCTCAAGATCAAACATTAGACTGCAGCTGTGTGATGTTATCCCAATAGCTCCCTTCTCCCTAGCTCTGCATGCCTAGGAGGGAGTGCTTTGTTTTGCAGCAGAGGAATAAAGCATTTTCTCACTGACCATCACCCCTTTTCCCAAATTGCTCTCCTTCCTGTGAGGTTCCAGGCCTGTGAGAAAAACATGGGTCCAGAAGTACTCTGATGAGATACAGTGGTACCTCAGGTTACATACGCTTCAGGTTACAGACTCCGCTAACCCAGAAATGTTACCTTGGGTTAAGAACTTTGCTTCAGGATGAGAACAGAAATCGTGCAGCAGCGGCCCAGCGGCGGCGGCAGGCCCCATTAGCTAAAGTGGTACCTCAGGTTAAGAACAGTTTCAGGTTAAGAATAGACCTCCGGAACGAATTAAGTTCTTAACCTGAGGTACCACTGTAAAGGCAACCTGGTATGCAGGTGCGTTTTGAAGGGAGATCAGGCAGGGGGTGGCCTCTGTTCCTTCTGAGTTGCCTTCTCTCTAAAGCAGCTGTTCTCAACCTGTGGGTCCCCAGATGTTGTTGGACTACAACTCCCATCATCCCTGAGCTCTGGCCTTGCTAGCTAGGGGTGATGGGAGTTGTAGTTAAACAACATCTGGGGACCCACAGGTTGAGAAAGGCTGCTCTAAAGTGTTTTACAAGCTTGGACTAAAGTTACACATGGCTGCAGGGTCAAAGCCTGGGCCATTAAATGCTGAGTCACCAATTGACCTCAACAGGCAACTTCCCCATTATTATTTTTTTGACCTCGACAACTTCTGAGATAATTTATCCTTTTCTGAAAACGTGCTTTTAGTCTCCAGAGATGGAAGTGTTGTTAAGCGTGGTTTGTGTGAAACTGCCTTTGTTTAGGTAACCTTTGTTTGATTTAGGCAGGAAATCTTCCCGGCCCTGCCCTAAAAGCTGCAAACTGCTATTGCGCAGACATAAATAAACCCTCCTGCCGGGCAGTAACTAGGGAGATAGCAGCCGCCACCGTAGTAATAGCAGTTGTAGCGGCCATGATTCTCTCCAGAGTGTAGGAGTATCTTTCTGAAGTTTTATCTGAGGAATCGGAGAACGCTGGAAATATCTAATGAGGTTTCTTTCATTGTGGCCCAGGGTAGAGAGATTACTTTCTGGTAGACAATGAAAATGTGATAAAGTTCATTCTCCATATGGATGTTTCTTAAGGATACCAGTACCCATGGCCTTCAACCTCTTTACTTGGCATCTGATTAGGTATTTATATCCAAGGGTGGTATGCAACATTTGCAGAGGACCACACACAAAAGCACAAAATGTGGTATCTGGCGCACAGAATTCAGATCCTTGCAAATCTCATTTTTTAAAAAATCTACAGAGTGGAGTCCTAACCCTGAAATGGGGGGGGGGGGGGGCAGTGGGTGGGAAGAATGGCATGCAGTTGCTTCCCCCTCAGCCCTCAAAATGGAAGCCCCCCCCCACAAAAAATCAATGAAAGATGTGCTGGTCATCCCCTAAATGTAGAATAATTATCTCTTATCATTGTTTTCCATTTCTGCTCATACAACTCCCAATTATTTTTATTGAGGAAAAAGTATAACTTTGTAACAAGAAGGCTGACCCACAGGTCCTTTTAATTGGTTACAGGGCTGTCTTTACCTGAGGGTGCAAGGGGTGCGGTGCATCCCAGTGGCAAATTTGGGGGGTGCCAAATGTATACCTACTGTATACCAGTCCCTCTCAATCACTGGCAGTGAAAAGCAATGGAGCACAAGCCCCTGCACCCCTCCTCTGTCGCTCTGTCGTGTCTAATATTCCCAACGAGTCAGGAAACGAAAGCAGTTATTTCTGCTGTGTTGTTGCTACAGGTGAGCGATTTTCCTCTCCCCAAAAAGGTCAAACTTTGAGTTCACCCCCCTAAAAAATTTGGGGGCGGCTAAACTAAATAGATGGGACATGGGTAGCGCTGTGGGTTAAAGCCTCAGTGCCTAGGGCTTGCCGATCGAAAGGTTGGCGGTTCGAATCCCTGCGGCGGGGTGCGCTCCCGTTGTTCGGTCCCAGCGCCTGCCAACCTAGCAGTTCGAAAGCACCCCCGGGTGCAAGTAGATAAATAGGGACCGCTTACTAGCGGGAAGGTAAACGGCGTTTCCGTGTGCGGCTCTGGCTCGCCAGAGCAGCGATGTCACGCTGGCCACGTGACCCGGAAGTGTCTTCGGACAGCGCTGGCCCTTGGCCTCTTTGAGTGAGATGGGCGCACAACCCTAGAGTCTGTCAAGACTGGCCCGTACGGGCAGGGGTACCTTTACCTTTAAACTAAATTTAGGGGCGCTGGGCAGATCTTTGCACTCCGGCAGCGCATATGCTAAAAACAGCCCTGATTGGTTAGGTTAGGTGTCCTTAGATATAAAGAATAGCAAAGTGGGATGGGGCCAAAAAGCGATTTTCAAGCAGAGTGGCTCAGCAAAATAAACAAACAAATCTGGACCGTTGGACAGATGTCACCAGTAGTCAACACTATCCAGGTCGTTCCTTGTGGTTCATTCATTCATTCATTCAAATTGTGGTGTGTGTTTTTATTGATATATTTTTTTACTGAATTTCACAATATTAACAATTACTAAAAGGGGAAAACATACAAAAACACATTTGTTTCAGTATTAGGAACTAATGGTGCACTAATACTAGGCAAGTTATAATACACTTTGTCATTAATGTTGCAGTATTTTGCTTATTACATTAATTACTTTCTATGTTACAGAATACGGATGGTGTGAAATTAAAATAAAAAAACTCTTTGGTTTATACAAGCCAAACCCTGCCATAAATTTTGATTCCTTTGTTTTGTTTTTGTCGGGCTGGTGATGGTTAAATGTTTAGTTGGGGTTGGTGGTTATTTAAATTTGGGTATAACCGTAAACTGTTTATTGTTGTTGCTTTCTATTGATTTATTGATTTGTTTGTTGCTGATATAGGATATTTTGTATTTAAATGTTTGATGTTTTGGTGTGTTTTTATATATGTTGTAAGCTGCCCAGAGTAGCTGGGGAAACCCAGCCAGAAGGGTGGGGTATAAATTAAAATATGATGATGATGATGAAGATGATGATGATGATTAGCCAGGGACTCTTCCCTGCCATGTGTTTCATTATTTGTCTGTTCAATAAAATCACACCAGATTTCATAGGAATTGTCTTTTTCTTGCTTTGTTTGCCCCCTGTCTCTCAATTTGTGCGATGTTTCCAATAAGGCTGTTTGCCAAACTATGTTATGCCATTTGTTTATATCTTGGGAATTCAAAGTTTTCCAATTTCTGACTAAGGCTGTCCATGCTGTCATTAAAATATGTATTACAAGTTACTTGCTTTCTAACCGCTCAGTTTTTTCATTGTAGTTAACTAAATAAATGGCAAACACAAACATATACATTTCAGGCAGCCGCTGTACAGGTGCAGATGGCAGCTTCAGTGAACTTGAGTTCAGTGCAGGGAAACAAATTAGGGGGTATGTGATGGGTATGTGCCATGGACCCCCTGGTGGGTTTTGCGGAGCCTCTGGGGTCCACAAACTACAAGCTGTACCTCTAGGTGTGCAGACTGATAATACCCCAGTACAATTGTCCAGATGACCTCACCCAGTGATTTCATGTACATGTTAAAAATATGGGAGACAAGATGGAACTTTGTGAGTAGCCTGCATGCCGAAGGCGTCTCATTTTGGGATTTGCCTTCCAGGAAGGAACAGGGCCATTGTAAAGAAAAAGAAACTCTCCCATCCCATCCAAGACAAGGATGCTACTGATGGTCCCTGAGAGAAGTCTAGAAGAATCAATAGGGTTGGGCTCTTTTTATCCATCCCCTAGCCCAGGTCATCCACCACAGCAGTTTGGGTCCCCTACCCAGTCTGCAAGCCATATTGGAATCGATCCCAATGATCCCCAATTGCATCCAAGGAATCCTGTTGCTGGCTAGAAGGTGAACATACCTTGTGATCTCTAGGCTCATGGCAAGCACCCCACCTTTTTGCCAGTTTCAGATATAAACACATGCCTTCTACATGGCAATTAAGCAGGTGTGTTTTGATGGAATCCATATTAAATCGCTCCCACCCCCAACACTTGCAGTTCAAAATGTCACTGGCCAAGGAACTCTTTTCTGCCACCAAATAATAATAATAATAATAATAATAATAATAATAATAATAATAGTAATAATAATAATAATAATAAGTAGCAGCAGCAGCAGCAAAAACCACCTCAATAAAATGACCATATACTTTAGGGGTCAGCAAACTTTTTCAGCAGGGAGCCGGTCCACTATCCTTCAGACCTTGTGGGGGGCCGGACTATATTTTGAAAAAGATAATAATGAACGAATTCCTATGCCCCACAAATAACCCAGAGAGGCATTTTAAATAAAAGAACACATTCTACTCATGTAAAAACACGCTGATTCCTGGATCATCCACAGGGCAGATTTAGAAGGTGCCTTAGTTTGCCTAGCCATGCTTTACAGTTTAGAGCATCAGCCTCAAGTTTAAGTAATTTAGATTCTGGGAAACTATAAGCAGCCTGCCTGCCCACCCTGTGACATGGTTGCTTCAGTCAACATGGTTATCTGGTGCCAGATGGGCAGAACTACATCTTTGTTTCACATAGATTTCTTTCCCCAGGCTTGCAGCAGCCCAGTTGCTTCCTCATGGCTTCCTTGCAGCGGGGCCGTTTATAAGAAATGGAAACAGCTCAAGAGCTCACTCGTCTGAGGGAGGGAGGGAGGAGGAAGTATAAATAACCCTGTGCTTTGACTCTCATTGCTGGAGCAGCTGGATGCATTTTGCGCTGACTCACCCACTGGCAGGGATTCAGATTCTAGTGGAAGGCACAAATGCATACCTCACACGGCCCAGCATTTGCTAAGGCAAATCGATAAGCCAGAGAAGCTGAAATTCTCCTCAGCTGATGGTGGTGGTTCAGTTCCTCCCCACCCTTTCTTTCTCCTCATGTTTCGTAGGTTTATATTTTAGTACTATGACTGGGGGGCGGGGGCGGAATTGACTAGTAGGGCTTGTCTTTGTGGGTGGTATTCCAATAAGCTTTACTCACCATAGGCCCATTGAAATGAATTAACACGACTACGTTAGGGCCATTGTTTTCAATATGTCTCCTCAGAGTAAAACTTAGTTGAATGCCACACCCTGTCTCTTAAGCCATGCTCTCCAACATCATAGGAACATAGGAAGCTCTCTAATACTGAGCCAGATTGTTGGTCCATGTAGCTCAGTGTTGTGTCTACTAGAAGCGGTTGTCCAGGGTTTTAGGCAGGGACATTTTCCCAGTTCCACCTGGAGATGACAGAGATGGCTTTCTTTCTGCATGTACATCTTGCAGGGCAGATGTGCCGTCTCTGAGCTATGGTCCTGCCCCATACCCCTCCATCAAGAACAGTGGAGGTCTCTGCATGTATGGAGAGAAAATAGAATAGAATAATAATAATAATAATAATAATAATAATTATTACAGAAATATTGGATTTAGAGGGTTGGGACAATGTTTTCAATTGGCACGGGTACTTAGGACATTATAAAGTAAAATCACATAAGGGACTCCTAAATTGTATGGTGTTTGGGAGAGAAACAAACCTTTAATGGTTACAAGAACACCTTGGTGGTTCTCACCCATGGAATTGATAGCAGTCCACAAGAAAAACATGAGTAATGACTGGCCAACCTATAGGGATTTGGTAGAGGGAATAAGCAATTGCCCAAAATTTAAGAATTTTGAAGAAATTAAAAAGCCGGGATTAACTTGGTTAGAATTTCATCAGCTGAAGGCCGTCTTTGAAAAAGATAAAAGGTGGAAGGGTTTTGATAACAAAATATCAGATCTGGAGAAAGATATCTTATATAACAATCAAAAAACTTTATCCAAAATATATAGGTTATTGATAAATTGGCAATTGAAAGATGAAGAAATTAAGGACGTGATGAGAAAATGGGACCAGGACTTAGGTCAAGTGATCAAACTCGATAAATGGAAAGAACTATGGATAAAAAATATAAAATTTACAGCTTGCTATTTAATAAGAGAAAACCTTATGAAAATGCAATACAGGTGGTATATGACCCCTGTAAAACTGGCAAACGTTAATAAAACCCATAATAATAAGTGTTGGAGGTGTAAAAACCAAGTTGGAACCTTCTACCACATGTGGTGGGCATGCCCAGAGATTAAAAAATTCTGGGGCATGACCTATGAGGAATTAAAGAAACTATTAAATACTACATTTTGTAAAAAACCCGAAGCATTTCTTCTGGGAATTCTGACAGACAATCTCCCCAAAGGAAATATAAGACTTTTTCTCTATGCTACGTCAGCAGCAAGAATATTGGTGGCTAAATATTGGAAGGAAGAGCACATACCCACCAAAGAGTAATAGTAGTGCAAGCTGTGGGAGTACTTGGAACTTGCGAAGCTGACAGATATAATAAGAGACAAGTCAAATAAGACAGTTAAGAAAGAATGGGAGTACCTAAATAAATATTTGATAAGTCAAGGTTCAGAAGTGAAGACCTGGTGGTGTCTAGAATAACTGCAAAAGTAAAAACACTCCCTGATACCAAGATGAGGGATGCACTGAAATACAGATAAGTTACCGGTAGTTTCAATTAGGAATAATGAACTGTGTGAGACTGACGGAAGCCCAAAGAATGAAAGAACAAAAAAATGAAATAATGAAATATTTAAGAAACGTCAGTTTATTTGGAAAATGGATGACATGGAAGGGGTAATTGTTTAAAATATATGTGTTTGATCTGTAAAGTATTACCGTAGTTTAATAATGAATGACTTAATGTCATTTAATTTATGATTTTCTTTTTTCTTTATTAAGATTTAACTGTATCAGTGTATGTTATTTATTTATGTTTCTGTTTTTCGTTTTTCTTTTCATTTTCTCTTTTCTTCTTTCTTTGTAACCTTTCTTAATTTCTTTTTTCTTTTTCAAGTTTGTAAGTTTTGATTTGTACGTATTTGCAATAAAATTTTAAAAAGATAATAATAATAATAATAATAATAATAATAATAATAATAATAATTTGTTTATTTATACCCTGCCCAGTTGGCTGGGGTTTCCCAGCCACTCTGTGTGGCTCCCAGCAGAATAGTAAAAGCATGATAAAACATCAAACATTAAAAACTTCCCTAAACAGGGCTGCCTTCAGAGGTCTTCTAAAAGTCAGGTGGTTCTTTATTTCCTTGACATCTGAAGTGAAGCTGTTCCACAGTGAGGTTACCACTACCAAGAAGGCCCTCTGCAGCATAAATTCTCAGGGCAGACTAACACTTGTGAAACTTAGGCTGTGTACACAGATGGGTGGGGTATAAGTAAATTATTATTATTAAAGGTAAAGGGACCCCTGACCATTAGGTCCAGTTGTGACCGACTCTGGGGTTGCGGCGCTCATCTCGCTTTATTGGCCGAGGGAGCCGGCATACAGCTTCCAGGTCATGTGGCCAGCATGACGAAGCTGCTTCTGGCAAACCAGAGCAGCGCACAGAAATGCCGTTTACCTTCCCGCCGGAGTGGTGCCTATTTATCTACTTGCTAGGTGGGCAGGAGCAGGGACCGAGCAACGGGAGCTCACCCCGTCAAGGGGATTCGAACCGCCGACCTTCTGATCGGCAAGTCCTAGGCTCTGTGGTTTAACCCACAGCGCCACCCGCGTCCCATATTATTATTGTTATTATTATATTATTATTATTCTAGAATCAATAGAGATGGAATACTTGCTTTCCATCCGCACACACTCTCTAGATTTGCTGCTTTTTTTTTTTTTGCCCCTGAGAAGCACTTCCTGAGAAATGGTTTCCATTCTGAAAATAAAGGCTCATTGCAGGTTAGTTCTCCATTAACCCACAGTGAAAACAGATGTAGGCAGTCCTAGCAAAGGGGTGGGTGTGTAGCCACATCTGCCCAGTGGTGATGTTGGTGGCATATACCAAGAGCACTACCATCATTTTCTTCTTCTTTCCCCCGGGACATGTGCAGGAAGGAAGAGGTGTGGCTAACCCAGTCAAGGAGAAAGTAACCACAGTCACCCTTGTGGACTGTAGAATCTGCAATCAATCTAGATTGAAAGAAGCATGTCATGGATAAACATGAGAAATTTTGGATTGAGAAAAACAATATTTTTTGATAAAAACATATTAGTGTGTATGCTATCCAAGTTGGGGTTCCTTTGCACGTGTATATATATTGTGTTGTTGTTTAGTCGTTTAGTCATGTCCGACTCTTCGTGACCCCATGGACCAGAGAACGCCAGGCACTCCTGTCTTCCACTGCCTCCCGCAGTTTGGTCAAACTCATGCTGGTAGCTTCGAGAACACTATCCAACCATCTCGTCCTCTGCTGTCCCCTTCTCCTTGTGCCCTACATCTTTCCCAACATCAGGGTCTTTTCCAGGGCGTCTTCTCTTCTCATGAGGTGGCCAAAGTATTGGAGCCTCAGCTTCAGGATATGTCCTTCAAGTGAGCACTCAGGGCTGATTTTCTTAAGAATGGATACGTTTGATCTTCTTGCAGTCCATGGGACTCTCCTCTAGCACCATAATTCAAAAGCATCAATTCTTCGGCAATCAGCCTTCTTTATGGTCCAGCTCTCACTTCCATACATCACTACTGGGAAAACCATAGCTTTAACTATACGGACCTTTGTTGGCAAGGTGATGTCTCTGCTCTTTTTTTTTGCCTTTTCCCCCCTTTATGTATATATATTAGAGTATATTATTATATTATTATAATATAGAGTATATTATATTAGAGTATATTATAACTCTAATGCAGGGATAGAGGGCACCTGCAAGGGAGAACTGGTAAGCAGGAACAGATGCTTAATGCTGTGCCTTACATTTTGCCCATGCAAATGCCCTTTTCAATGTTTTAAGCTACTTTTCTCCCCCAAATCAGATAGTCAAGGAGACAAAATGTGGTGGCGCCACCTACAAGGGATCATGACTTTGATCTTGAGGGGCTGGGCACTTTTGCACTTTATCTGCACACCAAATGCCATTTCTATCCCCGCTGAACACACACAAGTTCCCCTATTGCCTTTCCCACCCTACTTCAGCACAAGTGCTTCCTTTCTCCATCCTTCCCTGTTCTTTCTTTGTGACTCTGTCATTTTCAGCAGCCCCAGAATAGAGGAAATTGGTTACGCTCCCCAGAGATGTACCAGTGTGGTTAGAGACATACA
Source organism: Podarcis tiliguerta (assembly GCF_965153285.1). Lineage (NCBI taxonomy): Eukaryota > Metazoa > Chordata > Lepidosauria > Squamata > Lacertidae > Podarcis > Podarcis tiliguerta. The sequence goes on along the minus strand of NC_139535.1, from coordinate 68,114,286 downwards.
GTGGTACCTCAGGTTACATACGCTTCAGGATACAGACTCCGCTAACCCAGAAATAGTGCTTCAGGTTAAGAACTTTGCTTCAGGATAAGAACAGAAATCGTGCTCCGGCGGTGCAGCAGCAGCAGGAGGCCCCATTAGCTAAAGTGGTGCTTCAGGTTAAGAACAGTTTCAGGTTAAGAACAGACCTCCGGAACAAATTAAGTACTTAACATTAAATATGCTCCCACCCTGGGTGAGATAATATACAGACTTGAGGCATGCATTTTCTCTCTTCCTAAATTCAAAGGAGATTGGATCAATCCTCATTCAACACCAGAGGCTTTTTCTACTCTTCACAGTTCAGCTCAATGACATAGTGGGAAAATGGTAGAGTAGAAGGCATTCAAGTACATTCTGAAGCCTTTGGGGCTGCTTCTTTCGATATTCAGAGATGGTGGGGTTTGGGGAGATGGATGGTCAGGCTGGATTTGGGCCTTGGAAGCAGACTAGAAAACCCTGGTCTTGCCATTTGTTTTCTGACAAGGTTTTATGACTATGGGAAGATAACTGGGTCTCAAACAAAAAGCAGATTAAATACAGTGTCTGGGGCTCTGTAAATATTAGTAGCTTAAAACACAGGTTTGCTTTTCCCTGCTGCGTTTTAAGTTGCTTTTGCACATTACTGTACACACCAGCGAATGGGCAGGGGTGCCTCCACCCAATGCACATTTCCTGTTTGGTTCCCTCAAATCTGCACTGCTCACAAACTCCCTTTCCTGAAGCTGCACTTGCACGGTCATCTGCACATGTGCAACAGCTATCTCAAGACACCTCAGCTTAACTGAAGTGAATGGGGCTTATGTTTTGAGATTGGAAGCAGGGGCGAACGAAGGCGTCATGACACCTGGGGCAGGGTGTCGCTACGTAGGGCGCATGTGCAGCATCACTACGTACGAAGCATGTGCTGTACATAGCGACACCACACATGCACTGTACATAGTGGTTTGCCACCGCCGGCACTCCAGCGCCATATGGACAGTGCTGGGATCCTCTTCTCACAGCTGTAGCAGAGACGGAGGGATCCCAGCACCGTCTGTACGGCGCTGGAGCAGCGGCACCGGCAAACCGCTATATACAGCACATGCGCAGTGTAGCTACATATGACACATGTGTGTGATGCCGCACATGCGCTGTACATAGCGGTTTGCCACCGGTGCTGGGATCCTCTGCTCACAGCTGCAGCCAGGAATGGAGGATCCTACACATGCGACTGTGGCGGTGCGATGGCTGCTCACGCCGCAAGCCCCCGTGGGGTGCCTTCTTGTCACCCCCTGCAGACATGGCACCCGGGGCAAACAGTCCCCTGTTGTGATGCCACTGATTGGAAGGGAGCTGGTTTGAGTAGGAGTGCATCAAACAGCAGTATTTCTCAAGAAACTACATGATAGATACAGATTTGTGGCTAATGTCGTGTATACACAGCTTCAGGCATCAGTAGTGGGAGTGCACTGAAGACCAAAGTGAAGGGTCATAATGTGTACACAGCCAAGGGCTGGCCCAGGACATTTTGCCACTTGAGGTAAAGCAAAAAAACAAACAAAAAAAACCCGACACCCCCTCTGCCGTCACCCCTGCCTCTTCCGTCACCACCCCCAGCTGTTTCTTTTCTTTTTTATAATTCTCTTTTCATTTTTCATTTTCATTCATTACATACATCTCAGATTCTTAACATTTACTATGTATTCCTTCCTCCCTCCCCTCCTAGGCTTCCCCCAACTTCCGCTTCTGGTTTCTTTGTCCTTTCACCCACTTTGCTGCCTCCTAACAGAAAACGTTATTAATAACATAACATAAAACCTAAAAACATAAAAGTGAAAGTAAATACACCATAATATTTCTCTATCTTCTAAACATTTTCTAATGTACTAAGAGTGTGAATGTTTATTTCAATCCTGCCATCAAGTCTATCAACTTTATTTGTTTCTGCAAGGATAATATAAATGGTTCCCATTCTTTTTCAAAGTCGGTTGTCTTTTTCTCTTAAGTCTGTCTGTCATTTTTGCCAGTTACCACCCCCAACTGTTTCCACTGCCCCTCACCTATCTGCTCCGCTGCTGCCTGAGGCAACTGCGGCAGCCTGGGAAATCCAGGCTAGAGAGGAGCTGGTGCGGGGGGGGGGGGGTGCATGGCGGTGGTGGCAACAGAGGAAGAAGTGGCTGACAAGTGCAGGAGGTGATGAGCATTGCACTCCTCAGGTATCTCTGGCTTGCCACCTGAAGTGACTGCCTCACCAAGCCTCATGGTTTTGAACCGCCAACCTTCTGATCGGCTGTGGTTTAACCCACGGCACCACCCACAGGCTCGCACACTTTTAAAATGATTATTCAGTGTAAGATATCCACTTGTATGGCTGCAATTCATAAAATGCGTGCCACTGCAGAACAGCTAATGTGACATTAAAATCAATAAAGCAAATACCAAAAGGCTCATAGTAGCCCAAAGAGTATGCTCTGTATGAGTACGTTCTGCATGATTCATATGCTGGCCTTTCATCCTTGCCATCAGCCTCTGCTGGAGTTGGGCAACTCGATGCTGAGCCATCTGTGCATCGTGAACCATCCTCTGATCCAGTTAGTCCCTCTCCATGCAGAGACTGGTTATGTCAACAGGGTCAAGCTTCTGGTGGCTTGTAATGCTTCCTATAACTATGAATTAACTTATTGTGAAACCCAAATTCTTCTATTTACCTCTACCCCCCCCTATTTTGCACTTAGACATTTGGGAGGGTAAGAGGAGTGGAGAAATCCAGAAAATGTTGGAGGGAGGGTGATTTGGGGACACAAACGGGGAGGTGAATTCAGGTTGGCTCGGAAATGAATATCTGAGCTACATCCCCATGTTTTTTCGGAAGAAGAATAATAGAAATGTTGGGCCGTTCCAGTCAGAATTCTCAACAAGTGTTTTCCATAGTGTTTCCCCCTATTTTCCCTAACATAATGTCACAATGTATGGTTGCATAAGTTTTGTTTAAACTAAAGCAAATGTTCTGGAGAACTGTGATTTAAACAAAACTTGAGACATTGCCTAGTTCATCTTGCTTTCTTCTTACTCTTGCAAAAAACCACAACCCTCCACTGCAATCTATCCATTTAACTGACTAACCTTTGTTCTTTATGACATTGTCTGTTGCTGTACACCTGTATTGAAGCTACTGCATGGAACTGTACTAAAAGCTGGTAGTTTTTAAATAATAAAAATTGTGCTCTAAAAAAAGGGGAAGGAATATTGGGCCAGATTCACCTGGCTCTGTTAGTGGAAGCCCAGCACTTTCCTTTGTGCAATGGGGCTTTCCCCAAGTTCCTCCCACCATGCCCCCCCCAATTTGGTTCAGGCTGGGGGGAATTGGGAGAGCCCTTGGAACAGCGCACAGGGGAACAAGAGAGATAATTTCATCTGGCAAGGCAAGATGCTTGCACAGCCACCTTAGCACAACATTGAATTCTTCCATATGTGACAGCCCTTCACACATTTGAACATGCCTATACATCAGATCATTGTAGTCTCTTCTCTAAGCTAATGTGCCCAGTTCCTTTTACCATTCTCACAGGACTGGGAGCTGAGAGACCAAACTTGTGAAGCAGGGAGCCTCCTGCACCCATGGAGAGGCCTTGTGCATTTTAGGAGTGGGGCTTTCAAATTTCAGCAGCGCCCTGTGCAATGCTAAAATTCCATGCCCCCCCCCCGTTCCGTTCTACAGCATTGTTTTGGGGGCTTTTGTAGTGCAGTGTCCAGTGCAACCACGCCGGTTAAAAGGTAAAGGTAAAGGTACCCCTGCCCGAACGGGCCAGTCTTGACAGACTCTAGGGTTGTGCGCCCATCTCACTCAAGAGGCCGAGGGCCAGCGCTGTCCGAAGACACTTCCGGGTCACGTGGCCAGCGTGACATCGCTGCTCTGGCGAGCCAGAGCCGCACACGGAAACGCTGTTTACCTTCCTGCTGGTAAGCGGTCCCTATTTATCTACTTGCACCCGGGGGTGCTTTCGAACTGCTAGGTTGGCAGGCGCTGGGACCGAACAGCGGGAGCGCACCCCGCCGCGGGGATTCGAACCGCCGATCTTTCGATCGGCAAGTCTTAGGCGCTGAGGCTTTAACCCACAGCGCCACCCGCGTCCCAGAACCACGCCGGTTGCAACACCCTAAAACCAGCTCTGGATTTTGGGTCCAAGCGTAGTCATTCTTGCAGCCCCTCGTTGGCTGCTGAGCTAACTCCCGCTCAAAATGCCTGAAGAGGGTTCTTCTCGCTCCCACAGGAGGCAGTGCCAGTCAGCTCCTTAGAGGGACCATTGACCATGAGGCTTTCAGTGGCTACTGCACATGCTGGCTATCTCCATAGCTGGAGACCAGTGACACTTCTAAAGCACCAGTTGCTTGAGACCCCAGGAGGGGAGAGTGCTCTTGTGCTTGGGTCCTGCTTGTGGGTTTTCCATGGGCATCTGTTCGGCCACCATGCATAGGAGCCAACTCCCTTTGGGGTCAGTTCCCCACAAAGTTTTTTTTATTTTAAGTGAGGCAGCGCCCACGGGCCTGAAACCGCGGGAGGCAATTAGGGGATCCAAGCAACGCATTGGTCGATGGAACTGCTGGGCTAAGCTGGCTCAGGTCCCCACGAAGTTGATGGGCATTGCTATTCAAAGGGTGTCTGTGTGCTGTGATCGATTATGCAGGGCGGGGCTTACCTGATGCCCCCCCCCCATATTTTATTCAGGTTGATTCCTCTGTCACTGTGAGAACAGGATGCTGGACTAGGTAGGCCATTAGACTGCAAAATTATAGTATAATATAAGGTAAAGGGACCCCTGGCCATTAGGTCCAGTCATGGCCGACTCTGGGGTTGCGGCGCTCATCTCGCTTTATTGGCCGAGGGAGCCAGCGTACAGCTTCCAGGTCATGTGGCCAGCATGACGAAGCCACTTCTGGCAAACCAGAGCAGCGCACAGAAATGCCGTTTATCTTCCCACCGGAGCGGTGCCTATTTCTCTACTTGCACTTTGAGGTGCTTTCAAACTGCTATGTGGGCAGGAGCAGGGACCGAGCAACGGGAGCTCACCCATCATGGGGATTTGAACCGCGACCTTCTGATCAGCAAGTCCTAGGCTCTGTGGTTTAACCCACAGTGCCACCCATGTCCCATAATAATGTAATGTAATGTAATGTAATGTAATGTAATGTAATGTAATGTAATGTAATGTAATCCGTAAGAGTCCTGTTCCTTCCGTTGTCACCTGTTGGGCAATGTGTCAGGCTGGGGTTTGGGGCTGGCAGGGCTTTTCCAGAGTCCCAAAAGTGGTCAAAAGATTCTTAAGCAGCGTGTGTGTGTGTGTGTGTGTGTGTGTGATGTGTGCGCGTGTCCGTCCCAGCAAAATAGCTGGCGGCTGCCGGCCGGGGAACGGGGCGTGGGGGGAGGAATGGAAGCAGGACTTCCCCTCGCTCTAGCACTACAAGCGGCTGATTTCCCCGAAATGATGCTCCGCCGGCAGCATACTCCCTTCCGCGCTCTGATTGGGCGCGGCGCGGGCTCCCCGCCGCTGATTGGGCGCGGCGCGCGCTCCTGTCCCTTGCCCGGGGATTCCCGAGGGCTGGACGCATACATACAGGCGCTCCTGGTCCAGCGGCTGCAGAAGCCGCGGTTCTCTCGCCAAGGAAGGAGCTCGTTCGCGCAGCAAAGGAGCGCTCGCCAGATCCTCCCGGGACAAGAGTAGAAAGGTGGGTTGCAGCTCAGCTCCTATCAGAGAAACCTCAGGGGACTGGCTCACTTAGTTAAGGGTGCACAGGACCGCCTTTCCAAGTTTGCAGTCCTACGGCTGCACACTAGCTTGGGAAGCCTGGATAGCTCAGTTGGTTAGACCATGGTGCTGATAACACCAAGGTTGCAGGTTCGATCCCTGTATGGACCAGCTGCATATTCCTGCATTGCAGGGGGTTGGACTAGATGATACTAGGGTCCCTTCCAACTATACAGTTCTGTGATTCTGTGACTTCTGCACCGACCGTGCTTCCCCGCTCTCCGCACGAGATCGGTCGGCTGCACGGGGAAAACTTTCTCGTCTTCTATCGGGGAGCGGGGGCGCCGCGTGGGGGTCGAGGAAGCGGGCGGATGGGGCGCCTCTAGTACCGCTGAGATCGCTGCAAGCCGCTTTCTCAGACAAGCGTGTCCTCAGTTTCCTGGAGATCAAAGGCGGAAGGCTGCAGGCAGCAGCCGGGCTAAGTTTAGCAGAGCAAGCGGGGAGTTTAATGAGTAACTTTTTTTTTTACCATGCTGTGTGAATGATCCTGCAAAAGTCAAGTGCCGCTGTTTTCATTCAGAGCCAGTAGTTTAGCTGCCTTTGCAGGCTGATGGGGTAAACGCGGGGTGGGGTAACAGCGGGGCGCCCGCTAGGCTTCTACCTGCAAAACCAGCAACGCATCTGGAGGCGCCTTGAGGTCAGCCAGATCTCATGGTGAAACAAGGCAATCAACGGAAGGCAGGAGAGAAAATCCGGATGCAGAGCGCGCACGGAATCTAGTCCAGTGCTCGCAAGATCCAGGCCACGTGGGCGTGGCTCCTTCCTGACTAGGATGATTCTGGCTGTGCTGTAGTGAAATGTTGTTTTTAATTGCATCAATAATCGTTTCTTTAGCTAGGTTGCAAAAAGTTAATAGGCCAGCTTTTTTTTTTTTTTTTAATGTAGTGTTTCCCAGGGGAAATTTGCTAGCAACATGAGGGATAGTACTGGGTGGTGTTAGTTATTTTGTTGTTATACCAGGAAGTAAAGTTTGTAAAAAAGAGAGAGAGAAGGGAGGGGAAAGAACAAAACAGTATTTAGCTGCTTTGACACCCTCCCTCAATGTGAAGAGGGATCGGCAGAAAAGATAACCCGAGCCTTAGAAGGAATTTTGGGACGGGCTGCAGGTCTTCAGGACTAGGAAGCAACAGGTACAGAAAATTTTCTCCGTCTCTAAAGAAAATCTGCTGAAGGAAGTGGAACTTAATTTTTCTGATTTTAACAAAAAAAGGTTTGAAATTCTCCTCTAAATATTAATTATTATCGAGTTCGGAGCAAAGGAAGGGCACCATCATATCCCAAACTTTAAAAGAACAAACGCACTGCTCACTCCTAGGCATGTTTGTTGGTAAACTCAGGGGAGTTCCTTATACAAGAAAGCTTATGTAAGATTTACAGCCCAAATGTGTTCCGGAAACTCTAAAACAAAAACAAATGAATGGCAAAACAAACCCAATGCAGTGAGGATACATTTTTTGCTTCCTTCATAAATATATATGTGTGTGTGTGTGTCCTTACTTCACTTGGTGGAATACAGGAGCCATGGAGGTTAGTGTAACACATGTCTTATACTTGGCAGCAAGCAATCAGGAAGGCAGCCAGAACAAAATTCCTCTGAATAAGAACGATATCCGCTTGTAGGATATGTGGAATTGGCACTTAGCTCTGTGGAGCACAGGGCAGCTCTTCTTGGGCCTTTTGTCTTAATTTTGAAGGACTGTAATCGCTATGTTGAAAACAGACGCTTGTTCCTCTTAAACTAGCTAGTGGAGCAGCAGGCCATCTCTAGGGAGCAGGAGACATTCTGGGACTCTTTATAGACCTTTCCGTTGAAGGATGGAAACAGTGAAATCTGGAACTTCCTTAGAAACTCTACATTGTTACAAAGTCTGTTGGTCCCTCTGGCCCCAATCCAGAGGAGTACATGTAGGAAACTGGCAAGGCTTGTCTTGACTGGTGCCAAGTGGCAACTCTCCCCAATGTATCTCCTGCTGCTTTATAAACATTCCCCTGAGTTTATAATATGTGAAACAGCCTTTCCTTCTCCTTAATAGCTGCGGTTAAGTCCCATCAATGGAACTGAAGCAGTTAATTGTGCTCATTCCCTCTTCCTGAATCTTTAATCTGAATGTAAGCTCCATTGAATTGAATGGGATTTGCTTCCAAATCTGTTTGTGTGCAAAATGCTTTACAGTTCTTCACCTCTTTTCCACAGTACGTCTACGGGGAAGGTTGCTGCAGCTTATTTTACTTTATTATGGTGGAACGCCCATTATATGCAGTGCCTTAGCCCTTTGGTTGTTTCCAAATATGTATTGCCCTTTCTAGTACTACTGTGTTAGGATTATGTTGAGGTAACTGGCGGCTGTCGCCTCTGGAGGTGGTTTCTGCTGATTTTCTTAAACGGCTTTTAACCAAAAGACAACACTGACTCATACAATCACGCAGTCTACACAATACAGACGCAGTTTGGTTAAAGTAACCCACACTGCCAATTTTCACAACTGTGGAATGGACAGGGCAGTTCACAAACTAGAGAGTGTACAGCGTGCTGTCAGATGCACCAGTGGCGATGAACAGAGGACAGTGTTTTTAAATTGTATTGCAAGGGATACTAGATCCCCCTAGGAAACCTAACATGGGATTCTTCCAAGAAAAGATCAGTAATGGCGGAGAAGCCTCCATGTGATTCAGTTTACCCACAACTACCAGTCTTCCTTTGCTCTTTGTAAGGTTCTTGTGTAGTCACAGCGGCATTTACGCAGAGCAGCAATGAGGCCCAAGAGGCCTTATCCGTGTATTTCATGACTGAACTGCATGTGTATGTACAAAAACATACTCCACAATTCTCTGCTGCGCATAGGAGTCTTGTGGCGGAAACGTCATGTGGAAAAGCATTCTCTGAAGTTAGAAAGCTTGAAAACTGTTGGAAGGGTATGGTGGTTAAAACCATTTTCCGCTGTTTGTCCACAGCATCTAGGAATTGGAGGCATGCTGCCTGCAACTACAAAGGTTGCATTCCAAACTTTTGTAGCTTATTAATATCGACAGAGCCAACCTTCACAATTTGTCTAGTCTTTGCACACACACAAAAAGCCACGGCGGTGACATGTGAAAGTTGGTTGTGTAGATAGTGAAGAAGTACAAGTTTCAGTGGTTCCAGTGTTTCGGGAGGCAGGGAAAGAATGAGGGGGAAATTTCTTTCTGTACATGGAACGGGTTAGTCTTCTCCATGTACTCCACCTTCCTTAGTCAGCTTTTTCTGCACAAAAAGACTTCAGGTTCTCCAGAATTTCTTCTTTGCCCAATGTATGTAGAATCTATCGATCGGATGTGCTAATGAGCATATCCAGTCCTTTCAGTTAACAGTGCCATGGATAAATTTTCCGTCCTTCAGAGCACAAAAGGATTTTCTTACAGTAACACATGTTTGCTCAAAATAGAGTAATGATTCCTTGAGTGTGCAATGGTTACTTGGTTTGAAAGGACCAAGAAACAGCAAGCAATATGGTCATCTTAAGTCACATTACACATTAGCTGCCAGCATTCAGTTTTAACTGCAGAAAAATAATAATCTCTTGCTAATTTGTCTGAAGCATGGCACAGTTAACAAAACCAATTTGCCTGCCCAGTTGAACAGGGAAACAATTCTTGGAAGGCTACAGTGGCTACAGTTCCGCAATGAATATTTGAGGTAGTTGTGACCACAGGATAGAACTCCCATATGATTGTAAGAAGTTGTGTTGAATAAAAGCATACTTAATTTATTAGGGCCGTGGTTCCAAGGAACCTGGGTCTTATCCAGGGTCCCACAGTGAGAAGAGCAGTAATGGCAGATTGTCCACTGCTTCCGATCTTCCTTACGGAGATGGAGGCCACCCTTTCAGTTCTAGCCGGGAAATGATAACCCCGGCAACAGGCCTGACTGGTGCCTTCTGTGAACAAAGTGTGCAGCCTAGACATGTCCTAACATCCTTGGCAGTTCATTGGGGATCTGCTGCAGACAGCGGCTTGAGAATTCTATAGCAGAGATGTTGATAGGAGAGAAGTTTGAAAACCATTCCTTCAGAGTTACCAGACGCCAGCAGATAATATGCAGCACGTTATGACCTTCACTTAATTTGACACAGGCAGCAAAGTGGGTGGTATTCAACAATTTTGCTCAGAGTGGAGCCATTGCAGATAACAAGCGAGCTCCGCTAATTCCAGCGGTTTCCAAGCATTTACCAACAGCATTTTGGACAAATCCAACCCTGAAGTGAAAGCTTTACTGCTCCTGAGATGGCAACACTACCTGAAGGCAGCCTCTCTACCTATTTCTAAATTACTCTGGTATGTCCTTAGATACCACCTTCGGTCAATATGCAGCTGGCATTCTGCATTCTGCATGGGTTCAGCTAGCAAAGTCAAGATGAGCATTTTAGTTAGTGTCTTACAAGATTGGGGCTGGGGGTTGGAGGAATGATTCTGGAACATTGGGGAACTGAAAACCCATGTGGTTTTAATGACAGGGGTGTTGGGTTTAGAAAGAGAAAATTCAGGTTGAAATCCCTCCCCTCAGCCATGAAGATGTATGGATTGCCTTTGACCAGTCACTGAACCTATTCATTAAGGGGAATAAAATAATATAACCCCTAGTTCCTATGCTATAACTAAGAATACATTTAAAGCATTATTATTCCTGATTCCACTTTGCTTTCCCTCTGTTGTTAACCCTATGTTTTAAATTGTAAATTCCTAGGGGCAGGGGTTCTATCTTCTTCTTCTTCTTCTTCTTCTTCTTCTTAATAAACCATAGTTACATCGGTACATCAAAGACTATTTATAGTCTGTAGATCAAACTCATTAAAATAAAAATTCCAACAAAGAAGTATATATCTTCATAAATTTAACTTCCCGTTCTTCTCAACATCTTTTCACTCTAATAAACCTATTACCTAAACTTATCAGTAAAATCATGATAAAATATTAATATGCATCTATGTGTATATATATCTATTTAACCCATTTAACATTTATTTGCAGAGCTTATTCAAAAGTTGCTACTGAATTCAGATTGCACCATTTATTTTTAAAGTAACTCTTTAGAGGTTCCCAGGGGCAGGGGTCTATATCATGTCTTCTTGCATTCTATAAAAGACCGATTTGTATAAAACAAAGATCTCTTATAAGTCTGAATTGTGTGAAAACATATCAATTCGAGTAAAATTCTATGAATAGCAGGCATTTGGCCCTTCAGAATTTTGAGTCTTCTTCTAAGCTCAAATCATTTTTCCTTCAGATCCAATATGCCACAAACAAGAATGCGCATGAGGCCTTGGATGGAATTGCAGATTAATTCCAATAAAATTCCTGGACTCCAATGGATCAATAAGGTATGGGTTTCTTTTTCATTTTTCCTCTGACTTTAAAAATATTAGCCTTCTGTATTTTTTTGCTTTTAAGTCCAGAAGCAAATTTCAGAAAAATAAAGAGAGCTCAGCAGCTGATTGTCTTTGACAGTAGTAAATGTTTTCTGAGAATTCCATACCTAGGAAAATGAAATTATCCAATGCTCAAGTGACACAAGTTATCATCCTAAGAGTTCTATCCCACTAAGTCATACTTAGAGTAGACCCAAAGCTATTGTAAGTCCATAGACTTGTATAGCTCTACAGTGAGTCTAAGTCGGATACAACCCTAACAATTTAATGGTATCAAGCCTAAAAAGTTGGGAGGAACTTGGCATGCAAACCTAATTAAAAGTGATACTGTATAAACCTCACCTCAGTGAATGAGTTGCTGTAGCTGAGATTTAATGCTGATTCTTACTTTCATACTCATTAATAAAAGAAAATAAATGCTAAACCTTCTTGAGATGTGTAAGATCACCAAGCCGGTAGGGTTCTCTGTGGTTAGCATCCCCAGAATACTGTATGGAACAAAATCATACGTCAGACTCTGTTGTACATGCTGTTGTTATGTTGTATTGTAGAGAAACTGCACAGGCAGGCAGAGAAATACCAATCAAATTGCAATACTTCCAGTTCCTTTGACTTCTTGGGTTGTTCTTGATACTGTTTTCCATATGTAATTCAGGCACGCCCACTAAAATCTGTACTGTTGAATTGTAGGATGAAAAGTTGTTCCAGATCCCATGGAAACACGCGGCCAAGCATGGCTGGGAGCTGGAAAAGGACGCCTGCCTTTTCAGAAACTGGGCCATTCATACTGGTATGGGCCATTGTCAGGGCAATTTGTTTTCTACAGTGTCCTTTGCGTAGGCACAAGTGAGGCCAGTACCATTACATTTCTGGGGAGAGTGTATTTACATCAGCAAAAGAGGTATCTACTTTAAGCCCCGCCTCTTTCTCCCCCCCCCCCCGGGTCACATGAATGCTTGCAGCCCCTGGGTAGGCTAGACAAGCCTCCTCAAAGAGGCACAAGCGCCAGACTCATTAGCCAAGTGTGGCTGACATTGTTTGGTTTGTTTCTTTTTAGGATGTAGTTATGATTATCGTTACCAACTGCATTCATGTATATTTCACTGTTGCAAATGGCCTTGAGGCTTTTTTTGGTAGAAAGCAACAAACAATATTATTATTAAAGTTTTATCAGCCGCCCGATAAACAAGAGCTCTTTAGGCAAAGGAAAAAGTAAAAACAAAGTAAAAATCACAGTTGTAAAGATATGGGCAGACTCCCCAGCTATCCACAAACAAAAAGAAGTATGTACAATAACATTTGCTTGTGTTCGAGTTACTTTGAGTCACACAGGCTGAAATGTATCCGTATTTACTTATTTTTTAGATGAGTCAGTATTGAGCACCTGCATATGATGGCTGAGTTTTTAGGCTGTGAGTGCCTGGATTGGGGCCTTAGTGGCTATATCTGGATTAGGTTACTCAATGCAGATTTATGTTGTCATTATATAGGGAGGTACAAACCAGGCGATAAAGAACCTGACCCTAAAACCTGGAAGGCAAACTTCCGTTGCGCCATGAATTCATTGCCTGATATTGAAGAGGTGAAGGACAAAAGCATCAGCAAAGGTTCCAGTGCTGTCCGGGTCTACAGGATGTTGGAACCCTCAGCAAAGTCACCAAAGAAAGGTATGTTTGCAAGTCACTGAGAGGGACCATTTCCAAAACAGAATACATATTCACTGAGAATAAGGCTATGTCTTGTCTTTAGTATCACAGACTGCTTGGCTCTGAATACCCACCATGGGAAAGGGCTTGTGGGTTTCCCCACAGGTATCTGATTGACCACTGTAGACAAAAGATGCTGAACTAGAAGAGAATTGGATCTGATTTATCAAGGCACTTCTTATGTTCTTAAAGTTGGTTTTCCGAATGCCATAAAAACTCACTCTTGGCAAAAGAAGGGAACTCAGTACAGAAGGTGTTTACCAGGCAAAGTCTTCTAGCCTCCATGACAAGGTCACCACATGTTTGCTTTTATGGTCTGTGAAATTCTACAAAAAATAATGGGGAATCTTTGTTAGGGATAGTGCCTACAAAGCATACATGAGAATACCACAAATGATTCAAGTATTTTAAGTTACTTTGTGCCATAAAATTGATGACACCTGAATTTGTTGGTACTGTCCATGTTCTCTGCAGCTTCTCTTTCTTTCTCATAAATGCATTTCATTGTATTAAATCTGTACACTTTTGTTTTTCGTTGGCAGAGAAGAAATCAAAGTCCCTGAAAATCAAGAATGCAAGAAAGGTATGTATTTACCCTTTATCGTCAAGCAAGTGAAACATTCACACGGAACTCAAAGCCTGTGGATAACTTGATCCTAACCTAGAATGGGACAGAGTTCATATTCAGGGAACTTCCAAAATACATCTGACAGAGTTCACACCTTCCTTCTGCCATCACCACTCAAGCTTTGGCTTTCTAGGATTGCAACCCAGGAGCTTCCACAAAATAAAACAGATAATTCCATGAACCAAAACCTAGAAGCTTCCACAAAATGAAATGGATAATTCCATGAAACCAACCAAAACTAGTCTTAGAAGAGAAGCACTGACAGGTTGCTTGTGCCAAAGTCTTTTGCATGTGTAGTGAAGTTGGGAAATCTTGGTATGTTAAACGCTGGTTCACACAGATGTGAGGCATTGTGGGAGAGATAAAATTGTGGCCTTCCGGGGAGTGGGTATTTGGTCTCTTTAAATGTAAAACTCCCTGTCTCTAGAAGTGTGAGTCAATTACATCTTGACTCTATGCAGGATGAGATGTTATCTGATTTACAGACTCTGGCACAGATGGGGGCCTGAGTGTGGATTGGGTTGTAAAAAGGCACAGGAGGCTATCAAGTAATTTCCAATTTAGGAGCCTGGTAGGTGTAAGAGAAGCCTGGGAATGGAGGAAGAGCCTTTTGACCTAGAAGCTTCCACAAAATGAGATGGATAATTCCATGAAACCAGCCAAAACTAGTTCAGAAGCGAAGCACTGGCAGGTTGCTTGTGCCAAAGTCTTCTGCAAGGAAGACCCATTTTAAAGGGATGCTTATGGCTAAAATTAGATTTTAAAAAATTCATGGGTCATCTGTGCTTGAGATATGGATACCCCAGATTGGTTTAAGTGATGCTTTCAGCGCACGCACACGCGCGCACACACACTCTCTCTCTCTCTCTCTCACACACACACACACACACACACATATATATAAATACACACACACATCTTGATAAAAGAGGTCTTTGTTTTCTGCAGTCAGTGGACGATTTCAAGACAGAAGAGACAGTCAGTGCAACAAACAGCATTCAGCTGCCGGACGACCATAGTAGCTATGTGCTTCCCAGCTACCAACCAGAGAAAATGGAAGTGGGGAGCACATTAGGAGGTGAGCTACAATTTGAGTCATCTGTTTCTGTGGTTTGCACATGGTGTTCCTATTACCCCAACTGAAACAAGATGAAGCCTTAAAACACACACCCCAACATACTCCCAAATGGTTGCTATTTGCCAGAGAAGATGGGTCATGGGTGGTCAAGTTTCCTGCTATTTATTTATTTATTTAGAGTGCCTATATCCTGCTTTAATATCCCCAAGAGAGGTTCTCATTGTGACTTACCAAAGTGTCTCAAAAGAAAAGGACATGGATAAAGTGGGATTATTTATTTATTTATATCCTCTCTCCCTCTCCCCCCAGTTTGCTTGGAATGAAACTGTTTTCAACTATTTGGTGCAATCTTAGGAAAGAACCTCCTTCATAAGCATTCTGACATAGTTTGTATGATTTTTTTTTCAGATCTCTCCTCCTGTAACTTAAACCCTACTGACTGGGGAGGTTCGCTGGAGCATCAGTTGCCGGACAGCACAAACGACTTGTATACATTTCAAGTGTCGCCCATCACATCCTCCTCTGATGGTTGGTGTTTCATTGTTCATAAGTGTTGGGGCAGCTGATTGATCAGAACTGTGCTAACAGAAAGAACCCAAAATAACAGGATGGCAGGATTTATGTAACCTGGAAAGGGAATGATTCTTGTGCTAGCTACAATAGTGTAAATCCTACAGAAGCCAGTAAAGTTGCTTGTGTACATAAATGGTCAGTTTTATATTGTTTGGGTCATGCGACTAGAAGTTATGGTTGGCAGTAGAAGACAGGAAAACACTTGTAATAAAAAATTAGTCTGCAAAAACTATTGAGTTTCATTGAGTGCCCTTTTTTCCTCCCTCTTCTTCCTACAGGAACCGATGAGGATGAAGATAAATTTGCATCGGGTAACTTGTATCAGGTAAGATGATCTTTCCTTTTCTGAAAGGCGCACACTGGAGTAAGGTGTTTTGCAGTCAGCACCCCTTCCTGCTGAAGCCCCCAGAGGAGGTGTTGCTTGTCAGAGTAGCTGAGTTGACATAAGGCACCTTCAGAGGGTCATATGAAGGCCCTGAGGTGAAGAGCCATAGCTTTGCATGCAGAAGGTCTCAGGCTTAATCCCTAGCATCTCCAGGTAAGGCTGGAAGAGAGCCCTGCTTGAAATCCCAGACAGCTGCTGTCAGGGCAAACAATAAGGAACTAGATGGATCAATGGTGTGGCCCTGTATAAGGCAGCTTCCTATGCTTCTAAGGGCTTTACTCTTGCTTGGGCTAAACCATCACTAAGCTGTGACCACAGAAATCTGAGCTTGGACCACAGAAATCTGAGCTTGGACCTACTCTCTGAGCCCTGAGTCAAGCATGCTTGTGGGGAGTTCAGCTGCCATAGGTGAGCATCCCATTGCTGCTCCTGCAGACCAGGGAGCTGAAAGTCCTTTGTGGGATGAAAGAGAGGCTGCATGAGCAGGAACATTCCCATATCCCGAGAGAGGCTCTGCAGCTGCTTCTGTTAGGGGGAATGAGCTGGCATTACAGTGTGGTGTAGTGGTTAAGAGTGGTAGTCTCGTAATCTGGGGAACCGGGTTCGCTTCCCCGCTCCTCCACATGCAGCTGCTGGGTGACCTTGGGCCAGTCACACTTCTCTGAAGTCTCTCAGCCTCACTCACCTCACAGAGTGTTTGTTGTGGAGGAGGAAGGGAAAGGAGAATGTGAGCCGCTTTGAGACTCCTTAGGGTAGTGATAAAGTGGGATATCAAATCCAAGCTCCTCTTCTTACAGATGAGTAAAAAGAGAGCACGCTTCCTGGTGTTTTTGTAATGTTACGTGTCTGAACTTGGCACAAGCAGTCAGTGCATCATTCCATTCATTGAATTAGAGATGCAGAATAAGAAATGCATTTGTGTCCATTGCTCTTTTCCATTTGGCCTGACCAAACGGAGGTCACAAACGTTCACGCCAACAAAAATTTGCTGAATTACTAGTTACTGTATAACTTAATTGATTTGAAAAACGGACGACAGTGGCTGTTGAACTTGACCGAATACCGATATGGACAGGTGATTTAAAGTATCCCCCCCATTTGTCTCCTAGGAGCTACTGTCATCCACTTGGCAGCAAAGCAGTGTTGGTGGGAAAGGTTTCCTGATCAATGATACTGGCATGCCAAGTTTCTTCTTTGACTTCAGCTTTCAGGAACAAGATGCTGCCATTGATACAACAAATGCAGGTATAAATGCTTTCCGTTTTACATTCCGAATACAGCCAAAGGCAGGAAAAATAATCTAGTTAACAGGTCAACTCACCAAGTGTGCACCCAGTGAATGCCCTTATGCCTCAACAGTGAGGATGCTAGGTCCAAACTGTGAGATTTATTCATTTACATTTCTGTTTTATCCATATGTTAGGCATGGATGGCGGCGCAGAATTGTGAAGCTGCCATCCAGACACTGGGGCATCACTGCTGCATACTAGACAGGGCTGAGGCAAGGTGGCAGCAGGGTCAGGCCATGTAGTTTCAGCAGCGGGACCACGGCTGCCAAGTCAGTGGAACCTCTGGCACAGCTGCGCAGCCCTGACTAGGTTGCTGGCTGCCCTGCCCCAACCCCGTTCAAGGAAGCGCAGCCATGGTGCCGGTGTCGGGAGGGTGCAACTCCACCCCACCACAAGCACCTCTATGACTTTAATCCTCCAAACAACCTTCAGGAAAGAGAGCGATTAGTCAGCAGTTTTGAGGCTAAGCAGTGAGTTCAGTCCACATGCGCAGGTCTCTAGACATTAATGGCACTATGCTCAGTTTGTGCTTTTTGAGCATTTGTGTATGCATGTCATCCAGTCGCCCAGTGATGAATATGTGTGTGTGAACCCGCTTCTTGCATTTGCAGCCACCAGACTGTGCACTGAACACAAAATGCATCTTACGCAAAATAGCCCAAATACAGTACAGAAGCCTTCAATCCGCGGGCTGTTCTCTTCTCTCAAGGGCTATCTGGGGCAGCCTTTGTATACTCAAGATATGGCATCTTGGTGCTGTTAAGTGATGCTCAGGGCAATGAAAGAATGTGGGGATACCACACCATTGATTCTGGAGGTTCCTAATTTGAACCTCTAATTTTCAAAACCACCAGAGCTCTGCAAAAATCTGCTTTTTCAGAGTACATATGGGTCATATAAATTGCCCATCTTCACATTATCATATCATGTTCTGGACCTAAGATGCATAAGCACATTCAACTGAGCTATTCTGTTGATTTATTTTAATGATGGCTTTGCCTAAAATCATGCTGCAGTCCTATACTGCAGTCCTTGTAGTAAATCTCTTGAACTAGCATAGAGAGCTTGCGCTGCACTAGCTCCCTTGATATGACCTCTGGGTTTATTAGTGAGCAGTGATTAATTATAGACCTATGTTAGGTTTGTGAGGGTGGGGTGGTGGAGACTATAGCTCTTGGGATAAAATTAATAAAATAATAATAATAATGCTTTGCACTCACCCTATCCCCAATTAAATTGTGTACAATTTTTCCTTGTTTCTGCAGAAATTACATTGGACATGAAAACCGGCTTGGATTTCACATTGGAGTCCCTTAGACCAAGTTTGCCCACCATACCTTGTAGCATGTAAAGCTGTTTTTTGTTTTTGTTTTTTAACCACTAAGGCTGCACAGTTTTATTTCCTTTGTCATCTGTGAAACTGAACCTAACGGGAAGCGTTGCTAATACTCTTTTCAATGTTTAGACCCAAAAGTCAAATTCAAGAGTACAGCATCTGCAGATGAGCAAAGATATCTTTGTGGTAGAACTGCGTCCCACTCAGTTGCTTGACTGTATCATGAGCCAATTAAGTCATTATTGCTGCTTTCCCACCTTAATTTGTTCCTACGTTTAACATGATCAGGGCTCAAAGTACTTTAACATGCAATATGCATGAAAAGGTGCTTCGCACCTTTAACAAAATGGCAGATATTTTAATCGCACTCATAGCTTATACTTGTCATCACTGCATACATCTGGAAGACTGGTGAGGCAATTAATGACGGAAGACGTTGAGTACAAGCTTGTGCTTTTGCATTCAACCAAACATTTCCATGGGGATGTCCCTTTTTGTGATCTGAAGTCTCAAATCTGGGCCTCAGTTTTGTAAATATGTTTCACTCAATAATATGTGAAAATCAGATACACATATAGTTCTGTGTACTAGGCATTTCTGAATTTTACTCATAGGACATTTTAGTGGTTTCAGTTTCAACATATTTCAGTTTATTGTCATCAGTTTTTCAGATGGGCACTATGTTCCACTCTGAAATATCTAATGTTCTGTTTATTTATATGGTGCCATTATCAAGAATCATCTGAATGGCTATTGCTGAGAGTCAACAGAAGTTTCAGTAAAGTGTATACTTATGGAGCTACAAGATAAAGTGTTGGTCTCCACAAATCATCAAATCACTAAGTTGCAGCCTTAGTAGCTTTGTCCCTGTACATAGTTTTTGTATATAAAAGGTTTACAATTATTTTAATTAAAAAAATGTATATTTTGTTTCTTGTTTTATTTCATGTTGGAGGTGCCCAAATGGGGAACATTTAAAAAAATATATATTTATTATTTTTATTGAATTCTTACAACATATTACAACACAGACAAACATATTTTCTGGTTTGCCTTGATTAGGGCTGTACACCAGATTCAACTGAATGTGAAACTAAATTGGGTACCGTAAATTTGCATGGATCTTGGCTTTGGCTTAATTGGGCTGAGACCGTTCTGGGTTGGGTTGGACCACCCAAAAGTGACCCAAGGCTATCTAAAATACAGGGTGGTCAGGGTGCAGGGGAGGAAAGGGAGGCATGCAGTTTGCAAGAATGTAAGCCTCATTTATTTCACTGTGACTTCTTTTCATTTAAACATGTTCCTGGCAGAAGGAAAACAAGCCTTTAAAATGGCGTTTGAGTTACACCACCCCTTTTGCCAGCTTAATTCATGCCAGATTGCCAAAGTACGTGGCTGAACTGAACAGGTTTAGGATCCAGCTTAATTCCCCACCCCATACCCCAGATCTGTCCCCATCTTGTGGTTTTAATGGCAGTTTTAAACAACAGCAGAGGTTCGAGTAAAGCTTGGATGGACATGAAGTGTTTAAAAAACACCAACTAACAAGCCACCTTTAACCAGGAGAAATAGCAGAGATGGGTACAACGCAGACACCTAACACCAAAAAGCTTAACACAGCCTTTCCAAATTATCTTCTTGCTATAGTCAAACCTTGTTTTGAACTGCCACTCCCCCCCTTAGTGTAACCTCCCTGCTTACTCAAACCTCTGTCATTGTTTATACAGTGGTACCTCGGGTTACATACGCTTCAGGTTACAGACTCTGCTAACCCAAAAATAGTGCTTCAGGTTAAGAACTTTGCGTCAGGATAAGAACAGAAATTGGGTTCTGGCAGCGCGGCAGCAGCAGGAGGCCCCATTAGCTAAAGTGGTGCTTCAGGTTGAGTACAGTTTCAGGTTAAGAACGGACCTCCGGAATGAATTAAGTACTTAAGCTGAGGTACCATTGTAATAACCACTTTCCCCCTTCTCAATGTTTATCCCTCCTGGTTTTTTTCCAAGCAGCCTGAGAGTGTACCTAAGTGTCAGCCTTTGCCCCTTCCCACTTCATGCCTCTTCTGGTTCTGGGAGACAACCTGGCTTCTTCACCAGCTGAACTCATCTCTGCCACTTGGCTTCCCTCCCCTGCTTCTCTCTCTGCCATGGACTCTCCCTGATCACTAAACCCTGTGACTTCTTCAGCTTCCGACATGTCCTCTTCCCAGTCTTCTCCCTCTGACTGCTCATCATTGTCCCACCACCAATCCTTGGGCTCTGAGCCTTCTTCCCTTGGGGGTTCCCCAGTTGGTCCCCCCCCCCAATTCTTCTGCATCCAACCAGTCCATGACTATACCTCTCATTTGGAAATATAACCCAGTGGTTTTTGAAGTATCTGTGTGCAGAGAGCTCTTGGCATGTATGATTGGTTGCCAACTCATGTGCCTGCAACTTAACATTCTCCTGTGGCTCCACATTGCAGGGGGAGACTGTGAATGCAGAAACAGCTACTTTTCAGGGAGGTTTATATGCCGTGACTCAACAAATTTCAAACTGATAAATTTCCTGTGCAGCTTGTGAGGAATCCCGCTGTTCCCTAGACTTTAGTTACTGCCAAAAACAATTAGTACAGAAGGGGTGTTGAAATGAAAATCTCCCACATACAGCAAACACACTGATGGGGAAATTTGGACTATTCTAGCTGCCCCACACGAGGTTTGCACACCTCCTTGGTCTGCCTTTGCAAATTTGTCAGTGTGGCTTTTGAAAAGGGACTCTGCACATACAGCTTAGCTGTGCTGAGCAGACACCCCCTGCCTAACAGATCCCCAAGGAGCATTCCTGATCATGTGGGGTGAATATCTGCATGCTATGTCTAATCCTCTCTCCATACATTGAGTGTATGCCCAGAGTAGGATCATCTGGCTCCCCAATAAATTTCTCTTTATCTGAATGTGATGCAGTGTCTGCTGATCACTGTATCTCTTCCAACCAGCTGTAACATCTACATGTTTTGCGACCTATTGCACTGATGGCAGCAAGCCAGAACACTTACAACTGTGCTCTTCTTAATATTGGAATCAAGCTTCCTTTGTGAACTATTGGCAATTAAAGTTGTCATTTCTGTTTAAGAATGCCCTGTTGTCCAATTTTAAAACCAGCGTTAAGAAAAATGAAGAGTTAGCAAGAGTGGAGTTTTTTCTCTTTAAAAAGTATGGAACAATGTTTTTCTACTTTGTCTTTCCACCCACTTTTGTTTATTCTTGTGACCTCAAAGTAACAAACAGACATTTCTTCATGATATTTTGATAGCTACTAGACTTGGCGGGCAACAAAGGCTGCACTAGACTGAATGTTTGTCCATGTTTTAGAAGAGATTTGCCATCAGAAGGCAGATTGCCCTGATGTGATTAGCCTTTTTTCCCAGCAACATTTTGCTATGAAGTCGTCTTGGGTAGATTGTGAGGATAATAATTTGCTTTTAGCCAAACTTTTATATCACTTTTTGACATTTCTGTGCTTCCAAATATGAGAGGCACTCCTAACACACACAGTAAGGAATATAAAATTACAAGGCAGCCTATTAAAGCATTGTTTTAATAAGTTTTAATAAGTTTAATAAGTTTAATTAAACTTGTTTTAATACCCTGCCTCCTTCTGAAGCTAGCAACCATCGTTTCCTAGTTCAGATGAGGACACTATGGGCTCGTTCATGCTTCTGCTTATCCGTGCCTAGAAAGCATGGGTCTGGGTGGCTCTAGGTTTTCTAGAAAGGAGTCTGAGCGGTTTTGCCTTTGCCCTACCACTTTTCCCACAAAAAACCCCTCTCTTTAGAGCTAAATCAGAACAAATGGCAATCCATGGAAAATCTGACTGCCATTTTACTGGGGAAAAGCAATGGTGCGAATGGAAGGGTGCCCTTGGCTTACTCAGAAACTTCCTGGTTTAACTGCAGTAAGGAAGGGACAAAGGGGTTTCATGTGGAGGGAGGGGGATGGCCTGTTCATAAGCCAAGATATGGTTCTCCAAACTGGCAAAGTATATGCTGTGATGAGTCACAGTATTCCTGTGTAAGCTGTGCCTAATCAACCATCTGCAGTTAACTCACATTAACAGCAACAATAACAGTCAAGTCATCACCATTTCAATATTCATGCCAGACTAATCTGCATCTGGAGAAAGTTCCAGATGTTGAAAGGGTCAGAGACTATCTTGTCAAAGGAAAGTGCAATTTCCCTTAACACAGCAGGATCAGTGAAAACAGTTTTGCTTTGTGTTAACGCCTTTTGCCAATATTATTTCACACTATGATTGCCTGTTAAAACCAGATTTCAGCACAAACCCTTATGCCCCTGTGTTTTAAGTAGGTCCCCATGCCTACCACCAAGTAGCAACTGTAGGATTCCAGAGGAGACCATGTTTGGATGTGGCCTGCAGACTCCACTTCTGCTGGAAGGAGCAGGGTGGAGCCTCCTCATTCACCTTTCTGAAGGGAGGGAAGGAGGACAGCTACAGGGCCCCAGCCAGAATGAAGGGTAGGGAAACTGTTATGCCCCTCAAGGTGGGGAAAGAAGGGCAGTGGAAGTCCAGAGAAAAGGCTGGAACAGGGAGCCCTCCAAACCTGGTTGACTGCAGTAATGACCCTGGTCAGGCACTTGCTAAAGGCCCAGAAGCTCTGGTAAGCCTCTGATAAAGGCTGAATGAATGAACCAACACTACTGTGCTACTCATTAGCTTCCCTCCTCCTCACCAGGACAACTGGTTTTTCCTTGACGTTCACAGCTCCAGGTCCATCCCTTTACCACTGGGCCACCCTCAAAGGCCTTACCCATGCACTGGATTTTTTACTTTCAAGAGTTGGCAGCTGAATGACATCAACACTTTCAGCTTCTGGCACCACCAAGTCACAGAGGCTGTGTGTACACCATACACAGGTGTGCAGGTGTGCAGCACCCGCACACCCAACACTCCTGGGAACTGTAGTTTGCTCCTCCCTGAACTATAATTTCCAGCACTCCTAACAAATGGCAGCCCCAGGATTCTTTAAATTCACAATGTGTTCAGATTTAGTGTCTTGAGTATCAGGCTTGGGGTGCTGCACACCTGCCAACCCTTGTTTTGAAAATATAAGGCCACCCCTGTCATGTCAAATAAATAAGGTCCTCCATACAATTAATGGTATATTAATTAATAAGTAGAGGTCACCTGGATCTTGGTAAATGAAACATGATATAGGGGAACTCCAGGTGTATTTACATAACTCTTTTATTAGAGGAATTTTCCTCCTTCTGTTGCTGAGGTTGTTGCACACTTCCTTATTCTCCGTAGCCCCATGAAATAGCATGTGGGTCAAATGGTTAACCATCAAGTTCAGCCTTGCAATCAGCACGAAGTTTTGCCAAAATGACCAAATGCAACTGATGGTAGAGAAATAGCCAACGGCAGCCTGTTTGTAACCCTTATTGTTCGTGTAACAGTAGTTATTCCCCCTGCTTCAGTATGTGGTAATTAATTTTGAAGTGCCAATAAACCCAAAACATTATCTACAGGCCAACAGTTATTTTGTATCAAATTTTTAGAAATATAGCCTTAAATGAATCAAACGACTGTGTTACATTGAGTAATCAGAATTAATCATCCCTTTTAAAAGTTGATTGGTTGACTGATGTCATCTGTGCTGGGAGGGTGAGGAACCTGTGGTCCTCCAGATGTGGCTGGACTATGGCTCTCATCATCCCTGCCCAATGGCCAGGGCTGGAATATCTGGAGGACTACATGTTCCCCATCCCTGATCTGTCCATGGCACTTTGACAATGTAGAACTTCTTTCTT
Source organism: Podarcis tiliguerta (assembly GCF_965153285.1). Classification (NCBI taxonomy): domain Eukaryota; kingdom Metazoa; phylum Chordata; class Lepidosauria; order Squamata; family Lacertidae; genus Podarcis; species Podarcis tiliguerta. The sequence goes on along the minus strand of NC_139535.1, from coordinate 68,090,258 downwards.
TTTGGGGGGGTTCCCCTATCCAGTTCTGGATTCCTCCCCTGCAGCAATCTATTACACAGCTCACCACATTCAGTAGGACCCCTGACAGTCTGGAAAGAAAACACAACCTGGCTGGAGCCATCAGGTTCAAGATTAAATCACGATATTTAGATGGGTTTTGATGGTGGTTCCTGCCAACCAATCATACTGCTGCATTGTTCTAGGACCAATCAGACTGCTGCATTCTGAATCCTATTGTTCTAGGACCAATCAGACTGCTGCGTTTTGGATCCTATTGTTCTAGGACCAATCAGACTGCTGCAGTTTGGATCCTATTCAACTCAGTACATAACACTTACACTGCTACAAGATGTCTTAGAGCAAAAATAAATGGAATTATGTGATGACAGTTGAGCGCAGAGTTTGGTGCACTGAAACAAAACCCACTGGTTTCATTTGAGAAGTGTGCCAGGCTTTCTGTTCAAATGTTTAATGTTTTTTCTATAGTTATCTCTTGGATATTGCTTCCATTTTTTCATTGTTTAAGCCATGCCATTTTGGTAGTAGGTACTTCATTAATTAATAAACAAGATGAATGGAGACTTTGAAAATATAGTGTGCTGCTGTTTGCACAGAATAGAGAGCTACCTTCCAATACAATAATGCCCACTCGCATCAGAAAGAACTCATAACCCACCTACTCTCAGCAGCCAGAAACATCATAACCAGACACTGGAGAGACCTGTCAGGAGTAAGCATGGACCAATGGCACCAAATAGTATGGGAAACAGCCCTACTAGAAAAATTAACCAATAAACTGAAACTGACACGGGGACAAATAGAAGAAGACGCCTTCACCCCGGTATCACTCCCCTTTATCACATATACAGCCCAACAAGACAACGACAAGAATCCACCAACAGCATACAAATCAATATGGCTAACCTGATCCAGAACACCCACCCACCCACCTCACTCACACCTGAAAACAAAGTTCACCACAGCCAATCACAAACAAGCAACCGCACCCTAGGCCAACTCCAACTTCTCTCACCAACAGAGGAACACAAGCGAAAAACAAAGAGAACCTGCACAAGCGACGCTGACATAAAACCCCACACATACATTAAGTTAAGGTTACCAGATGTCCCTGTTTCCTGGGGACAGTCCCGGGATTTACAGCTTTCTCAGCATTCACATGTACATAGCAAACAACAAGTGTTCTCAGATTCATTGAAAAAAAATCTGGTAACCTTACATTACCTCTTCCCCCCCTCTTCTTCCTAATGTAACACTAATGTCTCAACAAATGAAACTAACCTGTTTTAAGACATCTGATTTACACTTTAATCAGAAGTCATGCTGGCTGGCACATACACGAAACACTGCAGGGTGGGGAACTTTTTTCAGACTGTGTGTCACATTGGGGATGCCATATTTCAAAAAGTGAAAATTCGGACACAAATGTCATTGAGCTTTTGCCCAAACTTGCGCTGGCAATTCTACAAATGTGGAACTGCTAGCAAGAACATTCTGCAGAAAAAGCTACCTATTAACAGTGCACTGCTAGTAGATCAGCCTTGGCCAACCTGGGCGGGGTGGGGTGGGGTCTTCAGCTCAAAGCAGATCCACTGAAATTAATGAGCATGACCAGTGCTATTTTTTCTATAAAAGTTGGTGTCAGAGCTCACCATGAACTTCTCCCTTGTTCTCTTAGAATGGCAGTGGCGCCCACCTGAAAGGTGCTGGAGCTCAGCCCCTGTGAAAAAAAGCCCTGAGCTTGACTAGGTTAGGCCCATTAATTTCAAGAAGTTTTCTCTAAGTAAAGCTTAGTTGTAAAACTAAAACTAAGGGTCTTCAGACACTTTGAACTACAACTCCCATCAGCCACAGCCATCGAATCTGAACTGACTGGCACTAATGGCAGTTGTGATCCAGAGCTTCTGTAAGGTACCAGGTTGGCAAAGATGCTAGTAGACCTTAGAGCTTGTGATGAATCACATAAATTATCTTTAAGAAAATGTACAGAAAAGAAAAAGAAAGAACTAAATGTGAAGTTCATGCTATTGTTATAGCCAGGGTACCAGAATCTGTTAGTGGATGTTAGGAATTAATAAATGGTAGGATTTAGATAATATCTGGGACTTTGAAGGGAAGATACAGGCTGTAGCAGTTCCCCTGAACTGTGCCAAACATGGAAATTCCTGGTTTAGCCTATGCAAAGTAGCCTGGCTGGGCTGCTTGAATGTAGGCTGTTATGAAGCAATGGCCAGGCATCTACACATCAGAGGAGGTGTTTGGGTCTGTGCTGGGGTTGCCTGATGATCATCTTCCAAAGCAACTACTCTATTCTGAACTTAAAAATGGAAAGCGTAATGCTGGTGGTCAACAAAAGACGTTTAAAGACTGTCCTCAAGGCAAATCTTAAAAAATGTAGTATAAACACTGACAACTGGGAAACACTGGTCTGCGAGTGCTCCAGTTGGAGAACAGCCTTTACCAAAGATGTCATGGGCTTTGAAGACACTCGAACTCAGGATGCAAGGGAGAAACGTGCTAAGAGGAAGGCACGCTTGGCAAATCCACACTGTGATCAACTCCCGTCCGGAAATCTATGTCCCCACAGTGGAAGGACATGTGGGTCCAGAATTGGCCTCCACAGTCACTTACGGACTCATTGTTAAAACCGTGTTTATGGAAGACAATCTTACTTGGCTACGAGTGATCGCAGAAGAAGAAGAAGAAGAAGAAGAAGAAGAAGAAGAAGAAGAAGAAGAAGAAGAAGAATGCCATACTGAATGGGAGGTGTTGTGCTTGGAGAGGTGTTCTGGCAAGCAGGAGAAGAAAGGGAGAACACAAGGCAGGTGCCTTTAGAGCTGGCTGGGAAACAGCAACAAAGGGGTGGTGCTTAGGATGACTCTGTCTGCAATGCTGGGCTGCTGTGAAGAGCAAGCTGCTCTTGAGGTGACAGCGCTGCAAGATCTGCACTCTCTTCATCTAAACTCCGGTGTAAATATGGGTAATTAAACTATTTCCCAAAGACACTACGGCCTCTGCCACCACGTCCTGCTTCTCAACGGGAACATGACCCTTGGCAAGTGCGTGGAACCCCTTGGAATCTCGTGCGTCACTTGGCAGACGTGTGTGTGTGTGTGTGTGTTTGTGTGACACCTTTGTAACACTATGCTATCCAGAAGGCTTGAAACCAATCTGTTTTTGATTTCCCAAGCCCTCTTTTTTTACATTTTAGGCATTTTACATTTTCATGGAGTGAGGGTGGGACGAGACGAGACCGGTGCAAATTCAGATCCTTAGTACAACATAACCAAATCTAAACCTTCTAAGGCATGTGGATTTCAGTGGGAGTGCAATCCTATATATGTCTACTCTCCCATGGACCAGGTTTACTCTTCCATTGGAATCAATGTGACTGGTTGGATGGGACCCAAAATGCTTGTGTCTGCTAACCAATTCATCAGAATTGAAAAGAAGAAGAAGACAGAATGCTGCTGAGCACCTGACATATGCTGCAATAAATCACAGTTCAGAACAAGGTCAGGGCATGTTCTGCCTCTACTTATTCTGCAGGCTGCATAGTTTTTCCCTAAGACGCTTCCCATTCCTGCTTCTTAGTAAGTGGACCTGTCAGGAGGAGGATGACTAATGGCAAGTTTCTCCGTTCCAGCTGGGCCTGTTTCAGTGAGTGAGGATTCCTCCCTCAGCTCAGAATGGCACAAAGTGATAACCTCATTGAGAGAAGGAGGAAAGAAGGTGACCCTGAATGTAGAAGGATTCCAAGGTTTGGGGAGGAGGTCACGCCGCCTGATAACAATATCTGAGAAGATAAACCACAAGGCTGCAGAGATAGTTTTGTGGGTTTGTTTAGAAAGCAGCAACAAAGCTCGAGACTTCACTGAATATTATGGGACACCCAGCTTTATGGAAAACGTTTGGCAGCCATAGACATTCCCTATTGTGATATGATAATTGGTTTTTACAGCACTGCTAAAGTTTTCACCCAGATGAAGAAGAATAATTTAAGAAACCCCAAACCTTATCAAGTGGTTTGGGGAGGGGCCATAGGGCAGCAGTGGAGCATCTGCTTTGCCTGGTTGAACCCCTGGCATCTCCAAGAAGGCCTGGGAAGGAGTCTGAAATCCTGGAGTCCCACTGCCAGATGGTGGGGGCAGTACTGAGCTAGATACCCCAATGGTCTGAATTAGCATAAGGCAGTACAGTGGTACCTCGGGATGCAAACAGGATCCGTTCCAGAGCCCCATTCGCATCCTGAATGGAACGTAAGATGCGACGGTGCGTCTGCACGTGCGTGGGTCGTGTTTTTCCACTTCTGCGCATGCACGTGACATCATTTTGAGCGTCTGCGCATGCGTGGATGACGAAGCCTGGAAGTAACGAGCTCCGTTACTTCCGGGTTGCCGCAGAGTGCAACCCGAAAGCGCTCAACCCGAAGCACATTCAACCCGAGGTATGACTGTATGTTCCTATGTTTTTGATTAACTGTAACACACACACACACACACCCCTATAATAATAATTTATAATAATAATAATTTATTATTTATACCCTCCCCATCTGGCTGAGTTTCCCCAGCCACTCTGGGCAACTTCCAATCAAGTGTTAAAAACAATACAGCATTAAATATTAAAAACTTCCCTAAACAGGGTTGCCTTCAGATGTCGATAGATAGATAGATAGATAGATAGATAGATAGATAGATGATAGATAGATAGATCAACCAATTTGGTAATCCTATGTATGATGCCTTAGAAAGAGGGAAGTGGGGAGGAATTCAACAGCAGCCCACACAGAGCATATAGTCCATTTTTCTCTCTGACTTTATTGTAATGGATGTTTGGATTTACCATAATGAACTGAGCTTCTGGCCTTTATGCTCTCTCTCTCTCTCTCTCTCTCTCTCTCTCTCTCTCTCTCTGTGTGTGTGTGTGTGTGTGTATATCTATATAGACTGCCCTTTAGGATTGCATATATAAATCTGAAATGGCAACATTCAAACACAAGTAGGGGGTTATTTCAACTTCCCAGGACACCCTGTCAATGACCTTGAAGTGAGCATCCTGGAGCAAGGTAACTTTAAAGGGAGTCATGAATTACAATCCATCAAGAGTGCCAGTGCCGTTGGTTGTGAACTGAACCCAGACAAATATGTTTTTTAAAAGCACATTATATGTGCTAATTGTTTTAGGAATGCCTGAATATTTGTGCCATCAAAACTGTTTTATCAATGACAGCTGTTAAGTACTGCTGATAACGCAACTGTATTTTCTGCATTTTATTTCCCTCTAACCTCACGTTTACAACCCTTCCAACCAAGTTGTGTGTGTGTGTGTGTGTGTGTGTGCGCGCGCGCATACACACACGCCTCCAACTGAGGATAACATTTCATGCATTTGATGAAGTGGACACGGATAAAAGCTTATCATTAGTTAATCTTTAAGGTGCCACAAGTTTCTGCAATAAACTAACATGACTATGCCTCCCTTGAAATCTGAAACCTAAACAATATGTGTCTGTCCCAAGTATCAAAATTAAGGTGGGAAAGGAATACCCTGAATAGCTTATCCATATTCAGTTTGTAAACCATTTCAGCCATCAGCAAGGTTCTTTATATGTTAAAAATATACAAAGTAGATCATTTATCTGCCTTTAACTGTAGAAGCTACTAAATGACACAAGGTTTTACTATCCAGAAATTCAACTGCAATGAGATTTCCCTGAGACATGATCCTGTTTCCTATAAATTGAGCCCAGCAGTTGTATAAAATACCTCTGAAAGCTGTATCCAGTCCCTTGGGTTTCGTTTATCTTCAGAGGTTTGTTTGGGCCCCACCTTTTATGTTAGTCACACTTGCAATCAAATTATATTTGCAAAATAGTTTCACATTGAATTTGTTGTGGTCTAGCTGACTCACACATCACAAGCAGCTCCTGCCAAGGCTTATATTCCCAAGGGTAATATTACACTGGTTTATTATGATCAATGATTAATCAAATAAAGGATTATGAGCCTCATAATCATTCCTGAATTGGGCATAAGGCAGCTATTATGCTGCCCGCATGCCTCTTACTTTTCCCTATGTTATTGGTTCTCAAATCTTAAAACGTTCTCTGTTTAGAAGAACCTTCCACAACATGGGAGTTTTTACTCCAAAACATTTGCTGGCCACCAGATTGGGGAAGGCCGGTGTGAAGAATATATAATTCGCTCTCTTGTCTCTTAAGCACAGCTCTGCTTTTGAAGATTCAACCAAAGTACAAGATGAGTCGTGGGAAATAAAGGAGGGCGAACATTAACAGCCCTTGCATCCTCTGCTGAGAAACCACAATTTCCTGAGACAAAAAAGCAAACAGAGCCAGAGCCAGTACAAAGCCAGCTGAAATGTGCTACTGATGCTTACCTCCCATTCCTTTCTTTCACAGAAAGTGAGAGAAATAAAAAGCCTGGCTAATCTCCATCTGCCAGGTATCCAGTGGCGTAGCGTGGGTTGTCAGCACCCGGGGCAAGGCAAGTAATTTGCGCCCCCTAACCCGTGGATTTTAGTAGGGGCAGAGAGTTGCGAGCGCCCCCCCCCCAGATGTTGTGCCCGGTGCGGCTGGCCCCCCCTGCACCCCCCACGCTACGCCACTGCAGGTATCCACATAGCTGACCGACACAGCCTCTGTCCACTGACCCAGTGGTTAAAAAACCACACACACACACACCACAAGCTGGCAGGCATTTCGGAGTGATAAACAGTGCCTTCCCAAGGATGGCTCTTGTTGTACATATGCCTATGGCTTAGGCTCAGGGTTAGCTTAATTTCAATTTGTAAATTGCTGCCCACTAAAAAGTCCTGAAGCAATTTAAAAGCAAATAAAAATACAACAATAAAACTACCAAAGTAGATTTAACAATATAGTATTACATCATTGGTGCCCCATTGGGAAACAAAAGCATTTTCAACTGGTGCTGAAATGACGGCAAGGCTGGTACCAGGCGGACCTCCCTGGCAACAGTGTCCCACAAACGTGGGGCTACCACAGAGAAGGCCTGTTCTTTTGTCACTGGACCTCCCTTGCAGGTGGCATGCAGAAAGCCTCTGGTGACCATTGTAGGTCCAAGCAATTTCACATGGAGTAATGTGGTCCCAAGCGTGTATTGTGTATTGTAGTCCTAAGCCTCATAGTGAATGAGGGTCTCACTTGGGTTTTCTTTCTTGCGCCTGATTTGTTAACATCCATATTTTCTACTCTTCCTGATTGCAGTCTTATATATACCCTCCTTCGTCCCACTAACTAAGATTGTCAAAAAATCACAGTTCTGTGTTTTTGTGATCAGCAAGAACCTCAAGTCATTACTTTACTTATGAGTAAACTTGGACACTTTGCTGCCAGAATTTCTGACCCATAATTTTGTTGCGTTCCTTTCAGATGAATGATATGGTTTACTTGATTTCAAAACATCTGGATATATTTCAGTAGTTAATGTGAGTCATCAACCATTTCCAGAATAATATAGCATGACTGTCAACCATTTTCATGCTTAACTAAGGCATTTTGATAGATATGTTAATGCTTTATTCGTACCACAAGATGCTGCTATCACATTTCAAGCCACAAGATGGGAAAAAAATCCCTTCAAATTCATTATTGAAAGTTTGATTAAAGTTGCATTTGATTTTATTGCTGTTCCTCCTGTGAGGAAATGCCAGTGATCATAGCTAACATAGCACCATCAGGCTTTAATTAATAAAATTTAGGGCCCCAAGGAGAATGGATTACTAGAGATATTTTTTACCACTTCTAAGTGATATTTCTAATTCAGGTCAAATGGACACACATCAGTTTGCACTGACACTAGTCAATTCCCATAGAATGGTAGTGAATAATTGTATTGAATTAAAAGATATTAGGGAAGCCTGGAAAACCTATTTTGCCTTGTTCACATAGTTCACATCATTTGATGACATGAATGGGTGAATAGGCACATTCAGCTGAACTGAAATTTCCCAGAAAACATTTCTTCTGAGAATATTTCTGAGATCTTTCCTTCTCAATTTGAGGGAGATCATTCCTCTGAATAGTCCCCATTTCATGTGGGTGTGGCAGCTGTCATTTCCCTCAAAAAAGGCTTCAGAATAGTCAAAGACTGCAGGCAATGTGAAGCATGTAAATGCTGCCAACGTAATTGCTGATGAAGACCACACACCTACACACAGTGCCGGATTTACATACAAGCTAAACAAGCTATAGCTTAGGACCTCACTCTCTTGGGGGCCACCAAAAAATTTACAGGGGAAAAACACCTGGATGTACATTTCCAAAGATAAAAAACAACTAAAATAAAACCTACATACAGCAACAGTGTTTTGTGTTGTGGAGGCTCCTATGATGTAAGTAATGGGCCCCGCTTGCTAGCCTGCTCCCTAAAATGTCCCTGGTTTGCTCATTTCTATATATAGGATGCCTACATTCTGCATGGACTGGTTGCATGGCAACATGTGTAAATGACTTTAGACACCTATTAGGTCCATAAATTACCATATAGCATATATTCAACACCAAAAACTGTGGCAATTTGTTGTTGACAAAGGACAGCTGGACATATAAAGGGCCCCATTACCTTCAGTAGCTTAGGGCCTCATCAAACCTAAATCCGGCCCTGCCTACACCCCAAATTCTTGGGGGGAAAGGAGTCATGCTACTGCCACTTACTGAGTCCACCTTCAAGAAAAAGTTGGATAATTTCTCCTCCCCCTGGATAATTTCAGTTTAATGTTCTCCCCACTATTTCTCTGCCCACAAATACAGTGGAGAACGTCAAGAGGCCACATGCACACATGCACCTTACCACAGACTGAATAGTGTAGAGAGAATTTTCATACTATCTTAGCCTCTCAGTGGCTTTCAATAGAGCTTGATCTGTTCCGCTGACTCACTCAGTGACAAACAGGCATGCATGAACTTGCCCTCAGACAATTATTCCTGCTAGACAGAGGTAATAGATGGAACTGTGAAAGTCCATATAGCATAGAAAAGCATACACTAGCATCGTAATCCAAAGTAGGCCATTTAAAAAAAGACCTGCTGCAAAGAGGATGCTTGTAACAAGTTATACAAATGCCCAAATGAACGCTTAGAAACAGAACAGCATCAAAAAGCCAAGAAAGCTCTTTTCATTTTCAAGCTCAGTAATAGAAAGTAGTAGGATGAGTATCAGGACAAGGCTCAGTTTCTGGTTTACAGCCAGTCTCAAATGGGTCTCAAATAAACATAATGTTTATTAGTTATTAAGATGCTCAGAACAAATGTCAGAGACAGCGTAATGTATTTCCTGCATTCAGGTGTCGTAATAAACTAAAGTTTATCATAATGGGGGAAAGTTGCAGAGTTTCTGGGTTGCATGTTCACCCCCCACCCCCCTTCCGATGGAGCCATTATGAGACCAGGATCTTTCCATTCTCCTTTTGATTCATTGCAGTTTTGTATTATGTCTGAACCCTAAACTGTGGCTAATCTTAGTGATGGTTTCTGGAAACAAGGCGGCTTCTTAACCCATGGTTTGATGCTGGCTTGTTTCACATGAAACATAATTAAAACAAGCACAGTTCTTCAAGTTCAGGCAAAATGATGAGCTGTGGTTAATCAAAACAGAAGTGAAACTTTCTGAATGCCACACTTCTGCGATGCCGGAATAGGAGACAGAGCATGCAAGCCTGAGGTTTGCAGCTCATTCCCATCATGGCAAATCACACTTTACTTTTCAGTATGGCCTTTTGTCTGAACCAGGTGAGCTCTAAGTGAGGCCCTGCAATTATTTGTTTGTTTGTTTACTAAAACTTATATATCGCTTGGTTGTAGAACAAAACCTCAAAGCAGTTAAAATAAAATATCCTCCCCCCAAAAAACCTGCTAGCACATTTGCAAAGCTAAGCAGAGTCCAGTGGGGCTTCAAATTAGATGAGGAAACCACATATTGAAAATCTTGCATTTCTGGGGGTTGGACTAGATGACCCTCAGGGTTCCTTTCAACATCCAGAAAGTTAAAACCACAGTAGAATAGACTAAAGATGATTAAATTAAATCATTAAAACTCATACAAGCTCTTTATTAATACATTAACAAATTATTAATTGATTAAATGTATATCTCACTCTTCCTCCCAAAAGAACCAGGGGCAGCAATACTGTGGGATTTCCTCAGTGAGAAAGTGCCCCCACTCACTTCTGCCACACACAACTGAACGAATTGATTGCGTAAAAGAATTGGGAGGAATGTGTAACCTTAAAGAGAAAACTGGACATACAAAGTTCTGCACTGATTATAACATTTACAAAAGACTTGAGATATCTTACTATAAATATAAATAAAAAGAAACCCAGATGATTTCAAAATGCCTTAGGGAGTCTGTTGCAACTCGGGCCTTAAGTACCTCTTTCCCACAGCTTCAGGAAGGAAGCAGCATGATCTCATGCTATGTTTGGGTATTATCAGAAGTTCAGCTAAGGTAGTAGAGAGGAATCTGTCACAACAATGTAACAAGCTGCTTTATAGCCTTAAATTTAGAATCCTGGAACCTCGATTCAGGACTGAGGTTATCTTCTGCAGGGTGCAGAGTACAGATGTAACACCACTGTGCTTTTGAAATTCAAGCTTTGCTTGATTTTTATTGTAAATCTTTCAGTAGTTTCCTAATATTTCTTTAGCATGTTTATTACATGGAGGAGCTGGAGTCAGGCGTAGGTCAGCAATAAAACCATTAAGCAGTTGATGTCAGTGAGCTTAACTCTTTATTCAAATAAACAAAACAGCTCAGTTCTAATGGTCACAGGGCAAGCAGGCAAAGGGGGCTACAGCGGTCTCCTCCTGACACTTTTGAGTGGGTGCTTTGAGGGGGCTAGTATCAGACATGGTTTCTCTGAATACCAGATGCTTAGGGAAATGACTGAGACAGTGCTATTGCACTCTGGTCCTGCTCGTGGGCTTCCCATAGGCATCTGGCTGGCCCTCCAGATGTTTTGGGACTACAACTCCCATCATCCCTAGCTAAACAGGACCGGTGGTCAGGGGTGATGGGAATTGTAGTCCCAAAACATCTGGAGGGTCAAGTTTGCCTATGCCTGGACTAGATGGACCTTCAATCTGATTCAATCTTGCTCTTCATGAGACCAGAAATCTCTATGATATGAGTGGGAGCCCTCTAGGCAAAACCCATGTGTGAATTATGCAACTCCCAAGTCATAAGGTGGTGGACTCTTCTTCCTTGAAGGTTTTTAAGCAGAGGCTGGATGGCCATCTGTCACAGATGCCTTAGTTGAGATTCCTGCATTGCAGGCGGTTGGACTAGATGACTCTTACTGGTCCCTTCCAACTCTATGATTCTATTAATACTTAAAGGAACCGTGGGCCCCTCCAGGTCTCTTTTTTATTGTTTAGTCATGATGATTTGTGCTTGGGTGCTATCGGGATGGCCATATGCAATCCCAGATTTCAATGCTATCTGGACCTGCAAACGTTTTGGGGCAGTCCTATCGCTTCACTTCCAGTCCGTGCAAATCCTGTAAACTCTTGCTGAAATCCCATAGCTATTCATACCACAAATCTTTGGGGTGGGTGGGGGTTGTTGGTCCCACTTTTGTTGCACCTTCCACCAATACCACCATTTCTCCCCCCCCCCATTTTTAACCATTTGTTTAGCCCTGCAAACTATGGAATAATAATAATAATAATAATAATAATATATTTCTACCCCACCCATCTGGCTGGGTTTCCCCAGCCACTCTGGGCAGGTTTCAACAGAGCATTAAAAGCAGAATAAAAATTCAAACATTAAAAATTTCCCTAAACAGACATCATCGCAAAACAACAAAGTAAGTAAAATAATGAACCACTAACACACGATTATTTTGTCGAGTACATGTGGCAGAATACGCCTGCAATAAAACCTCATCTGGAGAGGCCCTGAGATATTTTAAAATAAAAAAAGCAGTGTGGCCCTTCACTGTCAAGCATTGTACGACTTTGTGGGGCAGGGAGCTACTAGTTCCAGAGATTTTTAAATATGAGCACAAGGATTAGCCTAAGGAAAATAATAATATGACAGATGGGCAGTGGAGAAAAGTGTGGTATAATCTATACACTTATAAATAGCCTGATACAGAGGCCCCGTGGATACAGAGTACACATGTTCCATGGGGCCTCTTTTAAAAGACTCACCCTGTATAAGCATCCTGTTTAGCCTAATATTACTAAGGGGGGGGGGAGGTATCCATCACTATATTTATACAGTGGTACCTCAGGTTAAGAACTTAATTCGTTCTGGAGGTCTGTTCTTAGCCTGAAACTGTTCTTAACCTAAAGCACCACTTTAGCTAATGGGGCCTCTTGCTGCCATTGCACTGCTGCTGCACGATTTCTGTTCTCATCCTGAAGCAAAGTTCTTAACCCAAGGTACTATTTCTGGGTTAGCAGAGTCTGTAACCTGAAGCGTCTGTAACCTGAAGCGTCTGTAACCCAAGGTACCACTATTAGTGCCCTGACACCTTCCACCAATACCACCATTTCTCTCACCCCTCCCCATTTTTAACCATTTGTTTACCCCTGCAAACTATGGATAAAAATGAGTGTTGCTTCAGACTAATATCTATTCAAAATCTAGAGAGTTTTGCTGCTCAGGCTGCAATCCTAGTATATACACTTACCAAGTTAGCACCCCCCCCCCACGTGTGTGTGTGTGTGTGTGTGTGTGTGTGTGTACAGGGGGCAGTTAAGTCCGGCTGAACTCAGCTAGCTGTAATATGTATGTACAGGGCTGCTCTGTCAATCACTTGTAACAAACTATCCCTCCCAACCTTTTGCAGTAAAACTGTTTTCTTAGTGCTACTTAGATATTTATGTTTCGTGTAATTATCCTTACTATTTCCTCATAGTCCAATTTGTGTGGGTGTCTGTTTTTAAAGCCACGCAACCATATCAGAAACACTTCAGTGCCTCTCGCCTCTCCTATCAAGTTCCTTCTGTTGCGGCTTTAAAACAATTAATAGCCTGATGTGATAGTTGGTGAACCAATGACACGGCAGAATGGAATGAAGGTAGGAATGCAAACTGCTACAATTTATAACATATGCCTATGGCTTTTGATCCAAGAAAGTAGGGGTGATTCTTCCGCAAGACAAAGAAATGTGTGTTCTTATTGAGATCTCTCACTTTCGGCCAAAGCAACAGCAGCTGATTGTAGTCATTCCTCCACTGAAGAAACTATCCTTTCTAGAACACCCATAAAACCTTGACTTGGGGCCCTGTAGGCACTTGTTAAATCCCTAGAGGAGAAGTAGATAAAGAATCGACTTCTGCAAATGACTAGAGGAACTACATGAGAAGTGCATAGCAAAGAGACATTAGCCAAAACCACAGCACCAGCCACTTGGTATTAAACAACCAATTTTAAATGTCTGCTGGTTTAAATAACCACTTACTCTGTCACTTAATGATGACCATCTACTTACTCATGCAAAATAAATATGTGCTAGATTAGCCAGAAGCAGAAGTAGGAGGAGCAACAGAACAGTAGGCTGCATTCCAGGCACAGAGAAACGAGAGGTTTCTACACACAAGCACACGCGTTTCAAGGACACATTCTATCTAGCCAGGCAAAAGGGCTCAAGAAGGGCATGGAGCAGGCAGGGCCAGTGTGGGATGTAACCTATGGAGAGTCCCAAGGTCCAGATAGGGAGACCAGGAGGGCCTGAGGTTTCCTACCCCTGCTGTAAGCTGGCTGGAAGAAGACTCTGGCTAGTCTTCTTTGTCATCTCTGATATGTCAAGGTTTGCGTCCCCAGTCTAGTCATGTGGTTCTCATAGGTATCTAGCTGGCCACTGTGGGGCACACAGTATGCTAGTCTAGGTAGACCTTTGGTTTGGTCCAATGGAGTTCTTCCTTATGCTCTTCTGAGTCTTATGCTTCCCAAGAAGATTATCTCAAGGTATCCAACACCAGTTATTACAAAATAAACTAAGGCTATGTACACATTACCATTTAGTTCAGCTTCAGTGAGATATCTTGTAGCGTCTCAAGAAACACTCCCATCTGATGTGTTTTCCTTCAAACCAGCTTCCATCCAATTAGAAAATGCAAGCCACAATTCAGCTGAAGCGTGTACACTTCAGGCAGCCATTGCACATGTGCAGGTGACAGCACACAAATAGACAATAGCTTCCTTGAATAGGAGAGGTTTTTTGGGTGGTTGCAGGAACAGGGGAACCAAACAGGTAATGTGCTTCAGGTGACAATCTCCACCCCCCCATCTTTGCTGTATTCAGCAACCTTAAAACATGACTTGAAGCACAGTGAGTGGTTGGTAGGAAATGATCTCACTGTGTTTATGCTGATAATGCGTGCATACTCAATGTGTGTTAAACTTAGGTGTTACAAAAATCAAACTAGCAACCTTTGGATAACCCCAAGTTTTTCACCTGCAAGCTCTGCACTTGCTCACACAGTTGTTCCTGTGAATGAGCCAAAGGCAGCTGCTCAGAAAGTTTGTTTTTAAGCAGATGGAGCTAATGCAACAAGATGCAGCAGGGAAACATGACTTAATGTGACAGGAAAAGAGTCCCCTGTCTGAGCTAGCATTAAGCGTTCTACCAGTTGCCTTTCGTGTTTCTGCAGTCATACATACGTCACATAGTCTGAGGGGGTGGGGTATGCTGCTGCTGTGGTTTTTTGAGGAGGGGGCAACCCCACCCACATGTTTATTTATTTTGCCTATTTAGCACAACTACCTTCCTCCTGTACAGCTTTTCAGTCAAAAGGTGATGCCAAGTTCAGCTCAACTCCATGTTTTTGCTGCCAATTCCTCTGAGGAGCAGTTTTAACCACTGTAATCACAGGTAGCTCAAGAGGATGATACTAAAGCACACATGAGTTACAAAGTGGGCAAAAAGAAAAAGAAAAGCAGCCACACCCATTGGCCTTTATTCTAAGCATTAAAAGTAGCACAACACCTTTATTGGGAGTAACGACACACATTTCAAATCAGGATGTTTTTTTCAGGATGGATGTTAAGCATGCCACATACAAGACTGTTTCTCTCTTCGACTGTGGAGGAGCTTCTAATGTCCAGGAGGCTAAGTTGTGCTGGGTGCAAAACACACACACACACACACACACAAACACACCAACTTGCTGTTACAAACCATGTTTGAATAATTAGAAATGGAAAATATAAGAGTTATTTGAATCAATATCTAGGATTAGTTTGAACACACCAACATCAAGACAATGTGGTCAGTCCTTATATTAGTAAGTCTAGATATTAATTTTAGGTGGTAAACTTGTGATGTAAGCCAAATTGAAGCTGGAGGGCATATTGTTTTTCTCCCATAAAAAAAGAGAGCTAGATTATCCATGTAGGAAAGGAGGTAGTAGCTGGCAGGCCAGCTTTCCTAACTCTTCACCTGAATGCTGTTTACTAGCTGGTAAGATGCAGCTGCTTTAATGTTGGGTTTGAGCATAGGAATTGCAGATTTTAATTCCTCCTGTCGAGCCAGAAGCCACAGTATTGTGGTGCCTTTATTAGAACCAACCAAAATGTCACAACATTTTGTGAAGTTTTGAGTTGCCTAGAACTCCTTCATCAGCCTGGATGTTAGACAAAACATGCAGAGGGTTGTGTCGAATGTTTCCCCGAGACCTGCAGTTAAGGGTGAGACAGAGAGTGGAGGTAAAGAGAAGCATGGTAGCCTTTACAGATGCAAAAGCTGGAAATCAATTTCATGTGGTACGCTAGATATAAACAACTCTCTACAACCTGAAGATGCTACATAAGCTGAAAGGTCACTCAGACTGCTGGAGCCTGCTGGAACAGGCCCATCTATTCCAGCAACCTGTTCTCACACTGGCCTACCAAACGCCTGTGGGAAACCTGCAAGCAGGATTCAAGCACAAGAGCACTCGTCCCTCCTGTGAGAGCCAGTGTGGTGTAGTGGTTAAGAGTGGTAGTCTCGTAATCTGGGGAACCGGGTTTGTGTCTCCGCTCCTCCACATGCAGCTGCTGGGTGACCTTGGGCCAGTCACACTTCCTTGAAGTCTCTCAGCCCCACTCACCTCACAGAGTGTTTGTTGTGGGGGAGGAAGGGAAAGGAGAATGTTAGCCGCTTTGAGACTCCTTAAAGGGAGTGAAAGGTGGGATATCAAATCCGAACTCCTCCTCCTCCTCCTCCTCCTCCTTCTTCTTCCAGCAACTGATATTCAGAAGTAATCCTCTTTTAAAGCCATCTCCAAGTTGCTAGTTATTGCTGCTTCTTGCGGGTGCAACTTCTCAAGTTTAACTATGCGCCATGTGTTAAATGCTCTCTTATAAGAACACAACAATATTAATTTTGTCTTAGTTTCCTGTCCTTTTTGACAAATCCAAGTCTTTCTGAAACAAAATATATTAATAATGTGTCATATCTGAATCAAGGTCCGTTCCCGCTTGGCAGGGGGTTGGACTCGATGGCCCTTGTGGTCTCTTCCAACTCTATGATCGGTATGATTTATTAGTATATTACTGTTTTTTTAAAAAATCACGATGCTATCGGGAAGGGGGAGATCTAAACGCATGTAAAACTGTTACTATATTCAGGCAGTTTTGATTTTTCATCACTTAATTAGGCAGACTTGTAGACTCAAGGTCTGTGTGAAAGGCATCTCAAAGTCAAGGCCATGGGAGTCGGAAGGGGGGGAATGCAGCATCCAGATAATGCTTCAAGGGAACTGGGTTATGTTGATTTTTAATTGGAGACAAGGGTGACCAGGTGCAAAGGGCTTAACAAAGAAAACCTTTATACAGGCACAGAATTAAAGCATAAATCACCCAAATAATTTGTAGGAGACAAAGCAGTGCCAATTGTTCCCAGCCCCAAAGAAGCCCCATGTTATCTGATTTCCCAAGGCAGTGCCCACGCAGTATCATCATTACTGTGTGAAGTGCTAGAAACTAGATTTCTATAACAAAGCAAAGCAGAGAGATTTGATGATTGCGTACACATTCCTATTTACTTTGCATCCAGTCTGCTCCCCACTGATGGCTTGGGAAGTGGTGTGCACACACAATAGTAGCCACAATCCACACCTGTCATCCATCCATCCTGCCAATTCTTATGAAATGCTGTGTTTTGATGCATTTACCTCCAAGTCAGCTGCAGTCCAAATTGAGTAAAAGAACAACCTAGCTGAGATTTAAGCCAGTACAGTCATACCCTGGTTGCTGAATGCCGTGGAACTCGTACATTTCTGCTCCCAAATGATCAAAACCTGGAAGTGACTTTTCCGGTTTTTGAATGATTTTTGGAAGCTGAACATCTGGCACGGCTTCCACAGCTCCTGCAGCCAATCAGAAGCCACACTTTGGTTTTCGAACAATTCTGTTTGAGAAGCAAGGTAGAACTGTACAGTGGTACCTCGGGTTACATACGCTTCAGGTTACAGACGCTTCAGATTACAGACTCCGCTAACCCAGAAATAGTGCTTCAGGTTAAGAACTTTGCTTCAGGATGAGAACAGAAATCGGGCTCCAGCGGTGCAGCGGCAGCAGGAGGCCCCATTAGCTGAAGTGGTGCTTCGGGTTAAGAACAGTTTCAGGTTAAGAGCAGACCTCCGGAATGAATTAAGTACAGTGCTACCTCGGGTTAAGTACTTAATTCTGATCCATCCTTTCATTAGGTAAAGGTAAAAAGATAAAGGACCCCTGGATGGTTAAGGACCCTGGATGGGACAGAGCAACGGGATCTCACTCCATCATGCAGATTTGAACTGCCAACCTTCTGATCGGCAAGCCCAAGAGGCTCCTTTGTTTAGACCACAGCGCCACCCGCTCCCTCCATCCTTTCATTAATACTTTTCCAATGCTATAAGTATCTGATCTTGTTCTATGGCAAACATGGCCAAACTTGGCCCTCCAGCTGTTTTGGGACTACAATTCCCATCATCCCTGACCACTGGTCCTGTTAGCTAGGGATGATGGGAGTTGTAGTCCCAAAAAATAGCTAGAAGGCTAAGTTTGGCCATGCCTGCTCTATGGAATAAGCCACACTTTAGGAAGATCTCTGAACTTGGCAACCATCCATGGAGGAGACCAATCTTATGTTTACACTCATGCTGTAAGCATCATCTCCCTCAGTTGTTCATTTCCTATTTGCCTTTCAACTGTCTGAGCCTGAACAGAAGTCTCTTATTGCATTGCTATCGAATGTCAAAGCACTGTGCAGGCAAAGAAGCAGATATTAGAAGACAATTATTACTTATATAGGTAAAATAACTGGGATACTGTCTGAAATATACCATGGAAGCATTACTGAAATCAGAGGGACCAATGTTTTAGCAATAGGCTGTGAAAATTTGATTAACAATATACAGTATTGTTCACTCCCCAGACTATGAGTTGTCTCCAAACCACTGTGAGTGGAGCTACAATAACCCTCTGGAGCAGATTTTGGATCTGTTCAGGGGTTGCAGGGGAGAGGGAGGGTAAAGTTATGTTGCACAGAGGAAAGTCTGTTGCACAAATGGAACAGCAGCACCAGACACAACCCATAATTTGCACCTTCCCCAGAGAAGACCTGCTGGTTTTACTGTTCTGAGAGATTACTCAGTGATGTAGCTGGCATTTTTGTTGAACCAGCTTTCCTGCTTGCAAAGAACACATGGGTGGGGTTGCATGTTTGATCACAAGTGATGAATGGGTAATAGACAGAAGGAAATAGCACAAAAAAAAGGAAAGGCAGGCAGAAGACAGAGTTGCCAGTAATTGTAACCAGCAATGAGGAAGGATTTATTAGATGTGTTTTACAGACAAATACATTTTTCATGTGGATTCCTTTTCTTAATCTTACAGTGAGCTATGCTCTTCATTTTCTGCAATGAACAGGGCAGACAAACAAGTGCTTAATTGCCTGATGTCATCCTCAAGTGACTAAGCATCTTCTACAGTCTTGGGGATCAGTCATTTCTTGAAATCCTGACAAATTCAAGGGTTCATTTTTTAAATCTTTCACTAACCATGTAAGTACTGACAAATGTCTTTAATGGCACTGATCTATTTATGGAGCCTTCATTCAGATTCGTTTGCGAGGAAATTAGTAGAAGATGGCTATTTAATGAGTATTCATTTTCATCCGATTGTGTCAAGCAAGTGTTATGAAACACTTTCCAGTGCATTTTCTCAACACTTCTTATAGCAAAAAGCATGAGCTTTCCAGGAAGTGGGTTTGTTGTGCAAAACCTCCCAACCAGCTATGATAGTGCAACCAGAATTTGCTGGTATGTGATTGAATCCCACCTAAAAATAGGAACAGTCTGGAAGTGCTCTAAGACTTTTAAAACTAACCATGGTCACCAGTGGATGGCCTCCAATTCTTAATAAAGCCTGGAGCAGTAAGTAGCATAAGGGTCCATTCCGACAGACCAAACTGGTGTAAAGTTTCTTACCAGAAGGAACTGATAATGCAGTGGGTCCAAAGGTCAAGAATGCGGTTTCTGCCTGTGCTGTAGAGGGAAGTGAGGGGCAGATGGGGCCCATCAACCTAAGAAGCCCATCTCTGAGGAGGAAAACTCTGGTGCTAAACCTCCAGTGCCTTGTGGGATATCTTTGGGGGGGGGGGAAAGAGGCTAAGGAGTAAACCCTATACAAATCCAGAGTGTAGTCCCTAAGAGAGTTGGGTGACATCTTGTACACCTCCTTCTGGTAACTCCTGCTGCCCACCTGGGGCCAATGTATCACTCTGCTTTCCTTTGGACCACATCAGCACAGCCTAGGGGACGGTGGCAGCCCAAGACCTCCATACACACTGCCCAGGCTTATACCCTGGAGAGGTCACTTCAGTTCTGCTGATGCAGTGGTTCGGCTTTGCCCCTGGAGGCACACTCCGATGTCTCTTGAGACAGCTGGATGCCAACCACAATAATAGGCAGGCAGAAATCAAAATTAAGGCACGTTTTCCTAATTGATGAAGAACACAGGGCTGAAGCAATCTGTTATGTACTGAGTTGAATAGGATCCAAATTGCAGCAGTCTGATTGGTCCTAGAACAATAGGATTCAGAATGCAGCAGTCTAATTGGTCTTAGAACAATAGGATCCAGAATGCAGCAGTCTGATTGGTCCGCAGGAGCCACCCAATCCAACTCCAGGTGGAAGTGAATCCACAATCTGATTGGCCTACAGGAAAATCCCGGAATTAGTCAATCCCATAGGGCCCATTGTGCAAATAATGTATATAAACATTTCAGGGGAAATAATGTATATAAACATTTCAGGGGAACTTCCATTCCTCCTCACTACCATGAGCTGAGTAAAGAGCATGAAATCCACACTCGACTCCGAGTATATTTCACAATCGCTAGCCAATCTGCTGAGACAACGTCTCCAAATACCTTTTGGCAGCGCTGCAGGAGGTTGGAACAATGTAGGATTCATTAGAACTAATAGGAGCTTCCTTCCTGGATCAAACAGCAAGCACAGGGAGGACAAGCACAGTGGGAAACCAGAGTTAAAGTCCTCCTATCCCCTTCCAAGGGTTCCAGTCTGGATCAGGCCTCTTGCACCTGCTGCTTTCTCTTTTAAAAAAGCATTCATACAGTTGCTAATTGTGCGAATGGTGGCATGTATACTTTGGCCCCTAGTCTCCATGACATCACACAGGAGGCTCAGTCCAAGTTCAAATGAACCTGAGACCTCCTCCTGATACAGAGTGGCAAAAGGTCCCAAGGCACAAAAGGTATCTAAAGGCATCTTAAGATGGGGTAGTCCTGTCAGATGGGTGGCATATAAATAGTAACAATAACAATAAGATTATCATATCTAATACAGTGACTTTGCTGAAGCTAAACTTCAGAACACCTTCAGTTCCATGATGGAAGAAAGACAGAATATAAATGTTTAGGATAAATTAGCTAATCACTTCAGGAGAAGCCTACCTAGAGGAACTATTTGCAGAGGTTACAGTGAATGTGATGCCCAATGAAAGAAGAGTCTCTTGGAAAGCTTCCCACACACCATTAGGCTTTGGCAAAAAAACCCCCAGCACACGCACCCCACAACCCAAAAGCCTGAAGCATGTTATGGGAGATGTCTGTAGGGATAATCTTAACATTCCTCACACTTTGTTTCGATTTCCTAGGAATATTACCTAACAAAGCAACAGGGCAAGCCTGAACTGTTTTAATTGCCGTTAGATATGATGGGGTTGAGAAATTCAGGAAAGGGAATATGAATTATGGCTTGAAGTTTACAAAGGAAGCCACACAATGGCTTAAAGTAAGATCTGTAGTGAATCAGCAAATGACTTAATTCTGAAACTATTGTGAACATGCCTAATCTTAGCATGGCCTGCAAAGTAAGCACCCATCATGCTCTGGAGGACTCAAAACAATGCCTTTGAGTTATAAGAAAGGAGATTCCAACTAAACACCAGGAAGAACTTTCTTAAAGTAAGAGCTGTTTGACATTGGAACATTCTCCCTCAGAAGGCAGTGGACTCTCCTTCATCAGAGGTTTTTTACAGTTGTAGAACATCTTTATACAAAATAAAGCCAAATCTGGACTTGGACCGGGTTACTTGATGCATTTTTCATCGATGAAAACCTTCTCATTTGGCAAAAGCCACCCTTACTTCCATAACTTTCTCTAGTGCTGTCAGGAGAGGCTGGCAGCAAGAAAATAAAACACACAGACCCAACACCCACCCACCCACCCACACACACAGAGAGAGCAATCTAATGTGATAGCTGTGGCCTGTACTTTGCCATGATAGCAGCTGCTGTTGAAGCACCTCTCTTATACTCATTTTCCCAACTGGTCATAGGAATAAGGAGGCTGGTAAATGAATGAGGGTGGCTGACAGCCAGGCTGTGTTTGCAGGAAGGGCGTTTAAGAGGATCACCGGCTTTATTCTCTTCTTCAAGGCCAACATTTCTCAAGGGATCTGAATGGTGTTTAGGGAATCTCAGTTTCTCTCGCTATACCCAATTTTTGCCCAGTTGTGTGTGGTTTTCTATCCCCGGCATGCAGGATCTTGCCAGTTCACATTGTCAGTCATCCTTTTGTTTCCCCATTAACTTAACAGATAAAATGGAATCACATGGATTGCTTCAGACGGTTGCTAGGACAGCAGCATATTTTGTTTTGATTTGAGCAGGCGTCCCCTGCGCACGGCTTGCTTTCATTACCAATGGCATAATCTCGGGAACCTCAGCAGAAACAATGTAACGTCCTGTAGCTCTTCATGTTAAAAAAAAAAAAAAGATAATGAAGCAGATTGCAAACAAGGTTTATTGGATTTCATAGTCACACATAGGAGAATAGAACCTTAAAGGCACTCACCTACGCTGTGGGGAAGCTGGCAGATCTGAAACCATTTGTTTGGAATATGAGAACTACTTAAACATTGGCTGCAATTTGACATCTCTGATACAAGCCATCCCAGATGTGTGGGTGTGTATCACCTTCCTTTAATTATTCTTTGCATTTGTACCCCATCTTTTCCTCCAAGGAGGTCCAGGTGATGTCCATGGTTCTCCCCCTCCTCCCCACAACAGTCCTGTGAGGTAGGTCAGGCCGAGAGTGAGTGACGGGCTCAAGGTCATGCAGCGAGCTTCATAACTGAGTGGGGATTTGAACCCTGGTCTCGCAGGACCTAGTCTGACACTCAAGCCACTATAATAATAATTTATTATTTATACCCCGCCCATCTGGCTAGGCTTCCCCAGCCATTCTGGGCAGCTTCCAACAAAATATTAAAATACAGCAATGCATCAAACATTAAAGGCTTCCCTAAACAGGGCTGCCTTCAGATGTCTTCTAAAAGTCTGGTAGGTGTTGTTCTCTTTGACATCTGGTGGGAGGGTGTTCCACAGGGAGGGTGCCACTACCGAGAAGGCCCTCTGCCTGGTTCCCTGTAACTTGGCTTCTCGCAGTGAGGGAACCGCCAGAAGGCCCTCGGCGCTGGAACTCAGTGTCCGGGTAGAACGATGGGGGTGGATATGCTCCTTCAGATATACTGGACCGAGGCCGTTGAGGGCTATAAAGGTCTGCACCAATGCTCGGAAACGTACTATGCCACACACCTAACTACACTGCCCCTCTTAACTGCCACCGTGTCCCTTCTCTTTCTCTAAGAATAAAGATCTAATTCTTTAATCGAGAGTAAGTAGCCTCTGGGCTTGCACAGTGTTCCTTTCCTTTGTCAAATGATTACCACAGAATTAAAGACAGGCTTCCAAATTCTCCTTCACCCTTCTCCTTAAAGCACCATCTCGACATCTCATAGAATCATAGAGTTGGAAGAGACCACAAGGGCCATCGAGTCCAACCCCCTGCCAAGCAGGAAACACCATCAGAGCACTCCTGACATATGGTTGTCAAGCCTCTGCTTAAAGACCTCCAAAGAAGGAGACTCCACCACACTCATCCTCCTTCAACTCATCAAGTCATCTCAAGAACATGTTACCTCTATGCTGGTGCAGAGTTTTTACTTAACTTCCCACAGAATTTCTATATCGGGGGAAGAACTGACTCCTGCCCAGCCTGAAAAGGAAAGTCCTGGGCAGATGATGCTCAGTCTCTTTAACACACTTCAGAACTTTCCTGCCTGAAAGAAATGAGGATGACTTCTCCAAAAGCATGAGGAAGTACCGCAGTTTGTCACTGGCATCAGAGAGAACAGGTTAGAGAGAGAGAAATTTCTACAATTTCCCAGGGAAACACAAGCCAAATCAGTCCTCAAAACACTACCTCAGATTCTCAAATGGAAAACCAGGATGCCTAGCTGTACATATGGACACTGAGTGACCTCTTCCACAGAACTAAGTAGGTTGGTTGTTGTTGTTTTTTGTCAGGGGGATATATAAACAAAGGACATGGGAAGCTGCTTTATACCAAGTCAAACTGTGGCTCTCCAGAGTTTCAGACAGGGAGATGCTGAGGATTGAATCTAGAACATTATGCATGAAGGACAGGTTGCTCTATCACTGAGCAATGGTCTTTGCCTCTAAACCAAACTCAGATATTTTACTTCCAAATTATATCATGCAAGCATACACCCTGAATAAATCACAAGGATTTTTGTTATGTGTTGATAGAAGGATTGACCTCTATGTGAAGTATAAAAAGCTCTACACAATTTTCCTGCTATATCAATAAACAAAACATAAAACCCTAATGCACTTTGAAGCCGTTTTCATCTGGAAGTGGCAAACACCCCCCATATGTAAATATGAATTCTTCACCTGCAGCTACTGTTGCCCCAGGTAACAAGCTACATAATGCTGATGTTGCCACCTCTGCTTGAAGCAGTAGATTAGTGGGAAATTCAGAAGTACAGAGTCCTTTCCTGATAGCTGCACCATGCCCCCTCACAGCCATGTCCCCTTCTAAGATTATGCAATCTTCTAAATTTATGCAATAAAAAATAGCTTTCAATGGCAGATGGAGATTTGGGTTGGCCACTGTGAGAACAGGATGCTTGACTAGATGGTTCTAGATTTAAGTAGGTAGCCGTGTTGGCCTGACGCAGTCAATATATAATATTATATATATATATATATATATATATATATATACACACACACACACACACACACAGAGAGAGAGAGAGAGAGAGAGAGACTGTACTGTATACACACACACACACACACACACACTGTCATACCTCGGGATAAATACGCTTCGGGATGAATATTTTTGGGTTTCGCCACACACGCATGCACAGACTCTCAAAATGACGTTATGCACATGCACGGAAGCACCAAAACACGACCCGTGCACACGCAGACATGGGTTACGTTCACTTCGGGATGCAAACAGGGCTCCAGAACGGATCCTGTTCGCATCCTGAGGTACCACTCTGTGTGTGTGTGTGTGTAAATATATATATAGTTTGTTGTATATATATATATATATATATATAAAGTTTGTATATATATATAAAGTTTGTTCTTGGTACAGTGGTGCCTCAGGTTACATACGCTTCAGGTTACAGACTCCACTAACCTAGAAATAGTACCTCGGGTAAAGAACTTTGCTTCAGGATGAGAACAGAAATCATGCTGCCACAGTGCAGCAGCAGCAGCAGGAGGCCCCATTAGCTAAAGTGGTACCTCAGGTTAAGAACAGTTTCCGGTTAAGAACGGACCTCCAGAACGAATTAAGTACTTAACCTGAGGTACCACTGTATAAGCTTTCATGTGCACACACACTTCTTCATATACACTGAACTAAATGGGTCATTGGTCTGATCTAGCAGGCTCATCTTGTGTTCTTTTGGGTGTTAAATTTGTTACGACGTCGTTGTTTTTACAGATAGTAAATTACAGCTCACAAAGCTCTCTCTCTCTCTCTCTCACACACACACACACACAGATACAGAGAGGGAGTAAAAGGAGTTTGAGTTATTTTGCACAGGAAAGTAAAGCAGCTTATAATAAAGCAGCCCACAAGTGAGATAAAAGGAAGTTACAGGGTAGAGTCATAAACATGCAGAAATCAAATGAAAAGCCCTCAGTTTCAAAATACTAGGCTCCTTGCCAAAGCAGTAGCATTTTCCCTTCAAATGAAGCCTGTTCCAAGCCTGAAGAATGGAGGGAGGAGGAAGACCATCCTTAGAAATGCCTTTAGCAGTGGAAATTGCAATTCAGCCTGAGGGAGGGGTGGAACTAGTGCTACAGATAATGGCCCACTAGGCTAAGTCATTTGCTACTTAGAGGGCAATTACGGTAACACCAGAACTTTGCAGCTGCAAAGCAAAGCAAGGCATGTTGTTGTTTAGTTGTAGGTCAAGGCAAATAATCACTTTTGAGAAGCTTGGCTCTGTTGTAAACAAAATCTGCCCTTATTCCGTTATGGGGTACACAAGAGCCCTTTGTAGTCCTTTGTAGGTTCTCCATTGGTAGGAGAAAATAACGGAGGCCAGCCAGAGAATATTGAGAAGCAAAGCAGCTAGTAAGCCTGATCTTTATTAAACTGTTGCAACAGGGTCTCCCCCCTCACCAGGAGAGAGGAGGAGGACCCCGAACCATGTGTGCTTGCCCTTATATAGACATTTTGAAATTCTCTGCCCTGGAGCTCAAGACCACCCCTCCATATATCATACATACATCATAGAAGGGGTGTAGCCCAAGACCACCCGCCGCAAACATACCTACATCACAGAAAAGGCGGTCTACAACAGAAATTTGAATGTTGTTGTTTTTCCTGTCTGCCAGGTTATCTGATAATGCCTTTTCTGGTAGTCTGGCCATTCCTTTGAGATGGTGATTACCCACTTCCTGAGACAATTGGGAAGGTTCCCTCACCCCCTCCCTCCTTTCAGAGAAACATTTGGTCAGTTTGGGAGTCAAAATGGTCTCAGGACTGTCTTCCTGTGCTGCTTCAGACATGTGGTTTATATATTTATGTACGTATTTGTTTGGCACATTTATGAACATTTATTATATATATAAGACCTTAAAATTTTTATTACAGCTCATAAGATGGTAACACAGGAACCCTCCTTCCAAAAACATGGGGTCTACAACCTCCCCCCCCCCTTGTGGGTTCCTTTCTATTCCATGTATAAGTGCTGTCAATGTGTGACAAAATTTGAAATACCGTGTGCAGCGATGTGTTCCCAAAACAACACCCAAACAACCTGCATTTTTAAAAGCAGAGAATTCACCATGGTGGACTACAGTCAGTCATTGGATTATTTCTCATCATTAAGTCAGATGGGGGAAAGGACTGCATTTGATGTTGATATTGTTATAGATATGGTAAACCCTAGAAATTAAGAAATACCAGGGTTCTGATTAATTGGGATATGGGTTAAAGTGCAGAACTGTGCCAGATAGAAAATTCAGGAAATTTCTGGGCTGGCTTATGTAAACCAGCCTGGCCAAACTAGAACCATTAAGGGAACAATGATGGGCCATTGAGGAGAGGAATCCTTTAGCCTGGGGTGTGTGAGAGATGTTACCATGGTGATGGGTATATATTGGAGCAGACAGGAAAAGGGAGTTTTGAAGCAGGGATTCCTGGGAAGGAGGAGGAAGAAGGAGGACAGAGAGAAGATTGCCAGCAGTGCCATGGGCCATGGTGTAAGATCTGGACTCCCTCCATGCAGACTGAAGGTGTAAATAGGTGAATAAGCCATATGTCTTCTACAGTGGACTCTCGGGTTGTGAACGTGATCCGTGCGGGATGTACGTTCGCAATCTGCAGCGTTCGCAAACCGCAGCAGCGCATCTGTACACATGCGGGTTGCGATTTGGCACTTCTGTGCATGCGTGACCCAAAACCCAGAGGTAACCTGTTCCGGTACTTCCAGGTTTCGGTGGTTCCGTAAGCCAAGAAAAACGCAACCTGAAGCGTCTGTAACCAGAGATATGACTGTATTCTCCAAAGGGACACAGAGGCTGTGTGTTTGCCTGTGTCCCCATGGGCTCTTGCTGCCACTTGGCAGAGAGAGGGCCAAACACCAGACTTTTGAAACAATACAGTAGTACCTCAGGTTAAGTACTTAATTCGTTCCGGAGGTCCGTTCTTAACCTGAAACTGTTCTTAACCTGAAGCACCACTTTAGCTAATGGGGCCTCCTGCTGCCGCCACACCGCCGGAGCACAATTTCTGTTCTCATCCTGAAGCAAAGTTCTTAACCTGAAGCACTATTTCTGGGTTAGCGGAGTCTGTAACCTGAAGCATCTGTAACCTGAAGCGTATGTAACCCGAGGTACCTCTGTATGTTGTTAGCTCAGTTCCAGTTCTAAGCTAGGTTACCCAGGAGTAAGTCCCACTGAGTTATATGGTTTTTACTGCTTAGTAAGCGTGTTTGCAGTTTTAATTGTCCAACGTGAACATCATAGGCTCTTTGTGGGACATGATTTCCATTTAACCTACACACTCTGCACCCCGGAAACACAAAAAACCAAATGAAAGATAGAAGATTGTTGCATCTACTGTACACTAACCCGGTTTCCCTCCCCCGCTTCAGTGCAAAACAAACAAGCACACCCAGCAGGCGGCTGAGCTATTCCTCAAAATCACGTGATTTGCTTTCAGAAGCAAACTGCCAGCTCACAACTCAAGCTGGCTTACATCACTCCTTGTGGCCACAGTTAGACAGCAATATGTGCTGAGAAACACAGGTTCAAAACTTAGCAGTGAGTCAGTTGCAAAGCTCACATTTATTTATTTCTTCTTCTTCTGCATTGGGCCTACTCTTCTTTCTTATCTCTTAGCATATCCATCTGCTTGTGATAGTAACCCATTGCTTTTAACTTTTAACTTTAAGGTGAGGTCTGCCTTCTCTTTTATCATTTGGCATGCCCCCTACTATTTCTAAATAAGATCATTTAAAAATCAGTTAAGTTGTCATCTAAGTAACAGAATACACCTCACATTAGCTCTAGGAAAATGCTTAAAACTCAGCGAGTTATTCCACAAGGCTTAGTGGTCTCCTCCTCCTGACACACACAAATGCAGAATCTGTGTCACCCTAAATAAAAGACACAGGGAACATAAGGGAAGGGAAATTTGTAACAAAAAGAGGACTAAGTATAAAAGTGGGGAGAGGCCACCCCATCACCTCTTGGCCCAGCGCAAGTCTTATGTTCTTAAAAGGCTTCTTCTTCGTCTTCTTCCCTGCAGAGTCTATAAAGTGGTACCTCGGGTTAAGAACTTAATTCATTCCAGAGGTTCATTCTTAACCTGAAACTGTTCTTAACCTGAGGTACTACTTTAGCTAATGGGGCCTCCTGCTGCCGCCAGGCCATCGGAGTACGATTTCTGTTCTCATCCTGAAGCAAAGTTCTTAACCTATTTCTTAAACTATTTCTGGGTTAGCAAAGTCTGTAACCTGAAGCGTATGTAACCCGAGGTACCACTGTATTAAAGCTCACAAAGCTCTCACAAACACAGTAAAAGGGGTTTGTGGTGTTTTTGCACAGCAAAGTAAAGCAGCTTTCAAAAGTTTCAATAATGCAGCCCACAAGTAAAGAGATAAAAAAAAGGTCTCTTATGAAGTGGCATTTCCTCCATGAGAGACTCCCTGGCCTTCACAGGACTGCTCTGCTTCAATACGTATCCACTTCGCTGGGAGTAAGTCTCACTGAATTCAGTGGTATTTTCTTCCACATAAACACTCTGGGATTGTGCTGGCAAATGTGTTTGTGGTCTAGATCCTATTTTATTGGTTGCATGAGATGTTATACTTAGTTTGCTGGTATATACCTGGACATGCAACTGGGGTTATAAACTGTGGAGCTGAAAGGCCATGAAATGTGAGTGCAGCCTTTGTGACATCTTTCCCTTAACTGAAGGGTTGTTTTTTAAAAGTACAATTTGTTTGAGCAATATAATTTAAGGGGCAAAACAAATGCAACTGCTGTTACTGCTTTATTTTCGCCATAAGCACAGGAGTGAGTAGATATGAAACAACAATTGGCTATTTGGACAAGGATATGGGAATGTTTCCTTAATTAAAGAAGCCTTTTACTTCTATAGCTACACAACATGTGGCTACAGAAGCCATAACACATTTAGGAAGACAAACAGAGGTTATCATGGTTTGTCTGGAGCAACCATCCTCGTGGTTGAGCTCTTCCACATGGCCAGAATCAAAATTCAAAGCTAGATGTTAAAATCCCCCTGCATGTATGCGAAGAGCATGAGGCATGCTCCACATGAGTCAGTGGAGTTCTGTTCAGATGGTTTTTCCACCATAATATTGCACCATATAGTTTACTTTGCATGCAGCAAGAAATAAGTCTACCCTGGGAAAATACCAATAGATTGGTCAATCCCAGCTCTGGGAGAGTACCAAATAACCACATCAAGCAAACCTTCAACCAAAAGTAAGGATTGTGTTTGGGTGAATGAGGCTGTTGAAAGAGACATGCAATTCTGGTTGGTGTGTGTGCATTTAATGAAAAACAAATACCTCCTGCCCACAGTTCTGTCCCATTTTAGCTGTTCTGCCAACATATCCTTGCTGATGGAGTGGCTCTTCCATCAGGCATATAGAATTGTAGACTCATAGAACTGGACAGCTGGAAGGGACCCCAGGGGTCATCTAGTCCAACCCCCTGCAATGCAGGAATCCTGCCCACAGCTATCCCTGGGTGGGCTCGAACCACCAATCTTCTGGTTAGCAGCCAGACATACTAACCCACTGCATCACAGGATACGTGATGTGTACTTTATGACATTTTTTTTGGTGGTGGTATTTCAACACCAAAATCCTACAACCACCACGCCAATGGATCTTCATCATAATTCTGTGCCCTAAAAGGTGTCATCATTCAGTACAGGACTGCTACATCTGCCCGTCTGGTGCACACTAGGGACTAGAGAGGAATTTGATTCTGTTCACATTGGAAGGCAAAGATTCCTAAATTCCACTTTCTGAAATAATACGCAAACTTATTCACAGTCGTCCTTGGAAATTTGCAATTGCCCAAATCTTGCCCTGTAATTATCCCTCTAAGTAATGTCTACAAAATGCCTATACTAAGGTAAAGTGTGCATGAAAAAAATCCCATATATTACTAGAAATAACATAAAAATGTATAGTACCAGGTATAGCTGCTTTGCAAAGATGTGTATGTTAGGAGAAATTTGCAGTAAAGTGCTATCTAATTTTCATGAGGACATTAAAAAAAAAAAAAAAAGCAAACTGATCTGGAAAACTGAACTTGAGACTGGAAGAAAGAGAAACCGAGAAATCAAAAGTGGCATCTTCAGTCTTCCCTATGCACAATTCTTTCTCCACCCCAAAAGAATCAGTTTACAACCCCAACCAATACAATATTTAACCTAAAGATACACATTGAAGACATTCAGCAAATTCAACAACTATAACAGCAACTCAAAATTTAAAATCAACCCACAATTTATTTTCACAGAGATGCAAAATTGGGTAGTTATTCAGCAGCAAAAAAGCCCCCAAAACCCAAAACAAAACAAAAGCTCTTCAGTGGCTATTCAGTAAGTGTTTCTGTTTCAGCTGAGACCACTTTTCCTACTACTTTCAAGTGACGTGAGTGTTCCCAGCAGTTACATCTACAGCAAAGATGTATGGAAAAGTTAAGAGAGTGCTATAATGCCTGTATGGTACCTATGTCTGCCTCAGAGAGGAGATGCTCTCAGATCAGACCCACTTCCCAACTCCTCACAGTGTATATTCTAATTCTGGGTGAATGAACTTAACGCTTTTCAGTAGTAAGAGAGGATAATGTGGCAGTCAACCACCTTACCTGGGACTGTCTCTGTTTTATCTTGATTGTGTATGGGGAATCATTAACTTGCAAATGAAAGTCCATTCCACAGTACCAGAGATGTTTCCTAACAGAACTATTACCATTCATAGCAACAAATCGATGAAAGTGCTGATGCCACAATACATTTCCTATTCTTTAACGTGCCACAGAGCTAATTGTTTGACTATATTGCTTGCCATCCCTAAATAGCCAGGGTTCAAATTTCAGGAGGTTCAGGTGCAAAATGCCTGCTGCATTTTTGCACGTATATGGACTAGAGTCATAGTTGTGCCCATGTTGTTGGACTACAATTCCCTTCAGCTCAAGCCAGCATGGCCTTTGATCCAGGATTATGGGAGTTGTTGTTTTGCAACAACCTGTGTCAGGAGGGTGACACAGGTTCCCCACTCCCAGATTAGCAGGTGCCACATATAACATGATGCATTTGCCAGCCTTAATAGCTGCCAAATGGATGCTATTGTCAAAACAATCAAGCCCTCTTCCTTTTGAATTCCTAACTTAGAATTAGCTGGAAGGTAGGGAATGGTACAGCAACGGCCATGCATATGGATGGAATGCATATCAAAGGGCTATGATAGCACCCTAAGGTTTATATGATGCTGGAAGAAATACCAACAACCTCAGATATGCAGATGACACAACATTGATGGCAGAAAGTGAGGAGGAATTAAAGAACCTTTTATTGAGGGTGAAAGAGGAGAGCGCAAATATGGTTTGAAGCTCAACATCAAAAAAACGAAGATCATGGCCACTGGTCCCATCACCTCCTGGCATATAGAAGGGGAAGAAATGGAGGCAATGAGGGATTTTACTTTCTTGGGCTCCATGATCACTGCAGATGGTGACAGCAGTCATGAAATTAAAAGATGCCTGCTTCTTGGGAGAAAATCAATGACAAACCTAGACAGCATCTTAAAAAGCAGAGACATCACCTTGCCAACAATGGTCCGTATACTTAAAGCTATGGTTTTCCCAGTAGTGATGTATGGAAGTGAGAGCTGGACCATAAAGAAGGCTGATCGCCAAAGAATTGATGCTTTTGAATTATGGTGCTGGAGGAGACTCTTGAGAGTCCCATGGACTGCAAGAAGATCAAACGTATCCATTCTTAAGGAAATCAGCCCTGAGCGCTCACTGGAAGGACAGATCGTGAAGCTGAGACTCCAATATTTTGGCCACCTCATGAGAAGAGAAGACTCCCTGGAAAAGACCCTGATGTTGGAAAAGATGGAGGGCACAAGGAGAAGGGGACGACAGAGGACGAGATGGTTGGACAGTGTTCTCGAAGCTACCAGCATGAGTTTGACCAAACTGTGGAAGGCAGTGGAAGACAGGAGTGCCTGGCGTGCTCTGGTCCATGGGGTCACGAAGAGTCGGACATGTCTAAACGACAACAACAACTGCAAATATCAGGGCTGCAAATATCGGGGACATCTCACATCTTTGGTGTGTTTGTGAGTTCCATGCAAGCTAATAGGTGCCATGCAAATGGACTAATTGCCACTTTAATAAATGCTTGACATTTTAGGTTCTGTTCGGAAATATGTGGATTACCGTATTTTTCCGTGTATAACACGCCCCCATGTATAACACTATTTTGGGGGACTCCAATTTAAGAAAATGGGGGGGGGGATGGCCCAGAGTTGTTGAGCTTTTTGGGGGGAGGATTGCCCAAAGATGGGGGGGGGGGGGAGAGATGCTGATAATCACGCATTGCTGAAGCAGACAAGCACTTGCCCACTCGCTACCACCAGCTGGCAATCACATGCCCAATCCAAAGCAGCCCTTGCTGCAGCCACCAATCACACACACCATCGCCGCTGACAAGCTCCTGCTCACGGCTGCAACCAATCGCCAATCCCCCATCTGCACTATCCGTGTATAAGATGACCCCCAATTTTGATGATTATATTACAGTAAAAAAAACCTCGTCTTATACATGGAAAAGTACAGTAATTGTGGGGTGTCACCAAACCAGGCAGAAAATCCTGTCTCATGTATAGTGACCAATCACATTAAAAGGGTGAGGTACAACATTTGTGAGCCATTAACAGTTGTGTAGAAGACAGAACGTTTAGTAGGAAGTGTTAATGAAAAGTTGAAATGTCCTCTTCTACACCATCTCTATCATTAGTATTTCACCTTCCGCACATGTGTCTCAGGGTGATGTTCAAAACATAATTAAAAAAGTGCAGTACAAAGTGAGGGCGAGTAACCTATTCATTCAGCTGGGGGAGCTTGTCAGAACAAAAAATGATTCAATTGTTTATGGAAAGTGCAAATGGTGAGTGCCTGCCATATCCTGTTTCACAAAACGGGGGCAACCACACTGAAAGCCCTACTCTGAATTATCAAATTCCATCTCATCACACTACTCTGACCACAAATTGCACTGTTTTCCTCCTCTCTCTTTCCAGCTTCAAAGGTAAGGTTCAAGAATCTTCTTTTTCTTTTAATGTCTGTCTTCTAAACCTTCTGACTGTTTTAAACAGAGCTACATTACACAAGTGTAGCTCGCATAAGCAGCTTTCTTTCAAAGCCATCCAATTTGGTGCCCATCACTATGTCCTGTGGGAGTTGAGTTCCACAGTTCTCCTATGTGCTGTGCAAAGAAGTGCTTTATTTTCTCCGACCTGAATTTTCCAATTCAGCCTCACCAAATTCTAAATTCTCCACACCACACAAAATTAGTATATGCTTCTATCAAGTCCCTGCCCATTTGCTTGCCTTCCTGCTTCTTATGTGTCCAACCAGCTGAGTAAACACAATATTTGTATAGCTCTACTACTGCCCTGAGGAGAACCTCTGCTTTTGACCTGGGTCAGTCAGCTCCGCATGGATGACTCCTAGGCAAAGGCCCAAAACTAGTCACAATCAAATGTCTGCAAACTCACAAAGGAGGAAAAGGTGCCTTGTTTTCAGCCTCACCTGCATGCAGAAACAAGCAGGCATTCCAAGTGTGTACACAATCAGTCATGAAGTTATAATAAAGCTTGCCAGTCTTAAGGAAAATGAGACAACACGCAAAGCAGCAGAGCGAAGGCTTTCGTGCCGATAAGAAGGTCCACTCTGATAAGGCTGGCATATAAAGCAGAAGGTATATTACCTCTTCCCGTAGCAAGTGGCAAGGCAGGTTTTGCATCTTTCCAGTTAACTGACCTTATGCCACCCATGAAGACATATAGAAGATACTGCCTGGTCCCATTTGTAGCAAGAGGTTTGGAATTTGACCTATGTTGACATAAGCAAATTTACTCACACCAACAATGGCTAAGGGCCAAAGGCCAGGAGACCCCTGCTATACTTAACCATATATTAATGAATAAAAATGAAAGAATCCTCATCTGTAGCCAGGAACCCTCCTGTATGAAGTGATAAATAGCACCCATGGCAGCTTTGGTTCCCTTCTGATAAATAATCTCCAGATTATAGGAAAGGGTGGAGAAGTTATTATTGAGGACAGCAAACTATGGTTAACATAGGAGCTGAGAGCTTCAAGTCACTGAATTATCAGAGCTATTGAAAAGGCGCTTTGTGAAGAGTGAAATAGCTTATTCATGTAGGGGTGTCCAAAGTTTTTTTCAAAGAGGGCTAGATTTGATGAAGTGAACATGCGTGAGGGTCGACCAAAGTTGTTTTTTAAGGATTTTACCTCAGAGTTGTTCAGCTTTTTTTAGGATTAAAGTTGTTGAGCTTCTTTTAGGATTGAAATTAACTGTTGCAGAGGCCGAATTAACCCAACCGGCAGGCCGGATTAGCCCCCGGGCCTGAATTTGGACATGCCTGATTTATTGCATTTACAGTCCACCTTTTTCTTCTTACATGTTTCTCCCCCTCCTTATTTAAGTCCCTCCAAAACAACAACCCTGTGAGGCAGGTTAGGCTGAGAGCGAGTGACTGGCCCAAAGACACCCAATGAGCTACATGGCCAAGTGGGAATTTGAACCCTGGTCTCTCGGGTCCCACTCTGACACTCTTACCACTGCTCCACGCTGGCTCTCTACACCACAGCAGCTGTTTAAGGAAGGCAGAAAGAGTTAGCCTTGGCTTTTATAGTGGTGATTTCTCCACACAGCTGGTATTGCACACTGTACGACAACATTTACTATAGACTTTCTGGGGGGTGGGCCAAGTATACACATCTCAACCAGGGCTCCCCTTGTCAGGTTTGGGGCAATTCTGTCACCCACTGGACTGGTGTCAGATGGGAAGCACCCGCTGTCACAAGATTCATAGGAAGGGGGAATCCATTATGCCCATTTGCTTAATCAGGGACCAGTGTGCAATGCAGACCAGAGAAGGACATATAAATAAACAAAGACAAACTCAACACAGTTTTTAGGGCATCAAAGGAGTAATATAGAAGACACCTAGGTGACTCCTGCTCATGCCTGCCTACCCAGGCAAACAGAGAATGGCCCTCCTGTAACAGGGTCAAGATTTTAAACCAGGAAAAGTCCACTCTTGATTGTTGGTTGAGCACATGAAGGTTCTACACCATATCTTATAGCCAGACCATTGGGCTCATCTAGTTCAGCACTGTTTAAACTGGCTGGCAGCAGCGCTCTTGCCAAGCCTTGCCTGGGGACTGATCCTGGAAACCTTTGCATGCAATGCAACTGCTCTATCCACTGAACTACAGCTCAGTGGTTAATTTTGTTAGCTGTGTCTTACATGGTGTGGACATCCTGGGGATAGGAAACAGGGAAGGACATTGAAGGCAGGGCAAGGGGACTATAGTTCTTTAAGGAAGACTCGGATGTGTCTAAGTAGTAACCTGCTTCACTTAGGGATTATATTATTTAAATATTATATCTACACCCCCCCCCCCAGCGCAAAGCAGCATTAGTGGATCTAAATCTTACCCTCATAACAACCATAACAGTGACTGTCTTAAGGTCACCCAGTGAGCTTCCTTGAATTTGAACTCTGGTTGCCCAGGTCCCAGTCCAACACAAAGTACAGTGGTACCTCTGGTTACAGATGCTTCAAATTACAGACTCTGCTAACCCAGAAATAGTACCTCAGGTTAAGAACTTTGCTTCAGGATGAGAACAGAAATCGCGTGGTGGCGGCAGCAGGAGGCCCCATTAGCTAAAGTGGTACCTCAGGTTAAGAACAGTTTCAGGTTAAGAACGGACCTCCAGAACGAATTAAGTTCTTAACCACTGTACTACACCACAAAGGAAGAGTGAGTGAGCTGCAGTGAAAACAGCAACAGACTTGGATGTACGAGTTCTGGGTTCAAATCCCCACTCAGCCCTGAAACCCCCTGGGTCACCATGAGCCCACCACTCTCTTGCAATCCAAGCCTGTCGTGCTTTAAAATAAAGTACTTTAAGACCAATTTATTATCTACTGCTGATTTCCAACGCCTGTAGAATATTCCTAATATAGGTCACATTGTAGAGCTTTCGTGACCCTCCATGACTCACTGGTGTTGTTTTTGGTTTTTATTATAACCCCTCTCCACAAAAGTAGTGCTGTTCAAATGTAACACTTACTGGATATTTCAACATATTTAGTTCAAAGAAGCCTATAAATAGGAAATGCTATCATCCTGGGAGATTTTGCAGAAGGAGAGAAATGACAAGTTGTTGAGAAATTCAGGCTTCCCCAAGTATTGTGTTCAGCACAAAAGATAGGTGGGGTGGGTGTGTGTGCAGGAAAGAAATTGCACACTACTATACGTTTAAGGGACATTTTAAGAAATAAAAACAGACTTTGGTCTCATATCACCAAAATCAGCAGATGAAGGTGCAAATCACACAGGAAGTTCCTTTCTTCTGTGCCTCTCCCTTCATAGCAAAGGTGGGAAGATTTCAGGCTTGCGGAGCCTTCTTGTTATTTTTTAAAGTGCAATATTCTACCAAGTGGGGATACATAGTGAGAATGAAGGAACAAGGTGCCTCTGAGGCCGAGCACATTCTGATCCTAGGAATTTGGTTTTGGTGCTACAACTCAATATAGCATTTCCACAGTGATCCCCACTGAGGGCGCTCCTGGGTGCTCCTGTTGGTTTAGAAGGTGATGTTAGTATAAAATGTCGCTGTGAGGGTGCTCAGTGGAACACCCAGCTTTGCACATATTACACCAGGGCTGAAAGATCTGCACCAGCCATCAAACAACATTCAAGCTTTCGTTACTGACATTTCAAACTCTAAACAATTCAGGACCAGGATACCTAAGAGACTGGAAGTCACCTGGGACAGCTCATTTGGCAGAGCATGAGGATCTCAGGGTCGCAGGTTCAAGCCCCAGATTGGGCAAAAAAAATTCCTGCATTGCAGGGGCTCAGACTAGATGACCCTCAGGGTCCCTTACAAACTCTAAAATAAAGGACTTCTTCACACAGCACATAAGCGGCAGAAGTTGCTGTGACGTTAACATATATGAGAGAGGGCTGGAGGGGAAATAGTTAAATAGGTTGCACAGACAGGACCCAGGGGAGGGGTGGAGTCAGTGGGACTATAAAACCAGTTCTGGGAGGAGTTGGTTGGGAGTTGTTGGTTGGTTTGAGTGGGTTGGCTGGTTGGGAAAGGCAGTTGGTAATAGAGAGACAGCTAGGGCCGTGGGTTCTTGAGTGTGGGGAGGTAGAAGAGATAGAGGGAAATAAGACTAAGAAAGTAAACAGCAACAACGTTTGGAATGCTGTAAAAGTTTGTGTCTGAAATAAAATACACTCTTCTTTATTAATTGAGAACTTGACTGAGACTGAAGT
Source organism: Podarcis tiliguerta (assembly GCF_965153285.1). Lineage (NCBI taxonomy): Eukaryota > Metazoa > Chordata > Lepidosauria > Squamata > Lacertidae > Podarcis > Podarcis tiliguerta. The sequence continues at coordinate 68,052,253 of NC_139535.1, read as the reverse complement.
GATTTTACCAGGGAGGACCTGGTTGGTGGCAGTGGATTAGTGGTGTATGGGTCAATAGTCCGTGAGACGACCAGGGGCTCCGTATGAACTCCACAGTTGCTTCCACAGGAGGCAGTGAAGGCCACCAATTTGGGTTGGACAAATTCATGGAGGATAAGGCTATCGGTGGCTACTAGACATGATGGCTAAGCTCTGTCTCCTTGGTCGGAGGCAGTCATGCTTCTCAATACCAATTGCTGGAAACCCCAAGAGGGGAGAGCACTCTTGCACCCAGGTCCTGCTTGTGGGTTTCCCACAAGCATCTGGTTCATCACTCTGAGAACAAGACGCTGAAGGAAAATAAAAAAATGAGTCTTGAAGACTAACAGACTTACTAGGCTCTCATGGAATGCAGTCCAGATGCATGACATGCTGTGTTCAGTTACATACATGCCCCACACACTGGCCTCATTCACATATTACAGGTAAGCAGTGTTTAATAATAGAGTATCATGAATGCCTGCTTTGGTCCTCCGCATGCAGCAAACATTGACCCTTGGCATTATTTCCAAACAAGGGATTATGGGTTGTTTATAACCCGTAATTCAGAAGACGTTTGACACACATGCGCAAACTACTTACAAATTCTGATTGGATGCTGCCACCTGCTGGTTCAAATACATTACAAGCGCATAGCTAAAAGCCAGGTTCCTGTGTTGGTCTACTGCTCTATTGCAACAAAATCCACAGGGTCAGTAAAGCAAAACCATTAATGAGAGAACATGCTTTTGCATTGGTGGTCCCAGGCTGGTGGAATGCTCTCTCCAGGGAGGCATGCCTGGTGGACACTAAAGGCCATTAAGAGGTCTTTATTCCACCTCTCTGGAAGAAGTCTAACCACAACATCTAGCAACCCCTCTCCCCCCTCCTCACGATTTCCTTTACCTTCAGAATAGGGGAGGGGAGAACATGTCATTTCAAGGCATCTTTTCTCCACCTCCAAGTCCTCCAGCCTTAGGCCCACCCTATGCAGACTGGGCTTCTCCTCCGAACCCACACTGGTCTAATTTTTGTGGGCTGTGTTATGTGCTGCCTGTTGCCTGCAGAATGATCTAGCAGGACCACCCACTAAAGCACCTTTTCTTAATCAGAAAGGTTATGTAACTCCTGCCTGGTTCTTCTGCCGATTTGCTAGTTAGGCCTGTTTTTCACCATATGCATTTTGATACCGTGTTCCTCGCCATGTGGGAGAACCTCCCCATAAACCACCATGTCCCTCTCTCTTCTTTTGCCGTACTATCACAGAAAAGCTATCCATCCTCCCTGCTGTGCCTGCTACACCCACAGAACCAAACACATGGTATATATAAAGCATTATTGCTACATGGAGGTGACAGTATCTGTGGAGGAAATGCGTATTTGTGTGCAGCAGCCTTCAGCCTCTCCGGGCTGTGGCCTCCGCCAGCATGACAATGCAACAAGAGGATCCTTCCTGTTTACTTTAGATTACACTAAGCAAGGACTGTTATGAAACCCTTGGAGAAAATAGCAGCTGCCTCTGATTAGCCACTTCAGCTAAACAACATTTTTTAGGTGAGGCAAAACTGTGCCCCTGTTTCGCATGCCCAAAGAAGAATGCCCATCTGCTGAGTGCAGAATAAGCATCATGCTAAGTCAGGGGTGAGGAATCCTGTGGATCTGATCAGATCCAGCCAACACGGCCAGTGTTTGGGGAGGATGGGAATGATGGTTTAACAACAGTCAGAGGGCCTGTGCTAATTACAACCCACACACTCTTTGATTTAAAGCTCACTTGAAGTTTCTTTGGTGTGCAGTATAGGTACACTTTTTCCTTTTGTATACACAATGCAGAGGTCTTATCATTTCACTCCATGGAAAGAGGATAGTGGGCAGTTCTTCACAAAGCCCAGAAAACTGGGTGACTGCAGTGCCGTTGCACATTTCAGGTACTCGGTGCAAGCAGGCAAGCATGTTTATCATTACACCTACTCACACACCACAGTTTGCCCATTGTATGTTTATTTTATTGTTTATTCCTCCAAAGAGTTCAAGGTGGCATATACACGTCTCCCCCTTCTCGTTTAATCCCCACAACAACCCTATGAGGGAGGTAAGGCTAAGAAGAAATGGCTGGCCTAAGGTCACCCAGTGAGCTTCAATGCTGACTGTGGATTTGAAGCCTGGTCCTAGTCTGATGCTCTAACCAACCCTCACACTGCAATGGGTCTCAAACTCAAATCATTACAGTGGTACCTTGGGTTAAGAACTTAATTCGTTCTGGAGGTCCGTTCTTAACCTGAGGTACCACTTTAGCTAATGGGGCCTCCTGCTGCTGCCATGGGATTTCTGTTCTCATCCTGAAGCAACTTCTTAACCTGAGGTACTATTTCTGGGTTAGCGGAGTCTGTAACCTGAAGCATCTGTAACCTGAGGTACCACTGTATAGTTAGCACAAACCGTGGTGTAATGCAATGACTGAGTTGAGCTAATGGGTTGAAAGCAGGGGCAGTCAACATAGTTTTCGACTATAGGCACTTTCAGACCAGGGTGGGATTCAATTGCATACCAGCAAATTCAAAACAGACTTTTTGCAATAAGGAAAGTGCCAGGAAAATGCACTGGAAAGTGTGGGATAAGATTTTCTTGGTGCAACAGCATATAACCACCCTGCAAACAAATCAGATTGAATGCTGATTAAACAGCCAATGTTCCATCACCCTGCGAACTTTGTGCAAATAAATCAGGATGCATGTTCAAGAAGGAGGTTGTCTGGAAATGATCCACAACTCCCATCAGCCCCAGCCGGCATGGGAAATGGTCAGGAATGATGGGTGCTGTAGTCCAAGATATTTTGAGAGCCTCATGTTGGCTGCCCCTCATCTAAAGCCACTTGGAATGCCAGAAAAAGAAAATAAATAATGCCAGTATTTTTCTCTAGTTCTAGTAAACAGAAGAGTGCTGATAAAAAGCAAATGTGATGCTCCGTTGTGGTTCGAGGACCCGATCTCCGCATAGTGGAATGAAAACACAAGGACACGTGATATAAGGTTAATGGGCAAGGCCACAACTTGATTGTGAAAAGGTATTGGCTTAGGCACTGGATTACGTCAGCTGACTCCACCCCCTCAGAGAGGGGTGAGTCTAAAACAGGGGGGTTTATTCACCAGTAGGTGGAGCCTACTGGTGAATAAGTAAGAAAGAAGTAAGGGCTTCACTCCTAAACTGTTACATGTTTCACAGCGTATTGTACAAAAACACTGGATAATGTGTGTTAGAGAATTGTTAGGGAGAACAATTGTTTTCTAACTACTTAAAGCTGTTATGTTTTGCTACTGTTTACTGATGAGCAGACTGTTGGAAACGTTATTGCCAATGGAGAATGAAGCCATTACAGTGGTACCTCGGGTTAAGTACTTAATTCGTTCCAGAGGTCTGTTCTTAACCTGAAACTGTTCTTAACCTGAGGTACCACTTTAGCTAATGGGACCTCCTGATGCTGCTGCTGCGCTGTGGCAGCATGATTTCTGTTCTCATCCTGAAGCAAAGTTCTTTACCAGAGGTACTATTTCTGGGTTAGCAGAGTCTGTAACCTGAAGCATATGTAACCTGAAGCGACTGTAACCCGAGGTACCACTGTACTCAGGCTTGAGAAACCTGCTCTGGACTGAAGGCTTCCTTGCAAATGAAAAACAAACAAACCTATGCTAAAATTGATAACAAATAACCTACCCCTAAAATACGTCTAATCATAAAGATTGTAGGAAACAGATGAAGGGCTCTGTGATGTCTGACACTTTGTATTTTGAGTTGAAAGAACACAGTACAGTAGCAATTTTACACAACACACAGCACAGTTCTCAGCACTGTAATTTCATTTAGAAAAGAGTGCCGGCATTGTGATTTATTCAGACATTTTCTGCACAATGCAGAACACCCTGCGCTGTGCTAGTGTGCAGCACAACAGGCAAATTAACATCTCACACAATACTCCAGCCAGCAGAGCTACACTTATTACATTGAGAGGGAGAATCCCATATCCATCCCCAGGCAAAACATAGCAAATCTTCACACTCCAGACATTTCCCTAGAAAGAGCCAGTAATCTTGCCACTGTGCCCACTGCCACTTTCACTTGTTTGCAGATTGCCTGGGCTTTCTCTTTAGACTCAAGCAATATTTATTTGCTTCAAGAGAGAGGTCATGGAGCAAAGCAGAACCTTTAACATACAATGTCAGATAGGGAAACAAAGCCCTGGCAGTCGGTTTGAGGAAAGCAAAGCAGCGTCTCGAGGGAACAGTTCTAAATATTTATATAGAAAAGTGGAGAGGTGGGTGGAGAGAAGAGGCTGATTAACCCCTTCCCCACCAGCCTTTTAATTTTGGGTACCGTTTTGACAGTTCTCCCTTCTGCTTTCATCCCGGTGGGCTTAGCCTTGCACACACGGGTCTGCAGCCTACAGAGAAGATTTATTTCTGAACATTAGGCACTGCTCCAGCCACTATTCCGAATCTGAAGCAAATGCCTCGCTCCAGTTGTAAGCCACGTAGACAAAGAAGCAAATACCTGAGGTGCTTGATCGGACAAGCTCCTCAAATCACTTTACAAAGGCCAAGAACGCTGCATGCTTGAATGTTAAATAAAATATAAAAGCTGCAGATGATAAAATCTCTCCATCTGGATTTTCTCATATTAAGGATACTCCAAAAAGGAGAGAGAAAATCAAGATTGATGGAGGGTGTTGGAAGGCAGGAGGAGAATGTAATATGGACAACTGGGAATTAATGGAAATACAGGAAGTTTACTCCCCACATTATACAACAGTATGGATGAGCCTTTCCTCTCCCTTATACTTGAAGCGCGTGCGCGTGCGCGCGCACACACACACACACACACACACACAGTGTTCAGACAGAGCAAATGAACACACTTTGAAAAAAACTAACTTGGCTCCAAAGGCTAGAAAGTAACTATCAGGTCAGAAAATGATTTACATACTCTCAAAGAAAAACAGAAAGTGACAAAGGCTTTCTGGCTGCTATATACTCTTGTACACCATGCAATTAGATTACAGGAAGAAAGAATCCAAAGAGGAAAGGAACCATCACATTGTGGTTAGAATCACCTGAACGTCAGAAAACAATGAGCTAGCTTCTGAGCATCACAAAATTGTTTTGCCTCAAGGACAGGCCTCCAACTATAGCAAGTTGGTGTGTGTGTGTGTGTGTGTGTGTGTGGCTTTCAAGCTTGCCTGCTCTACCCCCCTTCCCCATTTCTGGATCTACTAAAAAACAAAAAACAAAACTTACCTTTTTAGAGCTTCTTCTGGTTCAGAGCTTTTCAAGATGGTTTCCAGCTCCAGAATAATGCTTGTGTCCTTTTGCAGCCATAGTACCACACAATATAGGCATTGTTTCTTTTCCCCCAACAGTCTTCAAATATCCTTTAGCTGGTCAGGCAGGGGTGGGGAATAAACAGGAACAGCTGGCAGCTGCAATCCTGGCTGAATTTACAGGTTTTGGCAATTTCTAGATGATTAAAAGGCCCATTCTCTGTTGTGCTTCCATCTTCCATAACAAATGCAGTCAAACCTCAGGTTGCCGTTCAAACATAAAGCATATTACTATCGCTTTCACTTTTCTTTCTGCCCTGCTTCAGACCTTAACGTCAAATGAAAGAGAGAGAAAAAAGGAGGCTGGGATAATGGAGGAAAAGAGTAGTTTGAGAAAGCAAAAGTGTATACCTCAAGTCAAGGCTAGTTTCAAAACTTATTTTTATCACTTATGGTCAGCCATGGGCAAACAAGATTGCCATGTTCAGAAACATAATTCTTGGTGTTCTTCGTTTATTAAATTTACATTTGTTTGCACTTGAATGGGAAAATACCTGCTTCTCAAACCAGTGCTTAAACAGAAACCCATTTCTGATTGGAATTTTGCGCTTCTCCGAATTTTGCAATGCAGTTCTTCAACATGTACAAAAATGCATGCATTAGGGGAAATGGCTTGCAAAAATGTGTACACTCATCAAAATTGCATACAAAAATTTGCTTATTAGGATACATTTGTCTTAAAATGCTGACAAATTTTCATGAATTTTTTTTTAATGGCAAGTTGCTTTGGAAATGTGGAAACTAAATTTAAGATTATCAGTCACCTTCCACATACATATCTCAAGGCAATGTACAAAATGGAATAAGTAAAGGTAATGGTGTGGGAGAAAATGATGTGGGCAGGCCATGCTGTGCTTGTGGGCTTCTCAAGAGACATCTATCTGACCTTTGTTGGCAAGAAAATGCTAGCCTTTGGCCCAATTCAACACTTTTCTCCTGTCCTTGTGTTCCCACCTCGAAACTGCAAACAGGGGAAAAGCAAATGAATAAAAAAGAATTAGGAAGAAAATACAGTGTTCACAGAACTGCACCATAAAGGGTTAGAACAAAAGATATACAGTGGTACCTCGGGTTAAGTACTTAATTCGTTCCCGAGTTCCGTACTTAACCTGAATCTGTTCTTAACCTGAAGCATCACTTTAGCTAATGGGGCCTCCTGCTGCCACCGCACTGCCAGAGCACGATTTCTGTTCTCATCCTGAAGCAAAGTTCTTAACCTGAGGTACTATTTCTGGGTTAGCAGAGTCTGTAACCTGAAGCGTATGTAACCTGAAGCGTATGTAACCCGAGGTACCACTGTATTTAAGAAATGTGTAGAGACTGAGATGCAAAACATAGACATAAAAATGCAATGACCAGAAATCAGATGGATATCAAAGTCTGATACAAAAGCCACCGACTGCATGTAATAATTTGATTTCACCATTTGGGTCTCAGGTTTATAAAGAGTTCCTTGTAAGGTTCAGTAGGCCTAAAGGCTCCTGCCTGAAATCATGGAAAGCCACTGCCATCATAGTAAAGTTAAGCTACATGGATCAATGGCCTGATTTGATACAAGGGCTCTTCTCCTTCTAGGTTGATATTAAATACACAATAGGCTTTATGGGATCTGGTGTTGACAGAATGAGTACACTTCCCTGTAGCTCAGCGTTAGATAGGTAGGCTTGCCAGTCTTTTTCTTTGAAGGTGTCCTGTGCCTTTCATAGTTGCAGAAATTCATTAGAAACTGAAGTAGACATTCAACAATTTTTTTTTAACCTGGTATGAAGATGAGACTTGTGCAACAACATCTGCTTGTAAAAAGGGTTGGAAGTTGGTGAGGGATACATTTCCGGTTCCTCTCTGTCTTAATGGAGGCAGCCGCCACAACAGCGGGAGATCATAGGCAAAGGAAAAACAAGGATGATTGAGGATACACTGGTCAACAACAAATTTGTTGTCTGTGTTTTTTCAGTTGATTTAGGACGAATCTGATGCGCTGAATCCAAAAATCACATTTGTTTTGCTCAATCAGGTCAAGTTTTTGAGCTATGGCCACATGTTGTTTTTTTACGTTTTTGTTCACATGTACACTTGTGTGGAGCATTTAGAAGAAGTTGGTGGGGGTAAAATGCCAAGTCGAATAATTGTTTTGATTGGAAATGATTATTTTAATGACAAGAAGTATTCAGGTCCGATAGTTCTGGGTGATTATGTCGAAAAGGGATCAGTTTGAAGTCATAAAACCTCGAAATCTTCCATAAATTGGTGCGGCTGGGATCAACAGAAAGAACCGGAGCAGCCTCAAGTATCCTGATCTTCAATCAGCACGTCATCCTGTAGCTCATTGTGATGAAATTCCAGTGCCTATCTTCAGAGAACTTCCTGACATTAGTGACGAAGATGCCTCCAGTGTTGAAGGACATGAAGAAGAAGAAGAGGTTCTTGAAGATGATGCTCCACATCCATTTTCCCAAAAGGAGTTGAATGATCTAGTTCGCAACCTCAGCTTGTCAAAGGACTCTGCCGAACTGTTGGCATCCAGATTGAAGGAAAAAAACCTCCTCTCTGACAGTGCTCACATCAGCTTCTTCCACAAGAGGCATCAAGAGTACCTCCGTTTTTTCTCGGAAGAGAAGGACTTGGTGTACTGTGCAGATATTGTGCAGCTTCTGCTCAAGCTTGGAGTGCCACAGTACGAACCCAAAGATTGGAGACTGTTCATTGACAGCAGCAAGCAATCACTGAAATGTGTTCTGCTACACAACGGCAACCAGTTTGCCTCTATACCCCTGGCTCACTCGAGTACACTGAAGGAGAAGTATGAAGCGATGAAGTATGTGCTGGAGAAAATTGGTTGTGATCAGCATAAGTGGTTTATTTGTGTTGACCTGAAGATGGTGAACTTTTTGTTGGGACAACAGTCTGGCTTCACCAAGTACCCATGTTTTCTGTGCATGTGGGATAGTAGGGACCGTGCTCAGCATTACACAAAGAAGGACTGGCCTGTACGGGAGGAATTGGTGCCTTGCAAAGAAAGGAACGTCATCAACGACCCTCTGGTGGACAGAGACAGAATACTCTTCCCACCGCTGCACATCAAGCTCGGCTTAATCAAGCAGTTCACCAAGGCTCTGGACAAGGATGGTGACTGCTTCACTTACTTGTGCCAGGCTTTTCCAGGATTGACCATGGAGAAGTTGAAAGCTGGCATCTTTGACGGTCCTCAGATCCGTCAGCTCATCAGAGATCCAGAGTTCGGAAACTCAATGAACGAAGTGGAACTGGAAGCGTGGAAGGCATTTCTTCTGGTAGTGAAGAACTTTCTTGGCAACAATAAGGCCAGAAACTACGCAGAACTTGTCAACAACATGCTGACTGCTTTCAGAAACCTGGGCTGCAACATGAGCGTCAAGATGCACTACCTATTTTCACATATGGACCGGTTTCCTGAGAACCTGGGTTCAATGAGTGACAAGCAGGGGGAGGGATTCCATCAGAACATGAAAGAGATGGAGACCAGCTATCAGGGTCGCTGGGACGCAGTCATGATGGCTGACTACTGTTGGATTCTGAAGAGAGACCTCCCTGCCGCTGAGCATTCCAGGAGTTCCAAGAAACGGAAGTTCAAGCCCTGAAGTTTGAAAAATGGTGACGCAACATGCAATTTATGTGTACTTACCTTTATCAATGCCCACCATTCAGTTTACAGTAAACCTGACCTGATGGAGAGAAACGGATGCCATTTCCTGATTCAGCAGTGCAAAAATACCCTAAATCAGTTGTCGAAATCTAGACAACATTCAAAAAGTAAAAAATTGTTCCCCAGTGTCCATGCAAATTCCCCCCAGGGAAGGAGGGGGGGAACGGGCTTCAATCGCAGTTCGTCTTGGTACCTGACTCTCGCCCCAGCATGGAATGCAGGGAGTGGGGTGGGGGCAGGGAGGGGCTGAATGACAAAGCACTTCGCCTGCTGAAAACCCTCCAACAGTGCCATTAAGAAGCAGAGCCTCTCCTGATAATTAGAGCTTAATTGGACTGAAGTACAGGTGTGTGCTAGAAGACTTTAAGGCTTGAATTTGAGATAAGACTTCATTTGGTGCAAAAGATGGGGGGGGGGAGAGGGGAATCCTATGGTTTCTTTATTTAAAGTTTTCTTCTCTACATTTATGATTCGGCAACCCTCCTTGGAACGCTAGTTCAAATGATATTTGTACAAGTCAGGATGGAAGAAATGGGATTATAAATTTGGAATATAGCATCAAACGGAACTGTGAGAGTAAAAAAAAAAGGAAAAAATGGAGGGAAGCTCTATTTTGTAAAAGGTTTATGATGGAAACTTAGAGCTGACTCTTCCCCATCCTTTATTATCTATGAAATGAACTGAATAACGCTAAGAGGACTTGGAATTTAATTTAATTGGAAGGATAACTGGCTGTATATCTTCAGCTGGAAGGAAGGATGAAAGGAATTTATTAGCTGCCAAGGAACTGATAAGGTTCTTTATTGAGTCATGTGCAGTTCGACAGACCACTCTTCTTCCCAGGCTGAGAGGGAAAATGGTGAAAACAGTTTACTGGGACAGAGTGATTTTTGCAGCTGTTGTTAAAAGCTCTTGGTGCAAAACAACGAAGCACGGGACAGAGTGATGGAGAAATTTCTGGAACAATGCAGTATCAGCTCTGCCCAAGGAATTACAGATAACAGCAACAATGGGGGGGGGGGGGGGAGAGATAACATCTTACAAGGACTGGAAGAAATACCATGGACAGAATAGAACTGCCTTGGGCTCATGTGATGGCAATGGAAGAGCTTTGCTGGGAGGGCATCGCCACTTCCCTTCCTCTACCAGTGTCATGGAGGACGGTTCCTAGCCTCCCTCTTACATCGCTGCTTAGCTGTGGCTTGCCTGCCACACTGTACAGCAAAGAACACAGTTTGTGTCTAGGAATGGAATACAATGCCCACTATCTGAAGTCTCTACCTGCACCAAGTTCACTTTCCCCAGAAATCTTAACTTGCCTGCTACAGCTCAGGAGTTTGCAAGAAGTCATTTTGTGGCATGAATGATACACATGCCAAATATGTAGGTCCTCAGTGTAGGTCCTCAATTCTGCCCATTTTTTGTCCAATATCTCAGCCATCTGCTCCATTATTTTTTTCTTTGAGAGTCATGTCATCAGCACTATATTCAGGAGTCTCCATTTGTGCCTCTTTTGAGGCTTTCTGAGTTGTGGGTATTGTTGTTTGTCCTTATAAAGAGCTGGCAGGCCACACCTCTGTTTTAAGACTCTAACAAGTTTGAGATGTTAAGTACTCCAGAGGATGCTGGCCAGCTTGACTAGTCTGGAATCCTGGGTTTTTGCTGAAGGTGGGCCTCAGAAGGTTCCAGGTGAAGGCCAGATTGCTTCTGCAGGCTGAGGAGCTCCACAAACAACATCCTACATCACTTGCCATTGCCCCATCCTCCACAAGTGAAGGACTTGCAGCGACCTTCTGGGTACCATTCTGCAGGTAACATTTAGTGCAATTCCTATCTCCACAATAAAATAAGTATGGTAGGTAGCTGCTCTCTCTGGGATAAGAATCCAGTTTTAAGAATATCAGAAACTTCAGTGCTGGGAAATTTACAGTCTCCCTCACCATTTATTTAGGATACTTATACCCAAAAGGTACCAAAAATGGTTTATTGGCCCCATATATGTTACCATCACATGGACAGTCCTACAGTAGGAATCAGTCAAAACGGGAGTGAGCAGCAGTTGGTAAGAACTGGGAAGAATTTTACATTCATAGGATAACTTTCACATAATATCACAATTTCTGGAATGTCTGCAAACAGCTGTGTTAACAGAAGTAAGTGCTATCTAGCAACTCTGGTTATAAAAATCACATTTTATTTATATTAAGATATATATATATCACCTTTCTGTCATTAAAAAGCTCTGAGGCAGCTAACAAATTATTAAAACAATAATACAATATAATGTGACTTTATATCAAACAATTTAAAATGCACCATATTTGTATCATACTTTTAAAATTGTGTCATAATGTAAAGTAACAAACGTAATCAAGTTAACTCCTTCCCCAGTAATGGGTAGTGTTTCTTGGTAGACTTGACACAATTGCTCACACACGAGACTTGTTTTTATCATTCATGATGCTCATTTAAAATAATGCACTTTGTTCCCAAAAGGCAACAGTTATGTCTTTAAGCAAGCTGAAGGCACCTGACTGGTACATTTAGAGCAAGCTCTGTATTATAAAGAAACTTTATTACATACCTAGTATGTAACTGAAGACATTTCAGGCAGAGATGGGAAAAGACCAAATTATTTGGAAATACAGATATGTATTAGTTTCCAGTGCCTTTCAGAATTAGAGGCAAATTATAGAAAAATTGACTAATGGAACATTGAAAGAGATGCATTACAGATGCAATGTAATCCTTAAAAAATAATTATAAGCCTAAATAAGGCATCATTCTCAGATGTAAACAACTGCACCTAGTGGTTAATATTTAAAACTACATCTGAAATAAGTAGGCTTGCAAGCAAAACTAGACTGCCAATGTTTTGCACATGAAAACCACCTCTCCATTTCTAAAACAGATGTTGATTTTTAAAAACCAGCATAAGCAGTGCATAAAATCATTTGTCTAGTATTTGGCATCCACATAATTTCAAGCTTCAGGTTTTCTGAGCAGAAGCAGCATCCCAAGCTGGGTGACGACACTTAACAATATTTAAATTCAGTAACATGTTTCACCTTTTGCCATTGTGCACTGAATGAACCGAATAGTAAAGTCAGTCCATCTATCTAGAACTTCAAGCGTGTTTTAATCTTACAAAAAGGACATTTGCCAACAGTCCTAATGGGAAACAGGCTTTCCCTGCCCCTACCTTTTCGGATATTGTTCCTTATAACCCGTACAATTACTGGCAGAGATCCCACAGTGGGATATACAGTATCTACATTCACAAAAATGAATGTGTGTTTAATAAATAAGTTGATTATAGAAAAAGTGTTTCCATTAGTCCTTTCTGGAAGTAAATTGAAGGATATGTCTAGGTACTTTTTAGTTCATAACAGGGTATGCAGCTTGATCAGAATGTCGTGCCTTTTATAATCACTGAATTTTCTTCTTCATCTTTTAATGTCTTTTTGCTTTTAGATGTGTTTCGGTAATTAATTCTGTAAATAAATAGAAAGAAAAACAGGAAACTGTTAAAGCAAAAGCTTGCAAGATGCTGTAATACATTTCACATTTACATTCAAGGAAATGCCTCATAGGCAGATCTGTCATCTACATGTAAAACCAAACTTTGACTTTGGTTAGCCCCACTGCCCAAAGAACATAGTATATTAATCAGACCTTTAATTTGTAAAAAGTATGCTTCAGCTGGCCACTTCATATGGAGCACCAATCCAGATTAGATTCTTACAACAGCTTCTTTCTGAAAATTGTCCTGTGCCCTGCCATGGTGATATTTACCCCCTAAACTGCTACTGCCAATTGCATCTCTGGAGGCAAACAGCATCAGAGGTGGGGGTGAATTTCCATTGGGAAACTGGAGAGGGGCTCTGACCCAGAAAGGGATCCAATCACCTGCTTCTCCTTCATAATAAATTGGTTGGCTTGAGCATATTTTAAAAATTAGAGTGTTTGGTTTGTATCTAAGAAGCTACAATAGAGACAAGTAATTAATATTTATCTAGCTGGCATACCACCCCACTGTTTCTCAGGAATTGAGCCATCTGTTTTCCTTGTTTTCATTATTTCTTGTTGAAATATCTTTTTCAGTTCTCCAAGCAACACTACTGACTGCTCTGTATACAGTGGTACCTTCAGGTTACATACGCTTCAGATTACAGACTCCGCTAACCCAGAAATAGTGCTTCAGGTTAAGAACTTTGCTTCAGGATGAGAACAGAAATCGTGCTCTGGCGGCGCGGCAGCAGCAGGAGGCTAAAGTGGTGCTTCAGGTTAAGAAGAGTTTCAGGTTAAGAACGGACCTCCAGAATTAATTAAGTACTTAACCCGAGGTACCACTGCATACTGCTCTAATCCCTTCTATAATCTCTTCTATACTGTGCTAATCTCTTCTATAATTTGATTCCCAACATTTTTACAGCATGACCCACAATGATACTGGCTGCAATCCCTGTTTGTTTAAATAATGGAAGAAATGGTTTCTCCTTACCCTTTAACTCTTAGCATCTGTTCAATGGTATCTGGGAGAGGCATGCCGTAACTTTCCGGAAGAAACAGGGTGACAATTCCTGCTAGCACTGTCAAGCTTCCCATTAGAATGTAGGGAAGAAATCTATCATAAGCACCTGGTAGGAAGCACAGGGGGCATGGGAAGTAATAAGTAGTTATTGTCACGATGTTTTGCACAGACTAGTTCTTTGCAAACTGTGTTCTGAGGACTTCTAAGGTTGCTTGGAAGCTTATCTGGAGCCTCTCAACACGAAGATCAGTTAACTTTGCCCGTACTATTCATTGTACCCTGCAATAATACTGAACTGAGTGGCTTGTGGCACTAAAAGGGAGAGTAGTGGTACTTTGCCTGGCAGAAAATAAGATAGCTGGGAACTTACCAAGATATACAAAGTAAGGCGAGAGGATGCTGCCAAATCTGGAGGCCATTGAACTGGCACCAACTCCCATGTTCCTCACAACCGTTGGGTAGAGCTCAGCAGTGTAGACATAAACCATTGAGAACGAGGCTGTGATCCCAAACTTTCCAATCATCACCAGGGTAACGGAGAACACAGTGAGGTCTACAAATGAGAATCAAGCTATGTGTCACTGAAGTTTATCTGCCTTCTGCCATTCACTTTATCCTACTTCTTTTAAACCTGCCTGTTGTAATGGATAGAGTGTCAGACTACGATTTGAGAAACCAGGGTTCGAATCCCCACTTAGTCGAGAAGCTCACTGGGTGACCTTGTGCCAGGCACTGTGTCTCAGCCTAACCTACCTCACAGAGTTGTTGTGAAGACAAAACTGGGTTGGGTTGGGTTGGAGAACCATGTACACCACCTTGAGCTCCTTGGAGGGAAAAAGTGGTCCATATATGTAATAAATAAATAGATTCACAAAGACTAGTCATGTTAGTCTGTTGCAGCAAAAGCCAAAATCAAAACCTAGGCTATGAATCACATGGCACTTCAAAAAGAATATCCAATATATTGTTCTTTTCAAAAGCTGGTATCACAATGTGAAGTGGCTGATAGAACAACCCCACCTCAAATAAAAATATTGTCAGAGTAGTGTTCAGTTGCTGGTATAATAGGAACAAATGAGAGAGCTCATTTATTTATGTACAAACTTTGTATGCCACATCATGTTATAATGGTCCCTGGGAGAGTGACAAGAAATAAGTGTAAAAACAGTTTAAATACAGAATCAAACATAAAACCCCCAAATCTGACAGCATATTCTCAGCACTGTAAGCTCCCTTTCTGTCTTATATTGGTCTTCAGATATAATGAACAGAAGCAGAATAGGCTTCTATTTTAAACTGTGCACTAATGGACAAGTACAGTCACCCGCTCACTATTCTACCTGTAATGCCCACAGTTCAACCTGCTTGGCCTTGTGGCTTATATCTGCAAAAGTAGGGGAAAAGTTCACATCAAGTAAAATATTCTTACATGCAGGTACCAACTGAATGAAGAGAAGGACACATCCTCCTAAGAACAAGACTCCCGCCATTGAATACCGCCGGGGAAGATAATGGAGGAGCAACCAAGAGATGGTATAAGCTGGGACTTCGATGATTGCCGAAAGGAAGCAATTGAGATAGATGTCTCCGTGCAGGTTAGGGGTGTCCAGAGAGAGGCCAAAGTAGCCAATGGAAATGACCATCCTGAAAGACAGAGCTATATTGTAATAAATATTCGGAGGCCTCAGAATAAGTGCTGCATTGGACTAGGCTTTGAAAATTATGTTTTGTTTTATTTAGCAAGATTTATACACTGCCTAATTAAAAAACAAATAATCTCTGAGTGGTTTGCATAAAATAGTATCAAATGTTCATTAAAAATGGCAATAAAACTGGCTTTAAAAACAATGAAATAATCAAAATATTGATAAAATCAACAGATTTTTTTAAAAAAGAAACACATACATTTACACATGATAGCGAGGGTTCCCAAGTAGAAAGAAATGCAATCTGTCCCCGTTTGTTGGTGTTCACATTATTGTCCAGTCCCAACTGTATTAATCCCAGGGGCTCAGACACCTTGCTAGGGTAATGGCTCATTCACAGCGTGGAGGGAACATGTCCTTCCTCTCCTCTCCACCTCGCAAAGTGGCATGAGAAGGGGACACCCAACAGAGGTCTGAATATGTAGTAATCTGATCAGGCAGCACTTCTCTTTTTTTCTGAGGTATAAGAATTGCATTAATTAGACCTCCTGGCAGTTTGCTTGTTTCAAATGGCACTTTCGTTGTGTTGTGAAGAGCATGGGTACACATACCAGTTCCACCACTGACTTCTCTTAAGGTATCTGAACTAAAGGGATTCCTAGACCTCACACACAGGATATGCGGCTTCACATGTTACCAGACTGCACCACTTTTGATTGCAGGTGGGGAATACAGTCTCTGAATGCTGTCTCATGTACAAATCTCCCTATACATTCAAAATATGCAAATCAAGGAGGTGGAGCCCATAAATGTCCCCCTGACATGTTAGTTTTATATATGAATATATATATTTTTAATGTGGATGTGAATTTAAACTTGCCATTGGAAGCAAAACAACAGCAGACAAATTATGTGAAGCTAGTTGTGACAGCGTAGCGTCACACAAAAAACCAAGGTGAGTGAATCTTTGATAGACATTCTCAAAGCAAATGCTAGCTGGAATAATAGATAAGAGTTTGGGATTTAGACTGGAGCAGAGACATTTCAATATGCTGCTATGTGAAATGCCACACACACGCATTTATACATAAATAATGTTATGCAATGTGGCTCCTGGGTGTTTATAGGTGTGTGATTACAGCCACAATCTCAAGTACTGTGAATCAACCTAGTTTCCTCAAAATGTTTTGGACCACAACTCCCATCAGCTCCAGGAAGCATAGTCAGTGGTCAGGGATGATTGGAGTTGCAGTCCCCACGACATTTGAAGGGCACTAGCTTGGGGGAAGCTGCTCTGAATTAGCTGTCTCATAAGGAAAGGAAAGCTTTGTGTCTGTTCATCAACTACTTACCATAAAATCACACACATGATAGTAATCGATCGGATATTCTGGGTCCTCACCAGGTCCAGAATGCTGTATGACCGCTGGTCCTGGGAATTCACATCTTGTAGCTATAGACAAAAATTACAGATGCACACATGAAAATCTGCTTTCTTTCTCTAAAATAAAGTGGCATTTCATGCAGCAGGAAATGTCAGTTGCATGTTCAAGGTAAATAAGGAATCTTTGCTGTTAAGTGCTGTTGTTTAAAAAAAATATTATATGGGTGATGATTCAGTGCAGAAGTGGCCACTGCTAATTTGAATGACAGCTTCTGGAAATGTTGGTATTTAGGTAGTGTGATCTGGTATTTGTTTAGAATAAATGTGAAACTACATTTTCTGGTTTCTGTGACTGACACTATATTAATATTTCATGGCTGCACTGAAAAGGCTTTTTCCCATAATTCAGGCTTTCTCCTGGGGATCAGTATAAAGTATCCAGCAAGTTTAACTGTAGTCACTGTGTGCAAGTTTAATATATGGATTTTGAACAAAACAGTAGAAGATTTGCAAGATTTTAGGCTGCAAGCCACAGGTTGTTCAGTAGGAAGTGTCATAAAACTGTACATGTGTGACTAATTTATATCAATGTACAGAACATCCTGGCATTCTAAGCAGGTTGCTTTGTAGTTTAAAGTTCATTCCACTTCTGCCAGCAAATTGTACAGGAGTTGACTCAGGACTAAAGTACAAAATACTGGATCACCCAAGAATTCTATTTTCTACTTAAATGCAAATGGAGGAGCAGTGGCTCTCTGATTTTGATAGGAGGAGTGGTGTTGTTACATTTTCCTAATCTAAATTTAACCCCTCCAAACTGCTGTTACAGCCACCTGTTTTAAACTTTGACAGGTGTCAATCACCTGATGTTACTACAGAATCAGGTGATCAGTAGGTGTCAAAACTGATTTGCTAGGAGTGGGGAACATAAGGATCTTGTTGGATCTTCTTCATGAACCCTGCTATAAAGACTCATTTATGTATAAATCCAGGGCATTTCAAGTAAAAGTACCCATGTTAATACTGGAAAGAGATAAATGTACTATTTAACAATATCCATTATTTTATTTATTTATGCGTGTATTTAGATTTCACCTTTCTTTGATTAAAAATCAAACTCAATGAAGCTTATAAATAAATGTTAACTCCCCTGAAAAAACCTCAGCATCACAAAATATAATATTCACAACTAAAATCATTTCACATCAAAGGGCCAGATGCCTGACAGAAAAAAGCAGTTTTAGAAACCTATTTAAAAGCAGGCAAAGAGGGCTGATGAACCTCTTTTGGAAGGCTATTCCATAGTTTAGGCATCATTTGAAATAGCCACCTCCCATGCTCACTGGCAGCACTTAAGCCAGAGAAGGCTCAATGAGAAAAGCCTCAGAAACAGTGCAGAACTCAAGTGGCTCCATATTGGAAGAATGTTTCCGAATATAACTAATATCAATATGCTGTTGTTATACTGCATCACAGAAGTCCAAATTTTAGAGGGAAATGGGGAGAGAAAAATGAACTTAGCAAATGATGATATAGTTTCAATTAAAATACTCAACTGCACTTAATATTAACCCAATCATGTGACTGCAAAGGGACTATGTAAAGTAATAACAACAACAACAACAACAACAACAACAACAACAACAACAACAATATATGACTGACTGGGCTGCCTTCAGTTGTAAATATATGGTATATTTAGTAAAACTAAATATAGCAATTACATTTTCAACTTAATTCCATTTTAATGTAAAGTCATGGGTGTGTATTTTTTTTTAAAGAACACGGTTGCCTTGTTCTCTTGTACTGTTATCCTGAAGCTTTAGATTTTTGCTGACATTTCTTTTTGATCCAAAAATAAATCAATTAGATGACATCTCATGTACTATGCCAAAAATCCAGAGTATTCACAGGCAGGAGTCAGCAGGAGGGTCAGTGTGAGTTTTCAGGCACATGTCAGCTGCCTTATTAAACACCACTTGCCATGTTTGGGTTGGAAGATGAACTGCCAATTATTTGTCTGGGGGATTCCTCTAATGAGCAGTTCAAACCATGACCCTAACTGCAAATTACTGTGTAAAACAATCCAGCAATTTCAATAAAAGCTAATAGCATGACATCATATGCACATGTAATGGATGTGAAAGCTTTGTTGCCTTGTGTGGGTAGCTCCTCTGAGCCGCTCCCTGCAAATAAAAGGCTGGAGGTTGTATGCTCCAGAACAGGAGAGCAGCAAAGAGGGCACTCAAAAGATCCAAAACCGTCTCACAGTAAAGTATGAAGAACTCCCTATCAGATTCACCCCAGAAGAGTCCAAAGAAATGATTAGTGGTATTTGAGTCTCAGCGTAACATGGACATGGTAGAACTGCTGATGTTATGGGCAGTAACTAAGAACAGCTTCATTTCACTCAGGACATCAAAACATAGTGGACTGTTCACTGGGAAGAATTTACATTTTTGCAGAACAGGATTGTGAGGAGCCACTGGTGAGTCCTTGCAGGAAGCTTCTGCAGCAATAACACATCTCCTCTCTCCTCTCTCAGCATGTAGAAATAAACCAGAAATGCTGAGAGGGAAGTGCGAGTCTGAGGGCGACAGAAATAGAGGAAGAGAACAGAAGAAGAGATGGCTGCAGAAAATGTCCCATGGTGTTTGGTACTTATTATAGAGCCACAGTTCATGCCTAATAGGCAAGGAAGAGGGTGGTTCCCTCTACCTCAATGCTGTAGATGACAAGAATGCCGACAGGCTAAGCGGGAGGGTGGCAACCTCATTTCCTAACAGTTAAAAGGAATGTTGGTGGGGTGGACACAGGAGGGTGGTATTGAGGGAAGGAGCGCTAGTAATTTCTGTGTTAATTGTGTACAGGGGGAAGGCTAGGAGAAGAATGGGGGAAGAACCTAGGCACAGGAAGAGAGGAGAAGCCGATAGGAAGGATGAAGCTGGCTCCTGAATTCTGAGAACCAAGGGCCTACCAGATCTGTTCTGAAGCAAGAATGTCCTGGCATCCTGAGGAATCTCAAGGAGGATGGGTTACAGGGGAGACCAGTCCACTGTGACGTTTAACAATTACTGTGAGTTGTGTGTTGTTGAAAAAATGCAATATCCCTGAAACAGGGAAGATAAATACAAATAACACCTGTTGTACTATAAACAGATGATCTAAAAAGGTCCTAGCTTTAACATTTATGCCAGCCTAACATAAAGAATAAGTAGAGTGCTGCATTTTAAAGGAGTTGAGAAGCAAATCCAGGATGTTGCCAAATCACAAGCTATAGGATTGCATCCAGTATTAATCCTACTCAGAGTAGACAGTTACTAAGACATTATTAATGGAGGTCCATTAATTTAAATGGGTCCACTCTTAAGTCGAACTTAGTTGGATTCAACCCACAGTATAAAATGCTCTTCATATAACATTAAACGGGTTGAAAATGATTGTATATCCAATAGGTTCATTATTGGAGAGCCAGATTTCATCTCATGAAGCAGAACGTTTTAATGGGCACTGCCATATCCAGACACTGGGAAGAAAATGTAAACAGATGCAACACATGGGCAAGTTTACCTCAATGAGGTCAAATATTACATCTGGAGCAGCAACATGGTTCATTTTTGCAGCTTTCCGAATGATGTCTTCTGCTTCTTTAATCCTGCCTTGGGACAGCAGCCATCGAGGTGATTCTGGAATGAACCTGTGATGTTTCAACGTAACTTCAACAGAACAGCCAGGGTTGTTAAGCCTACATCCCAAACCACCATGGTCAAAAAGACTTTAACTGCAATGCTATCCTCTGTCCTCCTTGCATAGAAATACAATGTTGAAGAACCAGTGTATAAACAGAGCAAGGGTCATTAGCCTGAATGAAAAGGAGCAATTTATTCTATGCATATGAATGGGCTTTTGGCAGAGGTTACAGGAAGCAACAACCCTGCTAATTCTAACATGTGACTATACATTAAATAACCTAGCAACATAAAAGGGTATATAGATATTGGCTGTGAGTCCTAAAAGATCTGCTTCCTGTCTTGCAGGCCTTTTCCACTTTACCTGGGAGCATGGGGCCCAGACTGACTCCAGCTACAAAATCTGAGGCTGTTGAACAGACACCTGGGCTGGAAGTTTTGCTGGGGAGATTGTTGCTACTATTGATATTAATTTTTTGTATCTTTATTTCAGATCTTAGGGTTTCTGTGGAAATTGTTCAGTTTGGTTGTATATTTTTTGTTTTATTCATTATTTTCCACTACTTCTGTTATGTTGGAACTGTGCATTTTATCATGTTCTAAGCTGCCTCAGCACAGTTTGAACTATGGAAAGGACATACAGTATACGAATAAAATGATGTATGTATGTAATTTGAAAAAAATTAAGTCAACTGAGGGTGCCCCCAGTAAAGGCATTAGCTAGCACTAGTTTTTGGTGTAGCTTCCAAATGTGAACACTTTTATTTAAAATACACTCACCACCACAGTGGAACATACAGCAGGCCAGGTATAGTGAGAGCCACTAGCAGCATCCGCCAGTCTCTGATGAAGTAAGCGCACAGTGGCAGCATCATGTAGCCAAACGCATAAAATATGCAAACGCCTAATGTGCAGTAGATAATACGGACTGATTTGCCAAGTATTTCTGTGCCTGTTCAAAACAAGGGAGTGTTGATTAGCCTTTTAACTTTTAAAAAGCCCTCTTGTTTTGCCCAAATGTGTTTGGGAAACATTTTAAAAAGCCCAGTGCATCTTCCTTGGATTTAAGATATGCCTCTACTTCTGTCCCTGACATAAAGAAGAGTATTTAGATTGATAGTGATGTGTGAGTTCCTCTTGATCAAGCATTTTGCTGTATATGATAGTACATAATATTCTGGGTTAAGAGGATGTAATATATTGAAATACAGTTCAAAGAGACAGTCTAGTCTTCACATAAGACTGAAGCCACAGGACAAAACACACAAGTGGCTTATGGGAAGACTGCTATAGGTTCAATAAAACCCTGTCTTCTCTATCTGTTCAATGTGTATGTTGGGCTATTACGAAGACTGGAAGGTGTGCATACCCTAACATCTTCCACTGCAGATTCTGTTGCCATTTCAGTTTGGGAAAACTCAGAGCTTGAGTGTCTTACACGGAGTGAAGAGAACGAGCTGGATGGGGCTAAGGGAAATGTGTACAGCAGGGGTTGGCAATTTTTTTAGCAGCAGGCTGGTCCACTGTCCCTCAGACCTTGTGGTGGGCCAGAGTAGCAGCACTGGGGGGAGGGGTAGCTGGAAGAAGAGGCGAGTGGGACAAGTATTCTCCTCCCCACCCCCAGCTGCTGCGCTTACCTTCCCAGGGGCTGCCGCCATCGCTGCTGCTTCTGCTTCTCGTGGGTAGGCACAGCGAGCCTGTCCGCTCCACTCTCTGGCCCACAGGAGCACCAGGGCAGTGACAGCAACAGGAGGAAGAGGCTGAGCAGTGACAGCTCTACCAATCAAATGCCGCGGAATGGGGACATCAAATGCCGCAGAGGTAAACCAGGCACAGTGTTTGAGTAGCAGAGCAGCCGCTGGTCAGTCTCTTTCTCCTGTTGCCACCACTGGGAGTCTCAGCTTTGTGGCACGGGCCGGATTTAGAACCCAGGTGGGCCCGATCCGGCCCAGGAACCGTAGTTTGCCGACCCCTGGTGTACAGCTTGCCCAATCTTTATAATGGCTTAGTATGCACTGGGAGAGGGAGGAATGTATTGTGGGAGGAGGAAGAGCCCCTAAACAGAACATCACTCATTGAGAAATTTGGCAACAATACTGAGAATTCATACTCTGCTTAAAGACTGTTACATACCAAGTACAAACGCTGCCACATAATTAGAGATCTGCCCTATTCCAACTATGAGAAACAGGATGGAAAACATCTCCCAGGTTGTTGAGAAGATCTGGAGGAAGCTAAAGCCAGTCTGGACTCCCATTGTGACAAACAGCACATTTTTCCTTCCAAACCTATCATGGGACAAAGATAAATAAAAATTATGTTAGTTCATGAAACATTAAAATAGTAGAAATCTAGGGTCTGGGGTGTATATTTGTGGGGATTAATATCTATTAACTTTAATGGGGGTCCTCTTGATCACATCTCCCTTAGCCTTGTTTTCTCTCTACATCAGGAATACCCAATCTGGTGCCTTCCAGATGTTGCTGGACTGCAAGTCCCATAATCTTTGACTACTGGCCACATTAGCTGGGGTTGATGGGAACAGCTGGGGTTGATGGGAACAGTAGGTTGATAGTATGCCCTTGAATACCAGTTACTGGGAGTGGGCAGAATGATGTTGTACTCAGGTCCACTCAGTGGGCTACACATAGACACCAGGTTGACCACTGTTAGAAGAGATTGCTAGACTAGGTTGGCCTTTGGCCTGATCCATCATGGTTCTTCTTATATTCTTAAAGAGAACCAAAACATTTATTTGGGTTGGAAGCAGAGGAAGTTTCTCTGGATTCAAACTTTTGTTCCTATTACTTTAAACTGCTGTACTGGGGACCCAAGTTTGAGAAACACAGTGGCTTGTGCCACGATAAAAAAACCACTTGTAAGGTAGGCTGGCACTAGAGTAAAAATCCAATAATTGTCATCTGCCCAATGTATTCAATGTTTACTTTGCATTTCAGGTGTGATATGAATTATGACTTCTTGCTTTTATTTTTAAACAAAGCATGGCTATTCTGATGTGTTTTCTGTGATTATTTAAACATATGCAGGTGTTTCAAATTACTACTTTAAAGGTTATGGATAAATTCTTACATTTTCAGTAAACATTTATCTCCAAAGGGAAACATTTTATTTTTAGCCGAATTTGCCCTGCTTTTTAAATACAATGGACAACTCAAACAAAATAAGGATATGATGTTTTTACATTGTTGCTGTTCTTGAGTAGTTCTTTTATGATGTATCTTGTTATCAAGTGATTTTTAACAGGTTGTGAGAGTGAACTGGATTGAGATGAAAAATGGGAGCGACAGTTGCGCTGTATGTACTCCAAACAGAAAATTGTGTTGTCTATGCAGATACTAAGTTGCATTATTACATTTCAATGTTCAAGGGCAATATCACTTTACACTGTGTTTTATGTCCTGCCTGACCCCTTGAAAAAAAAGTGCAGAATTTAAGCTGAGGTTCAGGCATGAAAAGTACAATTGTATCCTAAATATGTTCAGTACATAACATCCAGTTTCATTTTCATCAGAGCTACTGCATTACATACATACACAGAGATATCTAAGCAGGTAAGTTAAGCCAAAGGTTGGCCATAGAACACATCACAATGAAATTTTGTTTTACTTATTTCATAATGTCAAAATGGCATCATTCATAATTGTGAAAAGCATATCTGAACGATAAAGGAAAATATCAAAGATATTAGTTTCTGTTGTGCTGGCAGCTTAAATTGATGGCTATGTTGATTATTTAAGATTGCTCAAGGGTGGAAAGATGGCATCACTCAAATTATTGTTTGAGATACTACTGTAAATACAAAATTTGTTGAAATACCTCATGCTTAACTGAAACGAAAAAAGTTATGGGAAGCATGTTGCGCTCTCAAAGTCCATCACAGATCGTGCAATTATGGCAAGAAGAACCAAGTATTTTGGTGTTACCTATTTAGAAACCAGCTAATTCATTACAGTTGAAAAATAAATCCACTGCAATGCAGAAACTTATCTCTAACTGAATTTTAAAGGGTTGCGTCTAAAAAAAAATCATAAAACCATTAATATATACAGTGGTACCTCGGGTTAAGTACTTAATTCGTTCCGGAGGTCCAAACCTAACATGAAACTGTTCTTAACCTGAAGCACCACTTTAGCTAATGGGGCCTACTGCTGCTGCCGCACCGCCGGAGCACGATTTCTGTTTTGATCCTAAAGCAAAGTTCTTAACCTGAAGCACTATTTCTGGGTTAGCGGAGTCTGTAACCTGAAGCATATGTAACCTGAAGCATATGTAACCCGAGGTACTACTGTACACTTTACCTGTCTGAGAGTTGTCCAGATACGAAGGAGCCAATCAGTACGCCCACAAAGAACAAAGAGGTAGTTAGAGGTGCTTTCCAGTCGTTTTCACACACAAGATCCCACTGTAAGAGAGAGAGAGAGTTTCAATATTTTTGGCATGCATGTAATATATATGGCCCATTTTCTACAATAACCAAACAGTAACCTACCAGATTACTACTAGAATGGACTTTTTAAATTTAAGAAGTACCTTTATGTGTAAATCAGAATTCAATGCTGATTGAATCTAAAATCTCTTACACCAAATGCCTGTTTGGTCTATCTGTTGAGGCCTTAGGTCAGGGGTCAGCAAACTTCTTCAGCAGGGGGCCAGGTCCACTGTCCCTCAGACCTTGAGGGGGGCCAGATTATATTTTGGGGGGGAAAAGAAAAAAAGAATGAATTCTTATGCCCCACAAATAACCCAGAGATGCATTTTAAATAAAAACGCACATTCTACTCATGTAAAAACATGCCGCTTCCCGGACTGTCCGTGGGCCGGATTGAGAAAGCAATTGGGCCAGCTCTGGCTCCCAGGCCTTAGGTTGCCTACCCATGCCTTAGGTTAAACCATCAAAGAACAAGGCTTTACAGATGTTGAACTACAGAGATGAATTCTTAGCATAGGGTGATTCAGATAAAAATAGTGGAATTTAAAGGAATTTTTTGTTTAAATTTGAATGTTGCATTGTTGACAATATATTTCTAGATACACAAGCAAGCGCAATGACTTGGATCCCAGGTTGTTCCTCCATTCATGAAAGGGGGAAGTCAATTGCCGTCAACTACTGCCTCGCACTGCACCACCGTATCACACATTATTTTCAAGGGTTTCCCCAATCCCCAGGAGCAGATTTTCAGGGGATACAGAGGGAAGGTGAAAAGTGTGAAAGCCCTGTTCTGTGAACAAAAACTCTGTTATATTCATGTAAGGGCTGTTAGGATCCGAGCCAGTGAGTATGGTTTTTTTTTTTTTAGTAATGTGCACATTTTCCTAAGAACAGTTGAAAACAGACTGTCAGAACAGCAGAGTCTGAGACCAATGCTTAACACTTTAGGGCAAGGGTGACCAACCTGCAGCCCTCCTAGGCAATATGGTGAATGGTCAGAGATGAAGGAAGCTGGAGTCCCAACAATATCTGGAGAGCCACAGAATATACACCTCTGCTTTAGGGGGTGCAAATTATGGTTGAGTTTTCACCCCCTGCTCACCAAGTTGCAACTTTCTGGTAGAAAATGAACACTGGATTTTTCCCGAGGCACATAGAAGTGCTTCTTGAATTGTAGCCCACAGAACATACTTTTGTTACAGCTTCAAATTGCTTTTTTACACCTTATCTATATTGACTTTGCCACGTGCAAAGGCCTTCCAATCTGCATCAGTAAGACATCTGCCCTGAAATTGGAGGGGAATCAGCGTTAAATGCCACCCAAAGTTGTGTTTGCACAGGTGAGACTGTGCTGTTTCCGTGTAAGCTTAGCATGTATTTAGCTCAACAGCAGTTAGAATTGCAGTGTAGCCTAGTAGCATTACTTGGGACAGATTCAGAACTGAATATAGCAAATCAACTCAGGCAAGAGCTATTTTCATTCTCCGATACCTTTTAGGCAAGGTTACTGAAGTTCACAGAGCTAGGCTGCAGGTCTCACATAATGCTAAATGTAATGCCATTTCTTATACTGAGCATGTAACATCATTAGCAGTAGAAAAATATATACCTGACTACTTTTTCCTGACCTTCACATACTAGTCTATTCCCTGCCACCGAGATAATTCAGATGATGAAATCCACTCAAAGTTGCCAAAGGCATGTCAAATCCTAACAATCACAAGAGCTACTACTTATATCAGGCCAGATAGTGCATAAAACATTGTCAGAGAGGATTAGAAAGGTCTGTGTTGCGCATGATGATAATGCTTTATCTGCAAGGTGTGACACAGAAAGTCATTCACCATGTGGTGTCCTCTTAATTACGTATCTCAGGGCACTCCACTTAAGATGAAAGACAAATTTCATAACGTAGACTAACAATGGGGGATAGTGGAAGGCCATCAAAATGGGGTTCAACGAGATAAAAACAAAACACAACAATACAAATTCTAAAATCAATTACCGTAAATAATAATAGTAATAGTAATAATAGTAGTAATAATAATAATAATAATAATAATAATAAATTCTTTATACCCTGCCCATCTGGCTGGGTTTCCCCAGCCACTCTGGGCGGCTCCCAACCGAGTATTAAAAATAGAATCAAACATTAAAAACTTCCCTAAACAGGGCTACAAACTCTAAAATCAGCAAAACCATTAATACAAGTGTACAATTTATATTTAAGAAATGATTGGGTAACACCTCAGGGAAAGCCTTGTTAAACAAAAATGCATTTAATAGGTGCCTAAACTACATGACACTGAGCGCCAATTAAATATTGGCTGGTAACTGATTCCAGGGGGCTGGACCTGCAACACTAAAATACCTCTTTCTAGAACAAGCACAGCTCCTGGGCATGGAGTACTCTTAGCAGTGCCCCATCTAAAGAACACACTTGCCACACAGGGATATATAGAGTGAGGTGGTTACTTAGGTACAAACAAAATACTGAACTACACCCGGTGGCATACCAGCAGTCAGAGCAGTTCCCTCAACAGGGGTGTTATTTTTATCTATTTTATTTATTTATTTCACAAAATTTGTGTGCTGCTTGATTGTTAAAAACAGCAACAAAACACCCTCAAGGCAGATTACAAAACAATAAAATCAAGAAAAATGTACAATATATTAAAACATACAAAAAGTTAAAATATGAAAACAGATTAAAATTCACACCAGCATTTCTAAGCATCTGTGTAGGCTTGCCTAAAGAAGAATACAGTGAAGTCACACATGCTTGAGATCAAGAGGCAGGGAGTTCCAAAGTGTAGATGCTGTCAAACTAAATGACCGAGTTCTTACAAATGCAGAATGGTTATTATGCGGCACCTGTGGTAGTGCCAATTCCCCCAATCGAAGTGGTCAAGTGGGCACATATGGGGTAAGGCAATCTTGTAGGTGAACTTGTCCCAAGTTATTAAGGGTTAGATGATGTTGTCCCCAGTCAACAACCTAGCTGCAGCTTCCAGGTTAAACCCAAGGGAAGCCCCACACAGAGCACAATGCAGCACTCCAGTCTTGGGGTCACCAGTGCCAAGACCACAGTAGCCAAGCTATTGGGTGTATTAACTATGGGCATCTTGCAACTCCACGGATTGCATTACACAAACAGGTTTTCCACAGGGGCTATGGTCAAAAATTTCTCATTCTATAATTTAACAGAGTGGGCTGCTTCACTTCTGCCTTGGACTGGAAAGTTACAGAAGCGTTGTGGCACAGCACTGGTCTGATGTGTAGGGCATCTCCTGAAGGAGACCTATTTCTCAGGTTACAAAACTTGCAGGCCCGGCATAGCAGAATGTGGCCTTGATATTAACAAACGTTTCCATAGTGCAGCTCTTATAAACATAGTATCAAGAATGGCCTCCGAATATTCAATTCCACCCTGATGACATAAACATGGTTATCTTGAATATCATCACTGAAGTATGTGATGTCTATTTTCAGGGACATACAAATGATTTCATTCTAAACCTAATAGGAAATGTTTTCAAATCTGAGCTTTCAACCAAGGAAGTAAGTCTCACTAAACTCAGTGGAATTCATTTCTGAGTAAATAACCTTAGGATCATGATGTTGATATATTCATTTTTATTTCACCCTGCTACCATAATGTGTTTCTACACACACACACCCAATTTTAAAATCTGTTTGCTGACAGTCCTAGGTACAGGTAAGTAACTAGGGTCAATCATCAAAATGGTCACTGCCAACACTGTGGATATTTGCAAGGTGAATACAGCACTGAGTCATACGTACGGTAGTGGTCACTATCAAACTACCAGGTTATTAGATTTTTACATCTGTGTGGAGGAAATATTGCATTGTAAAATGTAAAATTGCATTGTAAAATTGTAAAATGAGCCATGTTCAAATATATAAAAGGATGTCACATAGAGGAGGGAGAAAGGTTGTTTTCTGCTGCTCCAGAGAAGCGGACACGGAGCAATGGATCCAAACTACAAGAAAGAAGATTCCACCTAAACATTAGGAAGAACTTCCTGACAGTAAGAGCTGTTCGACAGTGGAATTTGCTGCCAAAGAGTGTGGTGGAGTCTCCTTCTTTGGAGGTCTTTAAGCAGAGGCTTGACAACCATATGTCAGGAGTGCTCTGATGGTGTTCCCTGCTCAGCAGGGGGTTGGACTCGATGGCCCTTGTGGTCTCTTCCAACTCTCTGATTCTATGATTCTGTGACCCACTCTTACCAACGTTTATCATATGCTATTTTGGCTGTTTAAAGCCACTGAAAAAGAAGGTGAGAAAGCAAGTTCCTGGGGAAACAGTACATTACTCAATGGAAACCTTCAACAAAGAGTAGTTTTTTCAGCCTGGTGAGCCTGAATCCCCTGGGTCCAAATGACACTTTCTGTGACAGTGGCAGACACTTTTACAGTCTAATCCCAATCAGAATTTGGCATGCCTAAACCCACTGATTCCAATGGTGTCAGATATACCTAATTATGTATAGGATGCATGACAGAAGTGGAGATTCTTTGTAGACTCTGCATGTGTTACATCAGGAGGGAGAAAGACGTAATAGCCTGGTGTTAACCCAGCAGCAGGACAACCAACCAGCAGGAACTGGGTTGGGATCCTTATCCTATGCATCTTTACTTACTAAGAGAAATAGGTCATACTGAATTCAACTATAATTACTCCAATGTAACTGTCCACAGGATAGCAGTCTCACTTTATAGAACATTTGGACATTAGGAAATGCTATAACAGAAACACAGCAGATTTCCTCCTTTCATTTTTAAGAAAGACCTTTACTAATTTTTAGAAAACCTTTTTTAAAATAAAATAAATAAAATAAAATAAACAGGTCAACTTCAAACCATTGCTTATGAAGCAGGCTTGTTTCAACAAAACATAGTTAAAATTAACAAGCGTTTATGGTTCAGATGAAACACTAAACTGTGTTCAATCAAAGATGGAAGCCAAAGTTCTGAGCTCTTCTTTATGGTTACACAGGAAGAGCAAAGGAGAAGGGAACCATGAAGGCCTGGCTTATCATGACATCTGAACTCTCCACGTGTGTAACTTTGGCACATATAAGGATTAAGATCTGACACAGGGAGGGTTCCTTTCCTGTCATAGAAATCCAATGCTGGTGTCCTTAGTGACCTTTAAACACAGTAGAGCACAGAGGGCTTTGATGGATGCAGATAATGGGACTCATTCTTCATCAAACGTGAACACTCCCCACCCCTTCGAAAAATTTCTTGTAAGGCTGAATCTCAGGCAAAGGTCACCCTGACTAAATGGCAAGGTAAGGCAAGATAGGACTGAGCCAAGAGATTAGAGAGTTAAGCACATTTAAAATTGAAAGTGGGAAAGTAGGTGAAAGGCCACTTATGCAACTGCTCCATACAACATAAACACAACACCTTTATAAAGTGTTTAGTTGCTCCACATCTTTGGCTATGAATTGCTTTTATCTAGCTATGCAATTTTTTTTGTTTCTTTTATAAGTGTCATTTAAGGTGAGGATAGGAGTAGGTATATGGAAGTTCTGAAAACTAGGGCAAAGAGCATATATTACTTATGGGTAGAGACTTGTATGTAGGGTGGGGCATGGCTTTACAGGAAGGAAGAAATATAAGTAGGTTAAAGGGAACTGTGTTTCCTAGATGCTTTTATGTTATCTTTATACACTATGCTGAACTCAGTGCATGGGCATATAATGCACCATTTCCCCAATCCCTTTGTACTAAGTACTTAAGATTGTGTGCCATTCATATTAGGCTTTGTCCTATTTGATGAAACTCCAGGGTCCAAACTAAGATCCTATGGAATATGGCAAACTGTAAAATATTTATATCTGCTTGTCTCATTTATGAGACAAGCAGAGTTCATATTTCCAAAACATTACTAAAGGAATGTAATATAGGAGACTACACAGTGCAACAGCTTAATCCCACAAATATTTATTCAAAGGTTAGTCCCATTGTGTTCAATGGGGCTTAGTAAATGTGTTTAGGACTGAACTCTAGAAGTATTCTGATAAGGGAAGGCTAAATTCCTTAAATTAGTGCTGGGCATATACATATTTTGCCTAGCTCACCTTTGCAGATTTCAGGTCGTGAAAGTGGGGCAAAAACCCCCTCCCAATATTGCATTAATGTCTGTGTGTACGTATGTAATTTCAGAATCTTCCGTCTTGCATGGACATACAAGAGGGATTATTGGATTGAATTGTACTATTTATATTTTACCACAAACCCTGTAAATATTACTAAAACATTTCTTTAAGTCACTCTAGGTGGTCAGATACAAAGGAGCGTAAGAGTCCCTGGGAAGAGCATTCCACATGTGACAAGCCAATAGGCGTTAAAATCCTAAAATCCAAATCCTAAGGTTTCTTCATGAGTAGTCTTACAGTATCTTTTGAGGCTCCGATGCTACTCCCTCTTGTAAGATGGCATTCATTATTCCCTGGACACCCAACCCATTCATCTGTCGTCCACAATGTTATGAACTATATGGGACAAGCATAAAGCGCACTTCATGCCCTCAGAAAGAAAAGCAGGAAGGTGGCCATGTATATTTTTAAAAAGGTAAATGTGGGCTTCACATGCACTGTTAAATGTGCAGTTAACAGTGGGGCCCTGGATCTGAAAAAGGCCACAGAATGTGGAAGCATAGCAAATATAAT